>NC_052057.2:62407428-63118678 GCF_903992535.2 Arvicola amphibius
TCACACACGAGTTAGCTCCGTGCTCTTCCTTCCCTCGCCTGGTCGCTTTAGGAAATCAGCACGCCCTCCATACTGCTGGCTAAAGCGCTACCGGAGGTAAGGAACGAAGGGGACGCGTGTGTGGGAGGGGCTCACAGACTGGGAAGTAGGAAGCACTCCAAGGACCTGTCCTTAATGCTGTACCCTGGACTGTGAAGGACTGTGTTCTGGCAGAGAGTGCCACCTACTGAAAGACTGTTATCACAGCTACAGCTCCGCGTCCAGGACGACTTAAGCAGCCACAAGGCTTCACAGACGAGTAGGACGAGCCAGCCAACCTACCCCCAAATGCCCTTGGACCTAAAGCTAAATTCTTTCTCATCCACACCATCTAGTGATAATCCCTCAGCACGCTTTCTTGGACAGCGTTAAAGAATAGAGGAAAGATCTTCTCAGGTACAACAGAGAGAACCCAGCTCCAGCTGAGTTTCCACAAAAAACAAAACAAACCCAAACAGCTCAGCTGCTGAGCCTTTGTCACCTCCACTCAGCCAGTCAGGATCCAGTGACCCATTTCTCCATGCAAGCGTGCCCCTTGACAATGGGGGAATGACCTGACCAAAGGCGGTCATCCGGGTTCCTGCTCCTGCTGAGCTCCTAGGAGGAGGAGGAGGAACACTCAGAGAAAATAAACAAGTGCTTGACCGATTTCAGACAGTGGTAAATGCTAGCGAGAAAGCCCAGGGGGACATGGGACATTATCTGAAGCTATCAATAATCGGTAAGAGATCCACTTCCCCTTCTGCCGGTTCCAAGAGGTACTGTAGGGCCTCAAGTCAGTTGATGTCAAATGTAATTGTGAGTGATCACCCAGCTGGGGATGACAACAAGTGAGCAAGTGTGGTGCTGGGGATGGAAGCCAGGGCCTTGCACACTCAAGACAGGGAGTGAGCAAGTGTGGTGCTGGGGATGAAAGCCAGGGCCTTGCACACTCAAGACAGGGAGTGAGCGAGTGTGGTGCTGGGGATGAAAGCCAGGGCCTTGCACACTCAAGACAGTGAGTGAGCAAGTATGGTGCTGCGGATGGAAGCCAGGGCCTTGCACACTCAAGACATGGAGTGAGCAAGTGTGACGCTGGGGATGGAAGCCAGGGTCTTGCGCACACAGGACAAGTGTTCTACCACTGAGCCATATTCCTGAACTCTCTAGCAAGGCTGTAATTCTCTTCCTTTCTGGTCCAAAGCCTGTCTCTTTCCCCTACCTCAAGCTGACCAGGAGTCCAGAAGAGCAGGGCTGAGGTACTGGTTGGCATTGCGTCCATCATATGGTTTGAGACAGGCATGGTGGCATACACCTCTAATCCTAGCCACTCAGGAGGCTAAGGCAAGAGGATCTAGAACTCAAGGTTCACCTGGAAAAATTAGCAAGGCCTTGTCTCATATAAAGAAAACCAGGTGGGCTGGAGAAATGGCTCAGCTCAGTTAAGAATGCATGATGCTCTTACAGAGGACGTGGGTTCGATTCCCGGCACCACGATCTCTTATAGCTCCAGGTCCAGGGCATCCAATGCCTCTGGCCTCTGAAGACGCTGGTATGAATGTTCACACAGATACAAACATGTACATATAACTACAAATAATAAAAAATTAATCCTCCTCCAAGTTTGAGGCCAGCCTGGTCTACAAAGCAAGTTCCAGGACAACCAGAGCTACACAACAAAACCTTGTCTTGAAAACAAACAAACAACAATAAACTAATCCTCAACCACAGGCCACTAGAGAAAATCACAGCCAGTCAAAATGCAGAGCATGCAACCTCGTCCCAACAGATGCATTCGGAACGTACATCTGTACAGAAGGAACAGAGAGACTGGGAGAGCCAAAGGGACAGGGAGTTTGCTGTGAGACTGTCAGGAACTACACATAAAGTCTCCCAACATGACTGCCTAAATGTGGGCTACACAAAGACGACAATAGAATAATGGGGGGCTAGAAAGAAAGGAAAAGTAAGGAGAAAAAGAAAGAGGCAAATGAGAATTGAGGTGCATTCTCTCATTCCGCTTATGCGTCCCAGGCAGACTGAAAGTGGCTGTGTAGCTGACTTCCATCTCCCGAGAGCCGGAATTGTACGTACAAGCATACATGATTTATATGATGCTGAGGATCAAAGCTGGGGTTTTATGCACACTAGGCAAGCACTCTACTACCTAAGCTGCCTCTCAGCCCAGGCCTGGGTCTTCCAGGGTACTTGGAGGAAGAAAAACAAGCAAGAAGACCCTTTGGCTCCAACACTGAGGCTTTGACTCAGTTGTAAGTTCAAGAGAGTATACACACACACACACACACACACACACACACACACATTTTGTTTGTTTATTGGGGAACACAGTTGGTGCCCCAGCAAAGAGCCTGTGGAAGCTGGTTCTCTCTTTCTACCATGTGGGGACAGCACTCAGGTCATCTGGACTGGTGAGAAGCACCCTCACTCCCAGAGCCATCACACCCCACCCTCAAGGCTTTATATGTTTTCATTACATAGATCTCACAAGAGGATCATTTCCAGGAAGACAGGAGGAGGACCTGGGAGAGCCACAGGTGGTTCCTACTCAGACATCTACAGAGGCCAGGTCTGGCAGAAGGGAGGAAAAGGTCAGAGCCCCCTAAATGGCATTCCCACAGCCTGTGCTACGGAAGCCACTCTGGGCAGGAAAGGTCAACCATTTCCTACCCCCTCAATTCTCTCCCCCAGGGAAGCACAGGTTTTAGGATGCTGCTGAACAGAGCGGCTACACCGCTCACTTCCAATCAAGTCTCCAAGGATTCACAGGAGTTTCGACCTCTACAGATGACGGTGGCTTCCGTGGGATGGAATCAGTTTGACAAGTCCAGTTCTCAGCAAACTTAAAATGCTGGCTCTTATGACAATTCAGTGAAAAGCAGCAAGAGCGACCCTGATGAGGCACAGTGACCTGCAGGGACAGCTCCTGGACCAGGGCATGCCCTGCTAGTGTCCCTTGGGGACTGCCTGCCTCTCCTGCTGTTTCCAGGGAACGCTTTCCTACAACAAAGCAAGATATCATTTAATGTGCTTTTATTGAATTTTAAAACCTACTACAAAACATTTGAAGAAATGGTTTGCCAGGGGTCATAAAATATCTTGGGCAGACTCTACAGTGAGTTTTCAAAAGCATGACCAGGGTGGATAAGGCCGGCAGCTCAGGCTGCTAGGCAGCCCTGCATCGTGCAGCATTGTCTACTGATATCCTTGAGGGAGAGGATCCAGAAAATGCCACTAAGACAAAATGGAAATACAGTTGCCTAGATGAGATCCATCCTGC
Organism: Arvicola amphibius; assembly: GCF_903992535.2. Classification (NCBI taxonomy): domain Eukaryota; kingdom Metazoa; phylum Chordata; class Mammalia; order Rodentia; family Cricetidae; genus Arvicola; species Arvicola amphibius. The sequence goes on from NC_052057.2 coordinate 62,410,745, forward strand.
GCAAAGTTGCCGAGTGTGGCTTCCTATCCTCCAAGCTATAAATCTTCAGCTCTGAGACCGAGTGCCCTGTCTTTGTTTGGTTTGAGGCAGGGTCTTCGTTTGTGGTACACATTGGCTTTGAACCCACGTCAGTCCTGTCTCAGCCTCCTGAGTTCTGGTGTGCCCCACCGCACCCAGCCCTGTGCTCACTTGTTATGTGGGTTCCCTGCAGTGGTTTTGAGGCGACCTAGTTAGCACTAAGATGGAGATGGGTGGGCACGGGATCTCCAGTGCCGGATTCAGACATTCATCTAAAGTTCTCCGAGTGCCTACCACAGTCAAGATGTTTCCCGGTAATGATGGCTTTTGTTTCTGTCTGTCATCTTACCGCCCTGCTCCTCCATGTAGAATTTGATTGGTGGAAGAGTGATGGTGTGGGACTCCCCTAAACCAGTCCAGCCAGCCAGCCAGCATTTGCGGGAGAACATTCCTGAGCATAGGAATATGCTCAATATAATCAAAACAGTCTCGGCTTAAAACTTGGGGGCCAGTGGGGCCAGGTGACAAACTTCAAGATCAAGGAAGGAATAGTTTGAGGAACAGCTCGGCATCTTGGATGCTGGGAGAAAGGCAGGCTGTTTTGCATTTTTTAATTTTTATTATTATTTTTTTATGTTTTGGTTTTTCAAGTCAGGGTTTCTCTGTGTAGTCCTGGCTGTCCTGGAATTCCTTTGTAGACAAGGCTGGCTTTGAAATCAGAGTTCTGCCCGCCTCTGCCTCCTGGAGTGCTGAGATTAAAGTCCAACAGCACTGGTTGCATTGCTTTGTATTTTCAATAGAGGGACCCATTTGAGGAAGGAAATCTTGGAGGCTGTCAAGTTCCGGGATTCAGGGAACAAACAATGGATTTCATCTAGGGATTTGGGAAGCAAGGCGGGGCTTGGGCTGGGGCTGGGGCTAGCTTCTGCACACCAGCCCAGCAACAGCACGCCCTGTCCCCTAGGTTACTAATCAGAGTCCTGTTATGAGCCAGTCTGGGATTGAAAGCCTGACGTCCCAGCTGCTCAGCAGGGGGCCAGAGGATTGCACATTCAAAGCTGTCTTGAGAAATTTAGAGAAACTCTGTCTCAAAGGTTTTTTGTTGTTGTTGTTCTTTTTTTTAAAGAATAAAGAGAGCTAGAGATATGGCCCGGTGGGAGAGCGTTCCTAGCGAATGTAACCAACTGTACCAAAAAATTAAAAATTGCTGGGTGGTGGTGGCGTACACCTTTAATCCCAGCACTTGGGAAGCAGAGGCAGGTGGATCTCAGTGAATTCAAGGCCAGCCTGGTCTATGGAGTGCGTTCCAGGACAGGCAGGGCTGTTACACAGAGAAACCCTGTCTCAGAAAATAAAAGCAAACAAAAAATTTAAAAATACTTTATGCATAAAATAAAGTTCGATTGTATTTCTCACTTACCTTGCAATCTTAGTGCACACACGAGTATACACACACACAGGCATGCATACTAGCATGCAAGCACACACCCTCTTACTTTTGATTTTATCCTATCAAGTAATGGTATAACTCAGTGGTAGAACACTTTCCTCGCAGATGAGAGACCCTGGGGTCTGTCCCCAGCACTACAACAGAAAGAACAATCAAGGGAGTAGAACAATAGGCTATGCCTTATCGTGCCTAGAAATAGGATTTTGACAGGGGAAAGCTGGGGTCTTCTGCAGTCCCCATGTTTCCACGGCCCCATGAGCTATGAAGCTTCCATCTATGTGCCCTGCTGTGAAGGCAGCTTTCAGATCATCTTTTTGTCCTAGGAACATGTTTGCAGGTAGCTGAGTCGACAGACTGATTCAATGCACACAGTAGCAGGGATCTGGGAAATTCTGAAACATTTGAAAAAGTAGACATGCAGTAAAATGGGCATTTAATTAGCCCTTAATTAGAGACGCCAAAATACAACAGTCTATGGAAATTGTTCATTGTTCAAACCCCAGTGTGAAAAGCTGTAGTTTATGAGCCTGCCCCATGCACAAGGGGTGACTCTGACTAATTCTCTGCTCACGATGCCCTCCGCTCCCATCTGTCCAAACATTGCCATCTGAATTTCTATAGAAAAGGCTTATTTTAAAACTCTGGTCTTCCCGTTTTCATTTTACTGTGCTCTAAAAATACACATACATCTCCTGAAAGGGTGTTAATTTCAGCTCAGGCATAACTGTCCCTCGCATGTAAAAATGGAGACACTTATGTGATCCATACTCTGGTTCTTATGAATTACGAGGAGACACAAACAGGGATAGAGACAGAGATGTACGCCCAAGAGAACCAAGGCAGAGAAAAATGATTTTCAATATTTTTAACATGTGCTTATTTGTTTAGCAAGCGTGTGTGTGTATGTGTGTGTGTGTATGTGTGTGTGTGTGTATGTGTGTATGTGTGTGTGTCATGGTGCATGTACGGCAGTCAGAGAATGACTTGAAGAAACTGGGTTAACCCTTTCACTGTGTGTGTCCTGGGGACTGAACTCAGGTTATCAGGCTGAACCCTGAGGGTCTTTACCCACTGAGCCATCCTGCCTGCCCTCTGACAGCTTTAACTTAGTTAAGGACTAAGCTGGTCTTCCCTTGACTTTAAGGCTGTACGATCAGGAACGCAGGAGAGAAAAGCAGTGAAAATCTTTCGAACATGAAGTCTGGTGGGGAGAGGGTGGGAAGTCAGAAACAAAGCGTCACCGTGACTGCAGTACAGAGACAAGACAGCCAGGGAGCCATTCATTTATTTACTTATTTAGCGACAGGCTCGTACATATTCCAGGCTGGCTTCAAATTCCCTTTGCACCTAGAGATGACTTTGGGGTTCCGCACTCCTGTCTCCTCTTCATTAGTGCTAGGGTTATAGGTGTGAGCCACCACATCCGGTTTAGGCGGTGCTGGGCATCGAAGCCAGGGCTTCATGGATCCAAGGCAAGCACTCTTCCAACTGAGCCACATCCCCCAACCACAAAGAGGAATTCTTTAAGCAGATTCAGGGAGAAGTCCAGGCTTTCTTTTTAGTCTTAGTCTAGCAAGTACGGGCGTTTGTGTAAGAATTCAGAAATGAGCCAAGATAAGCAAGGCTTTGGCTACTGAATTACAAAATGAAGTGTGAACAAAAATTGTAGGAAGCTCACACTGAAGGAGGAATGGAAAACGTTTAAACGCAGTTTGAAAATCTCTCATCTATTACATCCCTACCAAAGTTTCCCCTCTCTCCCTTCCTCCAGTCTTCCCTCGCCACTCTTATCCCTCGATCCACCCTCCCTCTGTCTACCCCCAGAAAAGAGCAGGCCTGCCAGGGACAACAACCAAACACGGCATAATGTGCTACAATAAGACCAGTATATACCATCCCATCAAGGCTAGACTAGACAACCAGACAGCAGGAGGAAAAGGGTCCCATACGTAGGCAAAAGAGTCAGCAACTTCACTCCTGCCATTAGGAGTCTCACAAAGCGACTTAGCCACAACACATATGCAGGGCACCTAGATCAGAGTGCTATAGGCTCCCTGGTTTCTTTCAGTCCCCATGAGTCCTGGTCAGTTCTGTGGGCCACTTTCTCACGGTGTCCCCGACCCTTCTGAGTCCTCTGGTCCTCCTCCTCCTCCTCCTCATCCTCCTCCTCATCCTCCTCCTCATCCTCCTCCTCATCCTCCTCCTCATCCTCCTCCTCCTCCTACTCCACTTCCTCCTCTTCCTCCTCCTAAGTTTCACAGGACTCCCTAAGTTTCACCTGTAGATTGGCTGTGAGGTGCTTCATCTGGTCCTGCTGGATGAAGTCTCTCTGGTCTCTTTGATGAGGATTTTGCTAGGCTCTGGTCTCAGAACACTCCGTAGGCAGGACAAGCTGTAGGTCAAAGGTTTTGTGGCTGGGTTGGGGTCCCAACCCTCCACTTGTGGCCTTGCCTGGTTACAGAGATGGCCTGTGTTCAGGCTCTGTGTCCCCCATTCCCAGGGTCTCTGCAAGGGTTACTGCCACAGATTCCATGAAATTTCCACTACACTAGGTTTCCACCTCACCTCCAAAATGACCCCCAATTCCAGTGGTTTCTCCCATCATCCCCAATCCCCCCCTTGGTCCCTCCTGTTCCAACCCAGCCCGGCTCTATTCCACCAGCAAAATATCCTCTTTCCCCTTCCTGGGAGATCCATGAGTCCCCCATAAGCTCTCCTTGTTACCTTGCCTCTCTGGGTCTATGAATTGTAGCATGGTTATCTTTTACTTTACAGCTAATATCCACTTATGAGTGAGGACATGCCATGTTTGTCTTTCTGGATCTGGATTACCTCACTCCGAAAAAATATGGAATGCTTCATGAATCTGCATGTCATCCTTGCTCTGGGGCCATGCTAATCCTCTCTGTATTGTTCCAGTTTTAGTGTATGTACTACAGAAACAAGTATCTTTTCTTTTTAGATAGGATTCCATATAGTCCAGGCTGGTTTTAATCTTTCTTTGTAGCTGAGGCTACATTTGAATTCTTGATTCGCCTGCCTCCATCAGCCAAGTGATTACAGGCATATGTCACCCTGCCCAGCTTAGAAAAGGATACTTTTAGCAAAGGAAGAAGGCACCAGAATAAAGAAAATGAATAACAAAAAACTATAGTTAAGAAAAGGGTGGAGCCAGGTATGGTAGCTCATGATAGTAACCTGGTGCTTGGAAGTAGGGGTAGGAGGGTCGGGAGTTCAAGGTCATTTCTGTAAGTGGGAAGGCAAGTGCTCTGCCCACGCACTGCTCTGGTTCACCCCGTGCCTCCTTTCCACCCCGCCTGCTCCCTTCCAGCAAGTGCAGTCCTGTGAAGGAGTCCTCAGGAAACAACACCCTGGATATACCACTGCTATTCTCTGATCATTTTCCTCCATGTGAAGTCTCTCTGGACATCTGTCCCAGTGTCCCATCCCCTCTCACAGTGAAACCCCATGGAAAGAACGGGAAGAGAGAGCCAGAAGGAAACAGACATTTCTTCATAGCTCTCTCCAAAGAACAATGGTAGTGGACTCCATGTTTGTGTTTCCTTGTGGTGGGGCCTGGCTATGTAGCCCAGACTTGCCATGAACTCAAGATCCTGCAGCCTAAATCTCCTTAGTAATGGGATTACTGGCCTGAAGCAAGATGCCTAGTTTAGGACTCTGAACCTCAGGGCATGGCCCTAGTTCAAGCTAGGCAACCTAGAAGGTGATTTCTGAGACTGTATCAGCAGGGGGCGCTGCGGTGCCACTAGTTCCCAGGGAGGGACTGGAAGGCAGCCATCTCCAGATGGAGCCACATAGATTTCCAGGGCATTAAATATTGGCAGGAGAGGAGGGCTGCAGGCAAGAGGCTCGATATAGAGAATGATTACCTGGGAAGGACTGGGTAGACTCTACAAAGGTTAGGGCGCTGTTCGTAACCACAATTTTTATTCAACCGTAAAGAAAAATGAAATTATGATACTTGCAGGGAAATCGATGTAACCGGAAATCCTCATGTTAAGCAAGAATAATCCAGACTCAGAAAGAATGAGTGTTTTCTCAAACACAGAACCGCGATTTAAAACTAGTGTGTGTGTGTGTGTGTGTGTGTGTGTGTGTGTGTGTGTGTGTGTGCGCGCGCATATATGTGTGTGCATTCATATGAGTTTGTTTGCAGGTTATAAAACTAGAAAGGGGAATGGGAGAGGGAGAGAGAGATCGTAAGGGAGTGGGAAATGCCATGGCGGAGAGGGCAAGGGGCACGCGTGAGAAGACAGCAGGAGCTCTGGTAACGGCTGGAGGAGGGCAAAGAATGAAAACAACCTTGGCATGTGTGACAGAAGACGCTATGGTGGACCCAGTATTTTGTGTGTTCACCCAAACAATAACAACAACAATAATCAGCTTGGACCCTGACAAGTCTGGTGCCGAGTTTTGACCGGAAGTGGCCTGCCCGAGGCAGAGGCAAGCCTCTTTTGAGGACGGACCCCTTCCTCCTCCAAGGATAGCACAGCCTGGGAATCCAGGAACACCATTTGCATGCGAGTTGGTGATGATCTGATATTACAGATGAAGCTGTCCCATAAGGTGGTACCCAGCTCACCACAGAATTCCTTCTAGACCTTTCTAAAACATTTCTTTTTTTAAAAAAAAAAAACTTATTTATTATGTATATAATATTCTCAGTATTCTGCCTGCAGGCCAGAAGAGGGCACCATATCTCATTACAAATGGTTGTCAGCCACCATGTGGTTGCTAGGAATTGAACTCAGGACCTTTGGAAGAGCAGGTGGTGCTCTTAACCACTGAGCCATTTCTCCAGCCCCGAAGATTTATTTATTTGTTATGTATACAACATTCCTTCCATGTATGCTTGCATGCCAGAAGAGGGCACCAGATGGTTGTGAGCCAACATGTGGTTGCTGGGAATTGAACTCAGGACCTTTGGGAGAGCAGTCAGTGCTCTTAACCTCTGAGCCATCTCTCCAGCCCCCTCTAGAACATTTCTAAAAGCAGTTTAGGGAAAGCACTCTCATTGTCTAGTTTTGTCTTGTGTCACACCCACTGAGGGAGCTCTGAAGAAGACAGCGCCAGGGTCTTGGGAATTGTCCCCTGGGGTGGCTACCTGCTTGGCCTCCGAGTCCCTGTGTGAGTGCTGGGTGACTCCCAGAACTAGCACAATCACTTAATGCCCAACAGTGTCCTAGACAAAACCTTGCTCCATATTTATTTATGCTCCGTATCTTACTGAATCTGTCACATTTTATGCTAACACATCTGCCATGCATACAGCCTGTATCACTTACTGCAAGCATAAAGGATGTTGTCAAACATGGTGCCCTTCTTCCCGAGGGACTCCACACCCTGACCAGAGGTCTCTTCCTCACTTTGAACCCCACTGCCAGAGATGCCTCAAATGTCTGACCACGGATTCTCTTCCCTCCCTGATAATGCCAAATCTGAGCTGAGAAATGTGTGCCCCTCTGCTCAGTTCCAATCGCTGTTTCCATCATCTCTGAAGCCAGAGGACCGATTTGTCTGCGGATACCCGGAGACAGGAGGTGAGGGCTCCAAGGCCTCTGGCCTCTGAGAGCACCTGCACTTGTGTACACCCATACACATAGTTAAAAATAACAAAAACAATCTCACAAAAAACATTTAAAACACCACACACACACACACACACACACACACACACACACTGGCTGAGAATGATTGGGCTAGGAAGGGTACCCAGTGAGGAGGGAGGTACTGCCAATGACCCTGAAATTCTGCAACTTTAGAAAGGACCTTGAACCCCATGCAAGGGATTTCAGATTTTAAACTAAATCATAGATGATTTTAGTAGATGATTTTGATGATTTTTGTTGTTCTTCTTCTTGGTTTTTTTTTTTTTTCAAAATCAACCTGGAACTGAAGACCACAGTGGGTCTGATGAGGAATAGTGGACTTCAAATCAGGATAATCTAGAGGGAGGCTAACGCAGTTGTCCAGGCAACAGATGGTGAAGGGCTCTGGAAACAAAAGGAGGAATGTTTACAGCTCAAGGGTGAACTGGGTGGGAGAGAGAAGACTCAAATAAGCCCAAGTTTAGTTGGTTTCCTTAACCAAATACATCCGTGCACATTCACCCAGAGGACTGTGAATAGCAACAGAAGCAGGTTAGGGTCGAGTAAAATGATGAGATGAATTTCACGCTCTTAAGGGTTGGACTGCAGATGGGATGTCTAAGAAGAGAAGGTCAAGGAGAGTGGTCAGGTGTTACACAGCAAAGGGCATTTTTTGAGTTAACTCATCAGCTATGCATAGATTGAAAGACCTGGGTGAAGCTAAAAATCCATGTTTGCTTCCGCAGGGCATTCTGCTAAGCACAAAGAATGGAGAACTCCAATCAAGCCTCATCGTGGTCCATATCCACTTACGTTCCAGAGATGACATTCTGAGCATCACAGGGCTCCCACAACACTGAGGGAGGCAGCCTCCTGGCCACTGCCGCTTTTGCTCTACGGGTCTTGTCTTTGGGTTAGTGTTGACTGTCAACTTGGTAGGACCTGAGAGATGGGCTTCTGGGTAAGTCTTTGAGGGCTACCTTTGTTATGCTAACTGAGGTGGAACCATTCCCTGTTTAGGACCCTGCACTGTTTAAGTGGACTAAGAGTGGAGCAGAGACATGTATGTGTTCATTGCTGTTCTATCAGCAACAGAAGTGTCCTTTGTAATGCAGGAGCGTGTGGGACATCCACCTCAGTCTTGCTCAGTCTCCTTCCTCCTCCCTTCTCTCTTACCTTTCTCTCCACCCTGCTCTCTGTCTGGCTACTTCAGAGGCCTATTGATTCATGCTTTCCTTCAGCCTTCAGTGGGGTCGACCCGGATACCTCTTCCACACTCAGCTCCACTCCAGAGGACTCTGAGTTTCCGCTGCTCCTCCACCAGTCTTCTCCTGTAGAGGTTCTGAGAGTAGCAGGCATAAAAGACAGGGCATGGGGACCTGGTGACCTGGTACTGAGCACTTTCTGAACCTGCTTTGCTTCCTTGATGCCCTTACCCAGCATTCCAATGGGTATGATGGACTAGATGTGTCCACCTGGAATACCCCGCGATGGTGAGTCTCTCTTTCTCTCTCTCTCCCCCACACTCCCACCCCTATGTCCTCCTCCAAAAAAGAAAAAAAAAATACGTCAGGTCCAATTTTGTTACCCATACACTCATTGGAGTATGGCTAAACTCCCAGTGGCCAGGACCTTAAAGAAAACTGAGTCCTTCCTCACCCCACCCCCCACTCCCAGAGTCCGTGAACTGTGAAGAGCTACACTTCGGCTTCTTTATCACCGTTTTTTAAGGACTCTCTTCAATAGCACTGAACTGTTTCTGAATTGTTTCTTTTGGGGGGGGGGCGTAGGAGGGGGCCACAGATGTCTTCAATGTCTCTCATTCTCAATGATGAGTCTGCAGTCACCGCTACTGCTGCAAAGCCAGTTTCCTTGCCCGTAATAGCCGGGGCAGCATGGCTGGTGGACTTTCATCTGGCCTCTGATGGCAGCACAGACCGCCGAGGTCCTTCGAGGAAGCCCAGTCCAGAAAACAAGCCATTCTCCATCACAGCTGCCATGTCTCTAGTTCCCTCCTTCTCCTGCTGGCTCCCTGCTCTTCCGCTCTGTTCCGCCAGCCTTCCCACATCTCCCTGCACATTTACCCATCGCAGTGGCGTTGCCAACTGCAGTGTGTCACAAAGTATCCACTTTCCGCATGCAAACACTTACTGCAACAGTCATTGATCTGGTTCAAGGTTTCTGGTTTCTGAAGTACCATAAATCCTGGGCTATCGCTGAGAGCCCTCTCGGATATCTTGTTACTCAGGGTCAGGGTGATGTAACAGCCAGGGAGGGTGTCAGGCTGCGACACACCTCTCTGCTCTCCGTGCCAGCTGTCCTCCTGGCTCACAGGTACAACCGTGGTGGTAAAGCTTAGTTTCCTAGTTTTCCACTGGATTGGGATGAGAAGCTCTAAATTTAGGTAAGCAGAGGTCTGTGACGATGGTTCCCGAAAGAGTTAGGTAAGAAGGCGAGACCCACACCGAACAGCAGCAGCGCTCTCCCTAAGGCTGGGGGCCATGCAGGCAGGCTCTCCGACCCGCTGTAATCCTGGTCCACTACACCGTGGTTGGCTCTGCTTGGCCCACGTCGCCATGATGGACTGTCCCTCCTTTTTTTTTTTTTTTTTTTTTTTGGTTTTTTCGAGACAGGGTTTCTCCTTTAAGTTGTGTTTTGTCACAACAATGCAAAGACTGGCACAGTCCCCTGAGCAGCAGGTTAGAAGGACACTGAGCCCCGCCGGGGAGGCAGGGGAGCCTGGACAGCCCACTCGGGCTTCCTCAGCAGGCCACTCTGCTTTCTCTAGTCTCCAGGCATGCATTTTCATTGCGCTTGTCACAGCTTGGAGATTGGCTGGCTCTGCTCTGTAGACATCATGTCACTGGAGATATCTGAACACTTGTGAGATTTCTTCATTGCCGGGGATGAAATCCAGGCCTCATACATGCCAGAGAGGGGTTCCACGGGCCAACTCCCAAGCCACATGGCCATGATGAGTTGCCGTTTTAATTTTCCTCCCAACTGGAAAACAAGCGCTTCTTCTAGGTTAGGAGAGGATGCTGTGTCTCTTCAGACGGCCCTGCTTTGCTGTGAGGAGTTACTGAGAAACTCTCAAGTCTTTACACTTGGTTCCTTCGCTGGTTGGATAACGATGGCTTTAAAAACAGGAGACTTGGCCAAGCACAGTGGTGAGCACCCCGCCTGCTTCTGGGAAGGCTTTGAAACCAGACAATCCTACAGGTGCCTCTGGTCTGTGAAGCAGAAAAATAGACTTCAAAGGAAAGTGAAAGTAGTATGCATACTGGTAGACAGGCCAAGAAGTGTCCAGAGAAAAGAGAAGAGAACATGTCAAGAGGCAAGGATAAAGGAAATAATTCCAAGGATAAAGGCCAGGGTTTTGCATCCTGAGAGATCAAGGCTGTGTTGAGGAGCTGTGGATCAAATCCTAACAGTGCTGTGCTCACACTCACCGGGATCAGACGCTCTCCGCCTTGTTAGTCACCCCTTTCTTTTAGGTGGAAGTAGGTTAGAAGGTTCTCTCGGTGCCTACCATCTCCCTCCTTCCTTCACTCCTCCTCTTCCTCCGTGTGCGGTACTGGAGACTACAACTCAGGCTTTATGCCGGCCAGACCAGCACTCTACCATTAAGTCATATTCATAATCCAGAACCCAGCATTTCATTCCTACAGAAACGAAAACCTTTGTCCACACAAAACTGCTACTCAGGGCTGGGGATGTAACATAAAGAGAAAGCATCGCTTAACGTGTGCAAAGCCATGGGATCGATCCCCAGCACTGCCCAAAGAAATGGAATAAACCACAGCAACATTGCTGATTTATCACAGCCCCAAAGCATAACAGAAGCAACTGGAGAATAAAAACATATTATATCAATGCAACAGATTATTATTTAGCAAGAGAAGTGAATGAAATTCGGATACATGCTAAAACATAAAGACATTGTTAGTGAGCCACATTTTATATGATTCCGTGCGCATGGAAAATCCAGAATAGTCCAAATTACAGGCATCAAGTAGATTTGGGGATGAACTTTGGGTTCAGGTGAAACCTTGCCACAGTATGAAGGAAGGCTGGAGAGGGTGGAAGGAGTCCGTTCATGCACCCACACACATACAAACACACACATACAAAAAGGAAAGAGAAAGAGAGAAAGAAAGAAAGAGAGAGAGAGAGAGAGAGAGAGAGAGAGAGAGAGAGAGAGAGAGAGAGAGAGAGAGAGAGAAAGAAGAAACAAAGCCGGGTGTGCTTGTGTTGGAACTCTATAGTGGTGGAGGGTGGAAGCCACCAACTCTCCAGGCTCAAGAAGAGACCTGGACCAAGCGGATGGAGCAGGACACTGGACGCCCTTCTCCGGCCTCATGTGCTCATGGAGCTCATGCATCCGCAGGACACACACGAAACAAGTTTATTTTAATATAAAGAAAAATGCGGGCTGAGGGAGGCCCTGGGTTCAATTCTCAGCATTGCCTTAAACGAAACCGGATCACAACTAAGAGTAGCATGGCCAGGGTCCTTGATTAGTCCAGATTACAAGGAAGAACTACCGTGTGGTGCGCCGTGCTTCCTCTGGTCTCGGGGAAGAGGAGGAAGGGTCAGAAGCAGATTGGGGCAGAGGAGCGAGGTTTTAAGGGGAGGGCTCAGTGAGGAAGGAAAAGAGTTTGTCCACAGCAGCCAGCCTTCTGGCCCTGTGCTGGGCTCACCTTCATGCCAGCCGGTTGCAGCGAGGACACCTACTCCACAGCCAAACGACAAACGGGTGTACCACTCAGACTGATTTTAAGCCCTTGAGTATTTGCTCTTTCTGCCTCAGCCTCCGTTAGCCAGGATTAGAGACACATCCAGACACAGACACAGAACATGGCCACCTAGAACTTCTATAGGCACCCCTACCGTGTGTAATCTTATTAAATTCCATGGGCATTCAATAACCCCAAACCAGCGTTTCTGTGACAGTCACCACTTTGACGGAGTTTCACAGAGCCCATCTGAGGCTGGTCTTGAATTCTAAACCTACCGCCTCCGCGTCGGCCTCCACCAGCAGGAGGCGCTGCACCTGGCTATCGCCGGGAGAGGGGCCAAAGTGAAGCAAGGATCCGGCCCCTCCCCTCCTCCGCACACAGGATTAATCCTAGGTCTTCGGCGTGCACGCGTGCTAGGTTAGCACTGTCACTGAGCTCCACCCCGCAGGAATGTCGTTTCCACGCCCATGCCTGCAGCCTGCTTTCATTCTGTTAAATCTTCCTTCTGTTGCTCTTTCTCCTCGCTTTCAGATTCAGAAAACGGACGTAAACATGGCTACCTTGCCATTGGTTAGTTAGCTGCTGTCTGTCTATAAACGCAGCTAAAATCCTTTAAGCAAGAGTACTCTGTGGCTTCACAATAAAAGGCAAACTCTAAGAATGCCCTCGCTTACCACCAGTGCCTTCCCCTTGGCCCACATATTTACGCACTTCCCTCCTTCACTTCCTTCAGGTCTGCTTAAATAGTCTCTCTCATGGAAGCCTTCTTTAATTCTTTCCTCAAAATTTGAACCTTTTAAAAAAGTTAACTCAAAAACAAGAAAAACTGCAGCAAAAGGAAAGGCTTTATGAGGCCAGAAACCTGTGGAGATGGGCAACCAAAGCAGAAGTTGGCTCCGAGTACACGTAGTTCTTACATCGCGAACAAGTAAGTCACTGAACAGCTCAGCATCTCTGGTGTGCACTAGGTCAGCGGTTGTGAGCTACCACATAGGTGCTGGAAAGTAAACCTGTTCCTCTGCAAAAACAGCCAATGCTCTTCACTGCTGAGCCATTGTTCAGGAAAAAAGAGATAAACAGTTTTGTTTTTCCAGTCAAGGTGTCTCTGTGTAGCCCTGGCTGTCCTGGAACTCACTCTGTAGGTCCACCTGCCTGTGCCTCCCGAATGCTGGGATTAAAGGTGTGTGCACATCTGGTCCCCAAATTATTCTTATATGATGACAAACTTCTCAAGATGATGAGTTGTGTTTCATTTAGTTCCATATCTAAAAAATGTAGGAGTGTAACTGATCAAATGAATGCTTATTGAGAAAGATAGTTTTACTTTCTTAAATTCCGTGTGTTTGTCCGGGGAGCTGCCATGATTCTTGTCTGGAGATCAGAAGACCTGTAGGTCCTGGGGCTGACCCGGGTCATCACACTTACACGAGCACTTTTACCCACCGAGCTCTTCACCAGCCTTAGAAAGGCTTTTAGTTGAGGATGTACTTCTAGAGGTTTAAATTGTACGGGTCAACATCACAGCATTCTTTGTTCTGTTGTTCAGAAATGATCAAAAATCTGAACCTGGGGCTGGAGAGATGGCTCAGTGGTTAAGAACACTGACTGCTCTTCCAGAGGACCCAGGTTCAGTTCCCAGCATCCACATGGCAAGTCACAACTGTCTGTAACTCCAGTTCCAGAAAATCAGGCACCTTCACACAGACATATATGCAGAGAAAACGCCAATGTGCTTAAAAATAAATAAATAAACCCTAAAAACAAATCTTAACACGGCATTACACAGCTCATAAGAGAAGCCTACTCAACTGCAATAGAGGATAATTGTGCGGTCCTCTTCCATACTGACAGTTTTGAAAATATCATATTCAATAAGCAATTTTCTGGCCTGTGTGTGTGTGTGCGTGGTTTGCATGTGTGTTGGCATGTTTGTGTGCAGGTTCATGTGAACCATATGCGCATGCCTGTGGAGGCCAGAGGTTGACTGTGGATGTCCTCCTCCATTGCTCTCCACTTATTGAGACAGGACCTCCCAGTGGCACTGGAACTCAGTAATTCCTAGTCTAAGTAGTCTGCTTGGCTCAGGGATTCTGGCTCTGTCTCCCAAGTATTGGGGTGACAGGCAGCTGCTACACCTGCCTGGCTTTTATGTGGGTGTTGAACCAGACTCGAGTTCTCATACCTGCCTGGCAAGCTCTTCACCTGGTGAGCCATCTCCTGACCCCTTGAGAGATAATTTTTATTTGATACATAAGCATTTTAGTAGCTCTTACTCACTGTTGCTGAGTTACTTTAAGCTCTCTGTAGGTCATAACTGCAAAAGCCATCATGTGATGCAGCTGTTACCAAGGCAACCATCTTAATTAGCAGTTCAGCTTGCAAAATCGTGGAACTCATCCAAGGGTAAATTTTGTTGGGTTTGATTTGGTTTTTGAGACAAGATTTCCCTTGTAACAGCCCTAGTAGAAATAGCTCTGTAGGCCAGGCTGGCCTCCAACGCAGAGATCCACCTGCCTCTGCCTCCCAAGTGCTGGGATTAAAGGTGTGTGCCACCACTGTTGAACTTAAATTTTTTAAATCTATTTTTCTTTTTTTCATTTTATTTGTTTCTTAAACAAGGTCTTTCAATGTAGCTCAGGCTCCTATGGAACACGGCAAAGTATTCCCGGCTACTCTCAAACTCAAGACAGCCCTCCTGCCTCAGCCTGCCTCAGTGCTGGGATTACAGACATGTTCTACCACGTCTGGCTACACACTCTCAACACCAGTGGTCTAGAACAGGCACATTGTTATTTTCACATTTAAACTGTATGGAATCTGGATTGAGTTCAGGATGATGTGTTGAATGTGCGCAAGGCCCTAGCTTTGCTTCTCAGCACCACAATAGAAAATAAATAACGTGATGAAGTCATAGGGAAGGTCAAATATAATTTTTATTAAGAGAAACTGCAGTGGTCAGGGAAAGGCTAAACACCACTCACTTCCTTTTTGTTTGGTTATTTATTGTGTCTGGGATAAGAGTAAACAGGCTTCACTGTGGCGTTTTTATTTATTTATTTATTTATTTATTTATTTATTTATTTATTTATTTATTTGAGACAGGGTTCCTCTGCATAGTCCAGGTTGTTATGAAACTCACTCTGTATACCAGGCTGGCCTCGAACTCACAGAGATCCACCTGCCTCTGATTCCTGTGCTGAGACTAAAGCTGTGTGCAACCATGCCCGGTGGCACTGCGACATGGTGGCTCACAACCATCTGTAATGGGGTCTGGTGCCCTCTTCTGGCCTGCAGGCATACACACAGACAGAATATTGTATACATAATAAATAAATAATTTTTTTTTTTTTTTTGGTTTTTGGAGACAGGGTTTCCCTGTGGTTTCTAGAGCCTGTCCTGGAACTAGCTCTTGTAGACCAGGCTGGCCTCGAACTCAGAGATCCGCCTGCCTCTGCTTCCTGAGTGCTGGGATTAAAGGCGTGCGCCACCACCGCCCAGCATAAATAAATATTTTTAAAAAATAAATTGTACACAAAAGTCTTTTACAAGATATATGGCTGGTAGAGCTGTCCGTAGTGACTCATGCTTTTAAGACCAGCACTTGGGACAGCGGGGTGGGGGGTGGGGGGTGGGCAGAACTCTGTGAGTACAAAGAACGTGACCTACCTAGTGAGGCCCTATCTCAAAGCAAAAGAAACCCACAACTCAACAAAACAAACAAACAAAATCTCCAAAGATAAACATGATGAGCAAAAACTTCTACTCTGTGGACCTTCAATCTTTCTCTCTCTCCCTTTTCCTTTCATTTTGAGGTAGTGTTGCTATGTAGACCAGGCTGGTCTGGGACTCACAGGCCCCTGCGGTCGCCCCCTGTGCTGGGTTACAGACCAGAGCTGCAGGGCCAAGCTCTTCAGGGGCTCTGAGGTAGGAAATGTGACATGAGCTGCATTGTGGTGACAAGGGGGACAAGGATAGGGTGATGTGACACTTCTCTTGAAGAGTTCCCAGCATTGGCTGATTTCTTGGATACAAGAGACTGGGACTGGAGAATCAAAGATGGCTCCCAATTTGTTCTAACGCTGTTTCATTTTGAACTGTGTTTGGTACTTGGGTTAGACCAGGGTTTTTCATATGCTAAGCAAGAGTTCTGCCACTGAACTATCTCCCCAACTCCTAGGCTTCCTCCATCTTGGTCCTCTTTCCTTTCCCTTCTCCTCCCTATTCTCTCTCTCTTTCTCTTTCTCTCTCCCTCCTTCCCTCCCTCCCTTCCTCCCTCCTTTCCTCTTTCCCTCCCTTTCTACCTCCCTCTCTCCCTCCCCCTCTCCCCAGTGATCAAATTGTACCTGCCATGCAAGCACTCCACCACTGAATTATATCCTACATCCTTTGACTGATTTTTAGTTTGAGACAGAATCTCACTAAGTTGCCCAGGCTGGCCTTGAATTTACTCTGTAGTTCAGGCTGGCCTTGAACTTGCAATCTTCCACTTCAAGTTCCAGTGATTCAGACCTGGCTACCATGTCCAGCTGCAACTTTGAGTACATACGTATGAACATGTATACATGTGTACACACACACACACACACACACACACACACACACACACCCGGGGTGGGGGCAGTATGAGTACAAACTGAGTATCTGTAATCCCGGTGCTGGGAAACCTGTTACATAAAATTGATATTTATAACCTGATAAAAGTCAAACAAGCAATTATCAGAAGCAATAAAAATGAAAACACTGGGGACAAGAGCAGCTGGGCTCCTGTCTAGCAACAGTTAGCAGGCAGGCCAGGAATCTGGCCACGCTGCACTTTCTTTTTCTTCTTAAACTAAAATATTATTACAGTTTCCCCATCCTTTTCCTTCCTCCCATGTACCCTACCCTTGTTCCCTCTTGAAATCTTGGCCTCTTCTTTTTCTTCAATTGTTATTGTCACACACACACACACACACACACACAGACTCACACACAGACACAGACACAGACTCACACACACAGAGACACAGACTCACACACAGACACAGACTCACACACACAGACACAGACTCACACACAGACACAGACACACACACACAGACACAGACTCACACACAGACACAGACTCACACACAGACACAGACTCACACACAGACACAGACTCACACACAGACACAGACACACACACACAGACACAGACTCACACACACACAGACACAGACTCACACACACAGACATAGACTCACACACAGACACACACACACACACACACACACACACACACACACACACACACACACACACACACGCACTATAAAGGATAAAGGCTGATGCTTAGACTACAAGTCTGGACCAGGCTGGTAGAGAGCTGTAAAGATCAAGACCCTATCTCTAAGAGGACCTAGGCCTCGTGGACCAGCAGGGTGGGGAGTGATGTTAGGCTTGCAAACTCATGTTTGGAGAAAAAACTGATCTTGGGTTTGGGTCCACAAGGGGCTGACCTTGGAAAAAGCACAACCCAGTGGCCAGTCAAAGGAAAACTGATTCAGTGTGCGGAATCTGTAAGTGAAACTGGCCCAGAGGGAAGGGCCCACAGTAACCTGCAGTCACTGTGCAAGTAGCACCAGCAGCAATGGGAGGAGGGCAGGGGCAGGGCCGTGTCCCTGGAGGCTCTTGAGTTTTGGCAGGCAACTCTGTCATATCTCAGAGGCACACTTAGTCACAATAGCACAGTGATTATAGAGCAGTGAGCTCTGGGAGCAGCTGTTGCCGCGTGGCCCAGTTCAAGCACACTTGCATGTGGTCCAGCTCGCTGAGAATGCAATCTATCGATCCTTCTGGGTATCTCTATGTGCGCCATTGAGAGCAATATGGGAGCAGACTCTCGAAGGGGCAACTTTCCAAATGCTCTTCCATTTTGGCACACCCTAGCAGACAAGCACGGTGGCTCACACCTGTGATCCCATTACTTGGGTGCTAAAGGCAGGAGGCTCAGGAGTTCAAGGCCATTCTTTGCTATATATAAAGTTTGAGGTTAGCCTTGGCTATATGAGACTTTCTCAAAACAGCAACAGCTGGGCAGTGGTGATGCACACCTTTAATCCCAGCACTAGGGAGGCAGAGGCAGGTATATCTCTGTGAGCTTGAGGCCAGCCTGGTCTACAGAGTGAGTTCCAGCACATCTAGGGCTGTTACAATAACAAAAAACAAAACAAAAAAGAATTTTCAATTCTACCCAATTGAGAATGCTCTAGTTTACAAAAAAAAAAAAAAAAAAAACTTTATCCCGCCTCAACTGTCTAATCCAAAGTCAGATAGTGTGACCTTTAAAAAACTAGCTATGTGGTGGTGGCACACACCTTTAATCCCAGCACTTGGGAGCCAGGAGCAGGCAGATCTCTATGAGTTTAAGGCCAGCCTGATCTACAAAGCAAGTTCCAGGACAGCCAGGGCTACACAGAGAAACCCTGTCTTGAAAAACCAACCAACCAAACAAACAAACAAACAAAACAACAACAAATGTACCACCACTTCCCACAAACACATTTAAACAAACTGAAGAGTGAAGTCAGAAACCATCATGTTGGAAACACAGGATGGTTGATCCAAGGTGGACTTGATTAGTGTGAGGACCGAGGGACTCAATATTGAGATGAGGTTTACCCACCTGGGGCACATTAGGTAGAGAGTTCTGAAGTCATGGATAGTGGAACAATTTTTTAAATTAATTAATTTATTTTTATTTTATGCACGTAGGTGTTTTATCTGCATATGTGTCTGTGTGAGGGTGTCAGATCCCCTGGAGGCAGAGTTACGACAGTTATGAGCTGCCATGTGGGGGTTGCAAATGGACCCCGGGTCCTCTGCAAGAACGGCCAGTGCTCCCAACTGCTGAGCCCTCTCTCCAGTCCCAGTGGAACACTTTTTTAAAAACAGAGGACATTTTCAGTAAAGCCCATATCCTAAAATTTGCTTGAATTTTTTTCTTTAGAAACTCTACTCACATCAGACACAGAGTCCATAACTGATACCAATACTCTGCAGGCTGAGGCAAGAGCGTCATAAGTTCAAGGTCAGCCTGGGGGGAAAAATAACAAAGAGAAAGGAAAACCCCACAAAGGAAGGGAAATGTATGTAGCCCAGTCCCAGCCATCCATGTCCTTACATAGCTCAAGAACTTCCTAGAAACTGAGTCATGGCAGCCGGTGGCTGAGGGACCTTGCCTCTCTTTCCCACACCTTTCTTGTCCCTCCATTCTAAGCCAGATCCAGCATCCAGCGGCCTAAAAGATTCACCTGCCAGAAAACCAGCACACCTGCTGAGTCTCCTTTGACAGCCTGTACAGATCCAGCTTCTCCGTGAATGCTAAGACTTAAGAGACTTGACACGTGATCTCAGAGAACCTGGTGACTCACCCACTAAAGGTCAAATTAGCTGTCAAAACCTTGACTGCCCGGTTTCTGAGCAGCCGCGGGCTTCCCAAACAGGTCTAAACCAGTCTCTCGTCTTAGCAATCCCTCTCAGCTGTTGCTGTCTTTTGTCTTGTGATCTACTAGTGCCATCCTCCCTGAACCCCAGCCAGACTCTATGGATTCCATGGCAAGGAATTTAAAAAATCTAATGCCAGCCAGAGTAAGGTGGTAGTAAGCAACGCTTTTCAGCAAAGCATGTTTTCTGCTCAGTGGAACTTTCCATCCTAACGTGGCTTAACCTCTGACCCTTTACAGAAATGGAAATGCTTTCCTGGGTGCCCAGCGGCTAGAGGAAATGCTCTTGAGTCTTACTAATTATGAACAGGTATACCAGGCAGCAGCTGGGGGGCCCTTTCCTTTCCTTTCCTTTCCTTTCCTTTCCTTTCCTTTCCTTTCCTTTCCTTTCCTTCCCCCCCCCTCTCTCTCTCTCTCTCTCTCTGTCTCTTTTTTCTCTTTCTGTCTCTTTCTTTCTCTCTCTCTCTCTCTCTCTCTCTCTCTCTCTCTCTCTCTCTCTCTCACACACACACACACACACACACACACACACACTGTCTTTCTTTTCCTCTTGTAGCAATTGTGTAGACAGAACAAACTATGACCCCCCCTGGTACTTTAGTGTGAGTCTGAGCTGCAGGGACCTTCCTGTTCACAGCCACAGTCTCCAGGTGCCTAACAGTGACTTGCTAAAACCACGTAATCCACAGACTTCCATCTAATGGTCACTACTGTCTCCACAATTTTTATTTCCTTTAATCCGGGACACCTCAGACAGCCTTATCTTGTATTAACCTGTTATTTTAAAGAGCACAGGTTATTAACAATGTAATTGCCCCCTGGTTTGAATTAGTCTGATGTTGTTTTGCGATTTAAGTTTGTCATTCTTTGCTAGTGGTAAGACCGCGTTTTTCTTATTGTATCACACCAGGGTGACAGGACTTGCGTCATTGTGGACACTGCCATTTATCACACAGTTGTTTGCAGAATTTCTTTATTATAAAGTTAATTAATGAGTACTTTCTGTTCACTGGTTAATAAAAGGTAGAAGTTTCCTTGTTTATTTATTTGTAGCTGTTGCTATGATGTATTTATATCCGATTTTGCTCATTTTGCGATGACTATTAATGCAGCTAACTGACCATCTCTCCAGATTGTCTCAAATTTGGCCAGTGGACTTCCCACAAGGCTGACCTTTGGCATGGCCCCTTCATTCTCTGAGCTCTTTACAGACTCAGCCTACTTTGCCTTGTCCTCGTCCTCAAAGCAGCCCCTCCTCCAGGGAGCATTAGATGTCTGCATTTGAAGATATTTTAGAGACCAAGATCAGGAGGTGTGAATGTTCCTTGTGCCCCTGTGTCATGTTATATGGGGACCATCAGGATGGAGCCAGAGTGTCATCACATCTGCTTCATTGCTACAGGTCTTCATTTTGATCACCCGAAACTTCTAGCTGCCAGATAGCTTCTGTTAACCTGAGATGCCTGGTTTCTAGCTTTCTTCACCCTGTCCTGTGCCTCAAAGCTAGTATTATGTGGACCACAATAACCAATTTCCAAGTCCTTTATCACTTTTGGAATTTCCAAGTCCTTTATCACTTTTGGCTGGCTTTGGTCAGTGAGATGCCACTGCAGGAAGAGAGAGGGTGTGTTTACTGCAGCATCTGCTGTATCATCCCTCGTGACCTGAACTCCAGGCAGTTCAGCCGAACTCTCCCAAATGCTGGGGTTACAGCATTGTACCATCATATTTTGAACCCCCAATCTGGTTTCATTTTTGAGACAGGATCTCACAAGTGGCCTGGAATTCCTTATATATCCAAGGATGACCTTAAACTCATATTTGAGCTGTGTAGTGGTGCTGCATGCCTTTAATCCCAGCACTTGGGAGGCAGAGACAGGTGAATCTCTGTGAGTTTGTGGCCTGGTCTACAGTGCGAGTTCCAAGACAGGTTCTGAAGCTACAGAGAAGCTCTGTTTCAAAAAAGCAAAAACCAGAAATCAAAAAACAAACAAAACAAAACAACAATAACAAAAAAAAAACAAAGGAAAAGAAAAACTCGTATTTGAAATGCTGGTAATATGGAGAACAACCATATGGTTTATCATCTAAACATGGAAAGTAAAAGAGGGTGTTATTAATACTTTGGCCAAGACAACAGGCATAAACACTCATAAGTATGAAGGAATTTTTGGCATGCAGTCACCCTAGAATAAATTTACTTCCATAATATTTAAAATATTTAATAATACAGCCACATATAGTAACATACAGAACAGAACAGCTCTCGTTAGCTAGTCCCCTGTGTTCATCATTGCTGTGCACTGAATGCTTGTGTCCCTTCAAGTCCATGCGCTGAAGTCCTAGCCTTTAGAATGATGGACTTGCAGGTCTGACCTTGGGGAAGTAACCAGCTCAGGAGTTGAAGCCCTAGAGGTAGGATTGGTCCACTTGGAAGAGGGAGACTCTGGTGGGGGGTAAGTCAGTGCTAGAACAGCTGTTTGTGGCCTGTGGTGGTTCACTCCCCAGAGAGAGGGCAGAGGAGAGAAAGAGGAAGTCTTTCTCTCTGCCATGGGAAGTCACAAGATCTGAACTTCAGTGTCATGGTTAAGCCACTTGGACCGTGATATTTTGTGATGATAGTCCAAACTGATGGCACCAGTTTTACCGCTGTCGGGAAGTATAATTTGTGGGCCACTTTCTATTCCACGGCAGAAGGGAAGGCCTGTGTTTTGAAGAGAGTATACTTGGCAATAAGTCTATTACTATAATCTCATGCTAATGGAGTGATACAAAGCCTAGCATAGCAGTTTAAGTGGTGGATGGTGACCCCTGAGTTCAGGCGAATGCCTCCGATTGCAAGCCGAACCTGTTCCTTTGCCTCTCGGAGCCCCTTCTCCTCTCTTAGCCCCACATGGTGGGGAGAGTAATAATACCAGCTTCACAGAGCTGTTGTGAGCACAGCATAGATAAAGGAAAGAACGTGTCGACCCATGTGGGTGACCAAAAATTGAGACTTTTGATACAGGCTGTGATATGAGATGGCAGGCCCCACATGCCCACCAGATATGCCGCGATGCAAGAAGGGTTACTTTTTGCCCCTTCTCAGGGGAATCTCAAGGTCTTATAACTTGAACAATCATAACCTTACTGCTGGATTTGACGATACCCATCTGTGGTCTCAGCACAGGCTGAAGCAAGAGAGAACCTTGAGTTTGAGGCAGCCTGAGATATATGGTGAGACCCGTCTATCTATCTGTCTGTCTGTCTGTCTGCCTGCCTGCCCATCTACCTACCTACCTATGTGGCCAGACTGACCAGGAGACATTTCAATTAAAAGTAAATTTGGAAGACCCGAGTTGTAACTCAGTCACAGAGTACTCGCCTGGCATACACGAGACCCTGGGTTCAATTCCCACTTCCACACGCACATACAAAGTAAAGCTGGGTATTATTCGACTCAGAGAACTGTTTTATGGAGGCAATCTGATAACAAATGCTAGGACTTTCTCATTGTATTACCATGATTAATATTCCATACATGTTTGGCGTTCAAGATGGTGACTCCCAGGCTGAAGAGATGGCTCAGAGGTTAAGAGCACTGGCTGCTCTTCCAGAGGTCCTGAGCTCAATTCCCAGAAACCACATGGTGGCTCACAACCACCTATAATGAGATCTGGTGCCCTCTTCTGGCCTACAGGCAAGATAATGTATAAATAAATAAATAAATCTTTAAAAAAAAGATGGTGACTCCCTAAAATCCTGGCCAAAGGCTCACTGAAGGAAGTTCACAATGGAGCAGGCTCTGGAGGATTTTTTCAGAATGGTTGGCATGTCCTTTAATCTGCCTGGAGGGCAGTATTAAAGGGCAATATTTAGATTTAAAAACTCTCTTTCCCGACCATACGGCAACAAAGAGAAAAGCAAAACAGGTTTCTTTTCTTTCCTGTAGGATTTCAGTTGTTAGTGAACCTTCTATTGTTTAGCATTTATGTCAGTAAAAGAAATGTGTGGAATAGTTAAATACTTCACGTCATCTGTGAAGCAAGTCAGAGAAATGGCATCATTCTACCTGCCAGCCACCGTGTTGCCGGTGTACAGAGCGTTTCACAAGCTGTAAGTGCACTTACCAGTTGCTGGTGCAGAACCAAATAAAAATAAATCTTCTCAAAGGAAGTTGAATAAGGGAAATGGGCCATTAGCTGACGTTTCTGGAACACCATTCTTGCCTTATATAAAAAGGCCTGAGAGATGGGCATGTACCATCCGGCCAGATGCATGGTGATTATCCGAGGTAAAGTGTCCGTGGCATCCTGTCTCTGACTTTCTGGGACTGATATACTGCATCTAGTGAGTTACCCAGAGAACTGAACAAAAGGCATAGAGATGATACACACCTTAATTGAGTCAGGGATAAGATTTGCTGCGTGAGCTATCTGTAAACAGAAAATCATGCTGCAGTGAGAGCAAGACATCAATTATTTTTCAAGCCATCAATAGAGGTGAGGACTAAGCAGAGGAGCAACAAAGAACGCGAAAGCTGCAAATTCAAGCAGACGAGACAATAACGGCCTCAGTATATGAGCTGCAGGATAGATGGGCTTCCTTCTAACATGGCTTCTCCCGCCCTCTCCAGAGACACACCCTTCTGAAGTGCTGCTCCCAAAAAGCGTGGATAGCGCGCTGGCAGGGACAATACACGCTGGGCTTTAGGGTGAAGCTTCTCTCCCAGCAGGAGGTACAGCTTCTGGTTTCTGAGTCCGGACAGTTTTAGAGCACCGGGCCAAAGGGCACATTGCAGTCCACGTCTGCAGATACCCCAGGAACTTTCAGACTTGTGTATGTCATCTCAGCCTTCCAGAATAAAGTGTGGGGCGGGGCTTTGAGGTGTCCTCCAAAGGCCAAAGGCCAGCTCAGCTCCAGAGTCTGGAAGCCCAGCAGCCCTGAGGAGGGGCTCTTGCTTTAAGACCTTCCCTCCCTACTTCTCTTCCTCCTCCTTCCTTCTTTCACTCCGGCACTCTTCAAAGGCTTTGGATGTGACAACTGCATCCGTGTACACAATCTTATTGATCATACTCACCCCGTCCCCATTAATCCCACTGATCTGCTTTATCTCCCATCTCCCAGTTAGGAGTCCCTCTTGTGGAGCAGGACGTAGGGGAGAGTGTATTAGGGTTGCTTGTGTGAGCACGCACTGGTTTTTGTTGTTATTGTTGCTGTTGTTTTAAATGGGAGCATGGGCTCCTTGATTAGCAGCTATGTTTAGGAGCCAGAGACCAGCAGGCAAGAAGTCAGTGTGAAATATCTATCCTAGATGGTTTAAAGACATCTCTTTCTGGAGTCAGAGAGATGACGCAGAAGTGAAGAGCACACACAGCTCATGCAGGGACCTGAGTTTGCAGCACCCTGCCTGGTGCCTCACAGCAGCCGGTACTCCAGCCACAGGGGTGTGTCCCCACTGATAGCAGCGGTGGACCCAGCTATGCCAGCCACAGGGGTGTGTCCCCATTGATAGCAGCGGTGGACCCAGCTGTGCCAGGGCATTGCTTTCCTTCCTCTAGCCACATTTTCTCTCTTTCCTCTCCCTTCCTTTCCCGTCTCCATTTCCCTTTCCCATGGCCCCACAGTTGCCATATATCAAATTCCCACACCATGTCCTCTTTCACGTCTCCTGAGCCCCGCCCCTCCCTAGACGTAAATGGCACATTAGCTGGGAAGACAGCTGACTTGCAATCTGACCAAAGCCATCTGCAGAAGGGAGTTGATGGATGGCAGGTCAGCCAGCTCATCACTGTGGCCTTGCTTTGTGTTCCTCTGTGATTTCATCAGCTCTACGGAGGGAAAATTGGACTTGTTTGTGTGAGGGACTCTTATACAGGACCCGTCATTGCTTGAGTTTCTGTGGGTTTAAACTCCAAACGTTGCACATTAAGGGTAAACTTCGAATCATATTGTATGAGAAAAGAATCTATTTTCAATAAAGGGGAGGGGGAACAAAAAGTCGCAGGGACCTGAACACAAGTTGAAAGGAGGGTGCTTCTGTAAGTAGTGGGTGGGAGTTCCTGACACACATGTACCTACATGTCATGTCTTCGTCTGTATCCTTTGCAATATCCGTGGATACCCCAGCAGCTGCTTCAATCAATATTGTTACTGAAGTAATACTTAGGATGTGGTTATCAACATATGATACTGATATATGATGATATAAGTCATCAAGAGTAAAAGGAATCACTCTGCTAATTGTCACTCCCAGCCTGCACAGCAATCCCATTGGACTCCATTCTGGCCCTTATGTTTTTATATTGTTTGTCTTGACAATCCCCAGGATAAGGAACTGGGTCTTTGTTTGCTTTCCTGTAAACTGGTATGGTGGCCGCTAAATAGGTACTAAATTTTCCTTGACTATGATTAGCTACACAATAGATAATAATTATGGCTACTGGAGCTTGAGACAGTGTAGGAACTGTATCCGTAGCTGAGCCTTATTTATCAAATGTTGTCAGCATAATCAATGCACTAACCATATCCCAGAGAAACACAACTGCTCATGCAAATGGTGCTGTCTGCATCTGCAGAAAGAGTACATAGTATTTCTCAGCAAAAGATAGAGGCTTTGACCTGGATCAAGACTCAGAACTGAGTTCTGATTTGCAAAACTCACAACTTGGGTCTTAATGTACCTTGTGCATACTTCAGCTCCATCAAGAATGAGGGAAACAGAGCACTAAACCCCACTGTCACCATGTCGTAGTTTGGGTTACTATTGCTGTGATAAATACCATGGCTAAGGGAATGGCTCAGCAATTAACAGCCCTGGATGCTCTTCCAGAGGTCCTGTGTTCAATTCCCAGAACTCACACAGTGGCTCACAACCATCTATAACAGAATCTGATGCCCTCTTCCGGTATGAAGGAGACCGAGATTAGGTAAAAACCAAACCCAAACGCCTGTTTGCACAGAGAGATCTTTATTAAGTGGGGAAGAAAAGTTAAGGTGGCTGCTTTCTGACTCAGGCAGCAAAACAGCAGCGGGTGACCTTGCAGGTATAATTTTTAATAAGAGAAAAAAGGGGAGGTCTGTGCTAGAGTGGGCAAGCATGCGGTGGTATATTTAGGGTGGGCATGTAAATTATGAGAGTCAAAAAGGGCTTTTCATTGCTAGACTTCAATACTTTGGTAGCTGGACCTTGGAAGTCAGCCTCAGGAGGAGGAAGTAGCCAAATAAGGGGGATAGACCTTGGAGGCTAGCTCTAGGAACATAATCTAATAGTTTTCAGCCCTGCAGAGGGAATGGGGGAGAAGGGCAAGGCCTGCCAAAGCCATACTCAACACACTTGGTTGAACAGAGTCCCTTCAGGGTATGCAGAGATACATGTAAACAAAACACCGATATACATAAAATATATAAATAAACAAATCATTAAAACAACAACAAACCCCATCGTGACCAAAAGCAAGTTGGGGACAAAAGGGTTAGTTCAGCTTACGCTTCCACATCTCAGTCAGTCATCAAAGGAAGTCAGGACAGGAACTCAAGTAGGGGTGGAACCTGGGGCAGAAACTGATGCCGAGGCCACAGAGAAGCTGGAGAGGCGCCTCTTACAGGCCTGCTCTCCATCATTTGCTCAGCCTGCTTTCTTATAGAACCCATGACCCATAACCCAGGGATGGCCCCACCCACAGCGGCCTGGGTCCTCCTAATCAATCCTTAATTTAGAAAATGCCCTACAGTCTTGCCTACAGCCCGATCTTGTGGACGCATTTTCTCAACTGAGGCTACCTCCTTTCAGATAACTCTAGCTTGTGTCGAGCTGACAGAAGACTAGCCAGCACATTGTTACCATTTTCCTGTTGTGGGGGGACACCACGACCCAGGTAACTCTTATAACTAAGGAAAGCATCTGACTAGGTATCTGACTAGGTGCTTGCTTACAGTGTTAGAGGGTCAGTTCATGACCATCATGATGGGAAGCAGATAGGCATGGTGCTGGGGCAGTAACTGAGAGCTTTAAATCCTCACAGGAAGCAGGCAGAGAGAGAGAGAGAGAGAGAGAGAGAGAGAGAGAGAGAGAGAGAGAGAGAGAGAGAGAGAGAGAGAGAGAGAGAGAGAGAGAGTCTACGCTTGGCCTGGGGTTTTGAATCCTCAAAGCTTAGCCACATATCCACAGTAACACACCTTCTCCAACTAGACCACATCTTCTAGTCCTTCCCAAACAGTTCTACTAACTGGTGACGGAAACAATAAAAAGAAAGATTTGTTTGTTTCACTGTTTCAGTCCAGCTCAGCTCAGCTCAGCTCAGGGTGGAGCAAATGTGTGGCAGTGGCCATTCCTCACCGTAAGGAATGGGATAGGAACCTGGGGCTTGGCTTAACCTTCCATTGTGTAAGTTCCTCTGAGAATGACACATTCCATCCTGCAGATGTGCTCTTTAAATAGGAAGGTAAGCAACTCAACTCAGGAAGTCCCTGAAACTGACCAGACTCACATGATCCACCTCTTCCAGAGTTAGCAATAAAAGCTGAGAGTCCCCCTCTGAGGAAGGGAATTTGAGCTGCCAAGAGGACTCTGGGACCAGACGCCTGGAAGAAGCAGGAGCCAGCTGAGTCAGGAAGAGGTTTAGACCAGAGCCATTTGGAAAGGACACCCTCCAACCTGCTGAACTGCCTGTAGGCTGTGCAGGGTGCTCCAGGCTCCCCAGATTTGTGTTGTCACCTATGCTGGTGAGTGCCTTGGTGAGATAGCTGTCTTAGAGCTATTTCTGCTTCTGGAATTAAGCCCCCACTCATATTCCTTATGTCACTCCAGTAAAACTCATTGGCTCACAAGTTGGACTTTTGTGGTTTCCATACTTTGGTCTATTGTGGGTTCTGTATTTGGGGTGAGTGGACACATGTTTTGCATCTCCCCAGGAAACATTTGTTATGGGACACCAAAGGCCTTCTTGTATTTCCATGAGCTGTGTTTTACCAGCTAAAGTTCCCATGGCCCTCCGAAATCGCTCCACCAGCGGGGGCCCAGTGTTTCAAGCATGGCCATGTGAGGACCACTCACACAGGAGCCAGAGCAATGCCATTATCTGAACTCCTGCATATGTATACAGATAAGCCTGGCATGGCAGTGTACCTGACAGTTTTAATGAAGGACCTAGCAGGTATGATTAAGAATGGCGGAGAAGGGAGATACCTGCCTCACCTGAGTGGCTTCCACAGAGCACAAGGGTGCATGCAGATAAGAGGATGCCACCAGAGAAGCAGGAGTGTGCCAGGGCTGCCGCCAAGGAAGGCTAGACTACGTCACAGGATGTAAAAGCCGAGGAAATGAATTCTCCTCCGCTAGAGCCTCTAAAACAGCATTCTCAGCCTGTGGTTCATGACACCTTTGTGAGATGAATGACTCTTTGACAGGGGCTCGAACATCAGCTATTCTGCAAATCTGATATTTACATTATGTTTCATAACAGCAGCAAAATCAGAGCTATGAAATAGTAATGGAATAATTTTATGCTGGTGGAGGGTTACCACAACATGATTGTATTAAAGGGCCACAGCATTAGGAAGCCTGAGAACCACTGTTCTAGAAAGAATAGAGCCTGTAGGCCTACTGTGATTGCCACAACTGTAGGAGCCTACATTTGTGTTTCCTCCAGACACTGAATTGTGCTTGTTTGCTAAAGCAGCAGTGGGAAGCTAGCGAAACATGTCAATCCACTTCCAGGATTGTGTACGAGCATCAGATAAAATCAGCTTTTTGATTTTTGTTGATGGTGGTTGACTGCCTGGAACTCACTTTGTAGACCAGGCTGTCCTTAAACTCACAGAGATCCACCTGCCTCTGCCTCCCCAGTGCTGGGATTCAAGGTGTGAGCTACCACTGCCTGGCTCAGATTGTTGATTTAATGTGGCTTCTGACACATTAGAAGACGGGAATATATGCCACTATCATATAACAAAGAGTTTTGTCCCTCGTGATGTAACATAAAACACAATTTTGTTTCCATCTTCTTTGAGTTATGCCTCATAGTTTCAAATATTAGGAAGGGCCAATGATAGACATATAAGGGGTGGGGCGATGTAACCATTGCCATGACTCTCTTTATCTCTGTCAACTCTCACTAAAAAAGAATCCGAAGGTCAAAAGGCATAAAGTGTTTGCGAACACCAGGAGTAGGCTAGGGCTTATGGCTAGGCACCCTCATGATGAATGCTAGCAACAAACCTTGACTATGGGCTCTCCAAACCTAGGTTCAACAATCTGACTCAAATGTCTACACTGGAACTAAAAGCCAAGCATCACTTTGTGTTGTAAGTAGAAAATGAAGCAATTAAAATATTTAAACATTTTAAAAGATGCCTATAGATTTTCATAACCATTTAATGTAAAATCTTCCCCAGTTCATCACAATGGTGCAGTGACCACCTGATGTAGGAGGTTCTTCTGTCTATTTGTTGCTTTCATTGGTTGAATAAAGAAACTGCCTTGGCCTTTTGATAGGGCAGCACTTAGGTAGGCTGGGTAGACAGAACTAAATTCTGGGAAGGACAGAGTGGCAGACTCCATGATTCTCTTACCTGAGACAGATGCTAGTTAGACTCTTGCCGGTAAGCCAGTCACATGGCGATACACATTAATGGAGATGGGTTAAGCTAATATATAAGAGTTAGCCAATAAGAAGTTAGAGCTAATGGGCCAGGCAATGTTTAAATGAATACAGTTTCTGTGTGATTATTTCGAGTGTAAGATAGCTGGGCGGCCAGGATGAAAAGCAGGCGCTCTCTCTCTCTCTCTCTCTCTCTCTCTCTCTCTCTCTCTCTCTCTCAATAACCACCACTTTGCCCTCTGCAGGGCAAACAGGAGCAGCAATGGTGGTGAGCACAGTAATCTACTTACAACTTAAGATGAATGAAAATTCACCATCCTAATTCATTATTATTTTATAAGACATGCTTACAGTTCTAGGAGCTCATGAACCCTGAAAGGTGGGGCTCATTATTTCCTTCTGTTGGTGAGAACCCCAGGTCCACACACTGCTCTATCCCCATGTAATGCTGGAAACAGCTCTCCTATCCCGACGACATAAGTTCCTGCTACATCTATTACACCATCTTTGGGAGTGTCCTTCTTCTAATGACCTGGATGGTGATTTGGGAATTCTTTCCAGCAGAGGGGACCCGCTGTGGCCAATTGGCTCTTGTGCATTAGGGAAATGAATCCAGCAACAGTGTGTGGAGCCCTAGAATTAATCTGAATTAAAAGGCTGTGAGTGTGTGCGTGCATGTACGTATGTGCATGTGCATGTGTGTGCATGTGCCTCTGTGTGTGCGCGCATACACGTGTGTGCCTGTGTGTATGTGCATGTGCCTGTGTGTGTGCATGCATGCATACATGTACCTGTTGTGTGTGCCTATGTGAGTGTGTGTGTGTGCATGTGCCTGTGTGTGTGTGCATCTGCGTATGTTGGGGATGGATTCACACTTTAGGCCTGTGAGGTGTCTCATACTAACAGCAATCCTCCCGCCTCAGTTTCTCAAGTAGGCGATTACAGGCAGGCATCAGCATAAAGTATTTTATTTAAAAAAGATCTTTTTATGTAAATAAGAAGAATTTGGGCTTGGACTTGTTTTCTTCCTTTCCTCCTTGCCCCCCAACATTTATTTATTTTGGAGCCTGTTTCCGAGGACTTCAGAGATAAGTTTTTCTGAAACTCACTGTCTATTTCCCATGCCAGCTGTAAAGTTCACACAGCTAAGATAATGCTTCCCGGTTTTATTTTTTGTTGTGCTTTGAAGGTCTGTTATACAAACAGTGGTTTCTCCAAGTTTGAGAGTCTGAATTCATTTGTTTCCAGCAATTCTTCTTTATACAATACAAATTCACTTCCAATTCTTCAAGGTGGTTTGACTTTAGCCAGCTCCTAGCTGTTGTAATATGCACTTTTACTTTGTGTGTGTGTGAGGGGGGCTAATAGTGAGATGAACACATCTTATTCTCCCCTCACTTTCTCTGAAGTGTGGATCAATTTAGAGAAACCCCTTATGCTTTCAATTGTTTATGACTTTAATGTTATTGCTATAATCCTACAAAGCTTTCTTGTATGTTTATACTTTTTGTTTTTTTAAAAAAATCACACCTTCAATCTCAGCATTTGGGAGGCAGAGGCAGGAGGATTTTTGAGTTCAGGACCAGCCTGGTCTACAAGGTGAGTTCCAGGAAAGTGAGGGCTACACAGAGAAAACCTGCCTTAAAAAAACAAAACCCATAAAAGTAAAAATTCCCCAACTGTTGTTGTGTTTTTTAAAAGCAGGAGCATATCTAGTGCCATACATGCCGAGTGTCCAGTGACACACGGCGTTAGTCAGCGTCTGTCCCTAACAACATACCAGAAAGTCACTTAGGACGAGAGACTTAACTTACTTTAGCTCTGACTACAGAAGTCTTCGAGCACGGGGTTGGTTATGCTCTTTGGGCTCCTGTGAGGCAGACTATCATAACAGGTAGCAAAGCTAATCACCTTATGCTGGCCAGCAGCAGAGAAATACCGGAAGGAGTGAGAGATGCCAGCAGCCTCCTTCCAGGGCACGCTCCAGTGCCATGGCTTCCCGAGGTCCATCACTGCACTTCAGCAGACGTGTGGGACCCAAAGTGGCTGCACACTATGATTGCTTGCTTGTCTCCTAGCCCCTGGGAGACCTCCGAGGGGGATTGTAGGAGCTGCAGGCCAGTATGGGCTTCATAACAAGACCCTGGCTCTAACAACAAAACCATCCACACCATAATACTATCTGCAGTTTTTAACCATTTGTATATTTTGGGTTTTTCATTTGTTTGCCTCCAACTTCTTATGTAGCACAATCTGGCCTCAAATATTTGCCTCACAATGTATACATGCATTTGAATGCATTATTGTGCTAATATACCATTAGAGACGCATCCTGCAAGCATAACACTGTGCGTTATATGTTTCAAGATGTATGTATACGTGGAATATATATGTGGAACTTATATAAATATGTCTTGGAACACATAGCATGCACGCGCACATACACACACACTCACACATAACCATTCGTGCAATCAAGAGGTGTTCTGAAATCAGTGTGGTTTTAAAAGCATACTTTAATTACCAGCAGCGTTTTCCTCTCCTTCCTGGCAGGGTTCTGCAAAGCAGTGCAGCTTCTTAACTTCAGAAGCTTAGTAAAACTGGAGTAGCTACAATGTATACTAAGACTGTGGTATTCACGTAAAGAGCCTCCCCTTTAACCCTCTAGGAATGTCCCACCAAGATTGCTAAGAGAATAGAAAAGCTTACGGAACTTGCCCTGTGGTGCTTATCAGCGTCACCATACTCTGTGGCATGCTGGTAGCTCTCAGGACACAGCTTTGACTTGCACCATTGCTGATTTCCTGGTGCAGATCCTCTCACCACCACCGTGAGCTCCCTGGACATAGGGTTAGGAAGATATGTATCCAAACTGCTCTTCTGCAGACGGAGCTGACTTGAGTCCCATCCCCACCTCACTGCACCCTTTGTTTTTTTGAGACAAGGTTGTTTCTCTATATAGCCCTAGCTGTCCCGGAACTCACTTAGTCGACCAGGTTGGCTTTGAACTCTGAGATTTACCTGCCTCTGTCTCTGGAGTGCTGGAATTAAAGGCATGCGCCACCACCGTCCCGCTGGGTCCCAGCTTCTAAATACTCTGCATATGCCAAGCGTTGCTATGTGTAGCTTTCCAGGTGTCTCCACTTGGGTGCCCTGCCCGTTCCTCTAGCTCCATGAGAAAGAGAATCCTTTGACAAGCGTTTGGCATTCTCTTTGACAATCATTATTGAGTCCAAGGAAAGTAAACCCAGAATTTCAACAAATAATGGTTGAGAATTGTGGAAGCACTGACAGGTCATCAAAAGAGCCCGCGGGTAAAGGTGCTGCCAGGCGGGCTTGGAGCCCTGAGCTCAAGCTCTGGAACCCGGGGAGGAGAGAAATGACTCTAGTCGGCGTCCTCAGATCTGCATATATGCCGTAGTTCGTGTGCGTCTGTATTCACTACACACACATACACACGCACGTGCACACACACGCGCACACACACAGTAATAACTATGAAGATGATAAATAAAGTTAAATGAAGGCCCCGAGACTCTATTCTACTTGTAAGCTAACACACTGGCCTGCTGAGGGCCCACAGCTCATTGTCATAGCTCTTTTAGATCAGAGCACATGGACTTCATTTAGCACACAGAAGTGCAGTCATAGCATTGATGTATTTTGTTTTGCTTTTCTTCCCTAAAGAGTAGATTGAGTCCCAGTGCCTATTAAGTGATGTAAGCAGGGCTGCATATTCGGTGGTGGCATTCTAGGGAAAGAAACCTGATGTCCTGCGGGCCCCAATCGTTTTATCATAGGTAGTAAATCTGCCTAACATTTGCCTTGGGAGAAAACACTATCTCGTAACGTCTATAAGGAGAAGTGTCCTCTTCTTGGTAAAAACACACTGTCTCTGTTTTCCAAGAGTGTTCATACAGTCATCCTTGAAGAGATACTCTGGGTGAGAGTGATCCGAAATTCTGTTACGACACAGACCCCAGGAGAATTCCCTGTGAGCATGTCACTCTGTTGCCAGTCTGATTGACATGACCCACAGTTCCTGGGAGGCAGCCCATTTGTCTCTCATAGATTAATAGGATATTATTACTGGGACTCCAAGTGCAGCAGGATGAGGTTAACCCGCGGTACTCAGCACAACCATGTTTCCGCAAGTCGTGAATCCACTGGACTGAGCAAATCCTTGAAACTATCAGGGCGCCAGACAGATTTAAGGTGTTTCCACTGACTTTCCAGTTGGTCCAAGTAACCCAGTGTCGTAGGATTGCACAGACAGTAAGCAAGGTTTCTAGGACATTTCAGTGGCCCGTGACAACTCCTGCTAGTCAGCGGAGATGCTCTGAACGGAATCCGAAAGCCAAGGTGGCGTCACTAGTCACTGCAGCTAAAATGGAAAATTTTAATCACCTTCTGTGCATGCGTGTGTGTGTGTGTGTGTGTGTGTGTGTGCATGTATGTATGTGTTCAGTTGTGCATGTGCTCTTAGACGCAAATGTGAAGGTCAGAGGGCCATCTTGCCAGGTGTCTTCTTCAAGCTTTCTCCACCTTACTTTTAAATGAGACAGGCTCTCCCATGGAACCCAAGGCCTTCCAGGTCAGCTAGAATGGCTAGCAAACAAGCCCCACCCAGCACTCCTTGCATTTCTGCCTCCCCCAGTGCTGGACTTACAGGTTCATGCTGCTGTGCCCAGCTTTTGATGTGGGTGCTTCAGATTCAAACTCGGGTCCCATTGCTTGTGCAGAAAGTGCTTTAGCAGCAGAACCACCTCCCCAACCCTCGGAATTACATTTTTAATCATAAGAAAACTTTCTCTGGCGTGTGCTTTGCTCTGAATCACATCTGGAAATCCCCTGGAAATTTCCTGAAGCGTTTAAGTCTCATTTTGGGGAGTTTGCCGCTGCTGAAGGCTACAAAACTCCTAATAGTGTTGCCTTAAATACTTAGAGGTCTTCTTATGGTGACAGCTGTAGGCGAGAGAAGAAAGTTAGTGTCATTCCAGGCCATCCTTGTTCTAGACTGTCTTTTCTAGGATGATTGTATTGTTAACATTCTTGAATGACAAAATGTCCTCTGAAGAAATAGGCAGGCATATCTACAGCCTTATAAGATACACTTCCATGTGGTAAGTATTGCGCTGTTAATAATTTTTGAGGTCCCCCAGTGGAATCAGCATCAACTAGGGAGGACAGGTTGGCAATAAATCCAATGTGATCTCCCAATAGTTGGTGGGCTTGGGTCCCCGGTTCAGTTTGACCAAGTCCAAATCTTATTTTCAAGGGACTGTGTAGGGCAGTAGAGCTAGCATATCCTGTCTCTTCTTCCAACCAGCCAGGCATCATCTCTCTCAGGAAGAGTTCCCTTGGTAGCACAGGCTGCCTTAGCCTCTTCATTCTGAGACTGCAAGTGTGCCGCCATGCCCAGCTCATCTGATACTATAGTCAGAGAAGTGGTGGAAAGCGTTCAGAGGTGTTGGCAGGTGTATTGCCTGGGAGTTATGGACACAGAGACCATTCCCTGTAGCTCCAAAAGCCATTCTGGTGGGGCCAAGGGGACTGTGAGTGAACTATGGGCAGAGATGTCTGGTGGGGGTTCTTAGGCTCACAGTCAAATCAAAGGCACCGGCAGTGTCCAAGAAAGCTTTGAGTGAGGATATGTTTCTCCAAGGGAAGACCACTCTATTGTCTGAAAGTTAGTGTGTCCCATGCTGGGAACTATGGATTCACCTTGCTTCCAGCCATCTTCTACCTGTACCCAGAAGGGTCAAGGACAAGAGAGACAAACTTATTTTTACAAGAGACCAATTATTCTCTGTATTTTGACCTGTGTGTCTTATACTTGAAAATGTGAGAAGTGTATTCAAAGTAGTAATCACTGTCCTTCTCTCTGGGATGTAGCAAGCCAACAGGAAAATTCAGGTGGCCAAAACAGACTTTACTAATAGTCTAGGTTTCCTTTAAGCTAATCTGCCTTTTAGAGTTTGTAGAAAACCATCCAGAACAGATTCTCATTTAGGAAAAGATAGGAACATCCTGCCCAGGAACACTGAGTCTTCCTCATTGGCCTAAGCAATTCCCTGCCCCTTCAGTCATGGTAATTATTCAAGGAAGGCTGAGAGGCGATCTCTATAGAAATAGCCACATTTATTGATCAAACTGATTGCTGAGGGTTCTGATCCAGGACAAAGGATAGTAGACAAGTGTGGAAGATTCATGAACTACTGAAAGCTTCCTATTGAGTGGCCGTTATCATAAGTAGCATCATTATGAGACTACAAATAATCTAGGAAGTCACAGCGATTAATTTCAAGTGGTGTTCCAGGAGTCAGTGATGGGGTTCGCTCGCCAACGCTGCAAATGGAAAGTATCTCTCCAGGCCTGGCCTGGGAGTAAGTCACAACTTTCGGGCCAGGCTCAGTGAGGCGGCTGGATGATAGCAGAATTTCTGTAGTATTTCTGATGTGAGTCCCACATTGTGGTGTCTCACCCAGATTCAGTCTCGGCTCCACTGGCTAGAAAATCAATGGGATTTACACAAGGTCCAAGCTGAACTGGAATACAGACTGTGAGCCTGGCAGTTAATAATACCTTAAAACAGATTTTTCTAAGTAAAAATAATTTTCAATTAAAAAAAAAAGTCATTGATGTAATGTCTATCAGATAGGCTCACAGTTCTGATTTAGTTTGTCAGTCAAAGGCTGGGAAGTTGTACCCAATACGGTGCGACCCCCAGAAGCACAATACAGCAGAGGTTGAGGGAGACTTTGCATGAAGATAATAGAGCCCCTTCCGTTGGCCACCAGCTTCAGTTTTGAGCTAATTCGTACAAACTATGCATAGGTCAGCA
Source organism: Arvicola amphibius (assembly GCF_903992535.2). NCBI lineage: Eukaryota > Metazoa > Chordata > Mammalia > Rodentia > Cricetidae > Arvicola > Arvicola amphibius. The sequence continues at coordinate 62,447,454 of NC_052057.2, forward strand.
GTCTCTGCGGTGGTTTCTAATACTTTGAGGTGAGGGAAGTTCCACAGCTGAGATAAGGCAATCACGAGGTTTCTCTTCTTTCCCTGGGCCAGGTTCAGAGTGTTGCAATGGTGGATTGCAATGTAAGTAGCAGAGAAAATCTCCTAAGGCGCGTTAACAAGCAGGACGGAAGTGTTGAAAGTTCTTAGTCACTAGAGATGCCTGCACCACACTTCTGGAAGGCCAAGGAAAGGGTCTAGACCTCGATTAACAGCAGCAGCATGGATGAACTTTGAAGTGGCACCTATCGCTCTAAGTACGTGGGATGACCTGACCAGGCCAAGGATGAGGCAAGGACTTGGCTGGTCGAGGTAATTGACTTCTTTGGGCTCACAAGAGTTGCTGAAGAAGGAGGGGTGCTGGTGACAGGGAAGCGAGGAAGGCAGACGGCAGAAGGACGAAGGAGAAGAGGGAAGAGGGAGATCTAGACAAACACAGCTGATGGGCCAAGCTCGCGAGGCCGGTTGAGAAAGGGAGTATAGATTGTTGTTGCTGAAGCCTGTTAAATTGTGAGTTAGCTTGGACTAACCTGTTTTTTTTTAATGAAGCAATTACTGGATTGAAATTTTGTTTGGAAGTCTCTGCTTACAAATAAAAAAACCTGACTGCCCCCTGGACCTGAGAAAGCTTCTTTATTTTCTCTCCTAGGAACCTGCTCTGTGACTACTGCCCAAGTGTTTCCCAGTGTGGCCCCTGGTGGCCCAAGTGACCCTCGGTGACATAATGCATTCAGAAAGGAGATTGTTCTTTAATGGAAGTCCTTTATTTATGCTTAGATGAAGCAGTGAGGACTGGTAAGAATAAGTCCACAGTGACGCTTGGATGCTTGGTGCTTCAGGACTCATCCTAATCAGCACCTTGGACTCCCGACCAGTATCTACCCCTCACAGGCATAGATCAAAGCCATGCTTCCACAGTGTTCAACTTTACAGAAGGAGAGGAGCACGACTGAGCCAGTGACCTTGACCAGAGCAGGCCCGAGGCAGCTAACTCAACCAGAGCAGGACTGAGCCAGCAACCTTGACCATGGCAGGCCTGAGGAAGCTAATTCTACAGGAGCAAGGCTGAGCCAGCAACCTGGGCCAGAGTGGGCCTGGGGTGGTGAACTCCACTGGAGTGGAGCAAACCCCAGGAGCACTAAGTACTTCCAGGAACACGGAGTGACCAACAGGGTAGCTGGAACTGTGGCACTGACTGCACCACAAGGAGCAATCATCTGAGTCTTGAATCCACCGGCACCTGAAAGATTAATCACCAGAGTCACAGACAGCCCCAACTATACCAATTAGAGGAAAAGATGGGTAGACAAGGTAAGAACACAGTCAACACCACAAAGAACAACATGATACCAGTAAAATTTAATGACCCTACAACAGCAAGACTTGAACAATCAAATATAAATGAAGCGGAAGAAAATGACCTAAAAAATAACTTCAGGACAATATTTGAGACCCTTAAAGAGGAAATGAGTAATTCCCTCAAAGAAATGGAGGAAAAGACAAACAAAAAATTGGGACACATCATCAAATCCTTAAAGAAAATCAAGAAAAAGCAATCAAATATATGAAAGAAACATTCAAAACTTGAAAACTGAAACAGAGACAATAAAGAAAACACAAGCTAAAGGAATTATAGAAACAGAAACCATGAGGAAATGATCAGGAACCACAAATGCAAGCATAAACAGCAGAATACAAGAGATGGAAGCGAGTGTCTCAAGCACTGAAGACACAATAGAGGAAATAGACTCGTCAGTCAAAGAAAACATTAAATATAACAAAAGCTTAACACAAAATATCCAGGAACTATGGGACACCATAAAAAGACCAAACCTAAGAATAATTGGTATAAAAGAAAGAGAAAAAGTTCAGCTCAAAAGCACAGAAAATATATTTAACAAAATCATAGAAGAAAACTTTCCAACCTAAAGAAATTATGCCTATGAAGATACAAGAAGCTTACAAAACACCAAATAGACTGGATCAAAAAAAAATGTCCCCTCGCCACATAATAATCAAAACACAAAACATACAGAATAAAGAATATTAAGAGCTACAAAGGAAAAAAGGCCAAGTAACATATAAAGGCAGACCTATCAGAATTACACTTGACTTCTCAATGGAGACAATGAAAGCCAGAAGGTCCTGGTCAAGTGTTATACAGACATTAAGAGACCACGGTGCCAGCCCAGATGACTATACCCAGCAAAACTTTCAATCACCATAGAAGGACAAAACAAGTTATTTCATGATAAAACAAGATTTAACCAATACCTAGTCACAAACCCAGCCCTACACAAAGTACTAGGAGGAAAACTCCAACCCAAGGAAGTTGGTTATAGCAACAAAAACATAGACATTGATGATCTCACAATCCCAAAGAAGGGAAAAACACACAAATTAACATCACCAACAATGAAAACTAAATTAACAGGAGATAGCAATCACTTGTCATTAATATCCCTTAATGTAAATGGACTTAACTCATCTATAAAAAGGAACAGGCTAACAGATTGGATACAAAACCAGAATCCATCCTTCTGCTGCATATAAGAAACACATCTCATCAACCTCAAAGACAGACATCATCTCAGAATAAAGGGTTGGGAAAACTAATTTTTCCAATCAAATGGACCTAAGAAACAAGCTGGTGTAGTTATCTTAATATCTAACAAAATAGATTTCAAACTAAAATCAATCAAAAGAGACAAAGAAGGACATTTCATATTAGTGACAGGAAAAATCCAGCAAGAGGAAATTTCAATACTGACCATCTATGCCCCCAATACAAGGGCACTCTCCTATATGTAAAAGAAACACTTCTTCTTCTTCTTCTTCTTCTTCTTCTTCTTCTTCTTCTTCTTCTTCTTCTTCTTCTTCTTCTTCTTCTTCTTCTTCTTCTTCTTCTTCTCCTCCTCCTCCTCCTCCTCCTCCTCCTCCTTCTTTTTCTTTGGTTTTTCAAGACAAGGTTTCTCTGTAGCTTTTGGTGCTTGTCCTAGAACTAGGTCTTGTAGATCAGGCTGGCCTCTAACTCACAGAGATCTGCCTGCCTCTGCCTCAGAGTGCTGGGATTAAAGGCATGTGCCACCACCACCCGGCAAAGAAACACTTCTAAAGCTTAAATCATACATTAAACACTACACATTAATAGTGAGGGACTTTAACATTCCACTCTTACTACTGGAAAGGTCAATCAGACAAAAAATGAACAGAGAAATAAGGGAACTAACAGATGATATGAATCAAATGGATTTAATAGACATCTACAGAATATTCCATCCAAACAGAAAAGAATATGCCTTCTTCTCAGCACCTCATAGAACCTTCTCAAAAATTAACCACATACTCAGTAACAAAACAAACCTCAACAGATACAAAAATTGGAATAATCCCATTTATCTTATCAGATCACCATGCCTTAAAACTAGAATTCAACAGCAGCACTAATTCCAGAAAACCCACAAACACATGGAAATTAAACAATGCTCACCTAAATCATCAATAGGTCAAGGCAGAAATTTAGGGAGAAATTAAAGACTTCCTAAAATTCAATTAAAATGACCACAAATATACCCAAATTTATGGGACACAATGAAAACAGTGTTAAGAGGAAAGTTCACAGCACTAAAAGCCTACATAAAGGTGGAAAAATCCCACACTAGTGAATTAACAGAACATTTGAAAACTTTAGAACAAAAAGAAGCAAACTCACCTAAGAGAATTAGATGGCAGGAAATAATCAAATTGAGGGCTGAAATCAATAAACTAGAAACAAATAAAACAATATAAAGAATCAATGAGACAAAAAGTTGGTTCTTCGAGAAAATCAACAAAATAGACAAACCTTTATCCAAAATAACCAAAAGGCAGAGAGAGAATATCCAAATTCACAAAATCTGAAATGAAAAGAGGGACATAACAACAAACATGGAGGAAATGCAGAAAATCATCAGGTCATATTTCGAAAACCTGTACTTCAAAATACGAAAACTTAAAGGAAATTGACAATTTTCTGGATAAATATCACTTACAAAATTAAATCAGACCAGATAAGCAAATTACACAGACCTATAGCTGCTGAAGAAATAGAAACAGTCATCAAAATCTCCCAACCAAAAAAAGTCCAGGACCAGATGTTTTCAGCTCAGAATTCTACAAGATTTTCAAAGAAGAACTAATACCAATACACCTCAAATTGTTCCACACAATAGAAACAGAAGGAACAATTCCAAACTCTTTTTAACCCACAGAAAGACATTACTAAGAAAGAGCATTACAGACCAATCTCACTCATGAACATTGATGTAAAAATACTAAATAAAATACTGGCAAATCGAATCCAAGAACACATCAAAAAATCATCCACCATGATCAAGCCAGCTTCATCCCAGAGATGCAGGCATGATTCAGCATATGAAAATCTATCAAGGTAATCCATCATATAAACAAATAGAAAAATAAAAACACACCATCATCTCATTAGATGCTGAAAAAACTTTTGACAAAATACAACATCCCTTCATGATAGAGGTCCTGGAGAGAGCAGTGATACAAGGAACATACCTAAACATAATAACGGCAATATACAGCAAGCCAACAGCCAACATCAAACTAAATGGAGAGAAATTCCCAGCGATCCCACTGAAATCAGAAACAAGACGTGGTTGTCCACTCTCTCCATATCTATTCAATATAGTTCTTGAGGTCCTAACCTGAGCAGTAAGACCACAAAAGGAGATCAAGAGGATACAAATCAGAAAAGAATAAGTCTAACTCTCACTATTTGCTGATGATATGATAGTTTACATAAGTGATACCAAAAATTCTACCAAGGAACTTCTACAACTCATAAACACCTTCAGTAATATAGCAGGATACAAGATTAACTCAAAAAAATCAGTAGCCCTCCTGTACACAGATGATAAATGGGCTGAGAAAGAAATCAGAGAAACATCATGCTTCACAATAGCCACAAGTAGCATAAAATATCACAGAGTAACTCTAAATAAACAAGTGGAAGACTTATATGACAAGAACTTTAAATCTTTGAAGAAAGAAATTGAAGAAGACACCAGAAAGTGGAAAGATCTCCCATGCTCTTGGGTAGGCAGAATTAACATAGTAAACATAGCAATCTTACCAAAAGCAATCTACAGATTTTAATGGTTTGTCCTGTCCCTTTAAGTGACTCTACTACAGAGCTACAGTACTGAAAACAGCCTGGTATTGGCATAAGAACAGATAGGGGGACCAATGGAACTGAATCTAAGACCCGGATAATAATCCACACACCTTCGAACTCCTGATTTTTGACAGAGAAGCTAAAAATATAAAATGATACTTAACAAATGCTGTTGGCATAACTGGATATCAACATGTAGAAGAATGAAAATAGGTCCATATCTATCACCATGCACAAAACTTAAGTCCAGATGGATCAAAGATCTTAACATAAAACCTACAACACTGAACCTCATAGAAGAGAAAATGGGAAGTACACTCGAACACATTAGGACAGGAGACCACTTCCTAAATATAACCGCAGTAGCACAGACACTGAGAGAAACAATTAAGAAGTGGGATCCCCTGAAACTTAAAAGCTTCTGTAAAGCAAAGGACACTGTCAACAAGATACAACAGCCTACAGAATGGAAAAAGATCTTCACCAACCCCAACCCCACATCAGACAGAGGTCTCATCTCCAAAATATACAAAGAACTCAAGAAATTGGTAATCAAAAGAACAAATAATCCAATAAAAAATGGTGTACAGACCTAAGCAGAGAACTCTCAACAGAGGAATCTAAAATGGCTGAAAGGCACTTAAGGAAATGTTCAACATCCTTAGCCATCAGAGAAATACAAATCTAAAACTTAACTCTGAGATTCCATCTTACACCTGTAAGAATGGCCAAGATCAAAAACACTGATGACAACTTATGTTGGAGAGGATGTGGGGTAAAGGGAACACTCCTCAATTGCTGGTGGGAGTGCATGCTGGTACAGACCTTTGGGTATCAGTATGGCAATTTCTCAGAAAATTAGGAAACCACCTATTTCAAGACCGAGCAACACCACTTTTGGGTGTATTCCCAAAGGATGCTCAATTTTGCCACAAGGACATGTGCTGAATTATGTTCATAGCAACCTTGTTTGTCATAGCCAGAACCTGGAAACAACCTAAATGGCCCTTGACCAAAGAATGGATAAGGAAAATGTGGTACACAATGGAGTACAACATAGCAGAAAAAATAACAACAGTTTGAATTTTGCAGGCAAATGGATGGAGCTAGAAAACATCATATTGAGTGAGGTAACCCAGACCCAGAAAGACAGTTATCATATGTACTCACTCATAGGTGGTTTTTAAACATAAAGCAAAGAAAACCAGCCTATAATTCACAATCCCAGAGAACCTAAACAACAATGAGGACCTTAAGAGAGATATACATGGATCTAATCTATATGGGAAGTAGAAAAAGACAAGATCTCCTGAGTAAATTGGGAGCATGGGGACCATGGGAGAGGATTGAAAGGGAGGGGAGAGGCAGTGAGTGGAGCAGAGAAAAATGTAGAGCTCAATAAAAATCAATTAAAAAAAGAAGAAAAAGGTGATATGAACAGCTATCCATTCATACCAGAGTGCACCAGTACAGATCACAGAAGCAGTTCTGCTCAAATCCAGCTTGGTGAACCAGTGAACTTATTGGAGTTCCTTATTGGAACATGAGTTACCCTTGTGCAGAGGTTCTCAACCTCTAGATGGAGGTTCTAGATGGAACAACCCTTTCACAGGGGTTGTCTAAGATGACGCAAAACAGATATTTACATTACAATTTGTAACAAAAGCAAAATCAGTTATGAACTAGCAATGAAAATAATTTTATGGTGTGTAGGGAGGGTGACCACAACATGAGGAACTGTATTAAAGGGTAGCAGCTTTAGAAAGGTTGAGAACCACTGCTCTTGGGTAACTCATAGACAACTACAACACCAAATAGACCATTTTAGTGATAGCTAACGACAGCTGTGTCTCTGGATATCTCCACACAGCTTGTAGCCAGCTTCCCTAGGCTCCTGTCCGCAGTGATTGTTTACTTCTGTAACTTGGCATGAGGTGGAGTGGGCACCGGGTTGCTAGGTTCCTGAGTCTTTTCTTGTTGTTGTTTTGGGACAAGATTTATTTTTGAATCCTTGGCTGTCTTGGAACTCGCTATGAAGACCAGGCTGTCCTGGAACTCACTGTGTAGACCAGGCTGTCCTGGAACTCATTATGAAGACCAGGCTGTCCTGGAACTCACTGTGTAGACCAGGCTGTCCTGGAACTCACTGTGTAGACCAGGCTGTCCTGGAACTCACAGAGATCTGCCTTCTGAGTGCTGAGATTAAAGGTGTGTGCCAACACATGTGACAGGTTCCCCAGTCTTCAGAGCCCTCCTCTGCCACTCTGGAGGCACTGTTTCAATTCCAGGGCAGTAACCGTCTAATATGTACAGTTTTATTCGTGACCCACAACGAAGTTTGTCTCATTGGCTAAGCATTTGCTGAGAACTGCCAACTCACCAGTCAGCAAAACTCACTAAAAGGGGGTGGTGTGGTGATAATAATGGATCTCCGAAGGGTTTTTATGAGAGAAACGATAGAGATGGCTTCCCTAAGTACTTCCTGGTTGTACCACTTATCATAAGCCAACTGACTTTTGCCAGTCATGCATTCCCAGGAAGCCAAGGGGGAGAGCTACTAGCTCAGCATGAAGACACATGAAGACAAAGGCTGTGTTCGGAGGCCATGACTGTGAAGGCAGCAAAAGCGGCCAGCAGAGGCTCCAACAGGAGGGACTCATAACTGAGATCCACCAAGCCCAACACAATGTTTACATTCTCCTCATTTAGACACGTTTCTAAAGACGTTTTAAATCAGTCACATAAGTAAATTTAACAGCAACAACAACAACAAAAATGCTGGGCGCTGGTAGTGCATACCTTTAATCCCAGCACTCAAATGGCGAGACAGGTTAATGTGTTTGAGTTCGAGACCAGTTTGGCCTACAGAGCGAGTTCCAGGACAGCCAAGGCTACACAGAGAATCCCTATTTTGAAAAGCAAGTAAGCAAACAAACAAACAAACAAAATAAAAAGTAAGCAAACAAACAAACAAAATAAAAAGTAAGCATGTAGCTAGAACATCTATAATCCCAGCATTCAACTCAGGAAATGGTAGACAGGGACAGGAGAATCCCCAGAAACTGGAAGGTTAGTTAGTCTTTTGTGTGTTAAAGCAAATGAGAACCTGTTTTAAATAAGGTTGAAGGCAAATGTCTACACCCAAGGTAGTCCTCCGACTTCCACACCCATGCATGGCATATACGTGCCTGCATTCCCTTCTTTTCTGTCTGTCTGTTTGTCTGTCTGTCTGTCTCTCACACATAAATACACACACACAAATAAATAAATAAATAAATAAATAAATAAATAAATAAATAAATAAGGTGTATGCATACGTTTTACTTGGTGCTGCTTCTTTCATGACTAAGATACAATTGGACAGGGTAATACGGCCTTTTGAGTCTTTCCTGGGGAGATCAATGAAGCATTTCCTTTCAAGTCAGGCTTGGTAAACCAATGAGTTTAGTGAGGTCATCCCATGAGCACGGGTGACTGGAAGGCCGCTGCACCTCAGGAAAGGCCAACATCTGCCTGCTGATGACTCAAACAGTGCTCAGCTGGAGCCCTGGGTGCAGCTTCCACTGAGCGCTGGACAGTTTGCTGAGTTCCTAACTTAATGAACCTTCCTTCTCTGTCTTAAGGGAGTGTTTCAGTTCAGAGAAAATAGCTAGACAGCAAACACGGGTGGAAAGCACAAAATAGCAGAAAAGATTAAGTGACCTGGTCCACAAAGAATGGCGGTGGGGAGAGAAAGCCAACAAAGTATAAAAAGAAATAGCCAAGGAACCCAATGTAAAGAGAATTCAGATCTTAGAGGGGCTTACCATGTCGTCATGGACTGCGGGACCCCAGTGGTCCTCTGCAGTGCTGCACGGGTTGAGTGTAGCATCGTTACAGTCTATGTAGTGTGGAGCTTGCAGGACAGTGGAAATGAGACCACCCAAGTGAAACACAGTAAACCTCTTTTCTCAGCGCTTGCTCCTGGCAGGGGGCGAGTTACTGTCCTTCTGTCCTTCTTTTTGTGTTGCTAGAGAGGTAAAGGCAGGTAGGGAACTTGGATGGAGCCAGGTGAAAATAACATAAAGCGTCTGGCATGCATGGCATTGTGCTACTGGCAGCTGGAGGCAGGAAGGTGTGTGCAGAGGGAGATAGAAGCAGATTCAGCTTTCTGTGGAGAGGCCGGACACAGTCGGGGAAGCTGGAAGTTGATGGCTACTCCTTCAGCTTTCTGGGCCAATGGCTATCAAAGCTGTACTTTGACCTTCTGGATTGGTGACCCCAGCTGGCAGTTTAGTTCTATTGCCACGTACCGTCTGGTCACTGTTCACCAGATTTTTCAACATCTCATGAGTAATCTAGTGCCCTATAAGCTATACCATCAGTTAAGTCTGCCTCTGCCCTTTGGGAGAATGGCCGTTACAGGGAAGTCTGAAGTATTAGCATAGTCAGTTTAGACTAGCCTGGATTTTAACTATCACAACTGCCTCTGAGGATTTATTCTGTGGGTCTAAGACAAAGTGGAGATAGTGGGAAGCTGAATTCTGGTTGTCCCCTCCTTAATAACTGTAAGCCTTGGGCTCTAACTGATCTTTAGGATCCAAGTACTATACGATAAAGATGTTTGTTCTGAGAGGAAAGACCGAACCAGAAATCCATTTAGAATAGCTTCTAGCCTCAGGTCTCAAGATTACAAATTTTTTTCTTTTGGGTTATCTATTTTTATACCCTTGTATTAGCTTTTTGCCTTCATGTACGTATGTGTGTTGGGACATGTTGGGGGCTGTGGACCCCCAGACCCTGAATTTCTTGTAAACAGCTTGATTTCCCCTCCTCTGAGCAGCCTGCAACTGCTCTAAGTGCAAGACCTGATGGCGGAGTGGGTTCTGATGAGTCTCCAGCTGAAAGATCCCGAGAGCTGGGGCATGGCCAGAGCCCTATATGAGCTGCCTCTGAGCCCAATAAAGAAGGCATTCTTGTCTCAAGGATGTCCCTGTGGCCCCATCTGTCTGTCTCTGTGTGTGTTTGTGTATGGTTTTAAATTTTCAGCCTAGTCCCGTAGCGCGTAGCAAGTAGAGCGCGGACAGAACCGGTGCAGTCTTACATATGTGTACCACAGCGTGTCTGATGCCAGCAGAGGGTGTCAGATCCCCTGGGATACAGATGGTTGTGAGCCACCAGGCGGATGCTCAGAACTGAGTTCAGGTCCTCTGCATGAGCAGCAAGTGCTCTTAACCAATGAGTCACCTCTCCAGCACAGGACATTTTCTTTCTTCTTTCCATTCTAGGTTTGTCCAGTGGGGCTGGTCCCAGGGTTAGATGGGAAATGCTCATGTGACGCTGGCTCTTTGTCCTATAAGATGCTCTGCTATGGAACAGCACACGGTGTTGTACTGGATAGGAGGTGTCTGGTGAGCCGGAGTCCTGACATCTGAGAAGGAGGTGTGTCTTAGTTACTGTTCTGTTGCTGTGAAGAGGCACAATGACCAAGGCAGCTCATAAACAAAGAGTTTAGCTGGGGCTTTCAGAGGTTTAGTTCATTGTTAGCTTGGTGGGGAGCATGGCAGCACCCAGGCAGACATGGTTTTGGAGGAGAAGCTGGGAGTTCTTGTAATGATATTTCATTTGTATTTTAATAAATAAAGCTTGCCTGAAGATCAGAGAGTAAAACAGCCACCCTGGTCAGCCTTACAGACCAGGCAGTGGCTATACACACCTTTAATTCCAGCAGCCACACTAGTTTGCCATAGAAACCTGGCGATAGTAGTCTGCACCTTTAATCCCAGCACTAGAGAGGAGTATAAAATGGGAGGAGACAGCTGTCAGGCACAGACTCATTTTAAGGATGAGGACTCTAAGAGAAGCCTGACCCCAGGCACCAAGCTCACATATGGTACACCGACATAAATGTAGGCAAAACCTCATAGATGTAAAATAAATTAATCTAAAAATAAAAAAGTCAACAGGTAGTGGTGGCGCACGCCTTTAATCCCAGCACTTGGGACGCAGAGGCAGGTGGATATCTGTGAGTTCAAGAACAGCCTGGTCTACAAGAGCTAGTTCCAGGACAGCCAGGGCTACACGGAGAAAGCCTGTCTTGAAAAAAAAAAAAAACAAGAACAAAATAAAACAACAACAAAAAATCTTTGTGTTTCAGTATCTTCATTTACAAGGTAGCAGTCTGGGTCCCTACAGCTGCAGGAGAGCACACACACACACACACACACACACACACACGTGTGTGTGTGTGTATATATATATAAATACACATATATATGTATATATACATGTATATATGTCCTCTCTCTATATATATTAATATATGTGTTAACACTGATTTTCAACAGTGTGAACATTTTGGTATTGAATATGATGAAATACAGATTCATAGTTATTTAGAATAGATTTTTGTTTGTTTGTTTTTGATTATTTTTGTTTTTCTTTTTTGAGACAGAGTTTCTCTGTGTAACAGTCCTGCCTGTCCTGGAACTGGCTTGGTAGCCCAGGCTGACACCAAACTCATTGACATCTGCCTGCCTCTGCCTCCCAAGTGCTGGGATTAAAGGCGTGCACCACCACTGCACAGTAAAGCACAGAATTTTAAAAACATAGAAACCATAGTAAATATTTTTCCAGAGAGGTCTTCTATAGGGCAATAAGTCACACTCCCTACATCCCTTGCCTAAAAGGGAGGCCTCAGACAGTTTCTTGGAGAGAGCAGAGGGGATTTTTTTTCCTGGCTCAGGATCGGTACTTGGAAGACAAGCTCATGTCTGCAATCGATTTCTTTGAAAGCCTGGTGTGGGGTTGATTCCCTGGGGAGGAACGCTAAGCGAGAGGAGGAGATATTTATTAAAGAGCCTTTGCTTTTATTCTGTTAGATGCATGGTGGAAGAAGAACATGGCTCCCAGTGTGTATTTGCTGCTTCAGGACAAAAGTCCTTGAAATGGCTTAACTATTGTCTTCTCTTGAGAAGGGGAGCTGGGCAAAACATGTGAAAGTGGCTGGGAGTGGTGGTGTGCTCTCCATCCCAGCACTCAGGAGGCAGAGACAGGTGGATCTCTGTGAGGACGAAGCCAGCCTGGTCTACAGAGTGAGTTCTGGCACAGCCAGGGTGAAATAGAGGGAGTCTGTCTCAACACACACACACACACACACACACACACACACACACACACACACACACACGAAGCTCCTTAGGGCAGGTCTTAGCAATGGTATAAGTTATTTCCAGATCATCAGAAACCTACTGAGTAGGTTCTGGGTCCACTTCCTAATATCTGCTTATGGGAACAGCCTACCCTTCCTCCCACTCCCTCTCCCCTCCTCCTCTTTTTGAAGGAAGGCCTCGTTCCCGGCATGCTAGGAAAACATGCTCTGTCATTGAGACATCCGCTAGCCCTTCTCCATGCTCTCAACTGCAGTTTCCTTGTAAGATTTAAACTTTTATTCCCCTCCTCAGCACGTCTTAGTTCTGTTCTGGCTTACACTGATTCTATGATCTCAGAGAGTGCAGGGTCATGTCCAGGGCCTGCCTTCCTCCTCCAAGGCCTGGGAAGGTAAACAGCTAATGGCCCTCAGTGAAGTTCCGCTTTGAGAGCTCTTCTCAACCACAGAGAGCCACCTTACTCAAGATCGCTTCCTGAGGGAACCCTACTTCCTAGGGTGAGTCAACATTGGGGTGCAAGACTGGACTCTTGCCTCAGTCCTCTCATGTGCCAGTCATTCTTCCCTGGGCCTGATCCTGTTGGCTTCTCTTCCCAGGCTAGACCTCTGTCATACTTGCCAGGAGTCTACACACAAATGTGCGTCTTATCTGCCCATCTCAGGGGCAGATGGTTTTGCACGTGAGAACCATATTATGGTAACTTTCTTCTCTTTATGGAAACAACAACAACAACAACAACACACACACACACACACACACGTAATGGGAACTTCGAAATTCCCTCCCTCACACCAAAAGCTGCCTTCCGAGAACATGGATGACTATTAGATTTCACAGTATTTAACATTTTTTTTTTTTTTTTTTTTTTTTTTTTTTTTTTTTTGAAGTTAAATATTTTTATTAGTAGGAATCTATTCCTGTAAAAGTCTTGTGTGAAAAAAAAATAGTAAAACAGCAGGGAGACTCTTGAAAGGTGAGTCCACCACCTTCACAGTTCAGATGGTTGGTTTACCCAGGCCAACCTGGTCGAGTGAGTGCCTGAGTACCAGACTTGAGTGTTTATCTTCAGAATACAAGGTCTCAGTCCAATAGTGCTGTCTAGTTTAAGGACCAAAGAGCAACACCTTCGGTTAGGAGGTCACTAAGCTAGGACAAGGCTCCAGTTCTCAGGCTCTGCAGCCTGGACACCTAATTATCTAGTAGTGGAAACCAAAACCTCCTTGGCTCAGAACAGCTGGGTTCCCCCAGGGCAAGTCTATATATAATTCTGGTTTGGCGTAATTGGGTTTTTAAACCTGTTTTTTCCAGGCTCAATCTCTTGCCTGCCAGTAAGACTACTGTAGTCCCACCCTGACCCTCAGAAAAGAAGGAAGCCAGGCAAGACAGCAGAGGCCCAGGGCAGGAGAGGGAAAGGGCCAGTTTAATGAAACTACAAACTGGAACCAGGCCACAGTTCACAGCGATAGGAGGCCATGCAGCGGTAGTGTGAGACCAGGAGAGGGACAGCAGCAGGACACAGCGCCCATGTGAGCATCTTCACAGACCATTCAGGAAAGAGACAAGTTTGGGTTTACACCCTGGGCAAGACTCATGTCCTAGGACACCCCCACCACTTGTGACTTCTTCCTGGTCCCCAGCCCAGTGCCACAGTTGTCCCTTCTATGGCAAAAAAGACTGGCACTTACTCCAGAGACCAATGAACCTATAAGGAGGCTCTTCTGATCTGCCATCTGTCAGCAAGCCACCAGGCAGAAGTTGTATTCACACACAGCACAAACACAAAAGTAGACAAGACAGGCTCATGGGCATTCATTCTTTCTGGCCCCAGAAAATATAGGGGGTTCACAGAGGTGTGGCCAGAAAGAAGATCTCTGCACACTGACTGACTCAAAGGAAGCTAAGTAAGAACAGGGGCAAGTTGTTCTTGGCTACCAGGGCTTTAACTAGCCCAGTGTCCTCTTCGCTTTATGCCAGGCAGCTCTTAGGTACCTCCTGGACAGTGGGTAGAAGTCCTGTGTTTCCATACCTGAGAGTTCTGAGGCCCAGAGTTGGCAGTCATTATTTCTTTCTTATTCCACCTTTGGCACCCCAGACAACATACTCCATATAAGCCCAGGCCTTAACACCCTGTATTGCTTGGGTCCACTTAACTCTAGATGATGCCCTGACCTCATTCCAGGTCAGAAACAACTATGGTTCCAGGCACAACCCTCACTGTAGGCCCTAGTCTGGGACCTGTTGATGCTTTGGGTGCTTTTGGTCCCAGGAAGAGTAAGGACCAAGCATGGACCTTATGCAGAAAGGAGGAATGAGGACCCCAGGAAGAGACCCTCCAGCTTATCTTCTGGACAGCAAATGCCCAAGCAACACACAAGATCTGTGCCACCCCCATGCCACCCACTGGCCCTTGGCCTTAAATCCAACGGAGTTTTTGCTAGAAGAGTCGGATGCTCAGGGAAGGGCAAGGTGAGGACAGGATTTCCAGGGAACAGTGGCAAAACTTCCAACCCTAAGTGGGGGCTGAGGGATGGTGACCACTGAGCATGGGGAGCAAAGCACACGGGGCCAGAGTAATAGGTGGGGGAGTCCAAGTCTAGCTCCGTTAGCATAAGCGCTTGTATGTGTAGATGTAGGCTTTGCAGCTGGGACACGTGTGCGTCACATCCTTGAAGTCATTGATGAGACAGGGGATCAAGCAGCAGCCCAGGTCACACCCCATGAAGCAGCAGAAGAAACCCAGCACAAAGTTCATCAGGCCAATCTCGTAGGAAATCTTGGTGGTGATTGCCTGCTGGCAGTGGGGGCACACTGTCTGCACAGGTGCACCTTCAAAGATCTCTCCCTGTAGTACTGTCACCGTGGTGGCTGCCCCTGATGGGACCAAGACTGTGGCCGTGTGGCCCCCAGGGCCAGGATAGGGCCCTGGTGGGTAGGGTCCTGGTGGATAATAGCCCATAGGTGGGTGAGGGCCTGGAGGAGGGTAGAAACCTGCAGGCATGTAGGTGCCATCTGCATTCATGTGAGGGGGCACAAAGCCAGGCTGAGGCATTGGATGACCAGGTGGCTCATAAGGTGGAGGAGCAATGTCAGCAGAGGGCAGTGGCATGCCTGGTGGTGGCTGCATCACCGCTGGGGAGGTGCGGCCTGGGGTAGGTGGGGCTCCACTTTTTTCCTCTAGTAGTGGGGCTGTAGGGCCTCCAGGATAAGGAGGGGGTGGCTCATTAGACATCTTTGCTGCTGATACTCCTGGACCTGAGGTTCCTGGTGCAGAGAATGAAAGCAGGTGAGAGTAATTCAGCTACCGGCTGAAACGTGGATCCAGGAGACTCGGAATCCAGGAACCCGCGGCCGGAGGAACAGAGGCCTGCGGGCGTCAAGCCCGGTGCTCCCAGGAGCCCCAGTATTTAACATCTTTTCAAATGTTTCTAACATTTTTTTTCTTCCTTTGAAATAGTCAAGTACTATTTATAAGGATGAACTAAGTGGTGGTTTACACATTAATTCCAGCACTCGGGAGGCAGAGGCAGGTGGATCTCTGTGAGTTCGAGGCCAGCTTGGTCTACAAAGCAAGTTCCAGGACAGCCAAGGCTACACAGGGAAACCCTGTCTGAAAAAATAAACAAACAAAACAACAACAACAAAAGATAAACTAAAAGTTAATAGAGGATATATATCAGAGAACAGTTTTTACGGTAAGATACGCATAAGATAACAATTTACCACTTAAATCAGTTTATTTTTCTTTTCACGCAGGATTTCTTCCCCTTTAGCCTCTAGCACATGCAGGCCTAGAACTCACTAGGTAGCCCTGGCTGGCCCCAAACTCAAAGGAACTCTCCAGTCTCAACTTTATGAGTTCTGGGGTGATAGGCATGTACTGCCATGCTCAGCTAATTTGGACCAAATTTGTATTAATTTTTTTTTTTTTGAGGAAGAGTGTCATGACTCTCAGGCTGTTTTCCAGTTTGCTATTTGGACAAGGATAACCTTGAATGTATGATTGCCCTACCTCTACCATCCGAGTGTGGGACATAGGCATGCACCACCACACCCCTTTTTCTGTTCTGCCCTTGATGCTTTGCAGGATAATGGAGAAGAATATCTTGCTGCTATGGCATAACAAAGTTAACGCCCTTGTAATTTGAGCAGTCCAGCTTGTCCTTCTTCTTGTGTATGGGAATTATGAATGAGTGCTTCATCTTAGCTGAGGCCCAGTACAGATTCAGAGCAAACAGGAGCACAGTTGATCTGATCTTCACTTTAAGGCAACTGGCAGAAAAGTACGAAGAATTTGGAAAAGACTTCTATGTCTGTTACATCGACTTCAGGAAGGCATTCAGTAGCATTTGGAGGAAAGGACTTTGGGAAACAATGAGGTTCTACAGGTAACCAGAGAAAAATCATAAGAATACTAGATAATGCCTTTAAAGACACCTTTGCATCAGTCAAAGTCTGTGGAGGACTAAGTGATGAGTTTAAGACAGTCATAGGAGTGCTGCAGGGATGGATCCTCTCACCACTGCTCTTTCATACATTCCTGGGAATATCAATAGCAACAGCCCTGGAGAATGAGCAGATAGGTGTGCAGACAGGTGGTGTGTGAATCTATAGCTTGCATTTTGCCAAAGATACAGCACTACTTGCTGAAAGTCCCAATGAGCTGCAGGCCATGGTAAACAGAGTGGTGGAAGTCAATGAAAATCTTGGTGTGAAAGTCAACATGGAGAAGGCTGAGATACGACACAAGAGAAGGGTGCACAGGAATTTTAGCATTGTAATAAAGAACCAGAACCTCAAGCAAACAGTCAACTTTGTCTCTCTGGGAGGAAACCTTAGTTCAAAGGAGGGAACTGTTTTCAGATGTCAATAGGGATATTGACATCAGAGTGGATAGGGATAGCAAAGTTTACATTCCAGACACTAGGAAAGGTTTGATCAGTAAGCGACATAACACCAACAACAAAATTACAAAGAAAATTATGAGACCCTTGTCTTAAGCTGCCTTCTTTACAACTCTGAAGCCTGGACAATGAAGTGCTCCTCAGAACAGCAACTGAATGTGTTTAGACGGCATGTCCCAGGAGGATTCCAGGTGTCACACAGAGATAGGCTGTGCAGTGATGACATTAAGAAACATTCATCTACAGGATACGGAAGTAAAGTGCAGGATATGGAAACCGTGCTTAACATACGTCAACCATGTTATTGAGAGTGAATGACAGCAGATACCCGAAGATAGTATTGCTTGGAAGAGTGCACAGGATAAGACGAGGAGGAAGGCCCCCAAAATGCTAGCCAGAAAGCATAAAGGAAGACTGTGGAACCTTGGGTATGACAATAATACAAGCATCTAGGACTGCCTAGGATAGGAACTGGTGTGGGAGAATTGTCTGTATTCTGTCTATCATGTTTTAAATAAATGCTGATTGGCCAGGCAGGAAGTATAGGTGGGTCAACCAGACAGAAAGTAGAAATAATACAATAAAAACAGGAGAATTCTGGGAAGGAGGAAGTTGATTCCTTCCAGTCCTGCGCAGACAACCGAGAAAGCAGGATGTGACCTGCCAGCTAAAAAAGGTACGGAGCCATATGGCAAAAATAGATCAAAATAATGGGTTAATATAAAGTACAAGAGCTAATAAGTAACCTAAGCTAATGGGCCAATCAGCTTTATAACTTATAGAGATCTCTGTGTGATTTTCTTTGGGGCTTGCCGGCTATGGGGAACTAGGCGGGACAAAAAGCCCCAATAAACAGGCCCCATCTGTGTTACAAGGAACAATGGAGAAGTGCCATAAACGGGCTGCCCATGCATGACTAGCATACCTGGTGTGTTGGAGAGAGGATCAAACCCAGGGCATGAGAATGCTGGGCAAGCATCTACCAACTAAGCGACACCATAGCCCTGGGACATGCGCACGTGCAGCCAGTAACATTAGGACTCACAGTCCACTCATCACACTACCCTCTTTGCAGCTCCTCACCAGCCTTCCTGAACCCAACTCCTGGTACAAATATCAATAGCTTTTTCTTTCTTAATTTTTTAAATTGATTCTTTGGAAAATTTTTATTCGAAAATAATTCCGCATCATGCATCCCAATCCCCCTTATTTCCCAGTCACCTCCATATCCGTCCCTCACCCCCATAGGGTCCTCCCCAAAATGAAAAACTATTAAAAACAAAACAAACAAATCCCCACTTCTCTCCTCCATCTTTCTACCTCCCCAACACCTCTTCCTGCATCTTAGTGGCATTGGGAGCTGTGGTGTGTCACACAGTAGACTCTTTTTTTTCTTTTTTTGGGGGGGGGGGTTTCGAGACAGGGTTTCTCTGCAGCTTTTTTAGAGCCTGTCCTGGAACTAGCTCTTGTAGACCAGGCTGGCCTCGAACTCACAGAGATCCGCTTGCCTCTGCCTCCCGAGTGCTGGGATTAAAGGCGCAGTAGACTCTTTTGTTCATGCCACGTCCTTGCAAAAGTTTATTGTAATGGGTGTTGGTCTGTTCAAAGCCTCTGGCTTCTGGTGCACCATTAACACTGGACCTCACTGAAACTTTTCCTGGAAATCCTGCCATTTCCCCAAGTCATGGAGATTCTATAGCTATGGCTTCCTTCACACACTCTGGCAGGTCATGGATGGGGTGGATGTTTGGGCAGGCCAACTCAAAGCCTTGGCTGTGGGTCTGGGTGGCTGATTTTGTCAGTCTGGGCTGCTGGAGCTGCCCCACTCAGGCAAGGGATGGAGCCAGCTCTCCCATACCTGTCGTGGGGGGGGTCATCTTTCCAGAGCATGGACCAGCTCTCCCACACCTGTCGTGGGGGGGTCGTCTTTCCAGAGCATGGGGCCAGCTCTCCCACACCTGTCATGGGGGGGTCATCTTTCCAGAGCATGAGGCCAGCTCTCCTGCTTCAGTGGCCAGCTAAGAGCAGGACTGGCTCTCTCAGGGCCAGCATAAGGCGATGCCAACTTAGCACAGCCATTGGATTTCAACTCACATGGTTCCCATGGCTCCCTGTGTATTTTGGACTACAGAGATTAGCATAGACCCCTGCTGCAGCAGGACCATAGATCCAGACATGGCCCTTGGGAGCAGCATGGGCCCAATGCCACCTAGGCCCCGATAGCATCACAGGCAACCCAGATCAGCATGGCCCTAAAATACAAACATGGTGTCAGGTGGTTGACCGGTAGACACCAGGTATCCAAATGTTCCTGGTGGTAACAGAAGCCAAGGACATCAAATGGACCCAGACAGTAGCTTGAGCCCGGATATCATCATGGCCCTGGGTGGCAGCACAGATCGCTCATCCTGGGCATGGGCCTGGTAACCACATAACCCTCAGACGCCAACATAGTCTCAGGTGGCGGCCCAGATCCAGACACTGGGCATCCGTGTGGTCTTTGGAGGGAACTTGGGTCATGGATGTCAACATGGACTCTGACTGGAGTAGGACTATGGGCCCAGACACAATTTTCAGCAACAACCCAGGACATCATGATGGACCCGGGTGGCAAGCAAGTCACCCACATCAGCCTGTTCCCCACTGCCTTGCTTCTTCAGTTCTGCCTCTTCCTACAACACACAAACCGGTCCACTTCTCTTTCTCTCCCATCTCTCCACCATATTTGCTCATCACAATGGTGTTTACCTTGTGGTAATAGGTGAGCTTGTGGATGTCCCCAGCCTTCCCAAGGCCATGAGGACCCAGGTGGGCTGTAGCTTTCACACACCTGGAAATATGGATAACTCTTGATATACCAATTTAACCTTGCATACTTCATTCTCAAAAAGCTGAGTTGGGAGTAAGGAGAATGGATAGAAACCCAGGTGACTCTAGGACTTGCCATTGTACAAAATAATGACTCCTAAAGATAAAGTGTATGGACAGGAGCTAGGGAGCCCAATGCCAGTGACATGCCTCCTCCAACAAGGCCACACTCCCTAATCCTTCCCAAACAGTTCCACTAACTAGGGACCAAGGGTTCCAATATATGAGTCTATGGGTATCTGTGAGGGCACAGTTTTGAATCTGTTTCCATCTTGACTAAAGGTGAGAGAGCTGAGATCTGGTCTTGCTCCTCAAGGACAAATAACAGGATGTTTGGCCAAGGGTGTGGCTACTGGACGCCTTACTCCTCAAAGGCCAGTCAACAGGATGTTTGACTTAGGGCCAGTTACTAGGTTGTTTTGAGGTGTGAGGAGGTATTTACTCTCGCCTGTTATGTGTTTTTCCCTTTTGACTGCGGCATAGAAGGACAGTGAGTGATAAACTTGGGGCCCCTTTTTACAGTCTTCACTGGGAGCCTCCTGACTCTATTTTCTGCCTTTTGTCTGTTTTATTTTCCCTCAGTCCACATCCCTACCCTCCTTCTCAGGAATGCACAGCCAAGTTGAGCTGGAGCTGACAGGTGCCATTGTCATTAAAAAAAATTTGAAGAACCAAAGTTCCTCTATTTTTGTACTCCACCTCCATCTTGTGTCCATTGTAAGTTATTTCCCATAAAACGTTTCAGTCCTCAGAAATGTCTAGGGGCAAAAATAACAGGGTAGCCATCTGGAGAGCACAGATGACTGCAGAATGTCCCCACCCGAAGGTCAACCAATAAAAAAAACTTGACAAGCAACAGGCGAGGTTCAAAAACAAAATTTCTGAAAAGTCCTTAGACACAAGCCAATCAGGATTGAACTTGTCACCAGCACTCTGCTAATGTAACTTTTCTGGGTTTTGCCTTTAAATAATGCACTCTAGAAGGGCAGGGTACCTCCTCTTGCTGCTGTGCTGACAAGGTCCCTGTTGGCTTGTGCATGCAATAAACCTTGCTTTTGCATTTTGGTGAGTCGGTCTTCCTGGTGGTCTTTTGGGGTCCCCACAGACTAGGCATAACAAAACCCACAAATCCCTTGGTTTTCTTCTTTGCTTGCTATCTATCTATCTATCTGTAGGAGGGAGGCCGCTAATTCATTCCTAGATGCTTAGCCCCCGAAATAATCACACAGAAACCATATTAATTAAATCACTGCTTGGCCCATTAGCTCTAGCTTATTATTGGCTAACTCTTACATCTTAATTTAACCCATCTCCATTAATCTGCGTATTACCATGTGGCAGTGGCTTACTGGCTAAAGTTCCTGCATCTAAATGGGGGGGGGGCTACCTGGCTTCTCTCTGACTCCACCCTTCTTTCTCCCAGCATCCAGTCCAGTCCTCTGTACCTAGCTCTGCTCCTCCCCGCCCTGCTCTGCTATTGGCTCAAAGCAGTTCTTTATTCATTAATGGTAATCACAGCATACAGAGGGAAATCCCACATCATCTATCTATCTATCTATCTATCTATCTATCTATCTATCTATCTATCTATCTATCATCTATGTGTGTATGTTTGTGAGATAGAGGGGTAGAGAGAAAGATAGAGAGAAGAAGGAGGTGATACAGCTAGAAAGAGGGGTGCTGACTTCTTTCCCATGTAGTCTATCACTGCTATATAGCCAAAGAGAACCTTGAACTCTTGGTCCTCCCATTGCTACCTCCTGAGTACTCCTACCATGCTTGGTTTTATCCTCCTGTTTTGAACTCATTTTTGTACCCACAGGCTCCTGATGGCAAGTCCTAAATTATTATTTTTATTATTATTATTTTATATTTTATTTTTAATTTTTTTTTGGAAAATTTGTCTTGTAAGTGTGGTTCCTCTGGGCATTCTCCACTAGCAGCTTAGCATTTTGGCTGGCTCAGCTCTGTAAGATCAATTACCAGTGCTTGGCTTTCTGCGGTCTCTTTGTCCTTGTGGTTTTGTCTCCTTACTGTAATTTTAGTAGCGTTGGGGAGGAGTAAGCATGGATGGATGCTGGAAAGGTACTTAAAGCCACTAAACTTTCCAAAGAGTAGATTTAATGGTATATAACTTTTCTGTCAGTAGAATACATTTAAAACACCTTTCATACTTGGGGTTTTTGTCATAAAACATGACTACAGATTTTAGAGATGAGGAGAATGAGCCAGAGGAGCATCTGTGAGAAACCCAGAACAGTAATGGCTTAAATCAGGGCCTTTAGTGCTGACTTGGCTCTGTATCTGGCCTTGCAGCTTGCCTTTGAGCAGTAGCGTGTGCGGCTGTTTAGCACTGACCCTGCACTTGCCGTTCTCCTGCCCTGTCTGTGCAGGAGGAACACTGATACTTACGAAAGCTAACCTTTATTTCCGGACCAGTGAAATGGTTTGTAAGACGCTGACTCAAAGCCAGGTCTGGGCATGCAGCTCACTTGCAATATCCCATGCCTGGCAAGAGCAACATCCTGGATTCAATTCTAAGCACTGAAACAAAAGAAGAAAAAATATTGTTAATTATATTATCATTGATCCTAAAATAGCCGACGATGTTTATACCCTTGGGCCATCTTCAGGCTGGATGGGAAAGCGAGAACCCATGATAACAGCAAAGGTTGAATGCTCAGGAGAAAAGGGGCTGTGTCTCCCCTGGGCTTCCTCCCCCTCCCAGCTCTCATATGTAGCCTGTTAAATACCCAGCATTCAGAGGGGCTGAACATGCAAGGGGGTTTAGTGGTCTATGGCTTTTCTTAACATAGCCCAGATCAATGCTGTGAGATCATTTCCTGTTACTACTCAGGGATTGCATGTCAGAATCTCATTAGCGTTGAGTCCTCTTTCCCGCCAGCACCCATCCCTGCACATTCTTAGTCTTCGCTTCATCGTCACCTTCTCATACACCTACGGGACGGGAGACAGCTATGATGTTGTCTTAAGCAATTCACTATCAACTGTGTGTCACCAAATAGATTTCTCTCCAAAGCTGATCTTGATTTTTTGGGCCTCTTAAGGTCTCAGCCCTTTGAACTGTGACAGGCTGAGCAGGGAAGGCCGGTCTTTCTCCTGGACCATGACAACCTCCCCAACTGTGCTCTGCTGTGCTGCTAGTCTGACCAGCCAGCAAGTCAGGATCGCTCTGGAGCTGCCACACTCAGCAAATAAAGACAGAGGATGCCGAAGATGGTGGCTGAGGAATGAACAAATATTTTCAGTAAAATACAACACAAACACTATAGGGGTTATACTAACACTAAAATAAACGAAGAAACTTATCACATACTTGAAATTCAAATCGAAATTGGTACCTTTTATTTTACCTGGAGACTCTAAGTCCAGGCTACTGGGAAGCCACAGCACTGGGCCCTGGCTTATAAAATGAGAATCAGTGCCTCTCTTGGGGGAAGGAGGCCTTATTTCCAAACAGACAGCCCTATTCATACCTGTACCCTCTCTGTAGATCATAACCCCTCCACGGGCAGGTATCTCTGAAATCTCTTGTCTTGGCAGGCCTGCATGCATTATTGGGGTTTTTGGCCTCATTCCCAGGATAAGCTTTGTGATGGCCATGCTGGTCTGGAAGTGTGGCCAAGGGGCAGCTGATGGTCTAAAGCAGGTATAAGGAAAGGACCAGAGACAGTCAGGGCCTCTATTGGTTTCTGCAGTGGTTTGAATAAAATGGCCCCCATAGGTGCATAGGGAATGCCACTATTAGGAGGTGTGGCCTTGTTGGAGTGGGTGTGACTTTGTAACAGGAAGCACGGTGGCATGCTTGGGGTCTCAGATGCTCAAGTCACAGCCAGTGTGGCAGTTCACTTCTGCTGCCACAGATCATGTGGGATTCCCAGCTCCTTCGCCAGCACCATGTCTGCCCGCATGTTGCCATGCTTCTGGCTGTGATGATAGTGGATAGGACCTCTGAACTGTAAGCCAGTCCCAGTTAAATGTTTTCTTTAAAAGTGTTGCTGAGGTCAGGGTGTCTCTTCACAGCAATAGAAACCCTATTATAACTTAGACAGCATCCTTGCCCCAAACTTCAAGGGTGTCACAGCAGAAGGCATCCTGATGTCTCTATACTTTGTATGATTTCTGATGGCTTTCAGGTTGGGGAGGTATGCATGATGAGGGCAGAGTACCAAATTTTCACGTGCATAATGTTTTTTGTTTGTTTGTTTGTTTAGTGGCAGGGAACTGTGCGTGCCAAACCCACCCTACCTAACTGAGCCATCCATACTGGAAGTCCATCTCTTCTTCCTTAGTCTTCAAGTCTTATGCTTGTTTCAGTTAAGGTTTAAGGTTTTGAAAAAAATCTACTGTTTCTTGTAGAGATTTCAGCAATGGATTAGTTTATAGAAGAATCTACCTGGCTACTGTGGCGCATGTCTCTAGTTTGGGAGATAAGAAATTCGAGGCCAGCCTAGGTCACACCGTAAGCCTTATGTGTATGCCTGATGTGGTACACAGATGTAATCCTGGGGCTTTACGCTTGCTAGGGAAGCTCCCCCAGCTAAGTGGCCTCTCCTGCTCTTTGTCTCTGCTTTTGAGACAGGGTCTCATGGAGCCCAGGCTGACTTCTAAGTCTGTATGTATCCAAATGTGGACATGACCTCCTGATCTTACTGCCTCCGTTTCCTAGGTACCAAGACTATAAGTGTGGCACCACCATGCTAGGCTTACAGAATAGGTTGCAAAATGCCCTGGTGTATCAGGTTTGCACTTGAGCCATGTAACAGGAGCCCAAATAATAATGATTTTACAAAGCAGGCATTGATCTTTCTTTGATAGAAGGCAGGTCGACATGACCAGATCCTTTCTGCCTTTGTTTCTGCCAGCCATCCTTGGCTTCCTTCCTTCTAGTTACACCATGCTCATTGCTCCTGTAAGTAAAGGGGGAAATAATGGTCTCTCTCCCTCCCTCCCTCCCTCTCCTTCCCTTCCCCCTCTCTATTCTCTTTCTTTCTGTCTCTCTCTCTCTCTTCTCCCCCCTCTCTCCATGATAGCCCTTGGTAGCCCTATATAGCCCAGGTTGGCTCCAAATTTGTGGTCCTCCTCCTTCTGCTTCCCTAGTGCTGAAATTATTCTTTTACATGCAGCCAAGAAGGGATCTCTGTCCTTTTCTTTAACTAGTTTCTTGAAGCTTGTCTTAGTTAGGATTTCTATTGCTGTGAAAAACCATGACCAAAAAGCAAGTTGGGGAGGAAAGGGTTTATTTGTCTTACACTTGAGCATTGCTGTTCATCATCGAAGTGAGGCAGAATAGGAACTCAAACAGGGCAGGATCCCAGAAGCAGGAGGCGAGACAGAGGCCATGGAGAGCAGCTGCTTATTGCCTTGCTTTCTATTTCTATGACTTGCTCTTCTAACCTTAGAGAACCGAGGACCAGCAGCCCAGGGATGGCACCACCCAACATGGGCAAGGCCTTCCCCATTGGTCACTAAATGAGAAGAGGTCTTACAGCTGGATCTCAAGGAAGCATTTTCTTAGCTGAGGTTCCTTCCTCTCTGACGACACTAGCTTGTGTCAAGTTGACACACAGAGCCCCAACTAGGCCAACCTTGCTTTTTCCTGGAGAGCTATCTCCAGCTACAAGGTCCTGCCTGGGCAGTATTTCAGCTGTGCAACACGCGGGTTCCCAAACAGTAAGAAAAACGAGAACATTTACATACATGAATGAGTATGTAAACTCTTCAAGAGATGAGGGATAAGGCAAGCGTTCTTTTTAAAATCTGAGACAGTCTTGCATCTTGTTATATAGTCCATGCTAGTCTCAAATGTACCATCTTCGAACATGCTACGCCTACACTTTTAACACTAAGCTACACTCCCAGACATATGTAGTTCAAATTCTTTTTCATATTATAGTATTTCCTTCCATGCCAAATTTACCTTAATGTTGATATATACATATACATACACACATATAAACACTTCAACAGTAATAAGAATTTATTCTGAATCAAGTATGGCTATGGTTCAAGAACACTAAGTCACCCAAATGACTCTTTCCACCTTGCAAACAGTGTTTTCCGTTCGAGCAGGTGCACAGGGGCGGAGAAAGGGGCAGTCACGAGACCAGAAGCCTGGGAGGAAACTTTCGGTCGCAAACTTGCAAGCGAAGTGCAAACGCCACCGACTCGCAGCTGCTTGCCCAGCCACGGAGCCCCCTTTCTTTCCCCTTTTAGCCCTTCCCTGGCCTTTTCCGACCTTCAGGACTCCTGCCCGGCGCCGCCGCCCGCGCCGACGTGGCGGAGCGCACAGGTCACGGTCAGGTGGTCGGTGACGCCCGGGCCCGGCTCCCGGGAGGGCGGCGCCAACGCCCGGGGTGGGGACTGCGCGGCGGCCGCGGGCGGAGCGCGGAGCGGCGCGGAGGAGCGCGGCGGGCGGAGCGCCGGGAGCGAGGTGGCACAGACATGGAACGCGGCGAGCAAGGTAGGCGGTGGCAGGCTCCCGGCGACCGCGCGGAGCCTCGGAGCGGCGTCTGGGCGACCCCCGACCCGGCACGCTTCGGTGGCCGAGCCTGGGAGCCACTCACCAGCGCGGAGCGGGCATAGGGGCCTCTTCGCTGGAGCGTGAGTGTGAGCGAGTGTGCTCCGGCGTGCTCGAGCGAGTGTGCGCAATCGCGTGCGAGTGTACTGGGGAGAAGGGGAGCGAGAGCCGGCGGAGGTGCTAGGATACGCGCTGGGAGGACCACTCAGGCAGCTCGCCGGCCTCAGGGTCACCGCCAGATCCTGGAAGTGATGGGGTTCAGGTGGGACCATGACTTGAGAAGACTTCCTACCTGCCAGTTAGGATTCTTGGTGGTCTTTGGCCACAGTGTTTGGATGAAGATATTCGTCATACTAGGAGTCCCGAGAAACTGTAGAGTGCTGCCTGTGGGCTTGGTTGGGGGAAGGGAGCGTTCATGTTCTGGATCTTAGTGGCCAGGTGAATCTTAGAGATTCCGTGCACTGCGGCTTTCTATTTTCTCCCTAAGACAGCAACTCAAGTGAAATCGCCAGGAATAGAATCATAATGGGGATGTGGCCAGAGTAGGTTGTGGGTTTCGATTGAAATATTGACTACAATGACGAGCGCCGCTGTGAAACTGGTATGGGTGACGGTTTACAAATGCTGAAGAAAATACCCAGTGTTTACGAAGTGGGTTTAGGAATCGCTCCTGTTGTGTGCCCCTGTAGAACACTTCATTTTCTGCTTACTTGCCGCCGGTGTTTGCCTTTGGTATGAGTTTCAAGCATGAGTTATTAAAAATATAAATAAAACCATATTGTACTTGTACTGTATTTTATTTATGATTAATTTGTAAGGTAGAATTTTAACCCTTGTAACGCATCCATTCTTCTAAGTTCACACTGTGTGTGCTTATAAACCTGACATACAATATGTTACATGCTCATGAGTTTGTTACTCATGCACCTCTCTACACAGGCACACAAACTGTCTAGATTTTTGGCTTTTGGGGGTTGTTTCCTCTTTGAGCCTGTGTGGTTGACTGAATTAACAAAATAACTTGACCTTTGTGGGTCAAAGAGTTAGAAAGTTTGTCTGTATTAGAAACCCCCAGGACACCTTTATAAACCAGTATTATTTTATCTGACCTTTCATGCAGACTGTCTGGGTGATACATATGTGTGATTTGTTTGCGTGTCCTTTGCGTGCCTGTGTATGTTTTTGCATAGCCACGTTTAACATACTGATGTTTTTCAGTAACAGCTTGCTACTTTGACGTGTGCTAAAGTGCTGTTTGGTTTAGGTGTCTGGGCAACTCGCAATGGACTGCGTGTTTTTGCCCAGCAGCTGCCTCAGCCTGCTAATGAATGCACTGTGTGGTTTAGGGGATTTGCTTTTTAAGTTCCTAACTCTAGGAGTTGTAAGGAGAGTCTTCATAGTGTTCAAGTGTTTTCTGTGTGTGACATAGTTACTTGTTTTGCTGTCATAGTTTTCAGTTGGGCACCCTGCCCCCTTGGAGAGTGTGGGGGGAAGGCCAGCTGCCTTATTCTTGCTAGGAATTTCCTAAACCTTTGTGACAGGCCGCCTGCCATCAGCCAGACCCCAGGGAATATAAGGATGCAAGGCTTGTTGATGCTCAGGATTGAAAGTGCCCCTGTGGCTGCTTCCAGCTGCCACCCTCTGTCTCCCTAGTTCCCTTTTCGGTCTCTTTGTTTCCTGCTCCCTTTTTTTTCTTTCCTACTTCCTTTTCTCTGTGATAAGGCTGTGTTGTGCAGGACAGATAACTTTACTTGTAAGGGCCTTTGAACTGGCAGTGCAGGTGGGTTTGCCTTGAAGGAGTGTGCGGTGCAACACCTGCCTGGCTTCTCGTGTAGGGCAGGCGGTGGGATGTGTGGTTTTCAATCTGGTGCACACCAGCATCCCAGTGTTGGCTGGGATGCAGTGTAGCAAGCTGTGATTGTGCCCTTATTTAATTGTAAGGTTATTATTTTTCGTCCCCAGAGTATTTCAATCTAAATTGTAAACTCTTTGGACTTACTTTTTCTTTTTTCCCCCTTCCTTTTTTCTGTAAATCCCAGCCTCCGGCCTCCATCTTTCGAGGCCCCTCCCCTGTGCCCCTCAAACCTTGATCCCCTCCCCAGGAAAGGTCAAGACCACTCCCACGGGTTAGGGTTATTTAAATTACTCACCGGAAAATAAACACGTGGTTTTTCCTTTTTCTCTCTGGTGGTCGCATTGGCAACTTCTCCTTCCCCTCAGGCCACCAGGGAGTACAGATGTCTAATTAAATCTGGACATCTTTTAATCTGGTCTGACTTGGCTTGATTGTAATTATTTTGTGTCAGCAGAGAGCTTGCAGTTAGAAAATATTCCTAAAACTTTCCTTCCTTTTTTGTTTTGTTCGAGACAGAGTTTCTCCATGTAGCTGCCCTGGCTGTTCTGGAACTTGCTTTGTAGACCAGGCTGGCCTTGAACTCCTAGAGATCCTCTTGCCTTTGCCTCCCGAGTGCTGGGACTAAAGGACTTAAGTTAAATGTCCCCTTCTTGTCTGACATGAACTCTCTTTAGAAGGCCTTAGATTTTCTTGTGTGATGTTGGTGCCCTATATTTTGCTACTGATCTTTTTGGGTGGTTGTTTTGTTTTTTTCAAGACAGGGTTTCTCTGTAGCTTTGGGGTCTGTCCTGGAACTAGCTCTTGTAGGCCCAGCTGTCCTTGAACTCACAGAGATCATCAGCCTGCCTCTGCTGCCCAAGTGCTGGAATTAAAGTACTGCTCCACCACGACTGGTTGCTACTAATCCCCTTAACAGACCTATAAGCATAAAACAGACAAATTTCCGTCATGTTCTTTGATACTTTGTAGTATATGCCCAGGTTATTTTTCTACTTTTTGTTTAGACGTTGGGTACCATGCTTTCTTTCTATTGCAAGGGATCTCACAAATACCTTCGCTGCATACTGCTCTCCAAGCATGCTCAGGCATTAGCTGGGCAGGAAACTTAACGTGGATGGTGTTTCCTATGCTGCACCACTGTGCCACTTGCTTACTGGAGCATGCCTGTGTGACAACAAAGACCTCCTGTCTTTTTTACTGAATAAATATTTATATGCAAGGACTCCCTTATGTCAGTAAGAGCTTGAGCGCTGTAATAGGGTGGCAGCCGTAGTCCATCTCCTGAGCATGGTGTTCCTGTCAGAGATACTGTGACAGCCGTAGTCCATCTCCTGAGCATGGTGATCCTGTCAGGAATACTGTGACAGCCGTAGTCCATCTCCTGAGCATGGTGATCCTGTCAGGGATACTGTGACAGCCGTAGTCCATCTCCTGAGCATGGTGATCCTGTCAGGGATACTGTGACAGCCGTAGTCCATCTCCTGAGCATGGTGATCCTGTCAGGGATACTGTGACAGCCGTAGTCCATCTCCTGAGCATGGTGATCCTGTCAGGGATACTGTGACAGCCGTAGTCCATCTCCTGAGCATGGTGATCCTGTCAGGGATACTGTGACAGCCGTAGTCCATCTCCTGAGCATGGTGATCCTGTCAGGGATACTGTGACAGCCGTAGTCCATCTCCTGAGCATGGTGATCCTGTCAGGTATACTGTGACAGCCGTAGTCCATCTCCTGAGCATGGTGTTCCTGTCAGGGATACTGTGACAGTAGTAGTCGTCCATCTCCTGAGCATGGTGATCCTGTCAGGGATACTGTGACAGCCGTAGTCCATCTCCTGAGCATGGTGTTCCTGTCAGGGATACTGTGACAGTAGTAGTCGTCCATCTCCTGAGCATGGTGATCCTGTCAGGGATACTGTGACAGCCGTAGTCCATCTCCTGAGCATGGTGTTCCTGTCAGGGATACTGTGACAGCTGTAGTCCATCTCCTGAGCATGGTGATCCTGTCAGGGATACTGTGACAGCCGTAGTCCATCTCCTGAGCATGGTGATCCTGTCAGGGATACTGTGACAGTAGTAGTTGTCCATCTCCTGAGCATGGCGTTCCTGTCAGTGAAGTAGTATTTAAAGGGAAAAAGGAATGGTTACCAGAGCCAGAAACCCGAGGAGAGAAGAGGCAGAAGGGGAAGAACAGTGGAATGATGTGTTGTTCTTTAACCATATAGCCTTAGAGATAGCTCAGATCTGGGATGTCACTTATTTAAAAGTAAAGTAGGTGTAGAGAAGAACGGATGACCCAAAGGGTCTCCTTGGGTGACATCAGGAGCGACCTGTTATTGCTCAGGTTATTGCTCAGCCCCCTCTGTTCCCTTCTGTCTGCATGGATCTTCGTTAGGTTTCCTCCACTTCCTGCTTGTATTTTTTTTTTGTGACAGCCTGCCCGACCATCCCAAGTGGGAAAGCTGAGTAGTGGGAGTGGCTGTGGTCTTTTAGCAGATTCTCTAAACAGAATAATCTGTGCTACACACCCAGAGCAGAACAAAGCAACGCCCAGTCCCTCTGGTCCTTGCGAGGAGCCCTTTGCTGCAGGCTAAGTTCATTTTATACCCTCTTGGGGTTAATTTACTGCTTTCCTTGTTGACTGTTGTAAAATCTTTCTTTTGAGACCCTCACAAACTTTAAACTGGCTGGGTACCAGCTGTAAAGATACCTAGTTTTACATTTTTAATTTAAAGAAGAGATCAAAGGATTTGTTGGTTGATTGGTGGTTTGATCTAGCAGGATCTTGCTAGGTAGCCAAGGCTGGCCTAGAACTTTCAGTCTTTCAGACTATGTGCTGGGTCAGAAGTGGAGGCCAGTGGTTTGGTGATTCAGGGTACCTAAGTTGTTAATGAAAATTAAAAAAAAAACCAACATTAAGCTCTAAAAATGTGTTTTTTTGGGGTGGGAAATTAAAATTATTTTAGAAAAATTAGAAACGGGGAGGAATAGAAAGAAAATAAAATTCGATTTTGTTTTGCTGGGGCTGCTGGATGAACCCGGGCCTCGGGATCGAACCCAGGTTCAGGGCTCAGACGGTGAGCCATGTGTCCAGCAGCTTCATTGTTGAATGTGTGTGTGTTCAGAGGCCAGGGAAAAACAAGTGGTTTTATCTCTCTTCACCTTACTTCTTCGGATAAAGTCGCCCACTGAGCCTGAAGCTCAACATTTTAGCCAGGCTGGTGAGCTGGAATTTTCTGTCTCTGTCCCTACTGATGGGGGTCACAGGCATTGGTATTGACCTTGCTTTTCACATGGGTGCTGTTTTTTTTAATTTTTGTTTTTCAAGACAGGGTTTCTCTGTGTGGCCCAGGCTATCCTGGAACTTACTCTGTAGACCAGGCAGGCTACGACCTCAGAGATCTTCCTGCCTCGGCTTCTGAGTCCTGGGATTCACTGCCATCCAGTATGTACTGGGGTTTTGAACTCAGTTCCTCATGGAGAACTAGCACTTTTGCCAATTAAGCCATTTCCTTCGCTATTTATTTGTTTTTAAAGACGTTTCTTCCAGTTCTAGGCTGACCTTAAACTCCTTGTCCTCTTGCCTCTGCCTCCCAAATACCACCAAGCCTGGCCATAGTTTTATTTTTAAGGCCATTTGGACATGCCGGTTTATACATATATTGTTTTATGTCTAAGATAGGCAATATTTAACTTGTGTCTCATTAATAAGCATTTAAATGTCATGTATGGAAAATTTTCTCTTTATGTAGACCAGGTTTTCCTTGATCTTGTGGAGATCCTCCTGCATTTGTCTTCTAAGTGCTGGGGTTAAAGGCTCAGTTTATTTAGCTCAGAACAATCAGTAAGTTGGTTTGAATGAGAATGATTCCCATAGGCTCACGTATTGAATAACACCTAGTCCCTATCCTGTTGGGGAGGGGGTTAGGAGGTGTGGCCTTGTGGGAGGGGGTGTGGCCTTGTGGGAGGAGGTGTGGCCTTGTGGGAGGAGGTGTGGCACTGGAGTGGGCTCTGAGGTCTCAAAAGCCCTGCCAGGCCCAGTCTCTCCCTCATCCTCCCTCTCTTCCCTCCTCCCCCCTTTTCTCCTTTCTCTCCCTCTCTCCCCCTCCCTCCATGCCCCCCTCCCCGTCCCCACTCTTGCTCTTGCGTGTGGATCAGGATCCTCTGCTCATGCGCCATGCCTGCCAGCCTGCGTCCTTACTTTATAAGTTGCCTTGGTCATGGTGTCTCTTCACAGCAGTAGAACGGTAACTTGACAGCCAGAGGAAGCCTGTCTTGGCATGCCGTGTCCTGAGCAGGGATTTTCCTGCCGGAGCAAAGTGCAGCAAATACACGTTGTGTGCATCATGCCTGTGGGAAGAATTCTGAGAAGAGTGTGACTGTTCACTTTTGATTGTGCCAAGCCCTGCTCCGTGGAAAGTGCCCGTTATCCCACTGTCATGTGTGAACGTCTGCTTCCCCACACCATGTGGTCGGGGATTCTTTTTTTTTTTTTTGGTTTTTCGAGACAGGGTTTCCCTGTAGTTTCTAGAGCCTGTCCTGGATCTAGCTCTTGTAGACCAGGCTGGCCTCGAACTCAAAGATTCGCCTGCCTCTGCCTCCCGAGTGCTGGGATTAAAGGCGTGCGCCACCACCGCCCGGCTGTGGTGAGATTCTTGCACATTTTCAGCTTTGCTTATCTCACAAAAGAACGATGATGACTCATGCCCCCCCTCGCCCCCCACCACCACCTCTATCCCCCTCCCTATTCTTCTCCTTTATTGGAGACAGGGTCTCACCAAGTACCCCGTATTGGCCTCATTTGTGGTAAGCTTGCTGCCGCAGCCTCAGACATGAACCTCTCCACCTTTTTCTGACAGGAACGCCTATCCATGTCTTTGGATGTGCTCGACATTTATATTTCATTTTGGGTAAAGCGTTAAACTGTCGTCATTGCCAGTTTCTCCATGGTACTGTCTGCATTTCCCTGTCTTGTTTTGCGAGGTGTGACCTCCGTCCATGAGATGAGGTGGTGTTTGCTTTTCCTGGCTTGCAGTCCCTTCTTTGACTTCATGGTGATTGTTTTCCCAAGCAGAAATACTAAGCAATTGTGTTTTCATTTATAGCTTCTAGCTTCTGAATCATTCCTAGAAATGCCTTCTTCTCTTGGACTTTATGTTTTGACGGTTTTATTTTTTACATTTAAATCTTCCATCTGGAGTTTGTTTTAATCAGAAGCGTGAGGTTAGAATTTTAGCACCTCACCCCCCCCCCCATACAATTTGCTGCCCAGGTACCCAACACCATTGCTTGCCCAGGGAGTTCCGCCACCTATTCCAGATACCGCTGTAGCAGACACTAAACTCTTGCCTGTTTTTTCCTCCTTGATTTGCATGCTCCCGACGGCAGCTGACTTCACAGAATGTGCACACGCTGTGGGAGGTGCATCTCCGTCACTGATGTTCCCTTTCCTTTCCCTTGCTGTCCGAGTTTCTTCTTTACCATTCCTGCTAGATTTTATTTCCAAATGAAATTACAGTTAACCTCGCAGTGAACTGAAAAGGAATGCCACCAGTTTATCCCTGTTTTCTTGGCTGTAGAAACTGGTTTGCATTCGCCTCATTCCCTTTCCTTGCCTTTTTTCCCTTCCCCTCCTTCCCTCCCTCCCTCTTTCCCTCCCTCCCCCATCTCTTTCCTTGTCTCTCTTACCATGCAGCTCAGGATGGTCTTGATCTCATGGTCCTGTTGAGTAGTAGGATTACAGGTGTGTTGTCTCATACAACAGCTTAGTCTGTGTGTGTGTGTGTCTTTAAATTGATCACCTTCAATAATGTTTGTCATTATCATACCATGTGTATAATTTGTTTTGGATACTATTAGATAATAGGAAATTTACCACATTTAAGAAGAATGATGGTTTTATGCTTCACTGTGGTATGGGTAGAAATGGAGTCCTCCGTCAGGTGGCCGTGCTCCATTGTCTCCTCCTCTAAGAGTTAAACCCAGTTGGGTTGATCTAGCATCTGGCCAAGGAACCACTCCTCACTAAGGTAGTTTCACCTTAAGCTATCAAAGAGGTAGGAGGAATAATTACCCCTTAATGAGATGGTGTGCTTTTCCTACCCCAATTCCAGACTTTTCTGCCATTGCCCCTGGTCCCATCCAGTGTTCCCTGGGGTCTGTTTGCCTTCCTGAGTCCCAGCACAGAAGGTCATAACTTCCGCCTCCCTTCTCTTCTCCCTCTTTCTTTGGCATACTGGATAGAACCTACACACACACACACACACACACACACACACACACACACACATATAGTAAATGTTACTTAGGGACTTTTCACTCTTTCTTTAATGCTCCCTACCTTCATTTGGTTGCTCCTTTGCCAATGTGGCTGACAGCCATGATGGTTTAACCAGAACATTGTGGCTTAACCAGAACATCGTGGCTTGACCAGACATCGTGGCTTGACTAGAACATCGTGATCTAATCAAAACATTATGGTTTGCTTTCTCTCGTTGCTTCATCTTCCTTCATGGACAGCTGCTGAGATCTACTGCTTCTCTGCCATGGGGTTTTCTTTGAAACTCCAGTAAGAGACCCATCTTAAATTCTTGTATTAATGAGAGCAAGAACCCCAAGAAATGACCCTGATTTCCTTGGTGTCATGTGATGACCATGAAGAGACTCCCAGAAATTATTGGTGACATTATCATTGGTATGTTAACACTGATGTCTCTGCTCTTCATTGGCTGATATTTTTGTTATTATAAATAATGCTGTAAGAGAAGTTGCCAACTTAACTAACGAGATTTAGTATTAAGAGTAAATGCCCTTAGGTGACATTTTAGGCATATTGTATTCCTCCAAGTGGCCTTTGATACTTCTTTCTTAGAGTCTGGCTTCTGGCTTCAAATGTTTTCATAATCAGTACTAAAACAGTGGGTTTAGCTATTCATTTGTGAGCTATACCTTAGCTCACAAACACTGCTTCATGTTGCAGACAAATGCAAATTCAGTTTTTAAAGTTGCATATAAAAGTTTTTGGACCGGGAACTCAATGACTCATGTGTCCCCTGCTGCATCCTGAGGTTGTTGGAGCCAGTGTGGATGAGCGTGGAAAGTATGGCTCAGTCAGTAGAGCGAGAAAAGGAAAGAAAGTGGCTTATCCGGCCCACTAGAGTCTGACCTCCTCTAGAAATGAGATGTCCCTGGAACACCTCTCCGTTCTCCTCGTGGGTGTCTGCCAGAGGTGGTTCCCAAGCGTGAGCCACATTGCACACTTGCTGAGTGGAGAGACCGCTAGTGTGAGCGGAGTCAGATGGGAGTCGACAGTAAAGGCTAAGAATCAGGGAGAGAGACTGGCTCAGCCAGGAGGCAGGAATATATGTCCTAATATGCTTCTAGCTTTCTATAAACCACAGGAAATGTGCTTTGTAAGTAGAAGAGAGGGGCGCTTTCCTTCTGCGGTGTTTGTAAAAATGCTATGTGTGCATAGAGTAGACGGCACTGGTTAAGTTTTTATGCAGCAGAGAATATTGGGCATGGTGCCATTGTCATTGCTTTAATAAACCAAGTTCTTTGATATTTCAGTGTTATTAATGTCTTCTCAGCCTAAGATACATGGGAGGTCTTGGTAGTGCTTATTTGTTTATTTACATCTCAGGCTGCTCTGGACCTGGATGTAGATGAGGATGACCTTAAACTTCTGATCTTCCTTGGCTCCCCTTTTCAAGTACTAGGATTATAGGTGCATGGCACTGAACTTGATTTCCGTAGTGCTGGAGACCAAATCCAGAGCCATTTGTGCTGGGCAAGCATCCACTGAGCCACATCCCAGACCCCTCATTGCATTCTAGAATAGTTTCTCTGAATGTGGTTGTGAAGGACATAGGGCCTGTTTCTCTTGACTAGGAAAAAGGAAAACATTTTACCCTTGTGGAGCATTTATCAAAGGGATGCCCGCTTTGCCGTTGCTTGTACACAGGGTGTGTCAAGTGTATTGTCCCTCCTGCTGTGGAAGATAGTCTAAAACCATCTGTCCTAGTTAGAATTTTATTGCTGCAAGGAGACACCATGACCACACCAGCTCTTATACAGTTCAGAGGTTTAGTCCATTATCGCCGTGGCAGGAAGCATGGTGGCAGGCAGGCAGATGTGGTGCTGGAGAGGGAGCTGAGAGTCCTACATCTGGCTCCACAGGCAGCAGGAGGTGACCGTGAGTCACTAAACCTGGCTTGAGCTTCTGAGACCTCAAAGTCCACCCCCAGGGACACGCTTCTCTAATGAAGCCACACCTACGTGGTCGAGGCCATGCCTCCTAATAGTGCCTCTCCTTGTGAACCTATGGGGAGCATTTTCTTTTCTTTTCTTTTTCTTTTTTCTTTTTTTCGAGATAGGGTTTCTCTGTGTCTTTGAAGCCTGTCCTGGAACTAGGTCTTGTAATTGGCCTCAAACTCACAGAGATCTACCTGCCTCCACCTCCCAAGTACTGGGATTAAAAGCAAGCGCCAGCACCGCCTGGCTATGGGGGGCATTTTCATCCAAACCACCACATCATTTTTCTAGTAGATGCCCAGACATTCAGCTAGCACTTTGTACGTTGTTTTGGTAGTGTTTAATTTATAAATACACTAATAATATGGAACAATTATAACAATGAAACTTACAGAGTGCGTCTATCTGGGACGTATGCCTGTCTGTTGTTTTGAGACTCCAGGCTGGTCTAGAACCCACAGCAGTCCTCTGGCTCACTCCTCTAAGTGCTGGGGTCACAGGTGTGAGCTGTCATGTCTAGCTTACTATTTCCAGAGCATGTTTTTTCCCGAGCTCCTAGAACCTAGGAGAACAAACCCACAACTCCCAGCGATTTGCATCAGAACCCAGGTGTGATGCCCACAGGAGAGCCGGTCGTTCTTGAGAGTTCCCCTGCTTGCTGTCTCTGGGTCTCTCCTCAGCACTACTGCCCTTTTCGTCTGCTCGTGAGGGTATATGCAGCGGTCACAGCTTCCCCGGATTTGCTCTTCTGACTATGGAGAGCCCACAAAACCACTGCTCTCCCTAAACTATGGTTTCTAAGAAAATGACATTGAATCAAAAACCAGTTTTGTTTTGCTTTTTATGATTGCTGAGCAGGACACAGCACACTCTTTAGAAATATTTTCCTCATGGTTAATTAAAACGAAATTGGAATCTGAAGATGCAGAGGAACGAAGTCTCAGGCTTGCCTCCCATTTGCTTGGGTTGTTTGGAGTCTTTTTAGTGTGACGACATTTCTGGAGTGTTCTGGTGTGCTTTCTGTGTGCTGGGCTACATACTAAATGCATTGAGGTTCCATTTATTTATTTATTTATTTATTTATTTATCTATCTATTTATTTATTATGTATACAATATTCTGTCTGAGTGTATGTTTGCAGGCCAGAAGAGGGCACCAGACCTCATTATAGATGGTTGTGAGCCACCATGTGGTTGCTGGGAATTGAACTCAGGACCTTTGGAAGAGCAGGCAATGCTCTTAACCACTGAGCTATCTCTCCAGCCCGAGGTTCCTTTTTTTAAAACTTTATTTATTTTTAATTTTTTTAGACTCGTGACAAGCCCTGGGGGCAGACGCTAGTGGTGACGCTGCTTTATCGAATGAGTTCTGCAGAGCGCAGTGCTTGGCACAGACCGATCTGGGCTTCTGATCTGTGGTGTCAGGCTAAGATGTACATGTCATTGTCCAACTTAACACCATCTAGAAGTCACCCAGTGTCCCTTTTCCCCTGAAGGGCAGTAGCATATCTACCATAGACTGTAGAAGGTGGCCTGTATGTCTGTCTGTCTGTCCTCTTGCTTCAGAGTTAATTGTAAGTGTTGAGAGCAAAGCATGCTGGGTATGAAATCACATCGGGGTTTCAGATTTCCCGTGACCTTTTCTGGTTCTGACACGTTGGTAAGTCAGCTCACCTCTCTGACATTGAGAATGTCCCAAGTGCTTGTGAAAATTAGGTGAACATCCGAGTAGCCGCAGGTGTTTCTGATCCTGAAGTAGCAAGTTAGATGACTGTCGAGAACATGAACTCAGTGGCTCCCAGTGCAGATCAAATGTCGTTGATTTAGAGACACTTCCATGTGGTGACCACCCACAGGTGCTCGGGTGTTGGCAGCCGTCTCCTCTGTCTGCTTGGGACTCCCGCCCAAGTGTCTGCTAAGCCACTGGCTGAAACAGATTTATTTGTTAACCAATAAAAGCAGCACATAGACAGAAGGACATTCCACACCACAGGGGCAGTCTGGACTGACAGACAAGGGAAGCGGATGATGGGAAAGCCACCTACCTGCCAGGGAGGAAGCCGGCTACTGTGGGTCTGGTTCACAGAGGAGATCTCAAAGTTGTCAGTCTTCGAACCTGGACTTGCAGGCTGCGGGAGCCTGGACGTTGGCGTAGTCATCTCCGTTCATGTGTTGGTGCCCCAGTGTGTGATGATGGCATTTGGAGGGGAGGACTTGAAGGTTGGACTCATGAATAGGGTTAATGCCTCCCCCCCACTGTGTGTGTGTGTGTGTCTCTAATTGGCATGAATTCTCCAGATATGCTCAGCTGCCTGTAAAGGAGCCCCAGTGACCTGCCTCCCCAGCTGGGACTACAAACACAAGCTACCTTGGCTGTTTATTTTTAACAACAACTATCCCCCCCCCCCAAAACCATGGGTTCTGAGTATCGAACTCGG
The DNA here is from genome assembly GCF_903992535.2 of Arvicola amphibius. Taxonomy (NCBI): domain Eukaryota; kingdom Metazoa; phylum Chordata; class Mammalia; order Rodentia; family Cricetidae; genus Arvicola; species Arvicola amphibius. Next base: position 62,486,676 of record NC_052057.2, read on the forward strand.
GCACAATGCTTGCACACAAGTATTGTTTGAGGCATCTCCACAGCCCAGTTAGTGCCTTTTTAGGGGAGAGATAGGACAGAGATGATCTCTCTGTCTACCACATGAAGATGTAGCAAAAACAATCTGTGAACCAGAAATAACAGCTTCCACTGTGCTCTCCGTCTGGTGCCACCTCCGTTTTGGACTTCAGTCAAGAGCTGTGAGGAATCAGTGTCATTGAAGCCACTCTGGTGTGTGAACAGCTGGAGCTGGTGAAGACCAAGTATGGTAGGAGTGAGTAGTGCGAGAGAGAGGGAGGGAGACTCAGAACACAAAGACAGAGTTTGGAAGCCCCAGAAATGGCCTTGCCTGCAGGTGCGTTGACCCTGGGGAGCATGAAGGGCCTTGTGACTGAGGGTTAGGAATTGGGGTTAAGAAATGTTACTTGCTGGTTGACTAGACCGTGTGAAAGCCAGGTAGGGCGAGTCTCTGAGATCCAGGCCAGAGTTGAGAAGGCTGTGGTGTGTGGGTGTGTTGGGTTCCTGGGAGGCCTACAGGACGGTAAATCAGATGTCTAGAGACTGAGGTGGGAATCTGAGAGAAAAGAAGAGCAGTTCATACTGGATGTGGAAGAGCTGTGGTAGACGACACAGAAGGACTCGACTTCAGGAAGGAGGTAATGCATTTATTGAGAGCAGTTCATGTTTGAGGTCTGTTCCCATTGCCAAGGCTGTGTAGCCCACTCTCCGGCAAACCTAGCTGAGGCACTAATGGGATGGCCATAGTTCCACTGCGCTCAGCGCTCAGCTGTGTTCAGACGGGTGGGGGGGGGGATGGGGGGAGGGGGGAGGGAGACTGGGATTAAGTCCATCTAGAGTCCCGCCTCTCAGGTGGGGGCGGGGCCATGTTAGAAGACTCCAGCGCTGGGTTCCTTGGATACCTGTTTGTTGGTCGTATCTCTGCATGTGGTTCTGGGGTGCCTAAATGTCTGACCTACTTACTCAGCGCTTCTCAGAAAGCGTCCTTGGAGGGGCAGGCACAAGCTGTGTGGCTTTTATAGTCTTGCTTTGTAAGTCACACATCGTTATTTTCACCTCGTTCCAGTAGTTAGAACTGTGTTGCCAAGTCCAGCCTGGGCTCAAGGAGAGAGAAAGCAGACAGACCTCATCTCTGGCAGGGAAGAGTGTCAGTGAGTGTGTGCGTTTGTTCTAAAACCACCACCTCTTGATGTGACATCTGTGTAGATGTGTTCAAAGGTGAAGCATTCCTAAGAGAAAGGTGGGCCGAATGTCTAAGTTGAGGGCACCTAAACTTTGTATGACGACCGTGGAGAAACTAAAGAAAGAGAGAAGGAGGCTGGGGCTGTGACCCTTCCAGGTGTGAGTTAAGAGATAGGCAGGCTTCCGAAATCTGTGGAGATGCAGGTAGGGTGAGGCGAACAAGTAGAGACTAGCCCCGATGATGAGTGCTTGTGGGAGACAGTGAGGGGAGATTCCCAGGATGTTGAGAACAAGGCTGAGGAGAATGGGGAGGTAGATAGAGGCGGAGCGTGTGGGGATAGGGAAGGGAGGCAGCCAAGAAAGGTGCTCTTTTTGGAAGAGTCCAGGGGCATTTGAACAGAACTTTTGGATTAAGTGGTAGTGCCTTGTCGTCCTGCATTGCGTGGAGAGGGTGAGAGAAGTCTGACCTTTGCGGTGTTCATAAAGTGAGTAGAAATCAGCACAAAGGGGAATAGCCGGATCTGCTATGCGGCAGGGGCCGATTTTAGTTAAGATGGCTATTCATGCAAAGTGCGTTTTCATGGTGATAGTATAGAGTTTGACCTTCAGGCAGCCCAAGTCTATAAGCAGTAATTCATTTTTATGTGTGAGAACGTTGCAGAGGAGAGGCACTTATTAAACATTGGTCCCAGGAAACTATTATCCACCCCCTGGGTGGTCTTGTCACCAGAGAAGCAATTTAACTTGGTGGTGGCATTTAAGCAAAATTGGCGATGTCGTGACTTTGCAGATTTAGCTGGTGGTTTCTGAGGCTGAGTCTGCGAGAACTTGTGTGCACGTGACAGGATTGCCAGTGCCAAGTCTAGATTTGTCCAATAGTCTCGCTCAGAAACTGCCTTCATTCAGCTTCCTGATGTCCGAGTCAGTCAGCTCCTTTCTTCAGGTCATTGCTCTCCCTGGGAAGCCTCCATGCCCCAATGGCCTCCAGTGGATTGTCCTGCCCGTTGCTTCAGGGGTTCAATAAGATTGAGCATTTTCTTTCAGAGTGAAGACAGCCTGACAGATTTCTCTGGGTTTAGCAGCGTGGGTTATAGTCTTCTCACCAGCTTGCTGTAGATGATGGATTTGAGATGGGAAGACAGCCAACTTCAGCTTTTCAGAGATTCTAGATAGCTGTGTTTTCTTGCAGCCCCAGGTCACATGCAGGTCACACGTCCCTGTCTGCTCTCTCCTCCCAGCTCCCCCTACCATTTCTCTACCTTCTCCACTCGCAAGAGGGATTTCATGCATCTATTTAATCATATGTCTTATGTGAAGTATTATTGTTTCTTTTTGCAGGAATAGTAAGAAAAAAATTCTCCAGAAACATATTTTGTTCACTTTGCTCATTTATTATTAATTTCCTTGCTATTTCAAGGCTAATTTACTTGCACACAGACATGCGGTGTTTCTAAATATAGAAGAATCATTTCATGTTATTAGTTCGGAATTTAAAAGTGATCATACTCAGGGCCAATAGAGAAACAAGGGACCATGGCTTGGCTCCTTTCTTCTTCTGACTTAAGGGTATCATAATTAAAAAAACAAAACCCAAAAAACCCAAAACCCCAAACCAAAAAAAACTGATTAGAAGTTATACGAGAAAGTTTAGGTTTCTCTTTCCTAAGGGCATTGCGGGAGCTCTGAGTCAGCTGTGACTGGAATCTGGTCCCTCCTAGGCTGTGGCCCCTGTGGGTTTGCCACATCCATTGTGGATGCTACCTACCATTAGGCCTAGAGGACAAGAGAGGCCAAGGCTGGTCCTGTCGTTTCCTCCACTCAAGCTGGCCCTCAGGGGACCACAGGCCCTCCTCCCTCTGACCCTCAGAGGTCCACAGGCCCTCCTCCCTCTCACCCTCAGGGGACCACAGGCCCTCTTTCCTCTGACCCTCAGGGGACAGCAGGCCCTCCTCCCTCTGACCCTCAGGGGACAGCAGGCCCTCCTCCTTCTGACCCTCAGGGGACCACAGGCCCTCCTCCCTCTCACCCTCAGGGGTCCACAGGCCCTCCTCCCTCTCACCCTCAGGGGTCCACAGGCCCTCCTCCCTCTGACCCTCATGCTTCTCCTCGCCAAGGAGAAGATGGACTTGGCCACTCCACCGCGCTTTCCCTTTGGGCAGTAAAAGTATACATTTGCTCTTAGAGTTTCTATGTGTCCATTTTCCCATGCCCACTACTGCCTCAGGCCCTGATCTCACTGTGCTTTTAAGACCAATGTCGCTAAGCCTTCACAGTGACGCAGTTCCATGTATTGTTGGCCAGTAGTTGGCAGGGATTGGGACCCTGTATGCAGAGGGGACAGTCTGGGACTTTGGAGCTTTTGAGGAATTTGAAGTTTTTAATTCTTTTCGGTCAGCACTGTGTGGGAAGAAAGCCTTTTATTTGCTGAGGATGCTATCTTTTATCAAGCGCTTTCTCAGCCGTGGGGCCTTTTCCTGTTTACTGTTGAGCGGGTTCAAAGTTTAGAGGGTCTAAGGAAATCTCCAGCGTCACAAAGTGAATCTGCAGTGTTTCCCCATCTGCTGCCAACGCAGGAACCCCTAGTCTCATGTGTAATGGATTAAGTAAATGCTGCGCATCCCCGAGTGACTGCAGTGGGCCACGAGGGGCAGCGAGTCCCATGAGGAGACACAGACAGATGGGCAGGCCATGAGACCATGCTGCAGGTCTCTGAAGGCAGCTGGCCCACCAAGGGTGAGAGACAGAGACTTGGATAGGCACGCCATGCAGAGTGAGGTTGGATATTTATTTAGTGGGTTATGGAAGGGAAAGGGAGGGGGGTAAGGGAATAAGGGGGAAGAGCAGAGGAGCAGAGAGAGTGGGGGGAAAGGGGACAAGTGGGGAGAATGGAGTGAGGCAGAAGCTGGCTCTTCTGGGGAGTAAGCTGGAAGCTGAAGATCAGCTCCCCTGGGAGGATGGGGGGGTGGGCGTGGCTTCTCTCTTAAAGGGACAGAGCAGATCATTACATGAGTTTTGTCAAAAGAATTGGTTCACTTAAAAACACTTAAAAACCACCTTGGTTTTTGAGCTGTCTTCACTGGCTTGGAGCTCACCAGACAGGCTGAGCTGCACAGCCAGCGAGTCTCAGGATCTGCCTCTTGTCACCTCCTGCAGTGGGATTGTCCATATGTACCACCAAGCCCAGCTTTTCACATCAGTGCTGGGGATCAAGGTCAGATCCTCCTGCTGCCAAGGCAAGCCCTTTCCTGACTGGTCACCTCCCAGCCCAGTAGCAAACCTTAAGGAAGGAATCTGGACTTGGAATTGCTGAGGTATCCACCAATGAGATGTTTGGATTCCGGCAGAGCAAATCTTGCTGTTGTTGTTCTGTGGCCTAGGAGGGTGTGCGAGGGCACAGGAGGCATTGTGTGCCTTCCCAGATGCCCAGCGAGGATTTTTACATAGGAGGCAGCAAACTTCTGTTGATCCTACTGTCGGTCCTATAGTACCTCCCGGGAGTAGGATCCCAGAAGCCATGAGAGACCCTGTCTTCCTTCAGTTTGTGGGCACTAGAAAATCAAATCAAGCATTGCATTTCTGTGTTCTAAAGTGATAATACTAATAACATTATTATTATTGTTATTATTATTATTATTATTATTAATCATTATATAAGGTCTCATATAGCCAAGCCTGGCCTCACATTGATTATGTAGCCCTGGCTGGCCCTGAACTCCTGATCCATCTGCCTCTATGAAGTCATTTTTCTCCTCTTTTATTTTTGTTTTAAACATATGTTACCTGTAACTGTAGTGTAGAACAGATAAAGCATAGAAAATAATGTATTGTATAAAGAAACCGTACTTTAAAAAGTTAATTTATACAAATTTGTTAAAGAAATTAAGTGCATTATTTACTTTTGTGTCAGTGTGGCCGAAATGCTTGAGAGAGTCAGTGTAAGTGAAGGAAGTTTGTTTGCTAAGTTCGGCTCACAGTTGCGGGGAAGCCGTGATGGCAGGGGCAGTTTCTTCATGTGCTTTGAGCATGAGGAGGAAGAGAGGCAGGATCCCTGGGCTGTAACCCGTGCCTAACGACCCAGTTCTGCCAGCTTGGTCCTACCTCCTACAGGTTCCACAGCCTCTTAAAATAGAGTCACTGGCTCAGGACGGGCATTTAAAACCTGAGCTGGGGGGAGGTATTTCAGATTCAAACCATAACATTAAGGGCTGACACTTCACACCTCAGCACACTTACTCTTCCCTACCCTCATTTCTCAGTGTCCGTGAGCCATGCTAGGTGTGGCTGTTCACGTCCATCAGGGGACAGACGTGCTAACAGAAGTTTAAGCACATTCTCATAAAAGTCATTTTCTTTAGTCACTGCATTCCGCTCCCTCCCCTGCACACACCCTGGCGGGTCAATGTTCAAGTTCTTAATCACAGGCCTTTCCCTGAGCCACTGGCTTCTTTCTTTGGCAACCCTTCAAGATATCAGGTTTCCTGTGATCAAAGGAGCCGAGACCTGCTTGTGCTTGCCTTTTATTCTTGTAAGAGGACCTCAGAGATGGAGCTAGAGGCTTAGTTTAGGGTCTTCTGTGTAGTGAGCGTTCTTTTGAAGGATAGGTGTTGAGGAGGAAGGCCATTCTTTTTTTTTTTTTTAAAGTTACTTTTTATTATATATACAACATTCTGTCTCCATGGATGCCTACACGCCAAAGGAGGGCGCCAGATCTCATTACAGATGATTGTGAGCCACTAAGAGCCCTAGCTGCTCTTCCAGAGGTCCTGAGGTTCAATTCCAGCAACCACATGGAGGAAGGCCATTCTTATAACAGCCTCCTATACCTGCCTTGGTCAACACTGTTCATGTGACCCTGTCAGTTATGTTAGGGTGGGTCTGCCTCCTGCAGGCTGCTCCTCCACAAGTTGCTAGTCCCTTCTCGCCCTTCCTGGGTCAGCTCTCCATCCATAAGAAAAGAGGAGAAAGGATTTACTTGTTTCTGAGATACAGGCACACAAGGGAAAGTGACCTGGTTAGGGTGTCTCTTGCTGTGGTAAAACACTGACTGAAAGTAACTTGGGAAGAAAGGGTTTTATTCCTTTTTAATTACTTATCTGTTTGTTCTCTTTCTCTCCCTCCCTCCCTTCCTCCCTCCCTCCCTCTCTCCTTTCCTCCCTTCTTACTTTCTTTCTCCCTCTCTCCTTTCTTCCCCTTTTACTTTCTTTCTCTCTTTCTCTCTCTCTCTCCCTCCCTCCTTTCCTCCCTCCCTCCTTCCTTTATTTTTTTTTTTGAGGCAGGGTCTCTACATTATCCTGATTGTCCTGGAAATATGTAGATAAGGAAGGCCTCAAACTCACAGAGATCCGCCTCTTCATCTGCCTCCCGAGTGTTGGGATTAAAGATGTGTGCCACCACACCGGCAACTTATTTCATTTTATATTTCCATGTCATGTCCTTCCTGGACATGGAAGTCAAGGCAGGAACCTGGAGGTAGGAACTGAAGCAGAGATCAGGGAGGGGTGCTCCTCATGGCTTGCTAGCCTGGGTCTTTATACAACCCAAATCCACCTGCTCTAGGGATGGCACCACCCACAGTGGGCTGAGGTCCCCCCCCCCCAATCATCTAGAAGTAACTCTTCAATTGCCAGTGTCTCTTCCCAGATATGCCCTGGTTTGTTTCAGGTTGACATGGAAGATAAAGGCTAGTTTGTTTTTCCCTCTTAAAACAATTAATGCTAATCAGACATGTTTGAGAAGGCAGCTCCAAACCCCAGCCTTGCAGTATCCTACTTTGAGGTAACAGAGAGATCCAGGGTTCTTGTTTATATAGAAAGCCATATGTCTGGAGATGCACAGGCCTCTGCGGAAGCACCAAGGTGAAGAAAGTCACTTCCACTGTCCTGTTTTTATTTTGCTGCTTTGTAGGAATTGGGTACATTACACAAAGATCATTTAGTGCACCTTAAACCTTTCAGAAGACAAAGTAAAAGCAAGCGTATGGCTTTAATTGACTTGGGTTTCAGGCAAACGACATGATTGGGAAGCCTTCCAGTGGGCAGTCAGAACGGTGGGGCTTGAAAGGCAGGACAAAAAGGGGTCCCCGGTTTTAGGGTCCAGTTTGACTGTGTGTCTCTTAGGGCCAGTGACTACTTTTCAGTTTAGTCTGGTCTACTGGGGCCTAGTACAGGGGCTGGGTCTAAAACAAAGGCTTCCAGCATTTTTGTGTGACATTTCTGTGTTTTTTTGAGGTTTTACATCTAGTCTTTAGAGACAAAAAATAATCTTTTTTCTACTGTTCTTCCTGCCACACAGTGGAGGATCTTTTTTTTTTTAATTTTTTGGATATTCCTGTTACAGAAGCTATAATTATATTGCTCTTCGCCTCTTCTCTGGGAAAAGAACCTAAACTTCTTAAATGGATACAGCCACAGATCTGGCCTAGATATATGAAGCAGTAAGTTGGCTGACATCTGTGTTTGCTTTCAGGTTATAAAAGAATTATATATTTTTTCTCTGTATAGTGAAGAATCAAGGCCCAGAAAGTTGAGTGATATGTAGCTGTTTCTCTGTGGGTCTTCTGCAGCCTCAAGCAGGGGTTCTTTGCTCTGTGGACGGTGAGGACCTCCCACATTGAAGAGGAGACCAGGGTGGACCCCGAGCGACTGACTGACGTTCCCAAACTCAGAAGGGAAAATGTGTTCAGTGTTTCTCCCCAGTGAAATCTGAAGGGTTCTCTTAGATCGAACCTTCCGCTTGTTCTTTTTTTTTTTTTTTTTTTTTTTGTTTTTTCGAGACAGGGTTTCCCTGTAGTTTCTAGAGCCTGTCCTGGAACTAGCTCTTGTAGACCAGGCTGGCCTCGAACTCGCAGAGATCCTCCTGCCTCTGCCTCCCGAGTGCTGGGACTACAGGCGTGCGCCACCACCGCCTGGCCTTCCGCTTGTTCTTGATCAGAGCGGAGAAGGACATCTAGGTTGTTCTAGAAATGGGCTTTTAAAACTCTCGCCTGCTGGGGTTGAAGGCTTGCATCACAAGAGCAAGTGATCTCTGTGAGTTCCAGGCTAGCCTGGTCTACTGAGTGAGTTCCAGGACAGCCAGAGCTACACAGAGAAACCCTGTCTAGGAAAACCCAAAACAAGCCCCAGAACAAGAGCAAGAGCAGCAAAAGCCCTTGCCTGCATTGTCGGCAGTGTTAGAGCAGCTAGGCTCTCTCTCACCTTAAAACCCTTCAGGCCGTATAAACCTGGCACAGTGGCACATGCAACAGCGACAGACGTGCCCAGTTATCTGTGGCTACACGGTGAGTGTGAAGCAGACTGACTCAAGGCTGAGAGTTTACTCGGGTGTGTATTGTTCTGGGAGATGGCGCACTGGATAAAGTGCTTGCTGTCCAATCATGAACACTGAAGTTCAGCTCCTCAGAACCCATGCAGAGGCCAGGCAGACATGGTTTGTCTCCTGTCGTCCCAGTACTGGGAGGCGGAGGAGGGGCAGTCCCCAAGGTGAGTAGTAAGTACACCAGCTGTAATTGGTGGGAGGCCTCGCCTTAGTAAACAGAGAGAGATTAAGGAAGACGTGCAAGGTCAACTTCAGGCCTGCACACAGGGTATGCAGGAACACACATACTCAAACCCACACATAGTGTACACATACATACACACAGGAAAACAATTTTAGAACTGGATCAGTTTTAATCCGTTTTGCTTTTATTTTTGGAGACAAGAGTCTTGCTGTGTTGCCCTGTCTGGCCTGAAGCTCCCAGCCCTCTTGACTGCCTGCAAAACGCTGGGATTACAGGCATGTGCTTGCACACCTTGCTGGAGATTAATAATTATTTTAAAATGCCACTCAGCTTTAAACCATGATTTAGACCATAATTTATAGCATAGTAGGAAAATTAATAGGTTACCGTTGTGGCCATTTCTTGAGCAAATATTAAGTATCATGAACCTCATATTTTTAGATTTCTGTAAATCTTGTAGAGTTTATTTTTGCCTTGATAAATGTCAGTAAAGGTTCTCTGTCCACACGCCTGGCTGTGAAGTTAATGGGTGGAGAAGTGTGTGTGTGCGTTTGTGTGAGTGCGTTCGTGTGTGTGTGTGTGTGTGTGTGTGTGTGTGTGTTGTTCCAGGTTCCACCGTGGTGACCCCGCTTGATCAGGACTTACAGATGCCATGTCCAGTCCTCCAGAGGCTTACTCCTTGTGCCCTTTGCCCTGTTGCCCACTGGACAGATGGAGCAAGTAGAAGGATGGCACAGGGTCTAGGAGCCCAGCTGCTTGCTGCTGCCTATGATGTGAATTCTTCGCCACACGGGACAGCAAAACAAGGCCTGCATTGTTGGGACGCCACTCTCCAGGCTGCTGGCCCTTCGTCCTATTACAGTTGGCCGTTTGTCACAGGCGTGCTCTTCAGAGGACACCAGGGAGGCCAGTTGAACTGTTGGGAGTTAAGAGAGAAATCCTTTCTGGATGCGTTGTTCATGACCCCATTGCTCAGCAGCCCCTGGGGAGCCTTCCTCTTCCCTCTGTGAGCTTTACATGTAGCATGGATACAGCTAACCATTTGCCTGTCCCTCTCTGGCACCTTCTATGTCACAAAGCAGAGACTTTAGGACCCATGCATAGGCTGCTTATTGAAGGGGGGATGGGCATAAATAGAGTTGAAAATAGTTGTCCTGCTGCCTTGCCTTCCTGTGTGAACCAGGCCTCCCCACGCATGAGGGACATCTGACGGACAGATGGAACTCCACCCACAGAGTCTGACTCAACAGGTCAGAGGTCAGGCCTGGAGATGCATATATTTTAGCAGGTTTCCATGGGTGACATGGGAGACCACATTTGGTCACACTGATTAGAATTGACTTTTTCTTTGCACCCCCTTTGTGTGTGTGTGTGTGTGGGAGGTGTTGTTGTTTGGTTTTGTTTCTTGCTCTTTGAGAGACGGTCTGTGTGCAGCTTTGGCTGTCCTGGAACTTGGTATGTCTTGACCTGGCTTTAAAGTTGGAGTGCTCACTCGGCATCTGCTCGAAGTGCTGGTATATCAGATGTGAAACACCATGTCTAGCTTGTGTGTGCTTTGTGTATGTGTAAATGGAGATTGAACCCACGACATCACGTGTGTTCTGCACCCACTGGGTCACATCCGCAGCTCTTGTGTGCCTCTTTACTTTATTTTTAAGTTATTTTATTAGTATGAGTGTCTTGCTAGCCGGTCTTTCTGTGCATGCTTGTGGTGCCCTTGTGTTGCCAGAGAGGGCAACAGTTTCCCTGGGTCTGGATTGAGTTACAGACAAGTGTGAGCTGCCATGTGGGTGCTGGGAATTGAGTCCAGGTCCTCTGGAAGAGCAGCCAGTGAGCCTAACCACGGAGCCACCTCTGCAGCCCCTTGTGTGCCGTTTTAGAAAAGCAAATGTTAATGTGCTGTATATGCAGTGGTGTGGTTTCGCCTGTGCTGAGCCGCTGAGTTCTGTGCTGGTACCTGCTGGTCACGTCATCCTTCAGCTGCTGCCACTGAATGCTGTGGTTCTTTCCAGTGTTGTTTTTTAGTGTGTGTGTGTGTGTTATTTATTATAAACAAGTGCTTTCTGAGACATCTGTGTATACTCTCCTGTGTGCAAGCATGCGTGTCTAGGAGCATCCTGTGTGCAAGCATGCGTGTCAAGGAGCATCCTGTGTGCAAGCATGCGTGTCAAGGAGCATCCTGTGTGCAAGCATGCGTGTCTAGGAGCATCCTGTGTGCAAGCATGCGTGTCTAGGAGCATCCTGTGTGCAAGCATGTGTGTCTAGGAGCATCCTGTGTGCAAGCATGCGTGTCTAGGAGCATCCTGTGTGCAAGCATGCGTGTCTAGGAGCATCCTGTGTGCAAGCATGCGTGTCTAGGAGCATCCTGTGTGCAAGCATGCGTGTCAAGGAGCATCCTGTGTGCAAGCATGCGTGTCAAGGAGCATCCTGTGTGCAAGCATGCGTGTCAAGGAGCATCCTGTGTGCAAGCATGCGTGTCTAGGAGCATAGGCAGAAGTGAAAGTGCTGATCCTACGAAATTTTAGTTTAGACACGGGCTTCCTGGGACTCACACAGTCAAGTCCACCATGGGCAGTTTGTCTTAGTTACCTCCCAATTTGGAGCTAATTTAGTGCTATGAAATCAGAACAATGTCCTGGATGGACCCTTTTAAATATTTATCTATAGTGGCTTTTGGATTACTAGCCAACCTTTCTAAACTTTTTCTTATATATTTAAAAAATACTAATAATCAATGTTTCTTCCCTTATTAATAGCTCCAGATGGATAAGAACTATTCAATTGTTTGTTTTCCTCTTCGTGCTCGTGTGTGTGTGTGCAAGTGTGCATGTGTGCATGTCTGCATGTGTGCGTGCGAATCTGCGTGTGTGTGTGTGTGTGTGTGTGTGTGTGTATGTGTGTGTGCATTGGGTTTGGTAATCCAGGTTGGCCTCCAATTAGTGATCCTCCTGCCTCAGTCTCCTTACTGCTGGGACTGTAGGCTTGCACCACCATATCAGGTTTCCAGTTGTGTTGGGGGATGGACACTTTGAGACAGCTAAGGCTGTCCTGGAACTTTTCTCTCCACCCCTAAGAGCTGGACTGCAGACAGCTAAGGCTTTCCTGGAACTTTTCCCTCCACCTCTAAGTGCTGGACTGCAGACAGCTGAGGCTGTCCTGGAACTTTTCTCTCCACCCCTAAGAGCTGGACTGCAGACATCTAAGGCTGACTTGGAACTTTTCTCTCCACCCCTAAGAGCTGGACTGCAGACAGCTAAGGCTGTCCTGGAACTTTTCCCTCCACCCCTAAGTGTTGGACTCCAAACTGCTGAGGCTGTCCTGGAACTTTTCCCTCCACCCCTAAGAACTGGACTACAGACAGCTGAGACTGTCCTGGAACTTTTCCCTCCACCCCTAAGAGCAGGACTACAGATGCACACCATGATCTTCATGGATTTTTTTCAAATGTGGAGTCAGCTAGAGTTTCCCTACTGGGATGGTTTTACCTCACACCCAGGAGTGACACTGTCTGTGCCATCGTCCCGAGCCAGTACACGAGGGGACAGGTACCAGGGAAGCCCGTGGTCATAGGCGAGCTATAGAGGGGTCAGTGGGCTTTTAATTCTACCACTAACCAGTTCCAAATTTTCAGATTTCATGGACTGGTAAACTGAAATTGGGGAGGGAAGAGGAGGCATGGAGGGCGGGGGAAAAAAGGGAGGGAGAGAGAGAATGAGAATGTATGTTCATGCAGGGTTGTCACCCCCTTTTGCCCAAGTCATTGAAACCCACCCAAAAGTTTTTATTATTCTAAAAATAAGAGAAGTCTCCTCCCAATAAAACAAAGCAAACCAACCAACCAGCCAGGAAGGGATTATTCCATAATAAAAGGCATTACTTTTAAGTTTAATTTCCCTTTCGCCTGAGTGGCCAGCCCCAGAGTCCGCCATTTTTGCACACCCCGTGTGTCCGTGGAGGTTTTCCTCTGCCCACTGTGCTCCTGGTTAACGCCTTGGCCCGGGACTGTGCTGCCCTCCCAGGGAAGCCGCATTGCATTGCAGCAGTTCTTAGGGCTCCTTCTGCCCGTGGGCTCCTGGCTGGAAGTGTCCACACACACCAGCCAGCAGCTTCCTGTAGCACACAGATGGCCTGCCATGCACACATGTCCCACCATCTGTGGGGACAAGTGCCATACCGTTTAAAGGTCACTTCCTTGCCTTTAGGATCTCAGCAGAGAGCCACCGTTTAGTCACCTGCTGGTCCTTAGCACGGTGGCGGTTTTATCTTCCAGCTTCTTGGCAAGTCCGGTCTCCTCATGTAGGGAACCCTCGTAAGCTCTTAGACTTTCTTGAGTACTTTGGGATGTGGGGATAACCCCAACACATTACAACAGCCTGCAGGAGGCCTCAATTTCAGGCTCATGTAGTTTGTGGGAACAGGTGAAAGGGTAACCCACAGAGTAAGGCATTTCTGTGTTAGTCCTTTTCAAAGAACCACGGTGTAAAGGGCTCATTTCTAGGTGATGTTTTGAGGGGAGTTCCAGGCCAGTCTGGGACCTACGAGACCCTGCCTCAAAGAAACAAAGGGAAGGGCCGGGGAGCTGGCTCTGAGGGGAAGAGCATGTGTTCTTGCAGAGGGCCTGGACTTAGTTCCCAGCACCCACATGGGGGCTCACAGCCGTTTGCACCTCCAGGTCCAGGGGATCCCATGCCCTCTTCTGACCTCCACAGGCACCAGGCACACTTGTGGTGCACGGACACAAATGCAGGCAAAACACTCATGTACATAAAATAAATCATCTTATTAAAGAAGCCTTGTTCTGGTGAGCATTTGTTTGAATGTACTGGATCAGGTACTGAGGAAGTTGAATGGCCTAAACATTTTGATAATTCTTAAGTTTGGTGAAAATGGACAAAGAACACCTTGTAACAAAGGGACATAAAAGCCATGTAAAAGGGACAGTGCTTCACATGTCCATCCCACAGAGCCAGGTCGGACACCCCCTCTCTGAGGTTGTTTCAGGGAATCTAACGGAAGTGTTTCGAAGGAAAGGTTGGTGAGTTGTGTGTGCTTCTCCTGGCTTTTCCCCAGAAGCCTGCTGGTCTGAGACCTAATAAATATTTAATGTAAGGAGGCATCTGCTGAGCTGCCTCCGTTGCTATGGAGGGGTGACTGTGGTCTCCGTTGCTATGGAGAGGTGACTGTGGTCTCTGTTGCTATGGAGAGGTGACTGTGGTCTCTGTTGCTATGGAGAGGTGACCGTGGTCTCCGTTGCTATGAAGAGGTGACTGTGGTCACGTGACAAAGACTGTTTTTTTCAGTGCAGGAGAGGGAAAGGTCATTCAGCCTCCCTTGAGATGACTTCCTGGTTCTGGTGAGGCTTGGAGCGTTTTGACAGCCCATGATTAAGTGCTGTTCTGTTTTACCCAGCTTTGATTTCAGCTCTGACTGTAAAATCCTAGCCTTAGACATTGATACAATGAAGGTGGGAGCTATGGCTTATTTCTAGTATTGTTGTGAAACTCTGCCTAGGAGGTGGAAGAATGAGCTGTTACTCTATACAGAGCGACCCGGAACATTGCAAAAACCTTGCCTGACAAAATCGCTTTCATTTGAAGAAGGATGACTGTTCTTCCTGATTCTGCCCATCCCTCGATCAGTTTTTAAATCTGGCTACAACATTTGTCCTGTGTAATTTAAACTTTGAATTATCCTGCTTATGTCTCGCTTGAAAAATCAACCAATAAATACGTCTTTTGTGAAGCCTTAAAGTCTTGATCTTTCTGTTTTGTGAATATTTCAGGGACGAATCATAAATGCCTTTTTAAATTAGAAATTGTTGGAGAAAGGCCTTGTTGTGTTTTCCAGACTTATGTCAAACTTTGCCTAAAGCCATCTGCCTTAGGCTATCACTCTGATTTAACACTGACTTGTGCAACTTGGGGAGGAGAGGGTTTGTTTCAGCTTTCAGCGTTCAGGTCCCGCTCTATGGCTGAGGGACTTCAGCGCAGGAACCGAGCTGAGGCCGTGGATGAGTGCCGCTTACTGACTTGTCCCTCATGGCTTTCTCAAGTCCACACACTCAGGGGTGGTACCACCCATGTGTCTTTGCCTTCCCACATCTATCATTAATCACGACATGACCTACAGTCTCGCCTACAGACCAATCTGAAGGAGGCATTTTCTCAATTAAGATTCCTTCTTCCTAGCTATGGCTAGGATTGTGTAGTTGGCAAACCCAACCAAGATACCATCCTCTTGTGCCAGCCTACCAAATGGCTGGGGCCACGGGTGTGTGCGCTACACTTCGCATAAACAACATCTTTCTGAAAAGCATTTTGCTTCTCTTTTCTCTGGTGCCAACTCAGTGGAGTGTATATTCAGGTCTTAGCATTTAACAGACTTGCGTCATGTTGACAGTGGAACTGTGCAGCCCTTAGAGGTAAAGCCGTGTGATTGTGTTATTCTTATAGCTGTTGGCAAAGTACGGCGGTTTGAGTGAGAACGGCCCCATAAGCACATTGGTTTGAGCACTTGAGGTCCCTTCCGTTGGTGGAGCTGTTGGGACTGACTAGTGTGGCCTTGTTGGAGGTATGTCGCTCGTGGTGCTTTACAGTTTCCAAGGCCCGCAGCCTTCTCAGTCTCTCTGCCTCACAGCTGTCCAGATGTGAGTTCTCAGCTACTGCCCAGTGCCATCTGCCTGCCTGCCTGCAGCTGTGCTCCCTACAATCCATGGACCCCAACCCTCTAAAACCGTGAGCAACGCCTCAGTGAACGCTTTATAAGTTTTTCTGTCATGGTGTCTTACAGCAGCAATAGAAGAACAACTAAGATGTGAAGGCAGCTTATTTTTAAAAACCTTTAATTGGACTCCTTCCTATTCTATAAGGTTAGAGTCAGGTGGAGCAAAGGCACAGCAGCAGGAACACTGGCGCCACCTCTCAATCCAGAAGCAGGAGGCACAGAACACACTGGCACACTGGGGATGGAGCCTAGAGCCCAGCACTGGTGACAACCTCC
This sequence comes from Arvicola amphibius, assembly GCF_903992535.2. Classification (NCBI taxonomy): domain Eukaryota; kingdom Metazoa; phylum Chordata; class Mammalia; order Rodentia; family Cricetidae; genus Arvicola; species Arvicola amphibius. The sequence goes on from NC_052057.2 coordinate 62,502,372, forward strand.
GTCAACAAGACTCCAACGGTACAGAAGTCCTTGGGGCTGGAGGCTGACTGCACTTGCATGGATCCTGTCACTTGAGGGCCGGGTCCTTGCTCCACGGTCTTCCCATAAAGCTTCCACAGCATGGCTTTTCTCATGGTCGTGATCAGAAGAACGAGAACGCAGGTCAGGGCTGTCCCCATTTGTCACTCCTCTGCCGGAGATTGTTTTATCTGACCCTGGATACACAAAATAAGTATATAAACCAAACCTTAATGATGGTAAATCATCAACGACAAAGGAAACCAGTTATATGTGATGTACACACTTTATTGTTAAAGACGAAAACAGATTTGCATACTGCCAAGATGGATGTTTGTCTCTTTAGCACATCCAACCCAATAGTTTACTAACTTTGTAACTCTATGCCAAGAAATGCTGATAAGACACTGTTAAGTGGCCTTTGTTTCCAGGAATTAAATCATTATTTTCCCAGAAGAGTAGAGACTGTGTTTGTAGCACAGACACTACCTGTCATAACATTCCCGTCAAAACTGAGCCTCGATGTCCAGTGTTTGGGGCACTGTGTGCTGTGTGCTCAGAACCAGGGCTGTGGTGAAGTCCTGAGATGTGGTGTGGATGAGCCTGACCAGAAACTTCCTCAGGCTCATGACCTGCTTGGTTGGGAATTCATGCTTGGTCCTCGTGTGTCAGAACACGTCCAGGAACACGTGTGAGGAGAATCCTGAGCATGTGTGAGCAAACACCAAGAAGACAAGAGTCTCGTGACCTCAGTTTCTACAAAAGCACGGAATTGGTCTTGGATTGCTTTTGTGCCCCTCCCAGGTGTAGTGGGTAGGAGTGAGTTTACCTCGATTAATCTTCCCAGCTGGCTAATGTTACTCTCTCATGCGCCTCTATGGAAAAATGTGGGTTTGCTATGTGAGGCTTGGCCGCCACGTGTGAGGCATGTCCTTGTGACTGCAGCACACTCTAGTCACGTGACTCTTCTTAACCCTCAGAGTATAGGTTGTCTGATGATCTGAATAAAGTTGGCTATTTCGTGAGACTTTAATTCACCTCCTTTATCAGCTCCACCCCCAAATCCCCCCACCAGCTGGAGCAGTAAACACTGTGCCTTCAGAAGCCTTTGCCACATTGTTGGTTCAGACATCTGGTTTGCAGGACCCTACGTGGGGCTGTGGCCTACAATTGAGGAAGCTTTGACCTTTCACCTTAGTACTCTGTGGGACGAGCCTATCAGGTATTGTTGGCTGAGACTGCTCGTTCATTTCCCAGCCACCCAGACCCGAAATAATCACACAGAAACTGTACTAATTACAATACCTTTTGGCCAATAGTTTAAGTGTATTTCTAGTTAGCTCTTACATCTTAAATTAACCCATTTCTATTATTTTATATTTTACCATGATGCTCATGATTTACCGGTACCAGTGTGCGGGTGTCATTTTTCCTCTGGCAGCTACATGGTATCTCCCCTGGTGGCTACATGGTTTCTCCCTGACCCTGTGTACTCTCTCTATGTATCTTTTCCAGCCTGGCTATATTCTGTTAAGCCATTGACCAAAAGCAGCTTCTTTATTAACCAATGGCAATAAAACATATTCATAGCATACAGAGGGGATCCCACATCAAGGTATGCCTTGTAGTGATCCTTGGGGGCCGTTGTTCTGGCTGTAATGTTAAGGGAGAAGGTACTTAAGTGACTGGGAGCTGTCTGAGATGAACTTGGCACAGATGTGTCTTGAGTGATGACCTGTGGGCGTGAACATGCCGTGGAATTTTCCTCCAGGCAGATACATACTGTATTTAAGTGTGAGCCAAGATAGAAAGCTATATACCCACAGGGGTTTGGATTGCTAGTGTGAATGTTCAGGGGTCACCAGGGGTTGGGGGAGCAAGGCTTGATTTGTGGGGTGGTGCATTGGACGGAAGTGAACCAAGTTTTGCAAACACTGAGGGTGTGTGGCTCATCTAGGTTTTGCAGTGCTGTGGAGTGATAGACACACACACACACACACACACACAAACACACACACTCTTAAAAAACGTCTCTGCTGGGCTATCCTTCATGTCAGGAGAATGGAATGGAACAGGATATGGTTTATTTAAGGTGGAATCTTAAATTCCCTGCTGGTGGGTTTTATGGTATTGACCCCCTTTAAGAACAGTTTTTCCCCATTTTGGAGTGGTGCTGGCTTCAGGGCTGGCAGGGATATATAATCCCCTAGAATTCAGTGCACCTAAGTTTTCTATTTACATTGTATTGTTTAGAATTTACAGCCATAATAACTGATTCATACAAAGAGATTCCATGTAGGTGCTTGCTTGTGTGCAGCTAAGCCAGTGCTAGTTTCCCGTATGCTGGACACCTTAGCCTTTGCTGCTTAGGACGGATTACCGTTCTGTAGCCGGTTAATCTCCTTCAGATCATTAATGGCTTAGAGACTAATAAGCTAACCCTGTAAATACTACTTTATGCCTGGAAAAGCAAGAGTTCCTGGAAAACCTGAGATGTTTTCTCTTCGAAGTGAAGTGGGGCCGTGTTCCCAGCGGGCCGGGTTCTGGGGAGACGCCATGAACCAGGTGTCTGTAATAAGAGGCTTCTTCCAGTTTGATTAAAGGATCCTAAGCAACAAGTGCCTTCCCACCTGGGTGAAGCTCAGGTACCCTCGGATGTTCTGCTCTTAGGTTTCAGTGACCTGGGCTCTGGTGAGGGCTCACGTTTTTACCACCCAACAAGGAGAGAGCATTGACAGAGGACACGAGGTTGGTGTCTTGTGTTCCACAGTCCATTCAGAGTTGAGACGAGTTCTAGGGCTCGGCATAAAACAAAGGTGTGCTTTGCTGTTGAGATCATTCATGGTCTGTTTTCCTCCCCTCCCCTCCCCTCCTTCCCCTCCCCTCCCCTCCCCTCCCCTCCCCTCCCCTTCCCTCCCCTCCCTTCCCTTCCCCTCCCCTCCCCTCCCCTCCCCTCCCCATCATACCCTTCCCTCCCCCCCCCCTCACCTTTTCTCAGCTAAGAAATTGGAATTACTTAGTGGTAATTCTGAACCTGGTCATTGTGCTGCTTGGCTCACTTTTCCTGCCCAGGAAGAAGACCAAGGCTGGCCATTCTGTGTGGGTGACCCAGATCAGGCCTCTCCTCTGAACTCCAGGCTTTCCATCTGTAAATTTCCCTGCCAGGATGGTAGAGAGGACTTTAAAAATTTTTTTATTTTATGATCAAACCACTTCTGTGAGATCTACCTTAACAAAATTTTGAATGTACCGTATGGTATTGTTAGCAATTAGTATTTGAGTCCATTTTTGAGGTGTGTGTGTGTTGTGTGTGATTGTGTACATGGGCAGATGCATTTTTGTGTGTATGTGGACTAATACATGTTTGTGCGTGTGTGTGGAGGTCAGAAGATAGTCTTGAGTGTTCCTCAGGCATCGTCTGCCTTGATTTTTTGTTTTCCTGTGAGGTACAGTCTTACTTTGTCACTCTGGTTGGCCTGGCGCTCCCTGTGTCATGGTTCTCAACTTGTGGGTCACAACCCCGTTGGGGACTGAATGACTCTTTCACGGGGGTCACATATCAGATATTCTGCATATCAGATATTTACATTATGATTCATAATTAAGGTTATGAAGTGGCAATGAAATAATTTTATGGTTGGTGGTCACCACAACATGAGGAACTGTATTAAAGTGTTGCAGCATTAGGAGGGTTGAGAACCACTGCCCTACTCTAGACCAAGCTGGCCTTGAACTCGGGGTCTGCCTTTACCTCCTGAGGGCCGGGATCACTCCCAGCTATAAACAACCTGATTTAAAACAACAGCAATAACAACAAAACCATTTTATGTGTATGGGTGCTTTGACTGCATGTATGTCTGTGTACCACATGCATGCCTGGTACCTGAGGAGGCCAGAAGAGAACCTCTGATCCTCTGGAGATGGGTGGAATTACAAAAGGTTGTAGGGACCATGTGGGGGCCAAGAATTGAACCCAATAACAGTCAGTGCTTGTAACTTTAGAGCCATCTCTCCAGCCCCACCTTGACTTTGAGACACAGTTTCTCACTTGGTAGGGAGCTTGCTAAGTGTTGGGTCCAAGGGAGTCACACAAAGATGGGGACAGACCACCAAAGTCTGATAAATCAGAAACAAACTTTATTCCAGAAACCAGATTCCAGGAAAAAAATAAAAAATCTCCATGGGACATAAAAAGCTTATCAGCTAGCTGAGACCACAGCCAGAGATGGATTTTGTAAGGCTGTGGCCCAGGCCAGTTTCTGAGCCAACCTTATTATAGTAAAGTGTAACAAAGGAATTTTTACAATCTTAAGGTAAAACTCAGATACAGATTGCCTTCTTCCTTCCTTTCTTTCTTTTTTGAGACAGGGTTTTGGGTTTCTCTGTAGCTTTTGGAGCTTGTCCTGGAACTAGCTCTTGTAGACCAGGCTGGCCTTGAACTCACAGAGATCTGCCTACCTCTGCCTCCCGAGTGCTGGGATTAAAGGCATGTGCCACCACCACCCAGCTCCAGATTGCCTTTCTTTACAGTCTTCATTAACAGAGTTTTCCAGTTAAACCAGTGTTTGTACTTAATCTATTGTCTTCCTTGGTACTTCCAGGTAATGTTCCTGAAGCCCTCCTGTGCTCTACCCTTTGATGCTGCCAGTTTCACATAGCAGGGATAATGTGTAACCCAGAGGTCATGTATCTGTCTTCTGAAACTTAGCTCAGCTCATATCCCTGTTACTCAAGGATGGCCGGGGTGTTAGGCTCTCTGTTTGCAGAGAGAAGCTTCAGCCTTGTAAATAGAGCTATGGGTTGTAAAATGGAGTAACCCACTGTTAATAGTTAATCCTCAAGCTGCTGAGAAAGCTGCTGACAGTCTGTTCCCATTTTCCTAAGCTTACAACTTTATATTTATTTCTACATTCTTATTTCTGGAATCTACATTTTTGTATTCTTATTCTTGGACCCTTCACTAAGTAGGCTAAGATGGCTGCCTAGTGAGGTACGGATCTTCTTCTCTCTGTCTCCCAGCTCTGGGATTACAGACACAAACCACTACCCTGACTTTTTTTTACTTGAGTTCTGAGCATAAAACTCAGGCTACCCTGTCTGAGTTTGTCCTTGGGCCTGAGTGTGTTTTGCAAGCTCAGAGGAGCAGTCCCAGGACACTGCTCCCTGGCGTTGGTGCTTGAGTAGGGTCAGGCTGAGATTTCATCCAAGAAAAAGTTTACCTCTGCCCTTTCTTTGCATCTGCGCCACAGCAGGTAATTATTAACTCTGTTAATCTATGTCGTGCACCAGACAGGTTTTAGATAACAGGCAGTTTATAATTTTCGAAGTTCTAAGAGTGTGCTAATCTGAAATTCAGAAAAAAAAAAAACCCATTCATAAAAGCCCTGTCTTGGAGTGCAGGTGGGCACAGATTTCTTCTCACTGACGGATGTGCCCCAAGAGCGAGGTTGTGGCGGCAGCTGCACAACCCTGAAGCTACCAGAAATTCTATTCCTTTATTTATTTATTTTGAGACAGAAGTCTGAGGTATCTCCAGACTTGCAGCAATCCTCCTGCCTCATCTTCCCGAGAGCTGGGATTACAGAAGTGAGCTACCATACCTGGCTAACTGTGGTCTTTGGAAAGGGTTAATATCATGACCTTAGACTTATGCCTGGGTCAGGCTGTGACTGAGAAACATACCTTATCCTAAACGTTACTGTCCCCTTGTCTCTCCTAGGCTGCTTGGCCTAGACATGGTTGGCATTTGGTATATACAGGTTACTGAGCATTGAATGGGTATTGTTGTCCATTTTTCCGATGCACTGACTGCATCACCGAGAGTACATAATTGAGGGGAAGACTGGGACATCTAAGAAGGTGCCAGCCTGTGATGAGGGCCTCTGTGCTGCATCAGCCCATGGTGGAAGGTTTCTGGAAGGGCAAAGAGAGGCCCCAAATACGAGCCAACAAATACCCTGCTGTAGCCACCAGCTTACTGTTGTGACAGGGCCGTTCCTTCATTAAGCTGACTGCCTCATAGTCGGTTAGCTTCTTTGTAGGCTCCACTTCCAAGCACTGTTGCACTGGAGACTGTTTTCCGACACATGATCTTTGGGAGATATAGTCAGACCTCAGCAAGTAGCTTTTAACTAATTCCAAGTGCATAAATAGGAGAGAGGAGCTGAGGCTGCCGGGCGAGCTATCACTCTAGAGGGCGTGTGGGTGTGGTGATGGTAGTGGTGCCTTGGCCTGTGGGCACGGTGATGGTAGTGGTGGCTTGGCTGGGGCAAGGTACACTGGAGAGCCCAGGGAGGCTCCAGGGGGAGGGGCTCCCAGTGAGTCTGGGTGCAGACCAGATGGAAGTCTTGGAGTTGAAAGTTGGGCACAATAGTATTTTACGACCAAGGTTCTTACAACCTCGGCTGTTTGTATCAGGAAGCTGTTTGTTGTGTGCTAAAGTCTAGAAGATGGATACATTTGCGGGATGTAAGGGAGGGGATGATGTAGAGATCAAAAAGTTCTTTAGCTTTCAGAGTGACTGTCTTAGTTAGGGTTCCTATTGCTGTGGAGGGACACCATGACCACGGCGACTCTTATAAGGACAACATTTAATTGGGGTGGCTCCCTTACAGTTTCAGAGGTTCAGTCCATTATCATCATGGTGGGGAGCATGGCGGCATGCAGGCGGACATGGCACTGGCTATATCTTGATCTGAAGGCAACAGGGATGGACTGTCTCACTGGGTGTGGCTTGAGCATATGTGAACCCTCAAGGCACCACCTCCACAGTGACACACTTCCTCCAACAAGAACATACCTGCAAGCATACCATACCAACAGAGCCACACCTCCTACCAGTGCCACTCCCTTTGGGGGTCCATTTTCTTTCAATCCACCGCACTGTCTTTTGTAGAAAGGCGATAGCCAAGAAATTAGGTGAGACATGAAGGCCGAACCAGGCTCTACCTGGGCGTCCATGGAGGGTCCGGCTTCTGGCTTTGGGAGTATGGTGTTCAGTTGCCTTTTGGGCTTGGGTTCAATTTTTTTCACTTGTAATTCAGACTGTTGTTGGCCTTGAGCTTCTGATGAGGATCTCCATAAATTCCTCATCCTCCTGCCTCTACTTCCTGAGTGCAGGGTCTGCAGGCGTGCATGCATGCTGGTTCTTCATGTTTTGGTCGATTTCTCTGCACAGTGCAGGCTTGTTTCCTCGGCTGCGTAGAGCCCTGCACGGTATCTCCTGGATTCAGTGTCCCTGCAGACTATAACCACAGAGCACAAACCGAGTACTCAGTGAGCACCTGTGGAAGTGGATGGCCAGCTCTTCTGAAGCCAAATTTTCCTCCTTAGAGGGCGTTCAGATCCTCTTCCTGTCTCGATTTATGCGATGCAGTTTCAGACAGAAGATTCTGTTACTAAACATTTTATTGTCAAATCCAAGATACCTTGTACCTGTAGTCTTTTACCGAGAAATACTTAAATTCTGAGGGACCAAACCGTCCCCTCCCTCAAGGGACAAAGGTGCCTTACACCGTTATAAGCCACGAGTCCTACTCAAGTGCTTCCTGCAAATTCCTTTTATCTTTATGGAAAATAGTTCAGAGCTGATGAATTCAGACCGTAGGACAGGGAGGCATGCAATTAAAAGCCAGCTGTATTTCCTGGACTCATTTCTGGCTGCAGTTAGCCTTTTGAATGTTTTTTTTTCCAGAAACATCTAGGTAGGAAGTGCGTAAGTCTACACCAAAACTGGGCATGGCCAATGCTCTGTACTTTTCTAGTTTGAGCAACACATACTTTTAGCCCAGGTTGGCCTCAAGCTCATTATGTAGCTGAGGGTATCTCGATCATTGGATCCTTCTGCGTCTGCTTTCTAAGTGCTGGGATTATGCTGCGTGACATGGTTTATATGGTGCTGTGAAAGGACCCAGGGCCTAGTGCTTGTTAGAAAACGACGCTGCCCACTCGGCTATATACTCCTGCATCTCACTTGTGTCTTGGACTTGTATCTGGCACATAGAGATCTTTTTTTTTTCCCCAATAGTGCAATGGATGTGATTTACTAGAAATTATTATTATCTGATTCACCTCCCTGTTTAGTTGCTTTAAGTGTAATTAGCAGGTTTCTGATAAACTTACAGAGTTGTGTGCTCTCACCCCAGTGTGCCCTCTGGGCCTGTCTGTAGCCCTCTACAGCCCTACCCTGGAGCTAACATGAATCTGCTTCCTGTCTCTATGGGCTGACTTTTCTCTTCCTATCGGTGTTTTATGAAGTATGGAAAGTGTATTTAGCTGGACTCTTTTCAAACAAATGTAATTTTTGCTGATGTTTTATTTTGCTCACTTCCTACTTCCTTTTAAGAAACTGTGACAGGATTGAAACGCCTTTGGGCGAAACTTGCTGAGTGAGAGGGGAGTTTAGCTGAGTGGCTGTCAATTTTCCACTCATTAGTGTAGGAAAGGAGAAGAATTTGGGCCAGGGTAATTATCTCCATTTGAGTGGGAACTGCCTGAGGTTGTCCTTGATGAGGTGGAAGTGCAAGCCTTTAATGTGTGTGTTTTATGAGTGTGGGTGAAAAGGAACTAAATATTTACACACAATTGGAGCCGTGGGGAATTCATTATTTCAGTTTTTCTTTAATCTTTAACCTGGGGGATTTCAGGAGCTATGTTATTTTGAGGGCTGTGTCTTTTCAAACTGTGTTGGGACCTGGCTTTGGATTGTGAATGTAAGCCAGCTGTTTTTGTTTTGTTCATCTTGAGTTTTGAGGTTGGGGGTCGTGTAGTCAGGCTGGCCTTGAACTTGCTATGTAACTGATGATGGCCTTGCACTCCAGATGCTCTTACCTGCACCTCCTAAAAGTTGGGATTATAGGCGTGTTCTACTATGCCTACATGGCTAACCAACTTTTGTATTTTGAGATGTGGTCTTGCTGTGTAACCTGGCTGCCCTGGAACTTGTTATGTAGACCAGACTGATCTTGAACTCAGAGATCCACCTCAAAGATTCCCCAGATTTGGATTAAAGATGTGCTGCCATGCCTAACTACTAAGTTTTTAAAAAATTCAAATTAAAACAGCACAGTAGTAAAACGCGTTGCCTGCTGTTATGGTGAGCGTGTTTTCAGAGGCCTTTGTCAGTGTGTACGTTTAGGTGTACTGTGTGAACATGGCAGGAGTTTCCATCAAAGGACGCCACAGGCTGCTCAGGTGTCTTCTGAGCTCTGGTTGGGGCAAGTGGAGGGAAGGGACTGGCGCACAGTGGTTCACTGAAATGAAAATCTCCTGGGGTTGCCTGGGGGTGGTGAGCCACTTGTCTAGGACAGTGAGAAGGGAAAACGAAACTTTTCTGTGGCCTTTTTTTTTTCTCAGTCAAACTAATGAATTAGCATGTCATGGGTAGGAGACTTTGGGTGGATGTTAGTCAACTAAAACTGCTACACTGTTCTGTGTGTGTGTGTTTCACACGTGTGTGCTGGGATTCTGTATTGAAGCCTAAAGTTGATGGTGGGTATCTGAAGCTTACTGGTCCTGGTTAGGCTAGCCAGTCAGCTTGACCTGGGGTCCCTGTCTCTGCCGCCCAGCTGTTGGGAATACAGGTCGCTAGCTACCTCACACCTGCCCAGCTTTTAAACAGGTTCCGGGGATTGGAACTCAGATCGTTACAGTAGTGCAGCAAGCCTTCATTTACGGAGTTGTCTCCCTACAACTGCGTCTGACATTTGACAACACAACAGACATTTAACTGGGGGGGGGGGGTAAGAAAGATTTAATCCTAGGACTTTGCAGGTTGAAGTAACGGGAAAGGTTACACAGCCCTCGTTCTGTCCCATGGGCGTCCCTCTTGCCCGACCGCTCTAACGTGTCCCTGACTGTGTGTCCTGAAGGAGAATTCTTGAACTTCCTATCCCAGTTTTCCAACCTCTTCAGTGCTGGAGACGGTAGGCTTCGTATTTCTCCTTCCCTGATTGGGAAGCTGAAATACGCTGATGGGAGCAGGAGGTGGGTGGGTTACAGTAAAGCAAGGAAGTCTCTGCTCGTCGTTGTAGGTATCTAGTGGCCTTCTTAGCCTCTGGGTCAGTGGACTCTGGAAGTCTGTCGCGAGCTTGCTAGGTGACATACAGGTTGACGTGACTATGTGGGGTCAAGATGGCTCCCACCTGCAGCAGTCTGGGCTCCGACAAGCGCACTTTCTCTAGCACCCTCTTTTCCTTTTCTTTGGTTTTTCGAGACAAACTTTCTCAGTGTACTTTGGAACCTGTCCTGGAACTTGTGCCATAGACTAGGATGGCCTCGAACTCACAGAGATCCGCCTGCCTCTGCCTGCCTCTGCCTCCTGAGTGCTGGGATTAAAAGCGCCTCTTAAGATAGATTCTGATGCAGATGGTAGAGAAGGTGCTGTCTTAGTTACTTTTCTATTGCTGTGACAAGCACCGTGACCAAGGCAACTTATAAAAGAAATCATTTAATTTGGGGGCACGCAGTTCCAGAGGGTTTGAGTTCATGACCATCACTGCATGGAGTGTGGTAGCAGGCAGGTGGGCATGGCACTGAAACAGTAGCTAGAGCTTACATCGATTTGAGAGAGAAGGGGGAAGGGGGAGAGAGAGGGAGGGAGGGAGGGAGGGAGAGACAGAGAGGGGGGAACACTAGCTTGGGAATGGTATGAACTTTTTGAAACCTCAAAGCCCTCCCCTAGTGATATATCCCCTTCAAGGCCACACCTCCTAACCTTTCCAAATAGTTCTACCTACTGGGGACCAAGTATGCAAATATATGAACCTATGGGGGCCATTCTCACTCCAACCACCGTAGGTATAGTAGGCCCTCAGGTTCCCTGCTTACCAAAATTGGCTAGGAAGGTTGCTCTGTTGCTTATAAAGAAACGGATAATGCAGCATGTTGGCCCCAATTGTGGGAACGACGTAATCAAGGGCTCTTTCATCAGCTTGCAGCCTCAGTCCACAGCGCGTTGGAAATGCTCTCAGGCCTCAGTGCACTTACTGCATCATTGCTGCTGGGTACCCGGGAGCCTTTATCAGCAAGCTTTACATGTAGGTAGCTATGGAGGGTTTGGGGAAGAACTGTACCTGTGACAAAAGACAGGGCTGCTCCATGCTCTGACGTCTCCCTCAGCGTGCCACCTGCTCTTGGACTGGCGTTCATATTTTTATTTATTGCTACAGTTTTCTACTTTGCTCTGATCCAGAAAGCTTAAGTCACCTGCTATGGATGTGAAGGACTAGGGGGAAGTTCCAGGGCTTAGTGGAAGACGGTGCAGAGAGGGGACACTGGCAGTGGGCCCAGGCACAGCCCTTTCGCTACCAGCTCTAGGTAAAACCTCTCAGCAGGTGCTGAATGTCAGGAAGGCTGGTGCCTACACCTCATGGGGGCAGGGGGTCCTCAGCTGTTGCTCCTGAGGCAGCCTATGTTCTCAGGCTGCCCACCCAGGGATAGCATGTGATGTGGCGAGATGATGAACTTTAAGGACACTGGAAACTAAACACTCATCGTGGAGGCTAAAGCTTAGCTCTGCGGTGCTCTCCACCAGCCCTTTACAGATAACTTTGTTACCAGGTCTGAGAAATGTGCCAGGTGAATTCACGGCTGTCCGAATTGTGCTGTGCAGAAACTCAGACAGCCACAGTGCCACTAAATGTAATCTCAAGAAACTGCTGCTGTTGGCTGACACTTGGCGCATGACTGTATTTGCGTGGTTGCAACACCTTTATAGGAAGATAAACTCATGCAGATCACAAAGTGCATGCCTGGCCTGTGCTACACACGCAGTTTATAGCTGCTGTCATTGTTTCTGAATAGATAGAACAGGCATGATATAAAATTAAATGATCAGTGAAATAGCCACTTCTCTCTCTCTCTCTCTCTCTCTCTCTCTCTCTCTCTCTCTCTCTCTCTCTCTCTCTCTCTGTGTGTGTGTGTGTGTGTGTGTGTATGTGTGTGTATTATATATGTGGTGGAGGCCAGATGTCGACATTAGGTGTCTTTCTCTTTCACTCATCCCCTTTTTATTTCAGGCGAGGTCTCTCTTTGAGCCTGCAGCTTGCCAGCCATTTTGACTAGGTTGGCTGGCTATCAAGTCGTCTCCCTCCCTCCCCCCACGCCCCACAATCTGCCTTTCTCTGCCCCTCACCCCAGTACTGGGGTTACTGACACATGCAGCTTTGCCTAGCTTTTTATATGGGTGCTGGGGACCTGAATTCGTGTGCTCATGCTTGAGCATCAAGTCCTTTGCCCGCTGAGTCATTGCCCCAGCCCAGAAGATCCACTGACCGTACGCCAGGAGGTAGGGCTTAGGCTTACACTGTCTGCCGTGCCATTGATTATATATGACGTAGTTTATAGGGAAACAGTTCTTACTATTTATTTCCTGTGTTTGGATGACTTCCTCAGCCTGAGTTCCTGCCATGGCTTCTGGTTCTCCATTTGTCATCGTCTTGTGATGACAGGACATAGTGGAAGCTTCAGTTGTTTCAGGTGGCTGCTATTCTTTGCTGGATCCTTCATGCCCGGCTTCCTAAAAATGCTTCCGCTGTCCTTTGGGTACTCCCATTTGCACTGTTGGCACCAACTCCTGGGACAGTTTCTGCCGAGTCCCATTGGAACTGAAGAGGGGATTTAGCCAAGACCTGAGTTTGGTAGGCGTGGGAAGAAATGTGTTGAGGCAGAGCAAGGGATTGGTAATGCTTTTTGACTTAGCAGATGTGTCACAGCAGAGACACAGAGCATGGTGACAGTTCCTAGGAGAGTGGACCGCTGAGGTGGCTCAGTGGGTAAAGTCCCAGACGACACCCCGATTAGATCTCAGGAACCCCCTGGGTGGGAGGAGAGAAGTAACACCTGACTGTCCTCTGATCTCCATATGTGAACCATGGAATGTAGAAACATACACACACACACACACACACACACACACACACACACAGACACACACACACACACCTCATGCATGCACACATCTTTCCTGTCCTTTATATAGGCTGCCACCAGAAGGTGTGACCCGGATTTAAGGTGGATCTTTCCACCTCAACAGATCTGAAACAAAGGCATTTTCCCTCCTGGAAATATCTGGAATAAAAGTGGGTCTTCCAATTTCAAATGATTTAATTAAGGAAAAAATCCCTCAGAGGCGTGTCCAGCTGTTTGGGTTTTTGTTAACTCCAGAGGTGGACAAGTTGACAACCAAGAACAGCAACCACAGATAGCTGACCACTGAGGACTAGTGATTTTGAATGTCGTATTTAATCTTAGTGGCACTGTGTAAAGTGTGCATGGCTACTCTGCCTAGCAGATGCTGAAGCTAAGATTAGAACTCTACACTTAGTTCTTCTGGGTCAATGGAAGGCGCTATGCTTGGTAATTGCTATACCCTGAGCACTGCACACAAAGGATGCACTCAGAAAGAACAGAAGGGCGCTGCCAACTTGTCTCCGGGCAGCCCTTTGCCTTTCTTTTCTTCCAGCTGCTAAAGGCCATCCTCTTTTGATGGAGTGAGGTGCCCGTGAGAGAGACAGGGCCTCACTGTGTAGCCCTGGCAGGCTCTGTAGACCAGACTGGCCTTGAACTCGCAGCGATTCCCCTGGCTCCCTAGAGCAGGGATTAAAGGCTTATGCCACCATGCCTGTGTTGTTTGGCATTTTGCTGGGGTCTTGAGGTGTGCTTTAAATATCCATGTTGTATGCTTTACCTGTTTTGAGGTCTGTGCTGGATCCATTGTGTGCTCCAGTCCATGCTTGTATTTTCCTTAGGATTTTCTAGTTTAAGCCCATATTTTTATCTGATTCTAAGTGTGTGTTTTGAGGGGTGCATGCTGCTGTGTTCTTTTGCAAGTGGAGAACCCTCTTCCCAGCACCATTACATGAGAAAACAATTTATCCTCGTTGGATTATTTTAGCATCATGTCAAATACCAAATGACCACAGGTTTCTTTGTACTCAGTTCTAGGGCACCAGTCTGTATGTTTATTTTATAGTCACACTTTCTACTCTTGATTACTTATTGTATTAAGTCTTGACAGTTAATACTGTCACCTTGATAGGATCTAGAATCATCTATGAGGGAAGCCTCTGGCCACACCTATGAGGGATTATCTAGATTGGGTTTAACTGAGGAGACAAGCCTAGCTTCACCTTAACTGTGTGGACACTTTTCCCTATGCTTGACTATTGGGTGGAATTAAAAGGCAGACTAACCCTCCCACCCCACCCCATGCAACATGACTGGTTGTTTCATGTTCTTTTCATGTGACTTCTCTGCCATGATAACTATACCTCTAACCCCTGAGCGAAAAAACCCCAGTGGTGGTGGTTCTTGACTTTAGTCCCGGTGCTTTGGAGCCAGAGGCAGCCTGAAATTGAGGCCAGCCTGGGCTACATAGTGAATTCCAAGACAGCCAGGGCTACACAGGGAAACCCTGTCTCTGGAATGAATGAATGAATGAATGAATGAATGAATGAAGGCCCTGCATTTTTGTCAGGTGTTGTTGCATGTGCAACAAGAAAACAAAACACAGTACAGAAGCTTGAATTTTCTAATTTAATATTTTTGCAGGTTGTTTTGGCTGTTGGAGTTCCTTGAACTTGCAAATGAATTTTAGAATCCACTTTCAGTTACTGCAGAATAATTAGTGGGGGCCTGGTGTAGTAGGACCTTCTCTTAGAAGGTTGAGGCAGGAGAATCTAAAATTCAGAGTCAGCCTAGGCTGTATACTGAGAACTTCCCTCAGCCCCAAAAATCAGCTGGTGTTTTCATAGGGATCACATGGATTCTGAAAACAGTTTTGCAGTGTTGCATTAATGATTTTAGGTTTTCAGATCTATAAACATGGCGTACTTTACTTTTTGTTAGACTGTCTTTAATTTTTTCATGTTTATAGTTTTCAGGGACTAAGTTCTGGTTTTCTTTTGTTAAATGCATTTTTCAGTTATTTGGCATGTTGTATTTTTATCTCATTTTCTAATTATTTACTGCTAGTGAATGGCTATGTAATAGGTTTTTTTTTATGTCTTATATCTTGTAAACACACTGAACTTGCGTATAAGTTCTGGTAGTTCTCTAGTGAATTCTTTAGTTGTTATATAAACAGCAAGTGTATCTCTGTGAGTTCAATGCCAGCCTGGTCAGCCAGAGCTACACAGTGAGACCGTGACATTCACATCCATCTCTCTCTGTGTGTGTTGAGAGCTGTTGTCTGTCTGTGGCTGAGTCTAAGGGGATTGTCACCTGAGATGACTTTCATCTGTCTGTAAAAGATGCTAGTTAGTTCATCTGCATCCCTCAGATGAATGTGAAGCTCATACAACACAACAGTCTTTTTTTCCACCACAGAGTAGATTCTCATGGTATAGTGAGGATCACTTTGAACTCCCCATTCCCTTGCCTCTTTCTTCCAAGCGCTGAGATTACAGGTGTTTACAGATACATCTGGCCATATAGTTATCATTAAAATAGTATTCCTAGATGGCTTACTAGTATTTTGTTGAGGTTTTTATGTCTACAGTTACCAGCCACACTATCCTAGATTGTGTGTGTGTGTGTGTGAGAGAGAGAGAGAGAGTGAGAGAGAAGAGAGAGAGAGAGAGAGAGAGAGAGAGAGAGAGAGAGAGAGAGAGACTGGGAGGGCCTCTCATGGCCTCTCAGACTGAGTTCTGGTTAATGTTGCCTGATGTTTGATTTTTTTTTTTTATATCCGTGAAGAATTGGTACTCATTCCTCTTTCATCAGTGGAGCCATTTGGGACTGGGGTTTGCCTTGTGGATGGTTTTCAGATCTTATTAAAAATGTTTTCAGATTATTCTTAGGTCATTTTAAGGAGTTGGTGTTTTTCTGGGCATTGGCTCGATTCATTTCCTCCCTCCAATTGTTGGCATACACTTATCACACTACTTTAGAGCACTTTTAAGTCTCTGTGGCTGGCAATAGGATTGCTCTTCTCCTTCTCGATGCTGGGTTCACTTGCCTTAGAAGCCCTTCTATTTTAAGGATCTTAGAATTGGCTCGGCACTCAAAGGTGCTTATTGCTCTTCCAGAGGACCCGAATTCAGTTCCCAGTTGTGGACAGCTCACAGCTTCCTGTAACTCTGGCTCCAGGGGATCTGATGCCCTCTTCTGGCCTCTATTGGCATATCCACTTCTGTGCACCCCCCCATATACACATAATTAAAAATAACCGAAAAATAAATTACGAAAGCCCTTTTTTTTTAGATCTGTGCGTAAAGCTCTCTCCTCTTTCTGTTCTCTTTTGTTTTCTTGAGACAGGATGTCACTATGTATATAGAGCAACCTTTCGTTCCTACTTACTCAGCATTCCCTTTGCTAAGGTAACAGGTATGTTCCATCTACCAGGTCTGTCTCTAACTCATTCTTTTTTCTCCCCTCTTTCTGAGATAGTTTCTCTGCATAGTCCTGGCTGTCCTGGAACTTACTAGGTAGACCAGGGTGGCTTCGAACTCACGAAAACTTATGAGTGCTGGGATAAACGTGTGCACCACGACTGCCCGACTCCAACTCTTTCTCAAAGATCATACAGCATTCTATCAATTGTCTGTTAAGGACTGTTGTCTTAGTTAGGGTTACCGTTGCAGTGATGAACCACCATAACCAGAGCAAGTTGGGGCTGGGAGGGGTTTATTTTTGGCTGGTGCTTCTGCATCAGAGTTCATCATGAAAGGAAGACGGGAAGAACACAAACAGGGCAGGATCCTAGAGGCAGGAGCTGCTGCAGAGGCCGTGGAGGGTACTGCTTACTGGTTTGCTCTACATGGTTTTCATCAGCCTGCTTACTTAAAGAACCCAGGACCACCAGCCCAGGGGTGGCACCACCCACATCAATCACTAATGTAAGAAAATGCCCTCCAGGCTTGCCTACAGCCCATCTTACGGAGGGAGGAATTTTCTTAACTGGGTTCCCTCCTTTCAGACCACTGTAGCGTGTATCATATTGACATTAACTTGGCAGCACAGCTGTTAATATAAATAGCGTGTTTAGTTCCTTTTGACATAGTCGGGCAGTTTTGCCATACGGAAGTTTTCCTTGTTCATTGTGAGCAGGCTGCCAGCGTTTCCGGCCTCTGGATTGGCATCAGGTCCATGCTGCCAGCAGCATTCTTTGCTGCCCTAAGTTAGGCTCTCTGAGGATTCAAGAAAACAGTGTAATTTCCCTCAGGTGCTGGGTTCTGCTGCCTTCTTAGAGAATGGCAAAGCAAGAAAGGCTGTGTTTTGGAGATGCAGTAGCCATGCAGGGTTTAATCTGTGTCTCTGAGCTCCGCAGGGAGCTGGTTTATAACATGTGATGTTTACTCAGGGCTGGGGGTGCATTGATGCAGTTCTGTCACTGGAGAGGCTGAGGCCAGTCCCTGTGATCTGAGGCTACCCTGATTTACATGGTGAGTATCAGGACAGCCAGGGTGACATAACAAAACTTTGCCTTAATAAACCCAAATCAGCCAGGTGGTAGTGGCACACGCCTTTAATCCCAGCACTCGGGAGGCAGAGGCAGGTGGATGTCTATGAGTTCTAGGCCAGTCTAGTCTATAGAGTGAATTCCAGGACAGCCAGAGCTACACAGAGAAACCCTGTCTCGAAAAACAACAATAAAAGTAAAAAAAAAAAAAAATGATTGTAAACCCAAAGCACCCACCCAGCCTGTTAATCTAGTGTGTTTGTCTTCTCAGCAATGATGGTCCTTCAGCTCCCCACTGACTCTCCATGGCTGATGTCTTTCTCCCATACCTCCTGCTGTTCTGACCTCTTCTTCCTTCTCCTTGCACACCCAGAGACCCTGAAGGCCACGAGGCTTGTTGAAAAAGTACAGGTCACCTCAGCTTCTCTTCCCTTCAGGAGGCGTGGACCCTTGGCATATTCACTGAGGAGATCAAATAGATTTATGCGATCTCTAGGTTGGTGGACATTCCGTGTCAAGTCTAGTGTTGGTGCTTGGATTGGTGATCTTTTGTTCTATGCAGCCCACTGGTAGGACGGTAGCCGCTGCTTACACGTGGTTAAAATGGTGTATGTGAGAGGAACTTTGAAAAGAACAAGGGGAGCAGTACAGGTGACCGACACCTGGCCTGGCCTAACGGACATCCATTCTGTAGAAGACAGTGTCTCAAATCCCTTCGTAATGTCTTTGGAGGAAATACAGTGCAGCCATGCCGCAGGGCAGTATGGGAAGGTAGCATTTGGGGTAGACTCTTTAGGTTCCAGTTCAAGTGGTCACACACAGGAGCCTATAGAGGGCATCTCACATTCAAACTGCAACACCTCCTTTATGGAGTAGGCAGAAATAGTTGTACTGCTTTAACAATCTCCTGCCTGCCCCCCCCAATAGTCTCCCTCCCCTCCAGTCTCCCAAGCCCAGGCATCCAGGTCTGAGTTTTCTTATGGTCGCTACAGTTTTGCTTCTTCCAGAGTGTTGGGATAGGATAGTACGGTTGGCTTCTCTTAGTAATACTGTTAACAGTTCCCTCATACAGCTTTTCATGATTTGATGGCCCCTTCCTCTTCAGTACTTCTTGATATTCCCTTGTCTGTTCATTGCTATAGATATTACCCGTTCATTTTCTGGAAGACACCTTGGTGTCAACTGTGTGCAGTTGAGGGTGGCCATGACTAAAGGTTCAGTGAGCGTGGGTGCTCTCAGCCCATTTGTTTAGACATCTAGGACCATGAGTGTGGGGTAGAAGCAGGTGTACTCTTTCTGTTCACAGCATCTGTTGTCTTGGTGACAACTGTCCTCCTCCCCTATGACAACCTGACCAGCTCTGCCTCTGCCTCTGACAGGGGAGGATCTTCACAGGAAATGTCCCTACGAATCTGGGAGAGAGTTTATATATTCTTAACAGAGCATCTTCTTATCAAGGTTGCTGGCCTTCCCTTCCGCCTGGCCCATGTTGTGCTGATTTATTCTGTCTGGTGGCGTGAATGACTCTCTCTCTCTCTCTCTCTCTCTCTCTCTCTCTCTCTATATATATATATATATATATATATATACAAACACACACATATATATATATATATATATATATATTTTTGAGACAGGGTCTCAGTATATTGCTCAGGCTGTCCTGGAACTCATTTATATAGACAATGCTGGCCTCAATATCATAGAGATCCTTCTACCTCTCACAACCAAGAGCTGGGATTAAAGTGTGTTCTGCTATGCCAGGGATACCTCAACTCTCTTGTGATCCTTTGCGTTTTGCTTTTGTATTGTGGCAGAATGCGTGTAGCTCAATACTGTTGATTCTAGCTACGTGGTGATTCATCAGCATTTAGATTTTTATCTTTGGGCAGTCAACACCACTGTGTACATCTTGGGATAAGATCAGTTTAGAAGAGAAATTTACAGAAATCAACCTGAAAATCTATATGTCTATTAGACTTAAATTAGGTTTTGCTATAGTCTAAAAGCTCAGTGCTTTGTTAACATATATGTCTTTATCTTTGGGCTAGAACCTAGTCCCCTGGCAGCTGCAGGAGAAACTGGGTAATGTAGTTTTGCTGTTTAGTCACATGGCAGCATCTAGCTTCAGGGGATAGTGGGTAATGTCGTCTAGCTGTGTGGTTACATGGCCACATCTAGCTGCAAGGGAAAGGACAGTGAGTGTCATCTGTGTGCATAGGCGTGAGAGGGTATTGGTTAGGTTCCTGAGTAGCGTTCTTAGCCATATTAGGATCTCTGTGATATTGAGACCAGCACAGTCTATATAAATGAGTTCCAGGACAGCTTGAGCCATACACATTGTTGCCTTTGATGGATCATGTGACTGCCATTAGCACTTTCTTAGTTCTTGATGTTTTTTTGGGAAAGTGATTCTTTTTTCTTAAAAATGTTCTTATTACTATATATGCATGGAGTGTGCGTGCACGTGTGTGTGTGTGTGTGTGTGTGTGTGTGTGTGTGTGTATGTGTGTGTGTCTGTGTAGGTGAGAGGACAGTTTCCAGAAATTGCTCTCTCTTTCCACCTTTGTGTGGGTTCTGGGTTAACACACAGTATCAAGCTTTCAAGCAAGCACTTGACCTGCTGAGCCATCCTGCTGGCCCATGAGAGAATTTTTCTACATCATACTGCCTCCTTATCCAAACTTATTTAATACTGAGAGAGATTTCTATAATAAATTAGGCCTACCAGTTTGGGGTTCTATTGCTGTGAAGAGACACCATGACCATGGCAACTTTTATAAAGGAAAACATTTGATTGGGGTGGCTTACAGTTTCAGAGGTTCAGTCCATTATCATCACGGTGTGATGTGGCGTCATGCAGGTAGACATGGTGCTGGAGAAGGGCCTAAGGCAACAGGAAGTGGTCTGAGACTTTGGGTATGACTTGAGCATATACGAGACTTCAAAGCCCACCTCCACAGTAACACATTTCCTCCAACAAAGCCACATCTACTCCAACAGAGCCACACCTCCTAACAGTGCCACTCCTTATACGTGTACAGGAGCCAATTACATACAAACTCCCACACAGTTCTTTTCTATATTGTTGGGTAAATACTCACTCAATAGAGACACTGTGTAAAACTGAGAGGAGACCATCACATGCCTTCACAATAATTAACCCAGTTATGGTAGCCATATATTCTATGATGTCAGGCCTCATGCTTTCTAGCTGTGGGTTTGAAAGTAATCGTCGCTTGTGGCTTTGATAGTCTACTTTTAAGAAGGAAGGGGTAGGGAATGTGGCCATTTCGCTACCAGAGTAGCAAGTTCAGCGAGCAATGCTATAAAATTCAAGGTGATACACCTTAAAAATAAAATTCAGGGATAAGGTGGTAGCTTGTCCTATGCAACTCATCCCTTTGTTTTGAGATGGTCTGATCCGATTCAGGTGGGTCTCAATCAAGCTGGTGGTGTAGCCCAGGCTAGCCTTGAGTTCTGACCCTCCTGCCTTTACTGGGTGCTGGGATTCCAGGTATGTGCCACCCCCCGCCCTCCCCACCCCGATTTTGCTGTGGATTTTCCTAGTGGTTGAGCCCCTAGGTATAGCCAGCTAGATTACCATGTCTGTGGGGCTTGCTGGTATTTGGAGCATTTTGCTGTGTCCCAGCTTGCTGGTGACTGAAGCTTGTGGTCAACATTAATGTTAAGTAAGTGCCCACTGTTTTGAGAAACTCATCCTCCTCAAGGTGGGGCACGTGAGGCTCCAGTTGGCGGAAATAGCTGTCTAAGTGCCATGGAAGTTTTCCCAAATGACAGGTAGGTCCACAGGCTCCCTTATCCACCCAATCCCAACCGTTGAGCTCTCTTTCAACTCAGTCAGCAAACTGGAAATGTTCAGCTCAGACAAAACCCTTTTTATCTCCTGCTAATCTCACCGCTGAGACCACCCTGCTCTCAAATACACCATTAATACCCTTAGACTAGCTTTCATCCCTTGTTAGTGCGGAGCTGTTGTTCTGGGCTCTTTATTCTTTATAATTCCAGACTCCCGATTGTCACCTAGTAGGAAGGTAGGCCGCTGTCCACACAACAGTCTGTGAATCAATATTGCTGAAAACAAAACTCTGGCTTCAGAGCCCCTTATTTCACAGCTGTCTGCGAGAGGGTGCGAAGTGTCTAGTGGTTCAGTACTATCGCAGGCCAGGTAACACGCCAGCTCACAGTAGCAGTGGTTCACACTGTCATAGACCAGGTAACACGCCAGCTCACAGTAGCAGTGGTTCAGCTCTGAAATGCCCCCACACTACTTTGGGACAGTTTAGGTCATTGGGGGTGTGCCCTTCACGGGGATATTGGGACTGCAGCCCTTTCTTTTGCTCTGTTTCCTGGCTTTTGATCATAAGTTGAACAGCCTTACCACTGTCTCACTGCAAGACGTTCTGCATTGACACAGGCCCAGAGCCCTTAAATCTCTGAACCAAAACTTTTTCCTCTAGAACCGAGCATCTCAGGTATTTTGTCATAGCTACGAGTCCCTAATCTAACAATGGAAGCACACACAGACAGTGCACCCATAGGAGGCCATCACCTAGCGAGGTCATCTTGTTAGTTTGTGTGAGTGCACTCTCAGATTCTCACAGACATGAAATCACCCAGGACACATTTCTCAGAGTGTGCCCTCCTAGGTAAGTGGCACAGGAGTTATCTGAAAGGAAGTTGCATATACTAGGCCCCAGGCCTCTGAAGACTTTGTCTTTTCTTTCCTAAGAAGGAGGCTCTTCTCTCAGATAAATATAGAAGAGTTGTCAGTTTTATTGTGACTTTTACGAGATTTGTGGCACGTTCTAAGTTTAGATTGTGTGTGTATGTGTGTTTATCTACCTATGTGTGTGTGAGTGGGGGGGGGGTATTGGCTGTATATCAAGCCCAGAAACATGTACTTGGCAAGAATTCTACCACAGAGCCACATCCCAGCTCATGTTTTGCTTTGAGACCGGGTCTCACTGTCTACCTCAGACTGGCCTTTGATGTCCGTATCCCAGGCTGGTATGAGCTCATTGTCCTTCTGCCCCTGCCTCAGGATCACAGGCCTGTGCTACCACACCTTGGCAAAGCTGTGGTATTTTCAAATGTGTCCACGATGGCCTTTATAGAATTAGCTGTCCCCCTGATTACAGGATGAATTCTACGATTAGGTAATATTTAGTTAGCATTGGTTTAGTCTTCTTAAATACAGGCCATTTTCATGACCTCTGTTTATCTTCAACAGATGGTTCCTTGAAGAATGCTTCCCTGCACCCTTCTAAGGGCTGAGTTAAATGAATACCTTTTGGGAAGCCCAAGGAGGTGTCTGTCCTTCAGGAGCCAGCCACAAAAGTCCCTAATTTTGAACATAGTTTTCAAGTCTCTCTTTTCAAGTGTCTCACATTTGGAGAGAGTATTTTGACCTAATAGAGTTATGACTAATAGGTGGTCAGAACCTTAATTTTCTTTGCAGTCCGTCGTATCTACTGCCCTTTCTGCTTGGGACTCCTTTAATGGGTTGGGCCCTATCGCACACAGCACACACTTCAGTGCCTGCTCCTGGTTGACCTCGCACTGCTCTTGGGTGCCCTCTGCTGGTTCTGCTCTATGTGCACACCCTTCTGAGGTTGTTCCACACCCGTGGGCTCTTCTTTCTTTTGGTTGGCTCCTCCCACTTTTTCTTCAGTTATGTGAATATGGGTCTTGCAGTGTGGCCCTCAAAACTACTCTGGTGGAGCTGGAGAGATGGCTCTGTGGGTAAGAGCACTGGCTGCTCTCTCAGAGGACCCCAGGGCACAAGTCTCTATAACTCCAGTGCCAGGGAATCCCGTGCCCTCCTCTGGCCTCTATGAACCATAGGCATGCATGTGGAGTACAGACATGCCTGCCGGCAAAACACTCATACACATAACATAAAAAGAAATATATCTTCAAAGAAATGGCTTTGATCACTAAGTTTACTAAGAGTATATCCTTGCTGCTGAAGAGTCGGCTCAGTGCTTCAGAGCAGTTGCATTTGGTAAGGACCTGGGTTCGATTCGCAGCATGGAGGGCACCAGGAATGAAACTGAAAAGCATATGTCCCCATGCTAAATACATTTCCCACCATCATGTTTTCTGCACACACGTTTCTTCTAGCAGGCAAACATCCACTCGGGAGGCACTTTCATTGCCCGTGTCTCAGGGCTGCTTTTAAACGAGCATCCGGTATGTGTATCATTTGCAATAGGGTGCAAACGAACACAGCTTGATATGTGAGTTGGGATTAAATAGGTAAAAATATAGAGGACAATCTAGCCTGAGGAAACATGTCTAGGACACATTCAAGGAACAGGGAAATTGATACATGTGGCGGTGCAGGCCTGCAATGGGAGTACAGAAGGCCGAGGCAGGCCCTTCTATGCTCAAGGCCAGCCTGTGCTAGATGGTGAACCCTTGTCTCAAAAATCCAAGTATGTGTAAGCCTTGGGGTTTACGCCTTAACATTCCACACATAAGTGACTCAAAAACTGGGGAATGTCATGGTGGCTGAAACACAGTTGAGTTGGAAAGTAGACACTGCAGGGCCACTGCAGGGCCACTGCGGGGACACTGCAGGACATTGCAGGACATTGCAGGGACACTGCGGGGACACTGCGGGGACATGCCAGGGACACTGCGGGGACACTGCAGGACACTGCAGGACATTGCAGGGACACTGCGGGGACATGCCAGGGACACTGTGGGGACACTGCGGGGACACTGCGGGGACACTGCAGGACACTGCGGGGACATTGCAGGGGCACTGCGGGGACACTCCAGGGACACTGCAGGGACACTTCAGGGACATGCCAGGGACACTGCAGGGACACTCTGGAGACACTGCAGGGACACTCCAGGGACACTCCGGGGACACTCCGGGGACACGCCGGGGACTCTCCGGGGACACTGCAGGGACATGCCAGGGACACTCCAGAGATACTACAGGGACACTCCGGGGACAGTGCAGGGCCACTGCGGGGACTCTTTGGGGACACTGCAGGGCCACTCCAGGGCCCTTGCTGTTGATTGCAAACCCAAGAGAAGAGCAGACTCTGCGCTTACGCGTCACCGTAGAGCCTACTGCAGCTCCATCCAGGGCTCGCACAATGTGGTGCCATCCCCTCGCTAACTTAGTTTCTTTCCCTGTCCTTCCCGGTTTGCTCACTCTTCTCTCTCCTCTACGCATGTGGAGGGAAGGCTCCCTGGCCCCTCTCACCCAGACCAGCACCAAGCAGTTCAGGTTCTAGAGAATGTCACTGTATTCTGTTGCTCAGTAAGTATCAGGGACAACCACTGACGGGGCTCCTTGGGGCAGGAGTCTGCTCTTAGGCATACCTCAGAACAACGCTGTGTATCTGGGTCATCTGTGAAACAGGACAGAGAACGGTGGCGTCTGTGGTGGCCTCTGGGTCATCTGTGAATCAGGGCAGAGAACGGTGGCGTCTGTGGTGGTCTCTTCTCAGAGCGCATGGGCTAGGCGGTCTGGAATCTTCTTGGCAGGAGACTGTTGCACAGACAAGGCAGATGGCACCCCGGGCCACAGGGACACTGCAGGCAGTGAGAAGGGTGTGGCAGAGGGAGAAGGAGAGGACGCAGGGCTCACCATGGACCGCTCTCCATGTTCTGTTGACTATAATCCACGTGAGATCAGGTGTGGAGAATTTAGGGGGAAATAACATCACAAATGCTGATTTTTTTTATTGTTCAAAAAGTTTTCATTGCTTCCTACTTTATTTTTAATAAACATAATTTTTTATTGATTATATTGAGCTATACATTTTTCTCTGCTCCCCTCCCTTTTAACCTTTTCCCATGGTCCTCATGTTCCCAGTTTACTCAAAAGATCTTGACTTTTTCTACTTCCCATGTATATTAGATCTATGTATGTCTCTATTAGGTTCCTCATTGTTGTCTAGGTTCTCTGGGATTATGAATTGTAGGCTGGTTTTCTTTGCTTTATGTCTAAAAACTACTTTTAAGTGAGTACATATGATCTTTGTCTTTCTGGGTCTGGGTTACCTCACTAAATATGATGTTTTCTAGATCCATCCATTTGCCTGCGAATTTCAAGATGTTATTATTATTTATTTTTTGGTGTGTAGTACTCCATTGTGTAAATGTACCACATTTTTCTTATCCATTCTTCGGTTGAGGGGCATTTAGGTTGTTTCCAGGTTCTGGCTGTGACAAACAAAGCTGCTATGAACATAGTTGAGCACATGTCCTTGTGGTATGATTGAGCATTCTTTGGGTATATATCCAAAAGTAGTTTGCTGGGTCTTGAGGAAGGTTGTTTCCTAATTTTCTGAGAACTCGCCACATTGACATCCAAAGGGGCTGTACCAGCTTGCATTCCCACCATCAATGTAGGAGTGTCAAGTGCTGATTTTTTGAAGGCGTTTTGGGACAGCCCTGTGGAAATATCCATTGCATGGGGCCAACTCTTCCTTGGGCCAGTTAGCTACACAGGAAACAAAAAGACCTGCTGTGTCCTGGAGATTTCCCTGTTCCTTCCTGGATGGTCGTAGGATCCTTTCTGTGTGTCCTTTCCTGTCCCTGGATGTCTGTCTCCATTGCATTGTATGCTTCCTTTCCAAAGTGGCCATTATAACATCGAACCTTCTTTCATTTATCTGTCTGTCAGTTCCATCCATCTCTCTGTCTGTCCATCTGTCCATCCATCCATCCATCCATCCATCCATCAATCCATCTCTCTGTCCATCCATCCATCCATCCATCCATCCATCTCTGTCCTTCCGTCCGTCCATCCATCCATTATCTGTCTGTCCATCCATCCATCCATCCATCCATCCATCCATCCATCCATCCATCCATCTCTCTGTCCATCCATCCATCTATCCATCCATCCATCCATCCATCCATCCATCCATCCATCCATCCATCCAGTGATTAAGCCCAGGGCTGCACACATGATAGGCCAGTGTTCTCTAATCAGCTACACCCCATTTCCTAATATTTACTTTTGCTACTTCATAACCCTCAAGTTTGAAAAAAAAGTATATAGTAAATGTAATTCAGCTATTTTTATTGGTTGATTCCCAAGGTACATTTCTGTCTTTCATTTTTTCAACACCCCCCCCCCAATCTAGACCTTGAGTCTGCCATTCAAGGAACCCACCCCTGTTTCTCTTTGGGCTGTTTTCAATGTTCTCAAGGCTGGACCGTCTGGAATAGGTCTCTGGGGTAATAGGAAGGAGAATCATTTCCCAATGCTGGGATTAAAAACCCATACCTAAAAGTGGATTTAGCAGGTAGAGAGAGTCAGGCTTTAAGACAGTTACTTAGATCTTAGCTCTCATATTTGAAAATAAGGGTGTTTTTATTCTTTGCCCATGAGAAGCCTCATATCCAGGGCAGAGCCAGCAGAGAGTAGAGCTCTCTCCACAGGGGGGCGGCTGTAGAGATGAAGTCTGGTGGGCAGCTGAGTGCTTGCCACATGTGTGCTGTGCCAGGGACAGGATGGCAAGCCCTAGAGGAACTTCCTGGAGGAGGCCAGGGCCTGAAGGATGTATGATGTCAGCCTGCAGCCATAAAGTGCTGTACTTAGGTGCTGGATGCAGCTTGAAGATCACCAGAGGGGATGGGGCGTGGCCTGCAGGGGGCTGGCGAGAGATGAGGTGGCAGCTTGTTTGCATCTGTGGCAGTGTCAGTTAACCCTATAACAGTTGTAGCTCCAGAGAGGCGATAGCACTCTCTGGCAGTGTCTGTTCCAGGGACACAGCTCTGACCGTGTCCTGTCAGAGTGAATGACATCATGAACTGCAGCAAACCTGTTTTTGCACAGTGTCCCACTAATAGCCTGAGCTGGCCTGAAACTCGTTATTTAACCCATGCCAGCCTTTAATTTGTGGGAATCCTCCTGCTCAGCTTCTCGGATTCCAGGATTACAAGTATGAGCTATTGTGCCTGGCGGTGAGCGCTCATTATTTCAATTAATATTAAAAAGTATTTAATCTAGTCTCAAATATAAAACAAGCAAACAGCATTTGTAGCTGCCAAAGTTTTGGTATCTTTAAGAAAGAAACTATATATATATATATATATATATATATATATAGTTAAAAATAAACTCTTAAAAAGTTGAAATAAGACAAAGGTGTTCTGAGACTAGCCAAAAGGAACCGAAAAGAAAATTAATCATAAATTGAGATGAATATAGACAGATTTTTGTACACTAGGCATACAATGAATTTTTTGGTAGTAGTTAAAACATTTCGCCGGGCGGTGGTGGCGCATGCCTTTAATCCCAGCACTCGGGAGGCAGAGGCAGGCGGATCTCTGAGTTCGAGGCCAGCCTGGTCTACAAGAGCTAGTTCCAGGACAGGCTCTAGAAACTACAGGGAAACCCTGTCTCGAAAAACCAAAAAAAAAAAAAAAACAAAACATTTTGGGTTTGGGGGCCAGAGGGATGACCCAGGGGTTAAGGTCGCTTACCTTCTCTTACAGAGGACCCAGGTTCAGTTCCCAGAATGAACATAGTGGCTTATACTGCCTGGCATTCCAGTTCCAGGGGATCTGTCAGCCTGTTCTGATCCCGGGGTTCCTGCGAGCATGCGGAGCTGATGTTTGCACTCAATCCCACACCTAAAATACATTAAAAACTTCTGGATCTATAGTTACATTTCAGAGATTATGCACTGAAACTTGAAAAGGTATGATTACTTGTTGGTTTTAGTGTTGTTCAGTATTTTGTTGTTTTGAGACACGGTCTCTCACTGTAGTTCAAGCTAGCTTTGTGGCAATCCTCCTGTCTCAGGTTCCTGAGTGTTGCGATTATGGCATGAATCACCATGCCTGACTTACATATTTCCCCTTCTTTTTTCTTGTTTTTTTTTTCTTTTTCTTTTGCTTCCTTCCACCTCTCCTCCTCCCTCCCTTTTCTCCTTCCTCCCCCTCCCTCCCTCTCTCCCTCCCTTAACACCCACCCCCAAGACAGGGTTTCTCTGTCCTGGAACTTGCTTTGTAGACCAGTCTGGCCTCGAGCTTGGAGATCCTCTTGCCTCTGCCTTCCAAGTGCTGGGGTTAAAGGCGTGTGCCACCACCACCTGGCATATTTCCCCCTTTTAACATTAGTTCCAGCAAGGGCTAGGAGGGCTGTTGGGGCCACAGCAAAGGCCTTTGTGAGTGTGGAAAGAATCTACCTAGAAGCCTGTGATGGAGGAAATGAACTTGGTGTTTGAAAAGTTTTACAAGTTCACCATGGCTCCCTCCCACCATGGCTGCCAGGTAGGTGTGCTAAAGGAAACGTATCCCCACAGGGCATGACCTTACATAAATAAAGAAGGTGCTGGAACACAGAGAAAGGAAAGGGGGAGCATAGGGAATCACCAGGGGAGCACAGGGGAGCACAACAGAGCACAGTGGGAATGCAGGGGGAGCATAGGGGGAGCTAGTTCTACCTTCAGAGTGGCTTCATGTCTTTTCAGTGCACCATTCCAAAAAAAGTCAGATTAAAGTTTTGACAGACAATGACTCGGATTCTGCTTTAGAAAAAGTGAAGGTAGGAATTTAGCTTTGATTTGGTATCATGTTAGGCTCAGAAAGCTGATTGCTGGTTGCTAACCCGGGATGCCAGGCTTTCAGAACCCTGCGGCAATATACGGTGCAAAGAAAGTGTGGCCCAGATGGCATTTGCTGGAGATTACTGACAGATAATCCTTCCTTGCCCTAGAAGATTAAGTCTGCCCTGGTGAGGATGTGGTCAGCTGACCAGTCTAAAAAAATGTATTTTAAAAAAATAATCCTGCCATTATCTAGTGTTTGTACTTCTGAGTGGGCCTGCAAGCAGGGCCCTCCTTTGTGTACAGAGGAAAGCGCCACGCCCTCCACCCAGGTTGTTCTTTGTCCACTCAGATTGGCAACAGGTGGTGACTAGGCCCTCCTGAGGGTGCTGGGAGGAGCCATTAAAAGATCTGCTGTGAGGGTGAGAAGCCGCACCTGAGCCAGAGCTGGGCCCTCGCCAAGCACCAGTTCTTTCCCTCACCAGGGCTGCAGTGCCGAGGGACCCGTGGCCCAGGCATCTCAGGCCTGGGGAGAAGTTCCAGGCGGCCGCAGCGCCATGCTTTCTATCTCCCTCTGGAATGGATTCTAGAGATGCGGATCTGTATGAGGACTACCGGTCCCCATTTGACTTTGATTCCGGAGTGAACAAAAAGTACCTCTACTTGTCTCCCAGCGGGAACGCGTCGCCGCCTGGTTCACCCAGGCAAAGCTTCGGTAACTGTTGGTTTTGTATAGTTCTGTTTACTGTGATCGGACCCAGATGTGACTTGGGGCTCTCCTGACTTTCAGATTAGTGTGAAGGTGGGCCAAGGTGTTTTGGTTCAGCACGGAGAGGCAGTTGGTTGTTAGCTCTTTAGAGTGGGCCTTTGGGTTTTAAAGCTGGTACCGGGTCTGTGCTCTTTAGAGGTTTGTGGATGCATAAATGATAACAAATGGGGAGGAGCTGATGACATATGGAGGGGCCTGAAGACTCTGGGTTCAAATAACCTGTGCAGTTCTAACATTGGGCTAGTTTGTCTTGGTGAAGGATACTTAGGCATCCAAAACGCTCAGCCTCATTCAAGAGCTGGTGGTAGTTGTCCTGGATTTTGTTTTGGAAGACCAAGATCCATTTAGACAAATATCTAGACTACAGAGTTTCCAGAAAGGAAAAAATCAAGAATCTCTATACCTTTGGAAGCAGTTGTCCCTTTCCACATGGTGGCATGAACCTGGTCACGGCCGTCAGAGTTGATTGGGTCAGGGCATCCCGAGGTAGAATCCAACAGAAATGGGGGCAAAGGCGCAGCCTCAGCCTTGCAGGAAGGATTCTACTGCTGGTCGGCAAGAGGAGACGGCTAAATAAGCTCCTCTGTAATGAGTCAAGGAAGCAACTAGGTTTTTCCCAGAAGTTAATTATTTCCTTACTGTGAAGAATTGGTTACATTTTGTTCTCTCTAAGCAGTGGAGCTTGGGAAACTTAGAAAACAGACGGTAAAGGATACAAAGCGGAAGCTCCTTTGCAAACTTGCCTGGGGGGTTGGGTAGTTGCAGACCACAGGTGTGTGCTAATGCAACATGCTTCAACTCTTGATTACAGTTGCTCGCCACCTTTGAGATATAGTTTGGACTTTCAGAAAGTGACCAATGGTGACAGTTACAGGCAAACCCTGGCCACTAGAAGTTGG
Organism: Arvicola amphibius; assembly: GCF_903992535.2. Taxonomy (NCBI): domain Eukaryota; kingdom Metazoa; phylum Chordata; class Mammalia; order Rodentia; family Cricetidae; genus Arvicola; species Arvicola amphibius. Next base: position 62,533,011 of record NC_052057.2, read on the forward strand.
CAGCTGTTAGTATTGTCTGCAGGAACATGGGTCACGAGGAAGCTTTTTTTTTCTCATTTTCTCACTTCCCTTGTCTGTGACCCACGTGGGACTTCTGGGCTTATCCGGTACCCAGCCCTTAAAGGATGACCTTGTTCTAGCTTGTAGACTCCTGTGGATCAGAGCAGTGCCCTCAGTGGGGAAGTCAGAGCTGTCAGTAACACTGTGGGAACGTGTAGCAGGCAGGTGAGCAACTTCCGGGCTTGCCTGCATCTTCTAGCTCTTGCCTGCTGCTCCTCACCTCCACTTGTGTTCCTAGTTACAAGTGTGTTGCCGCTTCTCACTGTTCTCTGTCGCAGCAGCAGCAGGTGTGAGTGGCCGCGCCCTGCAAACTTCTACAAACCATCTTCGCGGTTCCTAGAAGCAGTTTGAAGCCTTTCGGGTGGTGAAAGTAATGAAATTCATTTAAAAAAGCAAATAACTGAATCACTGAAACCCCACTCATGTGCCTATAAGTACTCGAGTTTACAAATTGAAAAGAGGGAGGGAGTTGGGCTTGACCTTAAAAGTTTGTGTGACTTTCGGCCAGTATGTACTTTCTTAATAAGCAGGTAGGTTGTGCAGGCAAAGAGGACCAATCTAAGAAGGTATCCTACTCAGAAAGATTGGATGGAATCAAACAAGAATCTATCCTTTGACTTGTATCCAAACACCGCCAGGAGGCAGAGGTGAAGGCAGTGGGCAGAAGTTCTTGAGGGGAGAGTCGGGGCAGAGGACGAAAAGCCGATTCTTGTCAGGGTGCTTGTATCCCCTCTGGTCCTGCTGTGGTCCTTTTCCCCACAGGCTCAGCAATACTCCTGCGAAGTGCTTTCAGTCTGTGGTTTGAAAACATGGATTTGCAATACATGGTAGAGTCTGAAAGACAAGCCTCGGGCTGCTGAACAGAAAGGTTGTAATTTTGAGGCAAGCCTTGGCTACATAGACTTTGTCACAAACAACAACGAAAACAGCAACAACAATAATAAATAACAGACAATAACAGCAATGATAAATATAACTAAAACAAAGCAGCTGTTTGTTGAGTGGAATTGTTAGAGACTAGGACACATCCTGGTTTGTTTGACAGATGTGGGCTCTGACGTAGGAAAGATCTTTGGTGTCCCCAAGTCTAGTTAGCCTCTCTGGCGCTCACTCTCATCTCTCGCTTCTCAAGCCAGTGGTTTGCTTTTTACTGTGCTGGGGACGCACAGGACCCAGTATGTGCTGCTACCTGTTTGCTCTACCACAAAGGTGACCCCAAACCTCAGTTGTTTAGGGGGCCTCGTCTTAACACCTCTGGTGCTGGGATGGGTCTAACAGAACAGCCTGACAGATGGGCATATTTTCTGGCCAAGGATTTTACTGTGAGGGGCTTGTTGGTTTCTTTTTCTGTGCCACTGGGACATAAACATTGTAATTCCATTGTGTGGTGTGTGTGTGTGTGTGTGTGTGTGCGCGCGCGTGCGTGTGCGTGCGTGTGGTGCCTGTCAATTCCGTCCGTGTGTGTGTGCGTGTGCATGTGTGCCTGCCAATACCATCTGTGTGTGTGTGCACGTGCATGCGTGCCTGCCAATACCATCTGTGTGTGTGTGCACGTGCATGCGTGCCTGCCAATAACATCTGTGTGTGTGTGGGGGGGGGAGGTGACTGTCAGTACCATCCGCGTGTGTGTGTGTGTGTGTGTGTGTGTGTGTGTATGGTGCCTGTCAATTCCATCCGTGTGTTTGTGTGTATGCATGCGTGCCTGCCAATAACATCTGTGTGTGTGTGTGTGGTGCCTGTCAATACCATCAGTGTGTGTATGGGTGTGTGTGTGTGTGTGTGTGTGTGTGGTGCCTATCAATACCATCCGTGTGTGTGTGCATGCGTGCCTGCCAATAACATTTATGTGTGTGTGTCAGTACCATCTGTGTGTGTGTGTTTGTGCATGTGCGTGCATGCCTACCAATGACATCTGTGTGTGTGGTGCCTGTCAATACCATCTGTGTGTGTGTGTGTGCGCGTGCGCGTGTGCGCGCATGCGTGCCTGCCAATAACATGTGTGTGTGTGGGGGGGTGGCTGTCAATACCATCTGCATCATGTTAACACCCTTTCCTGCCTTTTCCTCTTCCGTGTGGGAGTGCTGTGGGAGTGCTTTCCTAGACACCATTCATGTGGATTCTCTTGCTCTTACGAATTTTCCAGGAAAAGTCAGGAAGACACAACTCTTTAACACCTTTGCTTCTTCTAGCGACTGCAGAAATGATGAGTAGTGAAAATAATCTTTTAGCTGGACTGGGGTTGCAGCGTCGTGGTAGAGTCTTGCCTAGCATGTTTAAGGGCCTCGGTTCAATCCTGAGACGGGTAGGAAGACAATAATAATCTTGTGCTTCATGCTGTCAAAATCTGAAACCCTGAAAAGTGAAGCTGAAATTCCTTAGCTCGGAGTTTATTTCTAATTCTGCTATACTTTGATTTCTCCCATGTCATCCCACTTCTTAGAGAAGTGATAACTGCTTCTCACGGGGCTTTTTATGATTGCAGAGGTCTTAAAGAGCAAACCATCTATGGTTTACAGATGAAAACCGGAGTAGACATGAAGAGAACTCTGTCCACGGAGAGAAAATTTAATGATAGTATCCCCAAGTTTCTCCACGACTGACCCGAGTCTCTTGAGTGGATGGTCTTGAGTTTTGTATTTGGTATTTGGAGGGAGGATGGTGAAGCAGGGGAGTTCACATGCTTTGAAGTAACCAGAGACTTTCTTCAACTTCCCTCTTAAAGATAAAATTCCCCCTTTTAAAGATGAAAGATTTAATGAGGTCAGTTTGCCGAAAGAGGGCAGTGAGCCATTTGAAAAAAAATAAACGACTGTGTTCTACCTGGGGGATCTTTCTTCATCCCCCAGTCTGTGAAGTTTTGTGAAGTCACTCCATTCCTGAGTGAGACATTCACTTCTGTCACTGCCCTGGGCCCGAGGACACTCCATGGCAGGCGCCCCCTCCTCTCACTTTCTCCGCTTGTCACCATTTCGCTTCCTGCTTTGTCCCCTTGCTTCCTCAGTCACCTGACATCATTCAGTTCTGCTCTTGAGGTTCCTGCTTCTGGCAGATGAAATGGATCATTTCTTTAGCTTCCTTTGTTCCACCTCAACCACAGTTACCCAGTTCATTTCTCCCTAAGGTTGTATTCTCAATATGAGCTACTCATGGGGAATGACAGCCTCTGAGGCCCCAGGCCTCCATCTGTTCCTGCAGCGCTGTTTCCCGGAGATGTCACTCAGAGGACAAGTGTCTGTGTGTCTCTTCAGATCTTCAGGTGCCTTAGGTCAGTGATCTTCAGCCCGGGGCAGATTTGTGCCCTGTGGCATTGGTTTGGGTTCCAGGCAGCTACTGACGTCCAGAGCCCAGAGGCTGAGATGCTCCTTATGCAGCAGAGCCTCACTGTACAAGTCCTTTGGGAACTGCGGTTGTCCTTATATAATATCACTTGTGCCTCATCAGGCAGAGTTGTTAAGTCAAAGATTGGGCCCTGAAAGCCCTAACAGGCCAGGCTTAGCCACCAGCCACCAGTTCTCATCACGACAATTAAAGTGACATGCAGAGAAAGGCCGTTCATCCAGTGTCGCCACATTGGGAAGACTCCTCTCCCCACCCCTTCCTCCCATCTCCACATTAGGAAGAACAAATGAGGTCTGGTACCCCTTCCCCCCTCTGCCCACCCTATCTTCTCATCTTCATGGTTTTGACATGAGTCTTAGGTTTAAACCACAGGCAAGATACTGGTCTGGCTATGGCCTGGCCACCACTGTCCAGCCATTGATGAATGTTTCCACACTGTCTTGTACTGTATAAAATCTTATTTCATATCTCATTGCTATTTTTCTACATAAGTCACCCCTTCTCTAGTTTTCTTATTTTTATACAGTGAAATGTTTAAATGAAATGATCTGAGATTATTGTTTTAGACAGGGTCTTACTATGTAAGCCTGGCTGGCCTAGAACTCACCGTGTAGACCAGGGTGGCCTTGAGCTCATAGATACCCACTTGCCCAGCTTCTGGAATTAAAGGAGCACACTACCATGCCCCACTTTGGAATTCTTTTCCAGATGTCGAACTGTATAAAAATGGCTGAAGTTTTAGTTATAATCACTGTAGGAAATCTTGAAGGGAAGAAGTCTTAGCCGCAATAACGGGCAGTGATCTGCTCAGGTGGAGGTCCAGTTGGGGCGTGAGGCCAACCCACCTGTACCTTTCGTGCAGAGAAGCCCCATCACGCAACCACCCTTGCTCATGGCTAGACTGTTGAATCTAGACTCCTGTAAACTGGAAGATTCTAGAGTCAGGTTAGGGGTGCAAGTGTGTAATGCTAACACTCAGGAGGCTAAGGCGGGAGTCTGGGGCCAGCGTGGGTTAGATGGTAAGACACTGTTCGTGGCCGGAATTGGTGGGGTATGTGGTGGGTGAGAGGTCATCTATGGGCAAAGAGAGAACCGACTTTAACTAAAGCTTTAGCTGATCCACAACTTTAAATAAAATATTAGCCTTTGTTCTGGTGTAGGCCCCCTGAGTTCTGAGGTGCGGTGATAAGGAAGGGATACCAGGGCTTAGGACGTGGAGCCGGTTCAGGGCTGACTTCTTCCTGCCTGCCTTCCTGCCTCCAACACCTTCACGCTCTCTTGGACAAGGTCCCACTGTGCTGGAGCCAACTAGTCCCTTCTCCCTCACTAGCTCACTGCCATCTGAGACCCTTCAGGTCATGTGTTTGGTTTTTAAGTTATCTTGCAGGGCTGTCAGATGTTTTGAGTTGAACTGGAAAGCAGCGTTTTCTCGTCACTCCAGTCTTTGAATTTATGCTTTTTGAAGATTGGTTTGGTCACGTGTGATGACTGTAATACTCTTGGGCGTATTTTAAAAGAAAGTTGAGGCTCTCATGCGTGTTGTCTGACCTGACCTGCTTCATTTAGGAACCCTGTAGCTCTGTGTATTCTCCCACACAATGTCTGTGTTGTGCTTTGTTTAAATGAGAGGTCTGTAGAGAGATCTGGGATGATCTGAGCTACTGATGTCCAATTTCCAGATTCCCTAATCTTATAATTGCATGGTTTCCAGCTTAAAGACAAAGCACACAAAACTGTGTACAGTGGTACCATGTGGTCCATCGCTCCATCCTCACTCCTGAGACAGCTCAGCTGTCACTCATGCCTCCAGCTGGCTGATGCCCACTATGTAGCTTCCAGCCTGTGCTGCTGGAGGGACCTTCTAGACGACACATACACACTGACTGTCCCCTCAAACCACACTGGGGATTCCCTGGTTAGTACTGAAGATGGAAGGACAATCTGCTTCATTAGAAAATTAAGGAAGTCATTAAACTATTAATAACCAAGGGGGGGGGGATGTGATCCCCGATGTCTAGACACCTGGATTCAACTAGCTCTTCCAGCCAGAAAGGCCGTGGAGAAAGAATTAGCCCTGGTTCTCTGTCCTGCCATGCTCATTGGTATTTCTCTAAGGAAAAACTGTACAAGAGCAAGCCAGAATGATGGTCAGAAAGACCGTCGAGGTTTAGTGTTGTGGAATATTATTTTAAGGTGTGTTACATTTGTTTATTCTGTGGAACGTTTGTTTAATGATGTAAAGATGGATTGCTTTTGTTTATATTGCACTTGTTTAACTCTGTGAAGCTGTGATTCTTGGCCTGTGTAAAACACCTGATGGTCTAATAAAGAGCCGAGGAGCTAACAGGGCGGCAGGAGCAAGCATAGGCACGGCTGGCAGGCAGAGAGAATAAATAGGAGAAATCCGGGAAGAAAGGAGTAATGAAGGGGTGAAGAAAGGAGGATATCAGGGGCCACCCAGCCACCCAGGAAGCCATGGAGCAAGAAGCAAATAAAGGTATACAGAAATAGAGAAAGATAAAAGCCCAGAGGCAAAAGATAGATGGGATAATTAAGAAAAGCTGGCTAGAAACAAGCCAAGTTAAGGCCGGACATTTATAATTAAGAATAAGCCTCTGTTTATCTGGGAGCTGGGTGGCAGGCACCCCAAAAAACCAAGAGTGTAAAGCAAACAACATTTTAGTCTTCCAACATGGGGCTAGAGTAAAAAAAAATCCAACACCAGTTTAGTCTTGTCTCTGACTCAGGGTAAATTCTGTAACCTTGGAGGGGCTCAGTTTTCCAGTAGAAATCACTATTCCCATTGAATGCCAATTTAATTTTGTTTGCTTTGATGGAACATGTTCTAAATGGAAAAAAGATTCTGTTAAATAAAGCATGGTGAGAGAGCATTACTCTTGGGGTAGATACGGTGACCGCTGTTCTGGATTGTTGTAGACACTGGGGTCAACCCCAAATACAGCATTGGCAAGTGTCAAGGAAGTGGTGCAATCGGGCACATTCAGGCTCGATAGACCTAGTGGAAGTCTCGCTGAAGACTGTAGTCAGGGAGACGAGGTATTACCTGGGGTCGGGGCATTGAAGGAGTGTTGTAGAATGTTATTTTAAGGTGTGTTACTTTTGCTTATGCTCTGGAACATTTGTTTAATAATGCAAAGATATATTTGATTCAGTACGTGCGGTCAGGAGGTTGCAGGGAGGAGCCAGGTGAAGGGATTTTAAGGAGGGGAGAGGTTGTGTGCTGAATAGGATAGCCTTAGCTTAAAAGGCAGAAACAAGAAAGAAAATAAGAGGCCTGATTAGGTACTGGGAGGCCCTTAGATGTTAGGGATGGACATTCTCGTAAAAGTGACTTAGTAGATTTGGTTGTTTAACTGGATTTATTATTATTATTGTTTGTTTTTGCTTTTTGTTTTTGCTTTTGAGACAGGGTTTCTCTTTGTAGTTTTGGAGCCTGTCCTGGAACTCACTTTGTAGACCAACTGGCCTGAAACTCACAGAGATCCACTTGCCTCTGCCTACTGAGTGCTGGGATTAAAGGTGTGCACCACCACCGCCCGGCTCTTTTTTTTTTTTTTAAATGAAGTATGTAAGTAATTTGGGGAGGATTGGAGGCCCAACATTCGGCCAAGCAGAGAATCCCTGTCAAGGCAAAGTCCCCTCACGGTGGCTGGCAAGATCAGCTGCAGTAGACATCAGCCATACTCTTTGCCATTTAAAATAGCTTTTCATTGGAGTCTAGGCAGAAGCATTAAGAAACAAGTGTTTGTGCATTGTTTGTAATAGCCTCATGATTTGAGTATGAAAGTGATGTATTTTCTCCCCTAAGCTGACTCTTCCTCCATACTTCCATACTACATGCTATTTATGAACATATAGGAAAGAAGATAATGCCTAGAAATTTATGTAAGAAGAGGCAGACGTTCAGAACGGAGAAGTAAACTGGCACAAAGGCTGCCTTTGGCCGGTTTTAGCCTCATAGTTTTATTGCTACCACATGGCGTCCAGGTCTTGCCTCCTGCTCTCAGTTTGGTTTTCAGGTCAGGATCTTGGGGTGTCTCCTTTCAAATCAGACTGGTTTCAAACGCCCTGCACATGTGTGTGCCTCTGTGGCTGCTCGGCCTCTTTAGCCTCTTTCCTCGTCTGTAAGTGGTCATAGCAATCCCCGCATCACAGATGTTACTGTGTAAGTGACTGATTCTGGACCTCTTGGCTCAGGTTTGGATGTAAGTTGAGCCATGTGGGGCAGCTGTGGTTAGTAACTTCTCTAAGATGAGATGACTGTAGAGTTTGCCTGTGAACGGAGCATCTCCCACTTGGTTCTTGCCTTTCTGTGTTTGTTCCCAGCTGAGTGTCTTAACAACCTGCACCTTTAAATTTTAATGCCATTGATTTGCTGCCCCCTGCAGGTGAATGTGAGAAAAGCAGGCTGAATTATTGCTGGCTGGCTTTGCTAGATCGATAACCAAGTATGGGCGTTACCAAAGTCTTTTTTTCTGAGACATTTATTTTTATAGATAATCTAATGAAATAATTTGATTATCAGGGCTGCAGAGATGGCTTCGCGGTTAAGAGCACCGGCTACTCTTCCAGAGGTCCTGAGTTTAATTCCCAACAACCACATGGCTGCTCACGTGGGTCTGCTGCCTTCTTCTGGTATGCAGGCACACATGTAAATATGCATTCATACATAAATAAATAAAATTTAAAAATATTTGAATATCCCTTACGTGGTGGTTTGAAAAACAGCCCCCCAAAGGAGCGGCACTATTAGGTGTGGCCTTGTTGGAGGAAGTGTGCCACTGTAGAGGTGGCCTCCGAGGTCTCTTTTGCTCAGGCTTCCCTCTGTGTGACAGTCAGCTGACTCCCTGCTGCCTTCTGGTCAAGATGTAGCCAGCACCACATCTGACCACATGCCACTGTGTTCCTGTCTTGATGATAATGGGCTGAACTTCTGAAACCATAAGCCAGCCCCCTCAATTAAATGTTTTTATAAAAGACACCATGGTTATGGTGGTTCTTCACAGCAATAAAACCCTAAGACACATTATCTGAAGTTTTTTGGGTCCATGTATTTCATATTTTGTTTTTTTGTCAGTGTTTGGATTGAGGAACATGTGCGTTAACTTTACTGATTGATAATCCTGGTTGAAAATCCAAACCTGGAAAATAGTCATGGTTTTCATACTGAGTGTTCCCATCCCATGCCTGCATCCTTTCAGGTTCTTTTTGGAATAGAAGATTCCCCCATACATTAGCAATTTGATACTGTATTTATCTCCTTGCCTATTTAGACTTGCAAAACAATGTGTATTTAAAAGCATGGAAGAGCTTTTGCTACAGAAGGCAAAGTTTAATACTCGAATTCTCTTAGCACTTTTTGATTTGAGTCCTGTGCCATCAAGAACTTAGTCCCAAGCAAAACATCAAGTTAGATGATTTTAGCTTTATGTTGCACGGGACTGAATGTGCATTACCATTTCATAAGGGGAAGAAGGGAGGCGAGTGAGGAAATGCTGGACCAAAGCAAGACCACAGCCCAGGAGGACAAACTCTGAATCACAGTGCTCTATTCTTGGTGTTCGAAGGTGGTTCAATGGCTCTTCCTTCTGGCTTTCCTGACCGCAGCACACTTCTTTCTCTCGAATTAGCTCCACACCCTGTATGTAGATCTCTTTTGTGGATATCCCACATCTCTGGCATCTCCAACATCTTGGGGGTGTCCAAGGAAATCCAGGCTTCACCTTCCAGCTTTACTTAGTGGCCTTTCTGGACTTCCGTACAGAGTCTCCCGTCATGTGTCTCTTTGGCTTTCCTTAGTAGGAAGCAATTACTCAGTGAGCATTTCTACCCTTTGATTGTATAAGAACAATCTCTGCTCCTGAAAGCATACTTGAGTTCTGCTTGTTAGTGTAGTTCCTGAACAGGCTTGTTTGTATTACTTTTGCTCCTTTAATAATTCTTTAACATCTTGTGCGTGGGCCACTGTTTTGGTACTGCTATGCTAATTATTATTATACTTATTAATTACTTTTAAAAGTTAGTATGCAATAAAACCCACATCAGATGCCTCTGTCCTATGCATACAGCCACACACGATTCTCATTGCTTTGTGGTTTTCTTACATGTATTGTGGTGCTGGCTACCCGTTCAGCAGTGTGCGTTCCCTCCTGCCTGCCTGCCTGTCTGCCCACAGGTCCTTCCTCTGCTGGTTGGCATCATGCTGGGAGGGCACCCCATTGCTGATTCAGGTGGACTGTGGCAGGATGAAGGCGGTGGCACTGACAGGAAGAGGAGGAGGCCTTCCTGGTCCTGGGTGCATCAGAGTCTGTGACCTGGGAATGCTGGGAATGGGTGGGCAGACTGTGGCTAGGTTGAGTCACCGGTGTACAGTTAAGAGGGTACCGGCTAGCTCAGTAATTAAATCATCTGTCAGTACAACATCTTGAAAAGGTCAGAATCAATGCAAACAAAATCCTTGTTAACAAAGTATCAAAAAGTTAACCAAGGCAAGGCCAGTGTCTGAATTACCCATGCAGAGCCACTTTAGAACCTGAGGCAAAAGGCAGCATCAGCAGTGCTAGTTCTTTCTCAAGTTTGCTGCTCTGGGCTGGGTGCGGTGGTGGCGCACACTTTTGATCCCAGCACTCTGGAGGCAGAGGCATGTTGGTCTTTGTGATGTCAAGCCTGGTTTACATAGTTTCAGGACAGCCAGAGCTACATAGTGAGACTTTGTCTCAATTTGAATTCCCTTCCCTTTGATTTTAAAAATTGGATTAAAATATGCATTAGTTTGTTTTCTTGCTGCTGTGAGGAAATGCCTGAGAAAAGCAGCTCGAGAAGAGAAGGGCCTCAGTCAGGGAAGACAAGAAGCAGGACCAGGCTGTAGAACCCCAGGGCCTGCCCCATTGACACAGTTCCTTTGCTGAGGCTCCATCTCCTAAAAGCTCTACAACCTTTCAAAAACAGAGCCCTCAGGTGGGGGCCGACAGCTCATACATGAAAGCAGGTTTGTGTGGGATATTTGACATTCAAACCTTAATCAAATACAATTGCGATTTTTGGTTGTTTTTTTGATTTTTCTACCCGATGCTTTATCTGAGCTGGCCTTCAGATGGAGCTGGACAGGGAAAGGCGAGAGCTGGAGATGGTTGCCACTCTGGCCACGCTCTAGAAGTGTGGTCTTGATAGGGGGCTCTGTTTCAGGGAAGGAGTGCCGTGGGTTTGGAAGTCTCTGTGTTGTTGGTCATGTCTCTACATAGTAGATACAGAGAGCTGTTTGTCCTGGAGACTGTAGACCCCAGCCTTGGAACTCAGTCCTTCTGTGTTAGCCTCCAGAGCATTGGGACCGCAGGCCTGTACTGCCTTTCCCCATGACATTGTGCTTAAGATTATCTCAGTGAGGTGCAGGCTCATGAAAAGCTGCAACCAGTTTCCTGCCTCCGCTGCCTCCGCTGCCACTTGGGAGGCGGCAGAATCGACTTCCATTAGGGCGTTTGGTTTGCTCCATCATGGAGTTTGTCTCACAGGGGCCTAATGAGCACACAGTCTTCTCCTGTGGGCTGGTATGCAGAATTTAAAATCTACTCTCTGCTGATTTATTTGTGCAGTATTTTAAACATTGATGTTTTGTTGAGACAAGATCTCCTGTAACCCGGGCTGGACTTAAATTGATCTTAGCTGAAGATAGCCATGCCTAGTGATTGTCCCATCTCCTCCTAAGTGCTGGGATTATAAGCATGCACACTATGTTTAGTATAAAGGTAGGTCATGGTGGGACCCCATTCCTCTGCTCTGTCGTAATTATTTTGAGATGGATACTGAGAGTGAGTGGAAGCCTAGACGGCACGTTTCTCAGCAGGGGTTTGGCATTCGTTTTATCGGCTCTCCCAGAGTTTCATCTTTCCCCAGGATCCCTTCAGTATAGAGGATGAAGGGGTCTGGCTGTAACCTCAGTGACTTGGTTCACGTGTTGTAGGGGTTAGCTTAGCTTTCACATTTGACGTGGTTCTTTTCTTCTTTAACCCCCAGGTCTGCTGAAGACAGAGCCAGTGGCCGAGGAAGGAGAGGATGCCGTTGCCATGCTCAGTGCCCCAGAGAACCTGTCAGAGGAGGAGCAAGATGAGCTGAGACGGGAACTTGCTAAGGTGAGGGCCATCCTTTCTGGACCTTTGCCTTCCCCAAAGACTCTGGTAATAGCTTATGGGAAAGGCTCAAGGGAAAAGAGAGCATCGTGAACTGGGATAACCTGGAGTCTCAGAGGAGGGAAAGGGACTCCAGTTAGTTTTCAGGTGGCTCTGGGAGTCAGGTGCAGTGGCAAATGGGGAGTACACTATCAGACCCGTAAAGCAAGTGCTCGCCAGCCTCATCCTTGACATTGTCTGTGTTGTGGATATAGACAGCCTCATCCTTGACATTGTCCGTGTTGTGGATATAGACAGCCTCATCCCTGTTGTCCATGTTGTGGATATAGACAGCTTCCTCCCTCCTTGCTTTCTTCTTTGCTTCAGACTTCAGCCTGACTTCCAGACATATTTCCAGCTCCGACTTTCCATAGCTTTCGCTGTTGTGTTTTGTTTTTTTCAAGACAGGGTTTCTCCATGTAGCCCTAGTTGTCCTGGAATTTGCTCTGTAGACAGGCTGACCTCGAACTCAGAGATCTGCCTGCCTCTGCCTTCTGAGTACTGGGATTAAAGGCGTGTAGCACCACTGCCCGGACTATACAAATATTACAGTGGTCTGTTTCACAGTGCACAGTTCAGTGTCGTTCAGCACGGTCAGTGTTGCAGCTGTCCCCTCTTTCAAGTTATGAACTTCTTTCCTGTTCCAAGGAACCCCCTGCACTCATCAAAGGGCCACTGAGCCGCCTCCTCTCCGCTGTTTTTCTCCTATGTGGATTTAATTGTTTTTTGGATAGTTCATATATAACACGTGACCTCTGTATCTTGACTTCCTTCAGCAGTGCCCTCAGGATCATGCTTTTGGGGCTCATTCCTGCTGTGCCATCTGTCAGTAGTTTGTTCCCTTTTTATGGCTAATAATAGTCCATTGTGTATTTGTTTACCATATAGATATGGTATTGTATTGTTCATATGTCTGGTAGCCAGGTATATTATTGACAGCTGTGGATAGTGAACCAATAACATTTATGAACAAATGATCTTTTTGAATTCTATTTTGTATATGCTTAAAATTAAGATGATTTCACCATACAGTAATTCTACATTGAATTACATTTTAATAATCCATTCATTTATCTATTTCTTTGTGTGTGCACGCACACCCATGCACATATGGAGGTCTGCAGGAGTAAGTTCTCTCCTTCCACCAAATGGATTCCAGGGCTGGTCCACAGGTTTGGTGTCAAAGCCCATGTTTTAACTTTTAACGGTGTCACCAAACTGTTTCCGACAGCAGTGACACTGCTTTACATTCTCATGCTGATTTCTTCACATTCTTAGTAAAACAGGCTCCCCCCGCATCCTTTTATTAAAGTGTATGTGTCAGTGGGTGAGAAATGAGATCCCACTGTGCTTGTGATTTGGATTTCCTCCAATGACTGGTGATACTGAGCCTCTTGTCATGAGCTTATTGGCCATTTGTATATTTTTTGGAAAAAAATACTCATTAAGTCCTTTGTCCATTTAAGAAATGGGTTGTTTTCAAATGTATATATATTCTGTACCCTTACCAGATTTGTGAATCCCAAGCATTTTCTCTTACTCTATAACTTACCTTTTCACTCTCTTGCAATTAAAGAAATGATAGGAATTCAATTTGAAATACATTTATTAATGTAGGTGTAGAAATTTCAGGAGGGATTTTTGTGGGCTGGGAGGAAGCAGGTCTGCATGTATGCATGTCGAGGCCAGGGAACACCTGCAGGTTCACATGTATGCGTGTCGAGGCCAGGGGATACCCGCAGGTTCACATGTATGCATGTGGAGGCTAGAGGACACCCGCAGGTCTCACATACGCATGTGGAGGCCAGGGGACACCCGCAGGTCTCATGTATGCATGTGGAGGCCAGGGGACAACCCGCAGGTTCACATGTATGCGTGTCGAGGCCAGGGGATGCCCTCTCATCAAACACCCTCCACTGTTTGAAATTTGCGTTTCACACAGTGTTTCTCTGCGGCCTGCAACTTGCAGGCTCCTGGCATCTTCCGCCTCTGCCTCCTCAACACCGGGACGACACCACACTTCAAAACAAAACGGCAACAAAAATCAGGGTCCTCGTTTACACAGCGAGCACTTGACTGACTGAGTCCAGAATGGAAGTTCGTTTACATATTATGAAATTCACGTTTTAAAGTGTTTGGTTTACATTCCCAGGGTTGTACAACCAGCATCATGTGCACTAGAACATTTTCCTTAACTCAGAAAGAAGCCCTGTTCCTATTGACAGTCATGCCCTTCTTTAGCCCCTAGCAACAGCTGGTCTAGTTCCTATTGTAGACTCACCTGCACTGGGCATTGCATGTGTATTGGGGACCACTGAGTGCCAGCCTCAGTGTCTCCTCAGGGTCCAGAAGGCTCCCAGCAAGCACGGGACTTAGATCTGAGGGAGAAATGAGTTCCCCACTATACTTTTCTGCGTCGGCTTCTTTATTTTTCTCTGCTGTCCTGTTCTCTAAAGCTTCCAGTTTATGTACACAGGCAAAACCAAGGCAACTCTCAGAGCTTGGATGTCCCTTATCTTTGACAGTCCCAAATGTGATCTGTATGTCTGTCTATGCTGCCAAACAGAAGATAGTTGCAGGGAGGTGACTTCTAATGTATCTCAGGGAACGAAGCGGAGATTAGACTGTAGGAACCAAGGCTATTGACAGAGTGGCAGCAGGATGACTCAATACACCAGTACATGGGAAAGAGTTGTGCCCACTTGTCCACATTCTGCTGAAGCTTGTACCAAGGGAGAGTGCGTATGGCTTCACAAGAGATCCACTGTGAGAATCAGTCAATATGCAAAAGGCGGTAGACCCAGACCCTTGCAAGCTGGGTTTGCCTCCATCAGAACACATTCGTTCTGGTGGGTCAGCCTTCTGCCTCATCAGCTGAAATCTCACTGCATGATTCCTGTGGACTGCAGCACACATGGATGTCATTCTAGTCTCTGTTATGTTGTGTGATATTCTTCCTCAGGAGACGTGAGCAACCAGCTACCCACATCAGATAGGTGAGTAGACAAAAATATGGATGCCACCAAAGTCCAACTCAGTGAACCAGGGAGTTCTATTGAAGTCATTAAAAGAATATGAATGAGCCAGGTGGTGGTGGCACATGCTTTTAATCCCAGCACTTGGGAGGCAGAGACAGGCATATCTCTGTGAGTTCGAGGTCAGCCTGATTTCCTGGGTTTCAGGACAACCAGAGCTGTTACATACAGAGAAACTCTTAGTCTCCCTTTACCCCCAAAGAGTGTGAGTGGCAGATTACATTCAGAAGCAGGAATGACTCAAAGACAGCTGCACCACCAAAGCCCACCCCAGCATGAGTGACAGCTCATCAAAACTGGGAATCTGAAACAGACTGCATAACTTGTGAGCAGGTCAACAGGCCAGAGTGTCTTTTTCTGGGTAGCTCAGTTGGCCTGAGCCCCTTCTAGTCTGCTCTCCTGGACTCGCTACTTTAGGAGGTCCAGCTGGCTGGTCTGGTTTGTGTGTCTCTGTCCTTCCCACCCCCATCTTGGCTGGACTGAGTACCTTCTAGGCAATTCACTTGATTACACTTTCTAGGCAGCTGAACTTGTCTGAGCAACTTGCAGTAGTCTTTGATATTTTTCTTCCTTCCCTCCATTGGTGAACAGCCTATCACTTCCTGATCTGAAGAGGTACTTGCTGGTTGAAACTGACTCAGCAAAGCTGTTTGTTGCTTTCCAAGGCCCCTTGGCTTTGGGATCCTTGACTTGTGCTGCAGGTCAGGTGGGGCTGAGGGTGCCACTGGGCAGTAAGCTAAGGGAAGCGTTGTGCAAGGGGAATGAATAGACTTTAGGGACCTGATTTTCTTTTCTACTGATTCTTATTAATTCATTCATTCATTCATTCAGCATCCCAGCTGCAGTTTCCTCTCCCTCTTCTCCCAGTCCCTTCCCCAATTCCCCCTCTCTTCCCACTCCTCAATCCACTCCTCCTCTGTTTCGGAAAGGGCGGGTCTCCCATGAGCATCAACAAAACATAAGTTGCAGTAAGACTAAGCACCTCCCCATGTATTAAGGCTGACCCAGAATGAGGAGTCGGGTTAGAAAAGCCGGTAAGAGTTAGAGACAGTCCCAAGCTACACAACTGTCACATATATGCAGAGTGCCTAGGTCGGTCCCATGCAGGCTCCATCGTGGAGCCCAATTTTCAATTTCGTCTCTACCTGGTGTCTGCGTCACACGGTGACATTTCCGTTTTCTCTCTGTGATGTAGCCTTCTCTTCTACCACACCTCACAATCTCACTTGTACCTAGATGCTTCTGTCTCTAAATCTTTTCAGCGTCTCCTACCATGATCTCATTCCTTCAGTCAGGCTCCTAGAAGAGAAGCTGAGTCTAGCTCCTTGTCCACACCAGGCACGTCACTTCGCCATGGTGCCCTGTCCTAGCATACCTGGCCATAGCTGTCTAGGGTTGGAGGTTCACACAGTGCAGGGCTCTCTAGGGGACATCGCTTAGTTATACAACTCTGACTTTGGCAGACCCACTATGCCGTCGATGAAATACACAAGAAGGTTGGTTGCAAATGTCTAAGTGGCGGATGGAGATGGCTCCATGTTGTAAACAGCAGCTTTTGTGGCAGCTGGGTAGTAGTGTCTGGAAGGAAAGCCGTGGCTGCTAGGCTGCTACAGCGGATGTAGACTGAGCAGTCCACGTGAGAGGTTGAAGCCCCGAGACTTCTGAGATAACAGAGCAGAGAACTGTGACAGCATTGAGAGTAGCTCTGCATCTCTCTGCATCATCTCTGCATCGTGTGTGTACACCGCTTACTAACAGTGCTGTTTGTAAAGACACATAGCCAGGTGTGGTGGTGTGCATACTTTTAATACTAGCACTTGAGAGACAGAAGCAGGTGGACCTCTGTGAAATTTTTTTTTTTAATAACTTACAGAGCAGCCCTTGCTGTATTTTCTCCTCATCCCTGTTTTTCATAGGTGGAAGAAGAAATCCAGACTCTCTCTCAAGTGCTGGCTGCAAAAGAGAAACATCTTGCAGAGATCAAGCGCAAACTTGGGATCAGTTCACTTCAGGAATTGAAGCAGAACATCGCCAAAGGGTGGCAAGACGTGACAGCGACCTCTGCGTATGTTCCCCTGGTGTACACACTTCTAGACGGTGTGAAGGATGCGTTTGCACCTTTTCTTTGGGGGGAGGAAGAGGAGGGTCATGAGGGTGTTTTGCACCTCTTTTCTTTGGACCACACAGCCCTTTCTTCCCATTCTTCGGAGCACTCGAGTGTTTTCTAATGTTGTTTCCTGAACATTCTAAGGAGTAGAGAGCAGAACAATCTCGTATGCGGGTTGTGGGAACAATATTGAAGTTCTAAAAGTGTTAGATAGTAGTCCTCCCTTCCTGTGTATGTTTTTTTCTTCTTCCTCACAGTCAGAAAATATTAAGCGGATAATTCTAGACATAAAACTCAAGTTTTAAATTGCATGCTATTCTGTGTAACTTGACTAAATCTTCTGCCATCTTGTTTTGTATAGCTTGGGACATGATTCATCCTCTTTTCCATTGTACCCATGCTCTATGCACCATCCAGTCCTTACTCATTTCGTGGCTATTTAAGAGAAGACGACATGGTATAGCTAGGGTTCAGTGTAAGCAGCGATTGTTGGCATCCACTAGTGATCTTATAGCATACTGCCATTAGCTTAGGGAGGGGACGTCTATATATTGGCTTTTCCAGTATGTACTCAGTGATATTTAGTCCTCAGAACCCAGTAGATTAGGCGATGAGATAACCCCAAATAAGGTATAGGCTCAGGTAAATGAAATTTTTAATACATGTGCAGTTTTTGTTGGGGGGGAGGGCATTTGAGTTTGTGAGCCTTACCCTGATAACTGCTTGGTCCATTCCTTTCTATGCCTCTGTTCAGGGCCCTGCAGAAGACTGTGGCAGAGGGTCTATTGCTGCTCTGATGGTTAGAGAGAACGTTAGATGTTCTTAAACTGTCCTGTACTTGAGTTTCTCAGTAGATGATGACACTGTGCTGGAATTTATAGGAAAGCCTGACTGATACCCCCTCTCCCTCATTTAATCATGTTTGACTGTAGATACAAGAAGACATCTGAAACCTTATCTCAGGCTGGACAGAAGGCTTCAGCTGCATTTTCATCGGTTGGCTCAGTCATCACCAAGAAGCTGGAAGATGTCAAGTATGTGTATACGTTTTCCCTTGCTCACCCAGTAGTTGTGACAAGCTTAACTGGTGCTGGGATCGCTGTTGGTCCCTGCCTGTGGGTCAGAGTACTGCTGGGTCCCCTTCTGTTACAGGGAGGGAGGGTTCGCCTCCACGCCAAGGCCTGCAGTGCGTGCCTGAATTTTTAGGCCTAGTATTCTAAGCTCCAGAATGAGTTTCTTGTGAGTCCCTTTAAGGGCTGTTGAAAAATTCTGGTTGCAAACTTTTGCATCTCGGTCCTTCTCAGTCTTGCGGTGTCAGTCTGTCTCTGGTGTTTGCAAATGTGGATTGTGGGCAGAGCCGAGCGTCTTTCTGGGGACAAGTACAAGAGCACTGAAGTGCATGCTTGGCCTGAGGGTGTCACTGTTTGTGTGTGACATTTGTGTGTCATGGTGTGGCTCCAGGATGCTCATGTGTGCACTGGTTTGTACTAACCCATAGCTTTACATACACCCACACTCAGGCCTGGGTCTTCATTTTGAGTTTCTTTTTTTAAACTGTGCATCTGTATTCGAGATTAGTTTGCAGAATGTTTCTTGTCATTTTGGTGAAACCGCTTTGTGGTGCTGTTGTGCTCCATCCACCACCATGATTGGAATAGTGCCAACATGGACAACATGGCTCACGTGGGCTCTGCGTCTGTTGGCATGCACACTTCCTGTTCGTCTTTTCCTAACACAGATTGCATGACTTTGCATTTTTATTTGTAGGGAAAATAGGTTTTACAACCAGAATTTTGTTAGTTGAATTGGTTTGTTCAATTACTATTTTTTACTGTGTATTAAAACCCATTTCTTCATTCATCTCATTGAGAGCACCACGGTTGTAAGCATGGCACCATAAGGAGGGATTTCCTGACCCTTGGACAGTCATGTGTGCAGTACCTACCAGATGTCCTCAGTTCTTCCAATGCCGACTGGCTCTTCAGTGTGTTAGGGGCTATGTAAAACATACATCCTTAGAAAAGTAGGTTATTTAATTGTGACACATTCGTCAGAACTTCCTTTCTGTTTTAATGCTTCCTCTGGCTTCTTACAGATTGCAAGCCTTTTCACATTCCTTTAGGTAAGGAGCGCAAAATGCCTGCTGCGGCCACGCATCTGTGTGAGATGAGCATGAGAGAGCGGATGTTGATGCCTTGGTGGATGCTTGTGTGTGTCCACTGTGATTTTCCTGCACTCGCGGTAGCTCAGACCCAAGTGTTTCTTACTCCGAGGGAGGGTTCCTTGTGTGCCATGCGTAATGAACAGTTGAGAGAAGGACTTGACGCTGCTGCACAAGGGATATGGAAATGAATTTTTAAGTTTGTTATTATTGTCATTATGTTTACCATGGCATACAGAATTCCTCCCTTTTGATGTCTGACTTTGTTTGGTTTTGATGCTTTTGTTTCTGTGGTGCTTTTGTAAGGATGTTGGGATTCTCCTTCATGTGTGTCCTATTACATAATTATAACAGAATTGCATGTGTGCTGTCTTGTGGTAGTCGTCCATCTTATAAAGGTTTCAGTGCTCTTCTTGTGTATGGCAAGACAGACTTCAGGCCATGTACTTTTCAATGTTTGTCTTATTAGCTCATAGATTTTGCTGTTTTATTATTTTCCGCTAGCTGTTCTTTAAGCATACTGGGTAGTTTTATGGTTTTTCGGTAGAAATGGGGTATTAGAAAGGACGGGCTGTGTCCTGTAGGTGTCACCGTGACGATTCTGATTATGTGATTATAAACGTAGGCTTTGGGGGAGACAAGTGGAGATCTTAAAGAGTAAGCAGGAAGGGTCACCATCTCTCTTCTGACTGGAGTACATCATTGCCTTAAGGTGCTTGTGCTATGATTTATCTACTCCCCCCCCCACCCCCCCCACCCCCGTCTTCCTTTCTGGTTATTAATTGTTAAAGTCAGATTACAAAGTGATGACTTTCATTATGGCGTTTGCATATGTATATGTCATTATATATTCTTGTTATTCATCATGGCATCTCCCACCCCCCCTCGCTGGCCTCTTCTACCCTCCCATGGTCCTCTAATCTTCTTTCATGTTACATGAATTCCGTCATCCTCTGCTTTTTCTTTCTTTTCTCCCTCCCTTAAGATCTCCTCCTTCTCAGGGTTTCCTTTCTGCTCCCTCCCTTCTCTTGGATAAATCAGCCGACACATACAGCTCTAATTTTGGTTACACCTAGTCCTGGAAATCAGAATAAATCATAGAGATGCATATACTCATTGCTGAGCTATTTAAAGATTGTGATTTTAAAAGTATCAACTAACCAATGCTCAGAAGAAACTGTGGGAAAATGGCCCAAGTGTTGGAAGCAAATGAATAAGAATTTAGTCACATACGCCATTCTAGCCCGAGTGCCTGCTGTGACCGGGTCTGAAGGCTATACCCACAGACAGACAGCTTTTGTTAGAATAGGTATCTTTGAGTGGTGTGTGGGGGAGGGGGTAGCGGGGGGTACCCAGGGCCTTGGGATGCCTTCAGAAAGCTTGCAAGTACTCGATCATCAGTGTCTTGTATAACATTAACACAAAACAGATATAGCACTATGCAAGGCCTGTGGAAAATGACATACTCTATCTTACAGATCGCTCTTCCGCACACGGTTAGCAAGGTTAAAGCTGATGTGTATGTGGTCAGTGTGTGCCATCATGTTACATCCATCAGAAACAGAGTCTGCTCTTCTGATGGTCTTCTCATTTCACTTAGAAACAGCGACTGTGCTGCAGTATTCTTAAACTAATAAGTTTTGTTCTCTGAGAATTTCATGCAGGTATAAAATCCTTTCCCCCACCCACTCTTGCTTCCCTCCCAGCCCTGCCAGTACCTCATTCCTCTTCGTGGTATCTCTCCCATATTCATTAGTTTTGGTTTAGTGTCCTATTGAGTTTACCTAGGGCTGTCTGTGTTACCCTGGGTTTGGAGCTAACCATCACAGCATTGTGGGCTCACCAGTGTGTATACAAGTGCATATTATGCCTTCCCGTCTCCCAGAATCCGTTAGCTGCCAGCAGTTCAGCAGCAAGACCGCATAAGTCCTTTCTCTTTCCATATCAGGCTTCCATACAGACGGCCACCGCCATGTCAGGCTTACGAGGTGACATTTCTTAGCCTTTTCCATACCTTCCAGCTCTTAAATTCTTTCTGCTCCCTCTTCCACAAAGTTCTTTTTTTTTTTAAAAGATTTATTTGTTTATTATGTATACAACATTCTGCCTCGATGTTTGCCTGCACGCCAGAGGAGGGCACCAGATCTCAGAACAGATGGTTGTGAGCCACCATGTGGGGTCTGGGAATTGAACTCAGGACCTCTGGAAGAGCAGCCAGTGCTCTTAACCTCTGAGCCATCTCTCCAGCCCCCTCCACAAAGTTCTTGAACTTCAAGGAGGTGGTGTGTTTGTTTCTACTGACAAATACTGCATATCACTATGTGGAAATCAAGTCTTTTGATCAAAACTTGGCAATAAGAAAAAATTCTCTTCTGAACTTTGTAATTCTTATAGAGCAGAGATCAGCTCAAGTCACTTAATCTAGTTTCATGTTTTCAGACATACAAGGAAAACAAATCTGATCTTTCAGATCATAAAGGTCATGAGGCAAACTGGCCACATTCCTCCAGGAACCACCCAAGGGAAGAGGCTGTTTCCCGGCCCTAGCAGCATGGCCTAGGGCTTCCAGTGGGAGCTAAGAGGATGGATACCAGAGATCCCTCTTGCCAACTGCTCTGAAACAGATGGTTAATCCCATTAACTATCTTTGAGTCCCCCTCCTGCGGCAAACTCGAGACCAGTGATTTCATGCCCGTGTAGTCTGGGATGCAGGAAGAGACGGGCGTTGCTTTTGTTGACTCGGAGATTTCAGCATTAGGTTTTTGTCTTATAAACATGGTCAGTTAATGAGGTGACATTTGAGATTTAGATATTTGTAATTTGGCTAGGCTAGGGATGGGGGAGGGAAAGGAAAGGAGGATAAGTGGGGGTCAGGGAGAAAATGTACGAGAGCTCAGCCTGGCTGGGATCCTGGTGGGACAAGTCAATGAAAACTGACCCCTGAGGCCCTTGGGGACGGTCACTGGCCACTGCTGGAAGTAGCATCTCCATATCTCCATTTCCACCTTTCCCCCGTATACACAGGCAGCACACTGAGTCTTGCTTTAGAAGTCCCTTCTCATTTTAACTACTGCTGCCTTTAAACACAGGCAATGGGCTCATGGCATTCTGGAATAATTCATTTTGTTTCATTTCTTTCATATTTACAAAGAAATGCTAATTCATTTTGTGTTTATTTCACAGGGCATTTTCCTTTCAAATGAGTATTTCTTCATGTATATACATATCTCAATTTTTAAAATTTGTTTTGGGGTTTATTAGGGTCATTCTAGACAATTCTTTTTTGCTGGAAACTTCTGCTCTTTGTGGGAAAAGACAATATCTTTCCTTCTCCATGAAACAGTATCTTTCGATTAGGAACTGAATCGTTGTAATAACTTCCTCCACCTTCCGCATCCACATTTCCCCGTTTCAGTTAGCCAAGGTGTCCATTCATTCTGATGGAGCTGTTAAGTGATAGCCTTGTCCTAGACTGTAGGGCTGGGACTAAGAACTGCTGATACTGGAAACTTTAGAGACATAATCGACTATGAAAATGATGTGATAATGCCTCAGGGTTGTAAGATGGGTAAGAAGATCTCAGCACTTCCAAAGTAGGCGTGGTTACTGTTCTGATATTATAGTTGGGAGAACATTGAGCTAGAGGGACAGTAAATGACTTGAAGGCTACAAAGCCAGTGTCAGTGGCTGATGGTTAGGTTTCTAATCCAGCGTCCTGGGCCCAGAGCTGACTTTCCACCAAGAGCACTGAGTTTGAGAGTGACTCCTGATCCCTGGAATTGGCCAGCACTCTTACTCTCGTATTGCTCACATCAGAGGAGACTGAGAGCCACGTGGGACTGCTTTTGCAGCCATGCCTGCCATGCGGCCGGCACCCACGCATTAGCCATTGCTCCTCTCTGCATAGCCCTTCTTTCTCTGTTCATCCTTATTTGTAGAGAAGGAAAGACAAAGCAACAGTATCAGAAACTAGGAAAAAACTAAGTAATTCAGCTTTAAAAGAAAATATTTTATGTGCATTGGTGTGAAGGTGACAGATCCCCTGGAGTCCCATGTGAGCTGCCATGTGGGTGCTGAGGTTTGAACCTGCATCATCTGGAAGAGCAGCCCAGCTCTTAACCACTGAGCCATCTCTCCGGCCCGAATAATTTGACTTTTTAAAAGAATGGGCTTTGCAAAGTCAGAGTGACTCAGAGGTGGACAAGGACACATTGAGAACCAGCCCGCCCTGTGCTGTGTCATTATGTTTGGAGATGCCTTACTTTCTACCCTGCTTTGAGGGTTACAAATCAAGTGGAGAGTCTTAACAGATTTTGCCTTGTAGATGTGATGGCTCCCCACAGCTTGGCTGTTAAGCAGTGACTGGCTTTTTGCTATAAAAGGTTCTGTATTGAGTTCAACTTTGGATGAAATAGGAAATGATAGTATCAGTTGAGGAAGCTTTGAGTAACTTGGTGTAGAGGAGCCAGGGATGAAAGAACAGCTGCCCCAAGTGAAATGCCATCTGGATGTGACTGCAGAGGGGATTAGCTAATGGGTAGGGTTGGACTCATGTATATGCCTTGTCTTTCCCACTAAGATGGCTCTCAGAAGCAGAGACCTTGCCTTCAAATCCATCTCTGGCAATTGATCTCATTCTGCTTTTATAGCTACAGAAAAGTATTCAGATTTAGCCCAGTGATTTTTTTCCCACAAAATAAGCCTTATTATAAACAGGTCCTTGTCTTTTCCTATATATTGTCTGAGGCATATTTAATATGTTTTAGCTTGTGTGCTGGTGAAAAAAACCCAGCCACCTGGCTGCTAGGGGAAATAAAACTTCTTATGTGACTATAGGAACAGTAACTAGATTTGTCTGGGACTTTTAAAAACTCACACTTTACCCACTATTTCCTCACTTTGTTAATATTGTTAAACTGTGTCTGAATCCCACGCATAATCAGTTTATCATACGTGGCCACTACTCACCTTCCGTGGCCAGAGTTTAGTAGCTTCTGAAGTGAGTGTTCTGGTGAAGAGTGCTTTCGCGGAGGGACAGAAAATGACATGTGTTAGCTTAGTGCAAAAGGGAAGGCTTTGCACAAATACAGAAACAGTGTTGTAAACCAAGGAGTGGGGAGAGGCAAGCCCAGCCCCATCCCACTCATACCTGCCCAACTACTTGAAAAGCAAAAAGCTTTGGGAATTGAGGTAGCACCTGGCCACCTAGGCAATCAGAAAGTGTGCCCTCTCCTACCCAGGTGTACCTGCATGACCCACCCTCTCTCCTTCCTAACCCTGTACACGCTTCCCTTTCTCTTTTCTTGGCAAACAGGCTTTCTCCGAGTTCTTAGAGCTCTTTCATGGTTTGGCAATTCCTCCACAGCCTTTAAGTTGGTGTGGTTTCCAGCTCAGAGATCTGCTTCTTGTCGGATTTGAGGATCTGTCTGTTGTAGCAGTTCCTACACCCCATTCAGTGCTGACAGTCTGCAGATTGGCAGGAGGTTAGAAGTGTTGAGGGTGCTCCCCGATGTGTCACGGGAGTTTGAATCAAAGGTGTTTTGTGGGTGTTGGCTCTTCCCAGCTCGTTCTTTAGAAGGGCCCAAGGAAATCCATGTGATGATTCAAGTTACGTTGTAAAGAATTTACGATTGTTTTCATTAATCTGTGCCCTACAATTAGGGGAATAGTATACTTGAGAAGATGAAATAGAAGAACTGGTAACTTCCTCCAGGGTAGTTCATGCCCAGGATGCAGCCATAGCACACGCCCCCTCTGTCAGGTGAACTTACTATGTGACAGATGGCATAGTGGTGTCCCGATTCTCTCTGTTCCAGAGTATTCGTTCTGTACATCCACATCATACTGTATGTAATTAGATAGTAATGTCAAGCTAGACTTGATAGCACATAACATGTTGCCAACTGTAACAACAGTCTTAGCCATAGACTTACAAACTCTTTTAAATGTATTAAGGTTTAATATTTGAACTGTTCACTTTACCAAAAGGAAAGATTACTTAAGAGTTTAATCAAAAGCAAAAGTTTTTTAAAAATTTTTTTAGAAGCCCAAAACTGAAGATATTTTCGGCTAGTGAGCTAGTGTCTAGGGAAGGTAGCTCAGCAGGCTCAAAAGCTTTTCAATCAGTGGACTGTACTGTTATGGGGTATAAGTTGAACCCCAGAATAGAGAGATGAATGGTACTTGAACCACCTTGGGGAAGTCTTGAGACCATGTGTAGGCCTTTCTTAGTGAAGAACTGCTGCTGCTGCTAAGGAGTGCTTTGGAATTTGTGGTTACTTAGTTACCAAATGGGTGATAGATTTAGAAACTGGCCTATTCCAGTGCTGAAACAGATACCTAGAGAAAGATTGTTACGGTGGCCCTTCAGGGGTTGTGTGTGTGTGTGTGTGTGCCTGCGTATGTGTGTTTGTGTGTGCGTGTGCGTGTGTGTGTGTGTGAGCGTGTGCGAGTGTGTGTGCGTGTGTGTGTGTGTGTGTGTGTGTATACACTTCGTTTTTGAGGGGAGGTGGTGAACCCTGAACCGGGACACCTGAAGATCCACGTTCCACTCTCAGTTTTCTGCTGTTCCTTGGGTTACGATTTGGCTTCTGAGCCTTGAGCCTTCTAGATCCGGGTAAAAGCACTTGACAGTTTTCACAGCGCCAGGGGAGGACATACTTGTCTATTAGCGCTGATAATGATTTGGTTGACACTGACTTATGAATGGAAATAAATTCTTTTGGCATAGCTTTGATGTTGCCCTCTCACCTCAAAAAGTAGACGGTTGTTCACAGTGCCTAAAGAATGAGCTACCAGAAGCTTCACCAATCAGAAAGTGGGTCCGCTTCTGTGCTGGATCACTGCATACTAACTTGCTTTTGTCTTCCTTTAATGCTGCCTCTCAGTATACGCTCCATTCAGCATTCGATTAGCATGCCTGCTATGAGGTAACGTATGTCCTTACAAGATGCTTCCTGCTCCATGTATGGATGCTCAAACCACTGACTAGGGTACTAGAATTCTGTCTAACAAGCTGGGCATTAGCACTGTTACAATCTGCAGTTGCTTTTCTTACAATGTTGGGATAGCTTCATGAGAGCCAAAACATGAATTTTTTTTTAAGAATTACTGTTTCAATTTTATTTTATAAAATCTCTATTTGAAACCAATTGAATTGGAAAGCACATGCCAGTGTAGAATGAAGCTGTCTTAGTGGTTCAGGGTTATTTTGTTCCTTCTCAGTAAGCTTTGAGTCAGTTCCCACCCTAGCTTCCAGCCTCCCACTCTACTTTGCTCATCCTAGAGTGGCCTTTGGAGCCAGCTTTCATCAGCGGGCACTGGTAATCAGCCATAATTTAGTCTGCCTAGGGAGCAGAGGCTCCGGAACAGTAGAGATCCCTGGCTTGCACTTTAGTCTGTACAGGAAGCACCTGGAGGGGTAGCTACAATGTTGCACGCTGGAACCACCCTTAAGAGTTTGTGAATCTAGAGTAGGTGTGGGGCTGAGAGTTCATTTTCCTAGCGTGTTCTTGAGAGCTGCTAATATAGTTGGCCTGGGGTGGGGGAGGTGGGGTGTCACATGTAACAACCACTGGCTTTGTTCCCTTCTGTGCCCTTCTAACGTTGTAACAGGGTGGGATTTAAGGTTCTATGTAGGAACCCATGGGTGAGAGATGAAAGCCTAAAGTGTAAAGGAGAGCTCTCTGTTTTCTTTGGGTCCCTTCTCTGTCTCACACCATTCTTTTGGAATTCGGATCCCTGGAAATCTCAGTTTGTCTGGATGGCGTAGTGTGTTCTGTGCTCTTGTGGGAATCTTGCCCTACAGGATGAGGAGCTAAATCAGAGTTCTAAAGTATACTGCTAAGTTCAGGGGATCTCACAGTGGCATTTTCTTGGTTCTGGTGAGTCTTTAGGAAGGTGACAGAGCTGGTGTTGTCTGCCTTCTTCCTTTTCTGTTTATATGACAGTATCACTTATATCTTAGAGTGACTGTCTTCATGACCTTAAACGCAAATGTAGAAATACTAGCCCAGAAGCTGGTTAACACAGGAAGTGTGTGTCAATACCTGTGCACATATATGCAGATAAATACCTACTCTTGCTAATTAATTATGAATATCAGCAAAGAGAAATGCAGTTGTTTCTGATCCTTCAGAGACTTTTGATTTTTTTCACAGTGGTTGTAATTTTTTTTTCTATCTTCATAGAAACTCCCCAACTTTCAAGTCATTTGAAGAAAAGGTTGAAAACTTAAAGGTAAGTACAGGGGTGTGCTATCTTCATGACACTGTTGCCACCTTCCCTTATTCCCATAAAGCTTTAGAGAACTTTCAGAATTGTACCCTGCGTGTCACTAATGCACACTGCATGGTTTTGTAGGTATTTTTTCTTTATCTTGTGATTTTTTTTGATAACATAAAACTGCAGTTTTTCAGGCATTTGTTTTATTTCAAATACTCTATACTTGAACAAGAATTTGTGCTGTTTTTTCATGTAGAAATCAGACAATATTAAAGAGTTAATATAAATGTTAGTATTTTAATATTGATAATAGATATTAAAATATGAAAAATTAGTCACTGTCTTTTCTATTTAAGGGTATTTTCTTATTGTTTAGCAATTTACACATTTATAAAGTGTATCCTGATCATATCTATCTCCTTTGATTCCCCCATTGGAGGTACATATCCTTCCATAATGAGTAGCTTTATAAATTGTGTTATTTCCAAAATTATGGCAAAGTCATTAACCCTGAGAATTGAGCATATTGGCTCATGTATTTAATCTCTGCACTTGGAGGCTGAGGCAAGAGCATTGCCTAGAGTTTGATGCTAGCTTGGGCTACAGAGTGATACCCTGTCACAAAAACACCAAAACAGAAAACAAGCAAACCAAGCCAAAAGATTCTGTGAAGTCTTAGGGTCACAAATGGTGCCCATGTGTGCCTAGTGAGAACTCCTGATGCTCTGTTCCAGTTTGTGTGCAGCCTGGGTGGTGTCTCTTTATCCAGCTCTCTTCATTGCACTGGACATAGTTTGGAGCTGACATCTTATTATTTTAAATAAGTGAGCCTTGTCTGGCAGTCTCATTTATGTAAATGGTACACACCTAGAATTTCAGCACTTGAGAGATAGAAAAGGAGGGCTGTGAGTTCAAGACCATCCTTGGCTACACACACACACACACACACAGACCTTATTCAAGAACATAAGTTAAAAAGAACTCATTTATTTTAGTCATTCAGAACACCAGAAGAGTCACTTATTCTTAAAAGTATCTTCCATAGCCAGGGGCTGGTGGCGCACACATCTGGGCTCAAGGCCAGCCTGGTCTACAGCACTAGTTCCAGGACAGCCAAGACTGCTAGACAGTGAAATGCTGTCTTAAAAAGAAACAACAACAAAAAGAAAAAAGTCTTACGTGAAAAGACAGAATTTGCTTACTGAAAGACCAGATACTCTGCAGTGATCTGGATTTTAGCTTGAACCTCTTAATCTGTAGAATCCCATTGTACACACAGTCTTTCAGCTTCATGTTTGTGAACCCACGATTGCAGGGACCCTTCATTTTGTTCAGTAATACTGCTTAGGGGCCTCAATAGTCCTTGGCTTGTTGCATGGTGCGCACTGGATGAATACATACATCACACTCATGTTTCCAGACTGGTACATGAGACTGGTTTCTTCATCTCGGTGCCAGGTCATACATCTGAGAAGAGGCTGCATTGCGAAGAGTCACGGTTTGCTGTGACTCAGTTCTCAAGACTGTTTGGACTCTCCCTGCCTCTCCCTCACATCTGTCTTCTTAGTATTTGAAATAGCTCGTCAGAAATCAGCAGCTCATGTGCAATTGATCCCAGAGATGAGGAAGAACTGCCCAGTCACTTGCTATATTGACGATCTTATGGATTCCAGTATAGTCCATTTGCTATATTAACTATCTTATGGATTCCAGTATAGTCCATTTGTCATGTCCGACTTAGCATCATTCGGATGATGTCTTCTTAGTCATGAAACATGTCTTAGTGATGAAACCACACATGACCCAAAGCAAGTTGGGAAGAAAAGGAACTTAAACA
Source organism: Arvicola amphibius (assembly GCF_903992535.2). Classification (NCBI taxonomy): domain Eukaryota; kingdom Metazoa; phylum Chordata; class Mammalia; order Rodentia; family Cricetidae; genus Arvicola; species Arvicola amphibius. The sequence goes on from NC_052057.2 coordinate 62,561,956, forward strand.
TAGCTTGCTCCCTGTGACTTGCTCAGCCTGCCGCCTTATAGAACCCAAGACCACCAGCCCAGGGGTGACCACACTCACAATGGACTGGGCCCTCCCCCATCACCTACTAATTAAGAAGATCCTATATGGGCTTGCCTTCAACCTGTCTCATGGAGACATTTTTTCAATCGAGATTCCCTCCTGTTATGTGACTATAGTTTGTGTCAAGTTGATATCACTGTCCAGCACAGATGAAAACATAAAAAGTAACTTTTCAAAGTATATCGAATAGTTATTGCTAAAGAAATTTGTAGTCATATGCTTGGGATAATTTTGCCAAATTATACTTACAGTCATCTAAGCTTTGTATCAACATGTCTGTGCACTGCGGTTTTGGATGGGTTCAGTTTCCTGTAGTTTTTAGGTATGTGGGTGGCTATGACAGCGACAGCTGAGGGTACCATGCAGACCTGGAGGAAGAGCAGCTGAGAGGCAGGAGTCGTGATCTCGGTAAGGAGGACAGTGAAGGATTCAGGTGGTCTGATGGGACTAAGCACAGAGGGAGGCAGGAGTAGGCAGGATGCTGTGCACCGAAGGCTGGCCCGCGCACAGCTCATGTGCTGGGCCAGTCAACTATGAAGGTGCTGCTGCTGAACATTTTCTTTTTACATCTTTAAATTTAATAGTAAGATACATAATATTTTAATCACTTTCACTTAGAATTTTATGGAACAAGCAGTGAAGGCAAAACAATATAAAGATTATTTTCTTGGAGGGTTTCATTGGCTCTTCTGAAGAGGAAAGAAGAATGGAAGGAGTTCCTTTACTGTGGGGAGTTTCCTTTACTTGTGCTAAATTGCCAGAAGTTGTAACAATTTTTATAGTTAAAGACACATTTCAGTGAATTTAATAGTGCATATAAGTTATGCAGATTTATCTAAGTCAAAACTTGGATGGCAGATGAAGAGAGAAAAACTTTCAGTTAGGTTCCAGTTTTCAGGACTCGCCCAGTGAGTTAAAGGACTGGGGAAACCGGAAGTTCAAGTTGAATCCACAGAGCATGCATTCTTGGTCACTGCTGGTTTCCTCATGTAGCTCTCGTGTTGTTCAGTCATTACATGTAACAGGCAGCGAGCGCTGAGAAGCATGAAGTGACATACTAGTAACAGGTGTGGTTTTGGTCCTGAGACAGTGTGTCACAGGAATTTACAGTATAGCCCAGGCTAGAGTCCTCCTGCCTTAGCCTCCTGAGTGTTGATATTATAGGCATGAGCCACCACACCCATCTAGGCGTTTTGAAAAAAAAAATCAGGCATATGTAGCATTCAAACCGATACTGATTGACAGTTTCAGGCTTGGGAGGTTGGAGTAGGGCGCCACAAATTTCTAGTGTACATGAAGTCGCTCAGGGTCCTTCTGGCATTACGATTCCATGTCTGACACTCCATGTCTGACAAACCCCCAGATGATGCTGTCTGTAGGCAGACTCTTCTGTAGAAAAGGGTTGAGAACCTTACAGTGCACCAGGAAAGATACTTTTTATCTTCCGTTTTTTTGTGTCTCACGGTTAAGCTACCCCGAGCGCTACAGCAGCACGTAGATCCACACGGACATAGTCGTGAGAGGCCCAGTTTGTTACTGAAAGTCAGTTTAGAGTTTCTTTCTGCAGCGGTGATTAATTTTGCTTCATGATGTCTTCTCTTTTCCCCACCTTTAAAGTCTAAAGTAGGGGGAGCCAAGCCTGCCGGCGGTGATTTTGGAGAGGTCCTGAATTCCACTGCTAACGCTACTAGTGCTGAGGCCAACGAGCCGCCTCCAGCGCAGACGGAGGCCATGCCCTGAGTTCCAGAACATATCCTGCTGCCCACTGCCAGGTGCTGCAAGGGACATCAAGCACATCTTGTCAGCGTTCATGGCCACAGATTTCGTCCAGATGTGCTTTCATTTAGCTTTACTTATTTCTTTGACCAAATAGTTTGCGAATTAAAGTGGGAGCACGCTCGCCTCCACGCCAGGGAAACGCCCTTTGTAGGAGACGGCAGCCAGAGCCTCTGGTAGTCCCCGCGGCGCGCAGGGGTGACAGGAAGCTGCGGGCGACCTCAGCTTCGGCTTTACGGAATCACTCCACATCTGGGATTCTTTTTTGATCCTTTTCTATACGAGTCATTTTTCCTTTTTGAGTCTGTTATACTTGATCTCTAACTAAAATTGTTCTTCTAAATTTTGGTAGTTAAAAGTTTTGGAATTATTTTGTTACTTTTAAAGGAGAAACCACCAGCTACAATTTTTTTTTCTTGGATAAACAGTTTTTGTATGTGGACCATATCTTGGGTTTCTGAGCACACCAGACTAAAGTAGACAGGTGTGTGTACTTGAGTAGTTCTGTAAGTTAAAACCATGCAGAAACTCAGTCTGCCAGTGGCATGAGTGTGGGATCCCCCATGTCCTTGGTGATTAGCAGCTACTATTTCAACATACTGGTTATTTATTATGCCACTCTTACACATTTTTTATAAGATTAAAATTTAATTTTAGGTAAACTGACAAAATATCATTGTGAGTCAAGCATATATTACTATAAGTTGAAATGTGATCACACTTGTCACTGATAATTTCAAAAGTCTAAAACGTCTTTAGGTCTAGATAGCTGTAAAAATGCTAAAATCGATCACTGCAGGGGAACTTGCTGCCTCCATTAAATCCATTTAGCACCCATTAGGAAGCACAGAAAGTTCTATGAGAAGTACAACTTGAATATTTTTATACTAAGGTATTGTTGACTCCGAAGGATGTAAGGCATTAATACAAATGAGCTCATCACGTACGTGTTTTCAGTGCGTTAGTGATGTAGAGTATACTGTAGATACGGCCCCTGCTTGGAGAGATCGTGGGGCTTGTGAATCAAGGCTTCCAGATGTCTCTGCTAAACTCCTCCTGTAACTGTGGTTAACTACTGACTCACTACCATTTCCTTCTGCTGTCTATGTTTATGGCTACGAGGTCTGTCTGGTATTTATCTATTGTGATTTTATCATTGTCCATGCCAAATGTTAATTGCCAAGCTTGGAGTGACCTAAAGCATTTTCAAAAGCATGACTAGATTTAATTGAGGATAAAGTTTCTGCAGACCAAATTTGAAAAGCCACAAGTGTCAGTCGTTACAAAATGACATGCTGCCATTGTTGATTGCTACTTGGATGCTCTGTTGTATGTGACAAATCTCAATAAAGTCTGTGTATCCGTAGTCCAGGCTTCAGTGTTTATTAAGAGGCCAATGGTCTGGATAAAGTTTGTATTCTAAAGTCAACTGGTGTCCTGGAAATTTGTCTCTTTAGAGATATATTGTGATTTTTCAGTATAACCACTTTTTTCCCCCCCAATCCAACATCTTTTCAACAGATTATTTCCTGGGTGTCTTACCCACTGTTTTTGTAACCAGGCAAAAATACAGTAATATGGCAGCTTTCTTCATAAGAAATATTCAGATTTCATAAAGAGATTTCTCACATAAGGAAATCAATAGTGGTGGGTAAGTAAGATATAGATAAATTTGGGGAATCAGTATGAAAGAAAAAATCAGAGAAACATATTTCTGGACATCTTCCTACGCTTAACCTAAAAAGTTAATCTACTGTAAGAACCCTGCCTCATCAGAAAACATCATAATAATGATTAAGGACTAACACAGAGGAAACCCTGTCTCAAAAAAACAAAACAAAACAAAAACAAAGAAAATTAAACATGAATTTTTAGGATATTTAGAAATATTCAAAATATTTGTGGGAAATTCATTATGAATTCACAGATACTTCAGAAATTTGAAATATAGCAATTAATAGAAATATTCCTAAGAGATCAGGGCCACTTTACTGGGATTTGTGTTTTTTAGGATAAGAAAATAGCAAAAGAGAAACCTCAAATATTTGTGAAATCTCAGATATTTAAGGACATAACTATAATGGGAGAAAAGATCTCTGAGGCCTTCCACACGTGGTTTCCCCAACTCACAGGGTCTGTGGTAAATCTAGCTAGAATTCTTATGGCTTAGAACCTCAAGAAATAAATGGGAAGAGAGAACTCATTAACTGGATTATGACCTTAGCAATTCAAAGTAATTATTGGAATACAGAAAAATGTTTAATTTGAACTATTTCTGGATCTTTTAAAGTATACACTATTTTCTGTGAAGAGTTTGAAAGCAATAAATACTATAATTTGGGTATGGGTTCTTTTATGTATTTCCCACTTTCAGAAAGGGGGCTAAGTCATAGATGGCATATAGCATCGACTTGTGGCCTCCACATGCGTGCTGATATGTGTACCCCTACACAGATGAACACATATTAAAACCCCTTCAATTCCACATACTTTTTTTCATTCACATCTCGGATTGCTTTTCAATATGACTAATTTTTAATATCCCAATCTCCAGAATGCTATCCTCTACAGTGGCTGAAATGTCTTTAGTGTGACAGCATATCTTACATATGTCCTGGGACCTTTCTTTCAGACTTTTCTGAGCAGTTAAGCATATTTTCCCTTTTATTTTTTTAATTTATTTTTTAAAAACTATCTTTTTTCATTTTACATACCAATCCCAGTTCCCACTCCCTCCCCTCCTTCCATTCCCTCCACCTTCTGCCCCCATCCTGCACCTCATCCACTCCTCAGGGTAAGGCTTCCCATGGGGGGGGGGGTCAACAAAGTTTAGCACATTGCTTTGAGGCACTGCAAGGCCTCCCTCCAAAGAGAATGGGTTCCAAAAATCCCATACAAACAGCAGCTATAAACCCGGGTCTCACTGCCAGGGGCCCCACAGTCTGCCCAGCCCCTTTATTTTTATGTGGTGCTGGGGATTGAATTGTGGTGCTGGGGATTGAACCAGGACTTGCCTAAGCTTGTTGAGCGAGTGATCTGTTACTGAGCTACACCCCAACACAAGAGGCATAAATTTCTAATCACCTCTAAGTCACCTCCACCAAGGCACTACTGGCTCCTTTTTATGGGGGTTTTAGTGAGCACCGCCTTTCACACTGCTGGTCTTGGGCGTGAGGTGGGGTGTATGTAATGGTAGATGAGGCCATAGCCAGGAGATGTGATGGGGTTTGAAGTGTGTTTTATTCCTTTCTTGCCACCTGCTCGGAACACTTGCATGGTGCACATTTAGAACTTTGGAAGTGTAAAGAAACTGTAGTCTAACAGAGCCAGGGGTGGGGGGTGGAGGGAGGATGCAGGGGAGCGGCAGTGCTGCGCCTGCAGTAGGTGCTCCTGTTGGTGCCTGTGTTGGCAAGAATCCTGGAGATGTCCCTCTGTGACTCACTTGGTTTTGTCTTTCGGGTCTCATACAGCTCAGCCTGGCTTCGGTCTTGCTATGTAGGCAAGGATGTCCTGCCTCGATCTACCAGGTATAAGATCACATGCACGCCTCTTCCACAGTTTGTTTTGGGGACAGGCTCTCACTACTCAGCTCAGGTTGACCCCCAGCTCAACATTCCCATCTCCTCTCTACTTCAGTTTTAAAAACAATTTTTTGAGGGTTACATATATTTTACATACCTACTCCCAACTCTTTCCCTCAAGTCCCATATCTGCTTCTACATCCCTACTCCCAACTTCATGTCTTTTTTCTAATTTTAATTTAATACCCATTCCACTTTGTGCTGTCATACTTCTGGGTATTGGGCCATCCACTGGAGTGTAGTCAACCTACCCAGGAGCCACACCCTAAAAACCAACCTGATTCTTTTTCTCCAGAAGCTAGCAACTGTCCATAGCTCCTGAGTTACAGGTAGGCCAAAGGACCCCTTTCCCCATCTATTTTAGAAAGTTAGGGTCTTGTGCAGGCCCCACTTGGGCAGCCATAGCTGCTATGAGTTTGAGTGCAGTGATCCTGTCATGTCAGGAAAGCCTTGTGCTTTCTTGGGTCTAACAGTCTTCTTACCAGGTTCTACAAGACGGTCCCTGAGCCTGGGGTGGTGGAATGGGGATGCAGATGTCCCTCTGTGGCTGAGCACTCCAGAGGCACTGGGAACAGTTGCTTCTTGTTAACCAGCATCCATTGCACACAGAAACTTCTGATGAGGTCTGAGAATTGCAGGAGTCTGTGATTAGGAGGAATGTAGAGGGCACTTTGATGCTATGTCCACACAGCAAAATGACTGTTTTTGGCCAGACCTGTAGCAACCAGGTGGGTTCCACCTCCTTGGAGCAAGTCTTAGAAGTCCAACCAGGAAGTATTTGATTACCTCCGTAACATTCACGCTACCGTTGCACGGGCATAGTCTGCCATGCTGGTAGCTACTGGAGTTTACAGCTGGGTGAACTGATGATTGCCCTTCAGCAGGGTGCAGAGCACCTTCTAGTGCATGGAGCGCTACCTGGTTTCTCATGTTCTGTGATGAATACAGGCAGTGTCTTCAGCAATAGTTTTACTGCGAGGTTCTGATGATGGGATTGGGCTTTTTCTCGACAACCCATGGCTTATCGATGAGCACAATCCACTGTGTAGAGAAATTGCAGTTAAAACTTGTATATGGGGCTGGAGAGATGGCTCAGTGGTTAAGAGCACTGACTGTTCTTCCAGAGGACCTGAGTTCAATTCCCAGCAACCACATGGTGGCTCACAACCATCTGTAATGAGATCTGGCGCCCTCTTCTGGCCTGCAGGCATATACACAGAATATTGTATACAGAATAAAGTCTTAAAAAATAAAAATAAAAGTACTTAAAAAACTTGTATATGAATCCCCACTTTTCTAATCCACCATTTGATACTTCAAGTAAAACGGAAACTTCAAGGTCTATCCTACTACTGAGAGTACAAACAGCCCACCATCAGGAAGAATGAGCAGCTGCAGAAGTTTTCCCCCCAACAGCTCTGTTAGTCTTCTGGGGTTATCCTCTAGGTGAGGCAGGACATGAATATGACATTACTCATTAAAGATGGGACCTTAGTACCTCATTTGTTCTGTCCTGTAGGTTTCATACTGAAGACCATCTGGAGCCTTGGCATGCCAGGTAAGCGCTGGTAAGATTTTAGTTTATAAAGCAATTCTTTAAACTTGGTACAGTTTGCTGCACTGTAACACAATAAAAACCCAGAGACAGATATTGAGGTTCAACCTGAAAGTCAGAAAAGCAAAACAGCCAGCCATTGGCTCTTATCTCTACTTCAGTCCTAAATTGCGATTCTGCCTCCAGGAATATCAGAATGAGGCTGTGTCTGAGAGCTCATCCTGTCTTAAATTCCTTTCTAGGGCTAGGATTAAAAGCATGCACCACTACTGCCTGCTTTCTGTGGCAACGTAGTGTGGCTACTGGGATTAAAGGTGTGTGTCACCACTGCCTGGTCTGTAAGACTGACCAGGGTGGCTGTTTTACTTTCTGATCTTCAGGCAAGCTTTATTTATTAAAATACAAATGTAATGTCACTACACTCTCCCACACAGGGAAATCAAATCAGCAACATGATAGTGGATTGCCCAAGACAAAGGTTACTCAGGACTACGAAGGGCTCTTAACGGTCACTGGCCGTGCTCTACAATTTGCCACACTGTTTTCGGAAGGAACTGAAAGTAACAATAGCCATAGAGAATGGCATTTTAGACAAGAATCCACGCAGCAGTCAGCCAAATTGAGTTTAAGTGTGTAGGGTGAGACCTCACCTGAATAGATTACCTTTCCAGCACTGACTAACTTCCTAGGAGTCTCCCTGCAGAGGCTACTAATGGTGAGGCTTAAGTGACTCAAAATTATGCAGCATCCCAAGGTCTATTACACCCATGACATGGAGGAAGATTTAAATTCACAGTCAAAAGTAGTAGAAAGGGTCTGTCCTGGTGGTTACAGTGCTTGTGAAATCTCACCATTCAGAGATAAGCAGGAGGTTCATGTGTTTAACATCAGCTTCCACTACATAGTGAGCTCAGGACCAGTCTGGGCTACATGAGACCCTGAGTCCAAAAGAAAAGTTTTTGTTTGCAAACTACGTAGAAAACTGTGACACATGTCCCAGATTTAGTAATTTGTAGGCTAATATCAAACTGATTCTTAGATGAGTACACCCATTTAATTGGCAAACACTTCGTGTGAGGTGGTGGACAAATTCTGGGGATTTATGTCGAAGAGGAACAAACAAAAAATATCAAGTATTTGTGTGCGGTTATGGAAGTGCTATACCTGGGCACATTCTGAAACTTAGCTCACGAGAAGGGATGGTAGATATCCCGGATAAAACTTCTCAGATTGTTTTGTAACGCGGGTGACTGACGACAGAAGTGTCCAACGACAGACCTGCCACCAGTTTCACAAACAACTTTATATGTCCATTTGCAAAGGCAAGCTCCTTCCTGGAGCTTACAAAATTGGAGAGCGGTTACTAAACATTAGTATCAAGCGTGACACATTCAAAAATGCTGGATAGCGAGGGACAGGAGGCGCCGACGACCTTGGGGCTTCCAACTCGGATAGGATAATCAAGGAGACCGCTGAAGACCCCATCCCCTGCGAGGAACACGCCTTCTCCAAGCCGCCTAGCCATCAGGACACAAACCACACGCCCGCACCACACTACGGCGGTAGGCGGGGCTCTCCTTGACACGCCCCCTGGCCCGCGAACGTGCGTAAGAGGCCAGAGGTGAGAGGTCATGCAGGCGTCATGGCGGCTCTGTGTGGGTACCATGCCCGGGCTGAAGGGAGCCGATTCCTAAGAGCGCTTCTCTTCTCCAAGCCCTTTCGAAATGCAGGCACGGAGAGTGGTTCCGAGAACGTGATCGGCGACTCCTCCGCTCCTCGGGCGCGCTCAGGCGGCTTTGCGAGCGCTCTGGAGCGACTCTCGGAGCTGCAGCGGAAGGCGGAGCTCGGACCGGTGAGTGGGCCTCGCGGCGAACGTCCCGACTCGGGGCCAGCGTGAGGTGGGGCTAGCATGGGGGCGGGGCTAGAATGGAGGCGGGGCTAGCACGGGGACGGGCCCAGCGTGGGGTGGGGCTAACTCGGGGGCGGGGCTAGCACGGAGAACGGCTCTGCACGGGGGCGGGCACAACACGGGGCGGGGCCAGCACGGAAGGCGGGGCCCTCGTGGGATGGGGCTAGGACAAGGGCGGGGCTAGCATGGGGGCGGGCCAGCAGGGGGAGAGCACAGAACGGGGCGGGGCCAGCACGGAGGGCGGTGCCATCGTGGGATGGGGCTAGGACAAGGGCGGGGCTAGCATGGGGGCGGGCCAGCAGGGGGAGGGCACAGAACGGGGCGGGGCCAGCACGGAGGGCGAGCCCAACGTGGGATGGGGCTAGCACGGGGGCGGGGCCAGAACGGGGGCGGGGCTAGCACGGGGGAGGGCCCAGCGTGGAATGGTGCTAGCACGGGGGCGGGCCGACACTGGGCGGGCCGAGACAGGGTGGGGTCATTATGGGCGGGGCGGGATGCTGTCTACCCCTTCTCCCCATTCCGGTGAGGCTGTGCCAGTGATTCAGGGTCCGCGAGGGAAGGTGTCCGGTGTAGCTTCCGCCCCTTGGCCTCCCGCAGCGGAGCGCGTGACTTAAGTTTTCATTCCCTTCCGAGTTCTTTACCCTGGCTTTTACTGCTGGGTGGGCTCGCTCCACGCACCCTCGCGCGTCGTCCCGGGCGAGCTAGTGGATGGGGCCTGTGGGGCTACCCCTGCGACCCGCGGGAAAAGGACTCCAGGGCCGTCATAAACATCTTAGTTGAACGGATAGGGGACTGACAGCGAATGACAGTTATTGCTGCTGTGAGCCCGGTGTGTGATTTGGTCCGTCAGTGTTTCACTTTGACTTTCCAAAAATGCCCGCTTTAAATTTTTTTTCCATTTGTATGAAATGGAAGTGTAAAATGGAAATGTGAACCCTTGTAAAATAGAATAAAACGTTTAGATACACCAAGTAGTGGAAATGGGCATAAGGACAAGGGTGGGATTTTTAAAAAAAAATAATTAGATTTGGTTATGGAACATTACACATGTGGCCATTTCTCTGGATCAAGGGATCATTTTAGTATCAGAACTTCTCTTTGATCCAATGATGGGAAGGACTCTAGGACAGTTTTGTGATTTTTGCCACATGTAGTGACTAAAACAAATTTTTACTTATAGGACAGTAGTGGTTCTTTTTTTTTTTAAATAGTAAGATCAAATAAAAGATAAAACAAGAACTAAAAGCAACTGGACAGAGCAAAAAAACAGAAGGAAGTGTCCAAGAAACAGACCCACTTGTTCCATCACCACCTTAAGAGTAAACTGGAAGCCATAAATGTAGGGGATCTGGTGCAGACAGGTGCCTGCCGGTCCTGCTGCTTCCGGCCTGAATTCCTAGGAGCTTTGCTCCCGTCACCATAGAGGGCCTGTTCTCCTGGTGTCCTCCACCCACTCTGGTTCTGACACTGTTTCTACCTCTTCCTCCCTGGGTTCACCCTGAAGGGAGGCATAGCGACTTCCTGTTTAAGGGCAGAGTGTTTCAAGGTCTCTCACTCTCTGCACGTTGTTTGCCCGTGGGTCTCTGTGTTTTCTCATCTGCTGCAGGACAAGGAAGATGACTGAGCAAGGCACTGATCTATGAATACAGCAGAATGTTATTAAGAATAATTTTATTTGCACTTATTTTTTAGAGCAGTAGTATTTATACTAGGTCCCTGGGCTCTTAGTGTCAGTTTCTTGGTCACCCAAGCAGTGTTGACACGGGTTCCATATCATGGAGGGGGCCTTGAGTCAGATCAGATGTTGGTTGGTTACTCTGTATCACAGCTGCTCTAGCATATCCTGCAGGCAGGACACCATTTTAGATGAAGGGTTTGAAGCTGGGTGTGTGTTTATGTTTCTCTTTGATACCATGCAGAGGACCTTCCTGTACCAAATATGCTGAAATGTAGCTATGTAGGCTCCAGCTTGACTTCTCCATGGTCAATGAGTTGTCTTCAGCTACGGGACCTTGCTGTCAGTTCGTGGGGAGCAACCTATAGTCATAGCAACAGCCAAGGTAGTTTGGATTCCCGTGAGACTCCTTACTCAACAGCTCAGTTAGATGTAACTCAGTCCTGGGACTGGAAGCTTCATTAGGTGACAAGAATTGACCAGCTGGGGCTCTGTCTCCCCCATTATTTGTGATGTCCATTGGATTGCCTTCCTCTCTCTCTCTCTCTCTCTCTCTCTCTCTCTATATATATATATATATATATATATATATATATATATATATATATATATTAGAAAACTTCGGCTATTTTAGGTTCTCATAGCACCTCTCAAATGGCCCTTAATTTTAGCTGTCCCTCCCCAAATTCCCTCCTTCAGTTCCCTCTCTCTTCCCTCCTGCTTAATCCTTTTCTCCAGCTGCACCTCCTCCTTTCCTAGGGAGATCTGTCTGTTCCCTCTAGTTCCTTACTCTCTACCTTTTGTGGTTCTATGGATTATAGTTTGGTTATCATTGACTTAAAGCTCATATCCACATATAAGAGAAATACATAACCATATTTCTCTTTCTGGGTCGGGGATACCTCACCCAGGATAATTTTTCTAATTCTATCCGTTTACCTGCAGGTTTCACTTTTTAACGGCTGAGTAATACTCCATTGTATGAATGTACCACATTTTTCACTATCTATTCTTCCCTTGAGGGACATCTAGGTTGTTTCAGATTTCTGGCTATTATGGCTAGAGCACCAGTGACCATGGTTGAGCAGTGTCCTTGTATAATGAAGCGTCCTTGGGTAGATGCCCAAGAGTGGATGGCTGGATCTTGAGGTAGATTGAGTCCCGTCTTCCTGATTTCCATTGGCTTTACAAGATTGCCCAGTAGGAGTTCTTAAGGAGTCTAAGTGTCTTAGTGTTAAGGAGATATTGAAAGTTTCAATTCTTTATGTTTTGGGGAGTGACTTTCCTTGTTGTTTCCTCCTGTGGGGACACAGTGCTCTGACTCAGGAGCTGCTGCTTCCGTCTTCAAAGCTGGCAGTGATAAACTGCGTCCTCCTCATACTTCCCACCTCATAATGCCTGCAGTAACCTCCCTGTTTTAAGGACAGCTTAGTGGAAATTTTACTCATATCTGTGGGTTTCATATAACCCATAGTAGTCAGTTTAATGGAGGAAAGATCTAGGATCTGACCATATTCTGTCCTTCTGATTTTGGTTCTAATTTGGGTGCTCTGTTTTTCCAGGAGGTAAGGTGTTTTCTGGCAGCCCCAGGACATTTTACATTTATATTAGCCCCAGCTTACATTTGCTCTGCCCAGCTCTGCCCCGTTCATACTGCATAGAGTCTCCAAGGACAGATTTTCTTCATCTAACATAGCTTAAATAACATTATTTTGCTATGTAGTGAGTACATGCATTTGATTGTGACTTGTAGTTCACCAATCTCTTGTTCATAGTTCTTGGAAGTCTTGATTTAGTGGGAAAGAAGTGCCTTGGGGAGGAGGGTGTAAGGAGGCTGAGTAGCCTCCATTTGAGTGTCTTGGCTTTGTAGCTTGTAGACTGGGACACTGCAATTGAGTTCTCATTCTAAATCTGGGCTCTGTGTGTAACTAGTGAGCTGGCTTTTCAGTGATGCCTTCAGAATCAAGTTGTTCTTTACATGAAATCTCATTGCTCCATTAGTGAGATGTTATTGTAACCATGGGGTTTCACCATGCATCAAATACACACCCCAGTCGAGGTTGTGAGGAATAGAGGCTTTGAGGTTGGGGAGGACCTACATGGGATATCACTGTCTCAGTTCTACTGTAAGTACCCTAAAGGTGTACTAAAACACTTACCTGGGGTATCTCGCAGTGCTGTTGGTTAAACCCACAGCTTAAGCTGTGTATTGCAGGGCTTAAGCTCTAACACAGTTCCAACAATAGGCATTTTATTTTGTTGTTTTGTTTGAGACAGGGTCCCTAATATCACCTGCAGCTGGCCACAAATTTGTGAATCTCCTACCTCCTATATGTGATCATGACTGGCCTGGGTTTATGTTATAATGAAATCATTAAAATGTTATTTAAAAATGTCACTTGGGGGTGGGAGGGCTTTTGTTGCCAAGCCTGCTGACCTGGAGAGAATTGATTCCTGCTAACTGTTCTCTGACCTCCACATGTGCCCTGTGGCATTCCCCTTCCCCCCAAAAAAAATGTTGTAAAAAAAGTTAGTAGGTCTCTGTTATAACTACAGATTGTAATGTGCAATTCAGCAAGACAGTAAACTGATTTTTTTCACTGGAGAAATAGAAAACTCAAAACAACAAAAACACCATGCCCATGTCTAATCCTGACTTCAAGGCATTGGCAATTTCTAATATGACAATATTAATTTAGTACATGTTAAGGTAAAGTTTTCTTTGGCTGTCTCCTAACAGAATGAGCTTTTCTCTCTTGTTCTGGTTTGTTCCAAGTGTTGAGCACAGTGTGGGTGTTACCTATGGTGGGTGTCAGTCAATATCTGCAGTCTCAGTGCCTTCCTCCTGGCTGTGAGCAAGCACCTCACAATAGGCCTAGCTTGAGGGCATAGCCCAGGGATAGCCAAGACCAGGCATCAGATGCAGAAAACAGTGACCAGGCATCAGGTGCAGGAAACAGCTGGTTACATGTGCCTGGAGAGAGAGAGAGAGAGAGAGAGAGAGAGAGAGAGAGAGAGAGAGAGAGAGAGAGAGAGAGAGAGGAGGGGAGGGGAAGAGAGGGGAGAGGGGGAGGGGAGAGGGAAGGAGAGGGGAGGAGAGAGGGGAGAGGACGAGGGGGGAGAGAGAGAGAGGAGAGAGAGAGAGAGAGAGAGAGAGTGCTCAGCTCTCTTTCTCATTCTCTTTTCTTTCTGAACGGGACCCCAGCCTGTGGGATCGTCTCTGGAAACACTCACGTCCATGTGTGGAGGTGTGTTTTACATATTCCATTGTCTTGTCAAGCTATCAGTGAAGGCTGAACATCAGGGTTAACGAATGGATGCGTGGATAGGCAGTGTGCACAGTGCACACTGGGGCTTCAGCTGCTTCTCACTGCTGCCTAGGCTGGCATCCACTGTGACTGCTCTCAAAGTGCTGGAGCAGGAAGGAGAGTTAAGCTCTTCCTTCCTGTGCTTGTTCCTAAGGATAATTGACCAGGAATGGTTTAGAGTCGTAAGAAAGCTGAAAATATCCTACTAGTTTAAACTGGAAGGTCTTGTTACATTTCTGTCTTAGAGACATATAAAATGCAATGAAGAGAAATGCAAGCAGTTGTTAGGAATTGAGAGGGATTTAGTTTTTGAGAAAAGTCTTATATCACTTAGAATTTCTGGGTTTAATTAATTGAAGAGTACCCTGAAATTAGAAGATATGTGATCAGGACTTTTGAAAGAATTTATTTACAAATTTATAAAAGTAACATTTATTTAAAGAGAGTTTAAATAGCAAGGAAAATGTGTGAAATGTGAATCATTACCAGGAATGGAGAGGAATTTTCAAATGTTCGCCCTTAAATTTTATGTGTGTACATTTGTGTGTACATACACACAAATATAAACTAAGAATATGTCGTAGATAGTTAAAAACACAATTGGCTCATGTTGTAGATAGTCTTCAGCTACATTGCCATAAGAGTATACTCTTTCAGTTCAGAAAGTCTTTGTTTAAATTCTTGATTTTTGCTTTGTTTACTAGCTATATTTTTTAAAAATTAAATTCTTTTCAGGTGTATGGGTGTTTGCCTGTGTGTGTGTGTGTGTATGTGTGTGTTAGTGCACTATGCACTATGTAGTGCCTAAGGAGTCCAGAAGATGGCATTGGCTCCCCCAGGACTGGACTGTAGACAGCTGTGAGCTGCCATGTATGTGCTGGAATTGAACCTCATGCATTGGAAGAATAACCAGTGTTCTTAACTGCTGAGTCCTCTCTCCAGCCACTTCTAGCAGTATTTCTTTGAAACCCATGGTTAAGGGATTATTGCAAGGTTAAATAATTTACTGTTTAAAACACTAGAAACTAGTCCCTGCTAATCTAGGCACCCCAGGTAAGACACTACCGACCACCAGCTCAAACTTCTGAAAACCTGTCCTATAGCCCCAGACTGCACCACTTCTACTGGACTTTGTACTAGGGCCCACAGCTCCGGCAGCTTTATGGAACCCCAGGTAAGGAACTGCCCACTGCCTACTAAGCCCCTTTTAAAGCCTATCAGATCAGATCTGGGGACCCCAGTTTGCACTCCTTCCCCTGGGTTCCATCTTGGTTTATAACTTTGGAAGAAGACTTTGGCTTTACCAGAGGCCAGGCTAGACCTAGGTACTCCTAGCTCCCAAAACCCCAGAGGGTACATCCTACTGGACCTAAAGACATGCTAGTCACCAGAACCGCAGGCTAGTTAGGCCATAAAACCAGAGAGAAAAGAGAAACCAGGAACAAAACACCTATCCAACAAAGACAAACGCAGGAATCTACACCTACACCTGTGATCGCCCCAAATCCAGACGCCTAAACTCCAGTGGAAGAGCACAATAACAGAGAGGGCAGTATGGCACTGTCAGAGCCCAGGTACCTACAACAGCAAGACCGGAAGACTCCAACAGCTGAAGCACAAGAAAACGACCTTAAAAGTGATTTTATGAAGATGATAGAGGTCCTTAAAGTGGATATGAAAATATCCCTTAAAGAAATTGAAAAAGACAAAGAATTGGAAGAAGTCAGTAAATCCCTAAAAGAAAGCCAAGAAAAAACAAACATGAAGAAAACCAAGACCTGAAAATTGAAATGGAAGCAATAAAGAAAACACAAAGGGAAGGAATCCTGGAAATGGAAAATCCAGGTAAGTAAACAGGAACTAAAGATGGAAGCATTACCAACAGAATACAAGAGATGAAAGAGGGAATCTCAGGTGTTCAAGACATGATAGAAGAAATAGATTCATCAGTCAAAGAAAATGTTAAATCTACAAAATTCCTAACACAAAATATCCAGGAAATCTGGGATACTATGAAAAGACCAAACCTAGGAATAATAGGAATAGAAGAAGGAGAAGAATCCCAGCTCAGAAACCCAGACAATGTATTTAACAAAATCATAGAAGAAAATTTTAACCTAAATAAAGACATGCCTATAAAGGTACAAGAAGCTTACAGAACACCAAATAGATTGTATCAGAAAAGAAAATCCCCTCACCACATAATAATCAAAACAAAAAACATATAACAAAGAGGCTAAGCAACATATATAAGGCAGACATATTAGAACCACACTCAGTTTCTCAGCGGGGACCCTGAAATCCAGAAGGGCCTGGACTGGTGATGTCTTGTAGACTCTAAAGCCATGGATGCCAGCCTAGACTACTATACTCAGCAAAATTGTCAATCACTATAGATGGAGAAGACAAGATATTTCATGACAATGTCAAATTTAAATAATATCTATACATAAACCCAAACCTATAGAAGGTCCTAGAAGGAAAAGTCTAAACCCAGGACTTTAGCTATACCCACAAAAACACAGGCAGTAGATAATCCCACATCAGCAAAACCCAAAATAGGGAAACACACAGACAACACAGACAGACAGACAGACAGACAGACACACTACCACCAACACCACCACCAAAAAACAAATTAACAATTATTCATCATTACTATCTGTCATTACCAGTGGACTCTATGTGCCAATAAAAAGACACAGGCTAAAACAGAATGGATACAAAAACAGGATCCATTTTTCTACTACATACAAGAAACACACCACAACATCAAAAATAGACATTACTTCAGAGTAAAGGATTGGAAAAAGTTTTTCCAATCAAATGGACCTAAGAAGCAAGCTGGTGTAGTTATCATAATATCTAACAAAATAGACTTCTAATCAAAATTAATTAAAAGATGGAGAAGGGTATTTCATGCTTGTCAAAGGAAAAATCTACCAAGATGGCATCTTAATCCTGAACATCTATGCCCCAAATGTATGGGCACCCACATTTGTAAAAGAAACATCACTAAAGCATAAATCACATATAGAATCCCACACAATAATAGTGGGAGCCTTTAACACCTCACAGTCTCGAATGGACAGGTCATCCAGACAGAACCTAACAGAGAAATAACAGATATTATGACTCAATTGGACCTAACATATCTGCAGAACATTTCATCCAAATATAAAAGAATATATGTTCTTCCTAGCACCTCATGGAACCTTCTCCAAAACTGACTACATTCCCAGTCACAAAGCAAGTCTCAACAGATTTTTAAAAAAAGAAAGAAAAAGCCCCCTGTATCTTATCAGACCACCATATATTAAAACTGGATTTCAACAACAAAAAAAAGCATACGAACTCATGGAAACTGAATAGCTCTCTCCTGAATTAACCACTGGGTCAAGGAAGAAAGAAAGGAAAAAATTTCCTAGAATTCAATGAAAATGAATACAAAGCATACCTAAACTTATGGGACACAATGAAAGCGGTGCTAAGAGGAGTGTTCATAGCACTAAGTTCCTTCATGAAGAATTTAAATGTAACAGCACATCTGGAAGTTCTAGAACAGAAAGAAGCAAACACACCTAAGAGGAGTAGTAGGCAGGAAGTAATCAAACTGAGGGCTGACATTATTAAAATAGAAACAGAAAAATAAAAAGAATTAATGAAACAAAGAGTTGATTTTTCAAGAAAATCAACAAAATAGATAAACCCTTATTCAGACAAACTAAAAGACAGAGAATATCCAAGTCAACAAAATTAAGGAGGATATAACAACAGACTTGGAGGAAATCCAGAGAATCATCAGGTCATACTATAAAAACTTGTACTCCACAAAATTAGAAAATCTAAAAGAAATGGACAAATTTCTTGATACATGCCACTTACCAAAGTTAAATCAAGAACAGATAAACAATTTAAATAGATCAATAACCCCTAAGGAAACATAATCAGTCATTAAACGTCTCCCAAGCAAAAAAAAAAAAAAAAAACACCAGATGGTTTTAATGCAAAATTCTACCAGACTTTCAAAGAAGAGCTAATATCAATACTCTTTAAATTATTCTACAAAATAGAAGCAGAAGGAAGAAAACAAATAGAATAGAAACATTGCCAAATTCTTTCTATGAGGCCACAGTCACCCTGATACCCAAACCAGACAAAGGTGCAACAAAGAAAGAACAACAGGCCAATTTCCCTCATGAAAATTATGCAAACATAATAAAATACTGGCAAACTGAATCCAAGAACACATCAAAAAGATCACCATGATCAAATAGGCTTCATCCCAGAGATGTAGGGATGGTTCAACATACGAAAATCTGTCAATGCAGTCCACCATATAAACAAACTGAAAAAAAAATAAACCCACATGATTATCTTATTCGATACTGAAAAAGCCTTCCACAACATCAACACCTCTCATAATAAAAATCTTGGAGACATCAAGGATACAAAGGACATACCTAAACATAATAAAAGCAATATACAGCAAGCTGCTTGCCACCTCAAATTAAATGCAGAGAAACTCTAAACAATTCCTCTAAAATCAGGAACAAGACAAGGTTGTTCCCTCTCTATATACCTATTCAATATAGTACTGGAAGTTCTAATAGAACAATCAGACAGTTAAAAGATATCATGCAGATACAAATTGGAAAGGAAGAAGTCAAAGTATTATTTGTAGACAGTATGAATTGAGTAGCCTTAAAAATTTTACTAGGGAACTCCCACAGCTGATAAGCAGCTTTAGCCGAGTGACTGGATACAAGATTAACTAAAAAAAAAAGTAACCCTCTGATACACATAAAGTCAAAGGGCTGAGAAACAAACCAGAGAATCAACACCCTTTCAATAGCCTCATATAATATGAAATAACTTGTGTAACTCTAATCAAGCAAGTAAAAAGACTTGCAAGACAAGAACTTTAAGTCTTTGAAGAAAGTATTTGAAGATATTGGAATATGTAAAGATCTCCCATGCTCATGGGTTGGTAGGATTAACTTAATAAAAATTTACCAAAACAATTTGTAGATTCTGCGTAGTCCCTTTAAAATCCCAGCATACTTCTTTACAGACCTTGAAAGAACAATACTTAATTCATATGGAAAAACAAAAAATCCAGGATAGCTTAAACAATCCTGTACAATAGAAGGTCTTCCGGAGGTGTCGCCATCCCTGATCTCAAGCTCTCCTACATAGCTGTTAATGAAAACCGCATGGTATTAGCATACAAACAGACCGGTGAATCAGTGGAATTGACTTGAAGACCCAGATGTAAATTCACACACTTTTGGACTCCTGATTTTTGACAAAGAAGCCAAAATTATACAATGGAAAAAAGAAAACATCTTTAACAAATGGTGCTGGTCAAACTGGATATCAGCATGTAGAAGAATGCAAATTGATACATATCTATCACCCTGCAAAAAACTCAAGTCCAAGTTAATTAAAGACCTCATCATAAATCCAGATACACTGAACTTGATAGAAGAGAAAGTTGGAAATAATCTTGAATGCATTGGCACAGAAGACAACTGCCTGAACAGAACACCAATAGCTTAGGCACAAAGACTGACAATAAATGGGACCTTATGTAGTTGGATTTTTTGGGGGGCCGCCAGCTCAATTATGAAAGTTTGGCTGTTAGCTTAGGCTTATCCCCAGCTAGCTCTTATGACTCAAATGAACATGTTTCTTTTAATCTGTGTTCTGCCATGTGGCTTAGTTACCTCTGCCCTGTGGCATATGTCTCACTTCTTCAGGGTCTCACTAGCCTGCCTTCCTCCCTTGTTTCCAGAGATTTCTCTCCCCCCAGAAATCTTGCCTATATTCTCCCCTGCCTACTCATTGGACATTCAGTTCTTTATTAAACCAACCACAGTGGCACATCCTCACACTGTATAAACAAATATTCTAAAACAACCTCATGAAATTGAAAAGTTTCTGTAAGGCAAAGGACATCATCAATAGGACAAAATGGCAGCCTACAGAATGGGAAAAGGTCTTCACTAACCCCACATCCAACAGAAGGCTGATTTCAAAATGTATAAAGAGCTCAAGAAATTAGGTTTCAACAAACCAGATAATCCAATTATATAATGTAGTGTTGTAGAATATTATTTTCAGATGTTACGTTTATTTGTTTATGCTGTGGAACATTTGTTTAATGATACAAAAATGTGTTGCATTCTTTTATGTTGCATTTCTTTAACTCAGTGAAGTGTTGGTTCCTTGCCTGTCTAAAACACCGATCGATGGTCTAATAAAGAGCTGAATGGCCAATAGTGAGGCAGGAGAAGGGAGAGGCAGGGCTATCAGGCAGAGAAAATAAATAGAAGAGGAAATCTGGGAGAAGGGATGAAAGAACAAGGAGAGGAGGGCGCTAGGGGTCAGCCACCCAGCCACTCAGCCACATAGCCACACGGCCATACAGCCACCCACACACCCACACGGCCACCCAGCCACCTAGCCACTCAGCCACATGGCCACACAGCCGGTCACACAGCCACACAGCCATACAGCCACCCACACAGCCACATGGCCACACAGCCACACAGCCACTCAACCACACAGCCACATGGCCACCCAGCCACACGGCCACCCAGCCACTCAGCCACTCAGCCACACGGCCATACAGCCACCCACACAGCCACCCACACAGCCACACGGCCACACGGCCACACAGCCACCCACACAGCCACATGGCCACACAGCCACACAGCCAGCCGTGGAAGAAAGAATGAAAGTAAGATGTACACAGGTAAGAAAAGGAAAAAATCCAAAGGCAAAATGTGGATAGGATTCTTTAAGGAAAGCTGGCTAGAAACAAGCCAAGCTAAGGTCGAGCATTTATAATTAAGAATAAGCCTCCCTGTGTGATTTATTTGGGAACTGGTTGGTGGACCCCTATTCCCCAAGCCAAAAGAGTAAAAAGAGAAAAACAACAACAGCATTTTGGCATCCCAACATAGAGCTAGAGTAAAAGAAAACCCAACAACAGTGGGGTACAGATCTAAACAGAATTCTTAACAGAATAATCTCAGGTGTCTGAGAAACACTTAAGATGTTCAACATCCTTAGCCACTAGGGAAATGCAAACCAAAATGATTCTGAGATTCTTCCACCTACCAGAATGGCTAAGATAAAAAACATAAGCTCATGCTGGAGAGGGTGTGGAACAAAGGGAGCACTCCTCCATTGCTGATGGGAGTGCATACTTGTACAGCCACTTTGGAAATCACTGTGGTGGTTTCTCAGAAAATTGGGAATCCATCTATCTCAGGACCCAACTCTACTGCTCTTGAGCATATACCCAAAGGATGCTTAATCACACACAAGGACACTTGCTCAACTATGTTCATAGCAGCTTTATTTGCAATAGCCAGAACCTGGAAACAACCTAGATGTCCCTCAACTGAGGACTGGATAAAGAAAATGTGGTACATTGCTCAGCTGTTAAAAAAAAAAAAAAAAAAAAAAAAGACACTAGGAAATTTGAAGGCAAATGGATGGAAATTAAAAAAAAAATCTTCCTAATTGAAGTAACCCAGATTGAGAAAGACAAATGTGGTATGTACTCACACATAAGTCGATATTGGGTGTAAAATAAAGGATAACTATGCTATAGTCCATGGACCCAGAAAGACTAGGTAGTAAGGAGGGGTACTGGGGGTACTCTTGGATCTCCCTGGGAAGGGAAAACAAAAGAGATTTCCTGAGTGGGCTGAGGGCGGGTGGGGATAGGAACATGGGTGATCAGGTTAGGGAGGACATTGGGGGAGAGTACTGGAAGAGATTACTGGAAACGAGGGGCATTTCGGGGTTTGGCACAAGGGAAGCTCTTAGAAACCTACAAGGAAAACCCTAGCTAAGATTCGCAACAGCAGCCTGTATTGAACTGGCCATCTGTGACCAGATTGGTGACTAGCCCAGTTGTCATCAGAGAGGCATCCAGCAACTGATGGAAACAGATGCAGACCCACCCCCAAACACTAGGCAGAGCTCAGGGGAAGAAAGGATTGTAGGAGCCAGAGGGGTCAAGGATGCCACAAGAAAACTCACAGAATCTACTAACCTGGGTTTATCGGGCCTCACGGAGACTGAACCAACAACCAGGGAGCCTACATGGGACTGACCTAGGCTCTTTGCATATTTGTGACAGTTGTGTAGCTTGGTCCTCTTGTGGGACTCCTAACAGTGGGAACAGGGGCTGTCTCTGACTCAAGGCTTTTGGGACCTCACTCCTGATACTGGGTTGTCTTGCCCAGGCTTAATACATGGGGAGGTGCTTAGTCTTACTGCAACATGATGTGCCATGTTTTGTTGATGCTCATGGGAGACCTGTGCTTTCCTTAACAGAAACAGAGGAGGAGTGGATTGGTTGGAGCAGGAGAGGACAGAGGAGGAGTGGGCGGTACTGGAGGAGAGGAAGGAGGTGTAACTGTGGCAGGGATGTAAAATAAACAAATAAATTTATTAAAAACAAACTAGTCCCTGCCAATAAACATAGTATAGTTTATTTGCTAGTACTGAAAAATTTTGAGTATTTTCCACATTGCTTCAAATGATCCGTGTATACATAGTCTTAACAGTTCTGCTGGTGTTTTATATTATGGCCAGAATGTAATTGATGTTCAGGTTGTTGCTGTTTTGTTCCCCCTAGTAAAGATATGGCAGCAGTGGGCATTGGTGCATAGGAAAACAAACCCGGAAGATGCCCTTGGGAGGAAGCTTACACAACTCCTGCGCACAGTGTTGGGACACTTGTTTCCTTGCCACTTCATCACTATGGGGTTTTTATTGTGTGTGCATTTGCTTTTATTGATTTACATTGCTTGAAATGAAATCAAGGGCCTCGTGTGCCTATGCAAGTGCCCTGTAGCTAGCTCTTTCCCTAGCCCACCAGCAGATGTTCTTGATGTTGGGTGACCGAACCAAACTTCAGAATTTGGGAGCTGGGATTGCCCCTCATCCCCGATTTTAAGTTAAAATTGCTAATGTTTGTATTTTTTATTTGATAAATCAGCTTATAAGATATACTTATAGTCACAAAGTTACATTTACAGCACATATATTGGGGTTTTATGTAAGATTTCATTGGTTAGATGGTTTATGCTTGATTTTGTTTAAAGATAAGCATTGTTGTTTCTTAAACAAGTTGCTCTCACTGCTGAGATGCCTTTCCATGTGCAGATTCATTGTGAATCTCATTCTTTGTCTAGCCTTGGTGATCCTACCATTTATATGAAACACCTTCCAGTGTCCCGTGCTTGGCTTCACATTGCCTTTTATAGAATGCTGGCAGCTCTGTAGCTTCACTGAAGTCATTTCTGAGCCTGTTGTCTTCTGCAACTCTTGGAGAGCAGGGTTAGGTCTCGTATGTTCTTTATATCCACTGCATAATGCCTTACATGTTAAGCAGGAATATATGTTGGTTTAAATTGTAAAACTTAGTTTGATGGTTGAGTAGTTATAAATACAAAAATAGCAACTCAGAAGCTTGCTTATATTAAACTATGTGTGTATAGTGATGAAATTTCAGGTGGTGCCCACTGACTTTCTTTGTAGCATATATTAATCTTTTAAAATAATGTGTTTCATTTTGGCATTTTCAAGTTTGTCAGGAATTGATCCACATAATTCTTTGTCCTAATTTCTCATGGAAGTTACTAGATAAAGGGAATTTGGATTTAAAGGTCCTGTGCGGTCTATGGCTACTTGTAAGTGGACATGGCCACATCTCCTTTCCTTTGGTAAAATACCAGCTTTGATGCTGGCGTTATTTTTCAATTTATTAGTTGTTTTGCTTATTTTGAGTATAAGGACCAAATATTTTTTATTATTGTGATCAACACAGCTTGTTCTGGTACATAAAAGGACTACTGGCTAGTGCTTGATAAAGATTATTGTAAATATATTTTTTTTCTCTTATTTTCCTTTGTGGGGTAGGGCATTAAAGCCAGAACCTGGCATATGATAGACCATTGCTGTATCTTTGAGTGACATCCCAGCCTTTCCACTCCTAAATCTTAAATCCTTAATCACTCTTATTTCATTTAGACAGTGTGAATCTGAACACTATGACAATATGAACTGTTGTAGTTTATAACTCGTGCTAACTGCCCACAGATGGCAGTATTGAGCAAAGAATGGGTTTTTCTGTGTTCAAGCTATTACTACTGCTTCCTTACAGTAGAGGGTGTCCTGTCCCTTCAGTACATTGAAAAAGTGGTTTTCAGGGAGTTTAGGGCCTGCACAGTTGAACATCCTTGTGCTTTAGATTATGGAGAATACTGACATTATAGAACACTTTGTAGTTTTATTTATTTTTACAATATCTTAGAAGGATTTCATGTAAATAGTTTTTAAAAGTTTTAACTTTTTTGTTAAAATTTCATTCATTCTTTTCTTTTTTAATTTAAAAATCTTAGCCAGACATGGTAGTCCATGCCTTTAATCCTGGCACTTGGAAGGCAGAGACAGGTGGATCTCTGTGAGTTCAAGTCCAGCCTGTCTACATAGTGAGTTCCAGGATATTCAGGGCTCTGTAGAGAGATCTAGTCTCAAAAAAAACCCTAAATAAACAAAACAAAATAAAAAAAACCTTGAATTTTCCAGAACACTGTTTGTTTGTTTATTAAGTATACACAAGTGTTTTGCCTGAATGTTTCTATGTGTACAATGTGGACGCTGGGAATGGAACCTGGATCCTCCACAAGAGCAACAAGTGCTCTTAACCACTAAGCAATCGCTGCGGTCCATGACAGAACACTCACACTGTCATTGAGCTCAGAATACCAGGGATTTGTTTCACTATAAAGGGAGGGTGCCTCAGCACAGAAGGTAGTGCGTCAGTCTTCCCAGTTTTATATTGACAAAAAGAAGTCATTCCACTTTAAAAATTATTAACTTTGTAAAGGAATGTTGAAAAATGTTTCTTATTTTAGCCATAGTGCCAGCACTTTTCCTTTACATTGTAGAGTTCTGGAAGAGTTACTAAGATTTAGTAATAAAATCTTCTGAAACATTCACTTCCATCTTAGAGAAAACTGTCAGTTAATAAAGACAATGAGATGGTAAATTGAAGTGGATAGACTTCTCAAGAGAGTGGTCAACACTTAAAATATGCTTGAAAGCAGAAGTCACATCATGCCAGAAAGGAAAGAAGATTCATAGTTAGCACGTGCTGTATGTGAAGGGTGATCATATAACCTGACCCATTTAGACCCTTTTCTTACTTTCATGCTCAGTCTTCATTTCTCTACGTGTAGATCTTTGCTGACACCTGTATTTAAATGTCTTTTGGCAGCCGGGCGGTGGTGGCGCACGCCTTTAATCCCAGCACTCGGGAGGCAGAGGCAGGTGGATCTCTGTGAGTTCGAGACCAGCCTGGTCTACAAGAGCTAGTTCTAGGACAGGCTCCAAAGCCACAGAGAAACCCTGTCTCGAAAAAACCAAAAAAAAAAAAAAAAAAATGTCTTTTGGCCATTTGAGATTCTTCTGTTGAGAATTCTCTCTTTAGATCTGCACCCCATTTTTAAAATTGGATTATTTGATATTTTGATGTCTAATTTCTTGAGTTCTTTATATATTTTAGAGATCAGTCCTCTGTCAGATGTGGGGTTGGTGAAGATTTTTTCCCATTCTGTAGGCTGCTTTTGTTCTTATTGACTATGTCCTTTGCTTTACGGGAGCTTCACAGTTTTAAGAGGTCCCATTTATAATTGTTGCTTTCAGTGTCTATGCTGCTGAAGTTATATTTAGGAAGTGGTCTCTTGTGCCAATGCATTCAAAGCTACCTCCCACTTTCTCTTTAATCAGGTTCAGTGTACCTGGATTTATATTCAGGTCTTTGATTCTCTGGGACTTGAGTTTTGCGCATGACAATAGATATGGATCTATTTGCATTCTTCTATATGTTGACATCCAGTTATGCCAGCACCATTTGTTGGAGATGCTTTCTTTTTTCCATTGTACAGTTTTAGCTTCTTTGTCAAAAATCAGATATTCATGGGTATGTGGTTTAATGTCAGGTCTTCAGTTTGATTCCATTGGTCCACTTGTCTTGTTTTTGTGCACATACAAAGCTGTTTTTATGAATCAATAGTAGAGTTTGAAGTCAAGGGTGGTGATGCCTCCAGAAGGTCCTTTATTCTACAGGATTATTTTAGCTATCCTAGGATTTTTATTTTTCCATATGGAGTTGAGTATTGCTCTTTTGAAGTCTGTGAAGAATTGTGTTGGGATTTTGATGAGGTTTGCATTGAATCTGTAGATTGCCTTTGGTAGGACTGCTATTTTTATTATGTTGATCCTACCTATCCAAGAGCACGGGAGATCTTTCCATTTTCTGATATCTTCTTCAGTTTCTTTCTTCAAAGACTTAAAGTTCTTTTCATACAAGTCTTTTACTTGTTTGATTAGAGTTACCCCAAGATATTTTATGTTATTTGTGGCTATTGTAAAGGTTGGTGTTTCTGTGATTTTTCTCTTGGCCTGTTTATCATTTGTATATATGAGAGGGCTACTGATTTTTTTTTTGAGTTAATCTTGTTTCCTGCTACATTACTGAAGGTATTTATCAGCTATAGGAGTTCCTTGGGTAGAATTCTTTGGTCACTTATGTATACTCTCATATCATCAGCAAATAGCAAAAGTTTGACTTCTTCCTTGATCTCCTTTTGTTGTCTTATTGCTCTGACTAGAATTTTGAGGACTATATTTAATAGGTATGGAGAGATTGGGCATCCTTGACTTACTCCTGATTTTAGTGGAATTGCTTTGAGTTTCTCTCCATTTAATTTGACATTGGCTGTCGGGTTGTTGTATATTGCCTTTATTATGTTTAGGTATGTTCCTTGTATCCCTGTTCTCTCAAAGACCTTTATCTTGAAGTGATGTTGGATTTTGTGATTTTGTGGAAGACTTTTGTTGTATCTAATCAGATAATCACGCTTTTTTCTTTCAGTTTGTTTATATGGTCAGTTACATTGATGTTGCATTTAACCTTCAGTAATGTTTCTTTTACATGTGTGTTTGCTCTGGTATTTGGGACATAACTGTTGAGAATTGAAACTTCATCTTGATGGATTTTTTCTGTGAAGAATATGAAATGTACTTCTCCATTTCTTTAGATTAATTTCTGTTTGAGGCCTTTTTTGTTAGATATTAGGATAGCTACATAGCTACACTAGCTTGGGAAGTATTTTCCCAACCCTTTACCCTGAGGTAATATCTGTCTGTGAAGTTGAGGTGTCTTTCTTGTTTTTAGCAGAAGGTCAGCCTCTGTTGTTGTATCCATTCTGTTAGCCCATGTCTTCTTATCAGCCAACTGAGTCCATTGATACTGACTCCATCTTGACATTTAGTTTTCCTCTGTGCTCTTAATAATGCAGCCATAAGCCACCATAAGGTATGGTAGGAGAAGATCCTCACTAGAGCCATCACTCTGCTCTTTGATCCTTTAACTAAGCGCAGTAAGGATTCTTTCTTTTCAGAAATTGCTCTGTCTGTGTGTGTGTGTGTGTGTGTGTGTGTGTGTGAGAGAGAGAGAGAGAGAGAGAGAGAGAGAGAGAGAGAGAGAGAGAGAGAGAGAGAATATTCAAGGTCTCTGCCTGGCTCGGGATCACAAGCACATCGTTGTACCTGACTTTTCCTCTGTTGCTTCTGAAGATCAAATCTAGCTCCTCAAATTTGTGAGACAGGCACTTCCTAGTGGCCAAGATTAATAATCAATAATAATAATAAAATAATAATAATAATAATAACAACAACAACAACAACAACAAATGGCAGCAGATACTGACAAAATTGGAGAAAAGGGAATACTGGGGCAGCCATTATGGACATTAGTGTGGAGGGTCCTCAAAAAGCTGGAAACAGGTAGGTTTACCACAAGATGCAGCTGTGGCTCTCGGGCATATGCCCAGAGGGCTGCACATCTTACTAGAGCACTTGCCAATGCTCACTGTTGCTCTGTTCATCATAGCCAGAACTCAGGAAGAGCCTGTTGCCATCAGGATAGGAGTGGATGGTGAGATAGGAGAGGATAAAGGACTAATACTGGCTGACTGACATTCATACTCTTCCCATTCAGGAAGGTCTGTTTATATCTCTCCTGTGCTTTGTCTTCTACTTGCCATTCATGTTCCTTCCGAATTCCTGACCATCCAGTAAAACTCCTTTTACATAAGTAACTCTCTTTCCAAGCAAAATATCACATGGGCATGTGTTATGTGTCAGTTCTACCTACTGATCTTTCGGTTTTACCTTGTTCTACACTCTGGGTCACCTTTGGAATGCTGTCCAAGTCTCTCTTCTTTCCATCTGCTGCAGGACATTTCCAGGCACCGCTGTATTTTCATGTCATGCAGCCCATAGATGGAGCAGCTTGCACAAGCACCTGGGTCTGTTGTAAAGCCTTCTCTTGTTCTGGGTCCATGAAAAACTAGCAGGTATGAAGTAACTTGCAAAACAATAGAAATACAGAACAAAATGTATTTTTTGCCTCTAAAAATATCAGCGAGAACCACTAAGTATTGTACTTCTACTAGGAATAGGGGTACCTTTATATGTCCCAGACCTCTAGACCTAGAATTTCCACAGCTAGGTCTCGTTTTTTCCCTCTGTGGCATATGACTTTCTTGTTCTGTGTTCAGAGTACAGAGTTGCTAAGAAATTGTCATTCTTTTCAGACCATCTTTTCTACAGGGCCCTGTAGTCAAGCTGAATGGGAATGAGGTAGGGCCTTCTGCTGAGCTCTCTGTGGTGGCAGCAGTGGAAGAACTGCACTGGTGTTGGTTTTCTCAGTACAGTGCTTCTCAACCTTCCTAACTCTGTCACCCTTAATACAGTTCCTCATGTTGTAGGGACCCAGACAGTAATTTTGTTGCTACTTCATAACTGTAATTTTATAAACTGTTATAAGTCGTAATATAAATATTTTTGGAGATAAAGGTTTGCCAAATGTGTTTCGATCCACAGGTTCTAGTGTCTTCTGCTGGCTTTCCCTATCATCATAGACCTGTATCCACAAATCAGAACTAGTGCGGAGATTTTGTGAGTTACGCAGTGTATGTATTCCAGTTATACATTATACAATGAGAAGATAGCTACAGAGTGTGTACACGAGCGAGAACTGAGCTAAAACACCTTGAGTTCCATTCTGACTGGTGCCATTTGTCATCTCTGAAAATCTATTTTCCTTCACTTGATGGACAGTCACCCTGATCAAATAGTCATAGCTCCCTTTGGGAAAGTGAAGGAAAGAGTTGATAGTATAAATCTTTTCTTTATTGTTTTTAGTTAGCATACACAGTAACGGTTTCAGCATGGCACTTCCATACATAGATGCATCTTCCCTTGCTCCTGCTTGTCTTCCCATCCCTCCCATCCCGTCTCCAAGTCCTTCCCGCTGGTCTCTTCACCTCCCTTCTGCTCTCATATCACATGCACACGTACACGTGCATTCCACATATGAGAGGAAATGTGATTTTCATCTTTCTCTTTTCCCACTCCATTTCCCTCTCTTGTTCCTTCCTCTTTCCTCCTTTTAGATATCATCCATATTCAGGCAGCAGGGACTTGGAATGAACTCTCTATTTAGAAACAGGCAGTCTGGACATTAGTTAGAGTTTGGTGGCTGGGTCATGATGCCCATGTGTGATTCAAGCCAAGATTTCTTTGTGTGAAATTCAGGAGCAGTATAATCAGCCAACCAGAGAGCACGATAGCCCCTGAGCTCTGAGCCCGTGCTGACCCAGTCTGCGGTCCTGAAATTCAGGAGCAGTATAATCAGCCAACCAGAGAGCATGATAGCCCCTGAGCTCTGAGCCCGTGCTGACCCAGTCTGCGGTCCTGGCACAACCCTGTCTTCTCCATTGAGTTCAGGGCGCCACTGTGAAAGGTGGGCGGTCAGCTCTTAAATAGTCAGTCCACGCCAATGCTCCATTCTCTTCAGGCCTTTTGGATATTTTCCCTGGACTAGGAGGATATTTCAACTCTATTTAGTACAGTCTGTCTTCATTTAGTATGCTTGATTTAGCCAAACAAGCAGTCTGCTAAAAACTACTGCTAGTCTTATGTTGACATACTGTATTTAGAATCTGTGGTGGTTTGAGTAGGTGTGTCCCCATAGACTCATGTGTTTGAATGCTTGGCCCATAGGGAGTGGCACTCTTAGGAGATATGGCCTTGTTGGAGTAGGTGTGTCCTTATGGAGGAAGTGTGTCACTGTGGAGGTGGACTTTGAGATCTTTGTTTAAGCTGTGCTCAGTGTGGGACACCATTGCTTCTGCTGCCTGCAGGGCAAGATTTAGAACTCTTGAGCTCCTTCTCCAGCACCATGTCTGCCTGCATGGCTCTATTAAAATAGTGGATTATGTCTTTGAAACTGTAAAATAATCCCAATTAAATGTTTTCCTTTAGAAGAGTTGCCATGGTCATGGTGTTTCTTCACAGCAATAGAAATCCTAAGACAGAAGCTGGTATGAGGAGTGGGATGTGGGGTATTCCTGTGATAGGCCTGACAATACCATGTGTTTTGTTTTGAGGAATATGGACTTTGGGAGTTTGAATTAGAAAAGTAATTGAACAATTTAATTGGGGCTTAATGGACCATGCTAGTAGGAGCATGAAAGACAGTGTTGCTGAGGGTGATTTGAACTGGGGGACTTGGCTCAAGGGGATTCAGAGGAGAAGAAGTTTAGTATGTTGCCTAGAGATCATTCTTGGGATATTTTGGTGAAGATTGTGGCTGATTTTTGCTCTTGTCCAAAGCATCTGCCTGAAGCTAAAGTGAAGAGATTTGGATTAATTCCATTGGCAGAGGAAATCTCAAAAAAGCCCAGTATTGATTCTGTTGTGTGGTTATTACTTTTATACAGATTTATAATTAAAAAAAGGAGCAAACTGAGCAAGGAAAATTACAAAATGTACAATTTGAAGAGGAAAGGAGCACTAGGAAGTGGATTGGAGATAAATTGGTGTTGAAGGAGATAAACAGATTAAGAAATGGAGTAAAGGGAGTGACAACCTCAGGACAAGATCCCATACAGCTAAACTTCCAAATTTTGAAAAGGGATTAAAGGAAGCTCAGAGCCCTGTGTGGTTGAGTACACTTTAATTCCAGCACTCTAGGGGCGGAGGCTGGAGGATATTTAAATTCAAGGCCAGTCTGGTGTACAGAGTGAGTTCCAGGACAGGCGAGCTTAAGCAGTGCAGGAAACCATGGAAAACAGAAAGCTAATGAAGATGCAATTGAACGAGTGGGCCATGTTCCAGCCCAGGAAGCAGCAGAGCTTGCCGACTTCAGCCTTATGATTCTGGCTTTGGAGTCAAGGATACAAGAAAGGGTAATGGAATCTTTCTCTGAGACTAAGGAAAGATGCTGAGGTCAGGTGTGTAGTAGGAGTGTCCTTGCATGGAGGCCAAGAGAGGCCATTGTATGAAACTGTGAAGGTGGAACCTGGATTGCCTTGGAGACTCCAAGATATTGGAGATGCCAGAGTCATGGCGTTCCTGCTAAGGAAGGCTGCTATCAGGAGTGGAAGCAGCTCAAGAGAGAAGTGTGTTGCAGTCAACAAAATGAAAGAAGTTAAAGATCTGAAGAGTGTTTTTACATCCAACATGGAGATGCATAGTTTTGAGTTTGCCCAGATGGTTTTCAGTCTTGCTTCGGTCCAGTATCTCCTCACTGTGTTCCCTTTTCTCCATTTGGAACGGGTAAGCACAGCTGCAGGGAGTTGATGGGTTCCACGACACTGTTGTGCCTAGAAGATAGCATTTGATAGCACTCTTCCCCATCCACAGCTCATACATCTTTTATTCCCCTCCTTCTGTCTCTGAGCCTTTGAGGGATAATAAATGTCATGTTTAGGGTTGAGCACTCAACAGTTACTTATTCTCAGTACTTTGAGGAGTTTTGAGTTTCTGCAGTAACTGTTACCCACTATAAAGAGAATCTTCCCTGGAAAAGGTTTTTTGGCTAGTGTGTGAAAGATTGGAGGTTGAGTATATTCAGAGGGATGGTGTCAGAGATGGAATAGAAATTGATTTATAGAAGACTCTTTTTAGGAGAGTCAGTAAATATACCACTTTTCTTTTTAAGAGCCATGATTATATATGTATGCAACTTTTTAGTAGTGAGCAATACAGATAACTCTTTCATCTTGAAGTATAGCAAAGAAGATAAAATATAATAATAAATTTTAAATGTGGTGTGTGTTATTAGAGAAATTGTATAGTACAGACCAACTTACATAAGCCCTTACAGCAAAACATTCAGTCTTGCTTGGGAAAATGCTTCACTTTGTAGAATAACTGGAAGTAAAAGTCCATGTACTTAGCTGTACGACCTAATGTTTAGTTAGACAAATCTGTCTAGTTAGAGAGAGGGAGGGGGGCAAAGGAAAAGGATGGGAGAAAGAGGTGGCGGAAAGGGGGTAAGGATGGAAATGGAGGGATGAGAAGGGGAGAGAGAATGTGAGCCTGGCTTATTTTGTAATTTTATTTGCCCCTCAAGCATGATAGCTCCTCTGACAAACCCGGATGTCCAGCAAACCTGTTGTAATCACTGCTTTCAGGGGGAGCAGGGTTGCTTATTGATATTTTTATTTTTGGTGGGATCTCTTGTAGCACAGGCTGACCCTCCCCCACAAGAATTAAATTAGCTTACATTAAAATAGCAGCAACAGCTAGCTTTTAATTTTATGTGGGCAAAGATGGCCTTGAACTTGGGATTCTCTTGAGTGAACCTGAGCTCTGGGGTTACAAGCATGTGTCACCACTCCAGTTCTCTGTGGTGCCGAGAAGGGTGAAGGGTGTGTGCTGAGCAAGCCAGTGAATAACCGAGCTCCCATTTCTTGTCCTTCTGAGGGTTTTTGGGTTTTGTTTGTTTGTTTATTTTTGTTTTTTCATGACAGTTTCTCTGTGTATCCTTGGTTGTCTTGGAACTAGCTCTTGTAGATAAGGCTGGACTCGAACTCACAGAGATCCAACTGCCTTTGCTTCCCAGGTGCTAGGATTAAAGGTGTGTGCCACCACTGCCCTGCCTTCTATAGAGATGATCATCACCTTCCAGGACAGTTTGTTTCCTCTTTTGTACACTTTCTGCTTAGTTTTTTGTTTGTTTGCCTTACTGCATTAGTGAGGACTTCTAATCCCATGCCAAAAGGTACAAGAGAGTGACTCATTGCTTTCCTTCTCAGTTCGGTACAGAGATCTCCGTGTTTCTCATCATTAATTACGGCAGCTGGAGGGGTTGTCTGAAGACACTCTTTATCAAGTTGAAGTGTTCCCCTTTATTCCTAGTGTACTGAGAGTATTTATGACTGTGTATTGGATTTTGTCTAGACTTTTTTTGCAGCTGTTGACATGGCCATGTGATTTTCTTCTGTACTCTATTGATTTGATGGGTTACATTAATTGATCTCTATATGTTGACTCTGTTACATCACACTTGGTTGTGGGGCATAATTCTTTTTATATGTTGTTGGATTTAGTTTACTGCTATTTTATTATAGAAACTTGAGTCTGTATTCACTGAAGGTCTGGTCTATAGTTCTGCCTGCTGTCATGTCCTGTGTGGTTTGGCCTTAAGGTAATGATGCCCTCATAGGACAAATTGAGAAATAGTTCTTTCCTTTCCAACTTCTGAAAGAAATTGTGGAAAATTTGAATAATTTCTTTCTAAAATGTTTGGTGAAATTTGCCAGTGCATTTATCTGTGTTTGATGCTTTCTCTCTTGGAAGGATCTTAATTATTAATTTTTGTCTGATTATCTAAATGACTTTCAAAAGCCAGTGAGTAATGATAACTGTACAGGTGAAGAACAGACTTAGGAATTAACCCAGGAGTTCTGTGCTTGAGGTGAAATCCTTTCCCACACTGAAGACACCGTTGCCCCTACTGTACAATGTGATAAAGGCAAAGGTGACTGAAGAGAAAGAAATGCTTCGTTTCCATTTGACTTAGAAAAACGTAGAATGAAATAAATATTTTAAAATAGATTTACTAAAGCTCTCAAGGGAATTAATTTTATTTTCACCTATTTGTGTTTGCGCTTATGTCACCGCTTGCCTGCGAAGGTCAGAGGGCACCTTGCTGGGGCTCTCCTACCTGGTGGGTTTCAGGAGTTGAACTCGGGTGTCAGGCTTGTCAGCAGGTTCCCCTGAGCCGTCTTGCCAGCCCGAGGGAATCTTTATGAAATAGTTCAGCATACTGTTTTCTAAACCAGAGGGGAAGTGATGCTTGCTGCCTCACGGCTCTTAGCGCACGCATCTCTTCATAGTTCTGAAGGAGGTTGTGTATTTAGGAGTGGCTCCTCAGTACACAGTTCATTTTTGGGCCTCTTGTTTTACATGGCTATGGCTCTAATGAGTCAGCTGAAAAAACATTAAAAGAAGAAACCTGGTAGGGGCCAGTATGGATGGGGACTTTCCTGGTTACAAGCACGGTGAGACCCTACATTGATATCTGCCTGGTCTTCCCAGCTACTCTGGTGCCAACTGTGTGGGTGACTTAGTGGCTTCCAGCAAAGGAGCGTGGTGCCTGCCTTGTTTCTTCTTGGCTTACTTGGTGTGGCTCTGCTCTGTTGAGGGCTGAGCACTGTTGAGCTGCTAGGACAGTGGTTCTCAATCTGTGGGTCGACCCAGGGCCCTCACGGGAGCAGCATTTAAGTTGTAATTCAGAGCACCACAGTAAAGTTCTGTGACCAATGTAGTTGTATAATTGAAGGTACGTGCCACTAAAGATTAATAATCCTTGGGTGGCGTGTAAAACTCATTCATAATTCAGGGTGTGGGTCGGTAGATGTAGTCAGGTCAAATTAATATTCCTTTGTAATTTGCTCCTCACAAATAGAAACGTTGTACTTTGCACCAACATCTATCACACATCCCATATTCAAATTAAAGAGGACTAGAAAACACCAGTTTGTATTTGCAGGTTTCTAAAAAAGCTTGTCTGGAAACAATTGTAAGAATAAGAAAACACTCTCACAGCATCCTGTGTTCACCTTTCAGGCAGATGGCTGCAGAAGACTCCTGAAGAGTTTTCAGCATGAGAATTCTATCAGAGAAAGAAGAGGGTGTGAAGATAAACCCCATTTGTTTAGCATTATTCTGTGACAGATTTCATGTTTGCACTGACATTTGTGATGAAATCATGCTCTCAGTTCTGGGAGTGAGCTCAGTGTGGTCTCCTTGGACACGCGCAGGAGCCAGGACCTGATAGCACTGTCTAGGTCCTGCCTGTTGTCCTTGCCTTTGCTGAGGCTCGGAGAGTCAGTCTGCTGCCTCCTCTAGCCTGTGAGAAGGAAAGGGAGGAAGAGGAATGAAGGAGTTTGGAGTATGCTTCCACTTTGGTCTTGAACTCATTCTGCACACTGTGGGTGTACAGTAGATTGGTTTTGTGAAATTTCCTCTTTAAGTCCCTGTTAAACTTAACGCTTATCTTTTTGATGGATTTCATGTTTATAAATATTTTTTCTTATATTTAGGAGTCTCCAAAAAATGTAGAATCCTTTGCTTCCATGCTGAGGCACTCTCCACTGACACAGATGGGGCCTGCCAAGGACAAACTGGTCATTGGACGGATCTTTCATATTGTGGAGGATGATCTCTACATAGATTTTGGTGGCAAGTTTCACTGTGTATGTAAAAGACCGGACGTGGATGGCGAGTAAGTAGAATCATTTCCAACTGACCGTCAGTAAATTGCTTGTTCTGCAATCTTAAGGACCAGAGTTCCAACCCTGGAACCTCCACAGAAAGCCAGGTGTGGTACACGCACTTGTAATCCCAATGCCAGGAGGCAGATGGGTCCCTCGGGCTCAGTGCCCTGCCAGTATAGTCTACCTGGGGAGCTGGAGGCCAGTGAAAGACCCTGTCTCAAAAGAGGATATGTGAGGGACAGCGCCTAAGAAATGACATCCGGGATTGAGATGGTCTCCATACTCTTGTAAATGCATACCTTCCCCACACATGTGTAGCTATAAACGTTGATGTACTGCAAAGGCTTTGTTGAACACAGGTGATTTTTTTAAATTAGCACTGTTTTTTAAATACATTTTTGATACATTTTGATTACTCTTTCTCCCTGCTCTTTCTTATCTCCATCCTGATGGACACATTCTCCTTCCTGCCAGACCATTTTCAGGTTCATGACTTTTGGTTTTGTTGTGTGACTCATTTAGTTTAACCAGGACCATCTATGTGACCGCTGAATTTGAAGTACACACTGGAACTTGGGAAGGTCACCAGTGGGTACAGACTACAAACAGTGGCTCCCCCTCCCTCAGTCTTCCACACCCTTGCTCGCCTGTGATGATAAGCTCATTCTGCAGATCCAATACAGGCGCTGCAGCGCCTTGATTGCAGTCCCTGTCTGGGTCTTGCCTGGAACATGGTGCTTCGCAACTCTTCTTCCTGTCTTATGATTCTCACAGTTTTCTGCCCCCCCCCCCCCCCCCCCCCCCCCCCCCCGCCTTCTGAAGTGTCCTTTGAGCCTTAGAGCGGATGCTCTGAATGTCCCTTTAGGAGAGTGTATTCAGTCATCACTTATTCTCAGCACCTTCTGCAGCCGTTAGTCTCTGCATTCCATAGGTATACAGTTTTAAAAACCACAGTGTGGTCATGCTCATGCGAGTCAGAAATAAGGTTCCTGGAGGAAACTGCTTTCTGCACACATTAAGTCAACAAGCCCTGGGTTTGATTGAGAGAGTCTGCCTCAATTGATAATGCGGAACATGATGAAGGAAGGCACCCAATGTCAATGTATAGACCGACACATTCAAACACATACACACCCTACACATATGCATTCAAATAGAAAGGAGGTTGTGCCTGGTGTGGCGGCATACATGTTTAATCCTAGTTCTTGGAGGCAAAGACTGGTAGATCTTTTATGAGTTCTAGGCCAGTCTTATCTCCATAGAGAGTTTCAGACCAGCCAAGGTCATATAGTATAAAACCAAGTCTCAGAAAGAAAAAGAAAAGGAAGGAAGGAAGAAAGAAAGAGTAAAGAGGTTGACTGGGAGATGACTCGATAGTTAAAGCACTAGCAGAGTAAATAGCAAACATAAGGACCAGTGTTTGCATCCACAGAACCTACATAAAGGCTGAGTGGACTAGTGGGGCTCCTGCTTGTAATACTACCATTTGGAAGAAGGACACAGAAGATTCCCTGAGTAAGCTGACTAGCTAGCTAGACTAGAGACTGTGTCTCAGTCACTAAAGTAGAGAGTGACCAAAGAAGGCTTCAGACATCAGCCTCCAGCCTCCACATATACACACAGGCATGCACACCTGTAATACACACACATACCCGGATGGAGGTACACGTGCACATGCCACCCTATACAATACACACACCGCATATACATGTCAAAGGAAAGAAACAGATATGGAGAGGATCTGTTCTAGATTTAAGAGGGTAATCCTAAGAGATAGCTATAGCTAACCTTCCTGAGCACTGCGGGTCTTTACAAGTGTAGATGATAGTAACTGAGCTCCCCTGGTTAGGGCTTAAGGCTTGTTCTACCTGACGAAATTAATGAAATACCCATTTTTTCCCACATCACTGATATCTGAGAGACTTTTTAACTGTTTATTTCTGATTTTAAAAAGAGTCCCAGCCTTGCCAACTTCTGGACTGTCGACTTCTCCCTTCTTGGCCAGTTTCACCTAGTGCGTGTCTGGGGAGATGTAGGTGGTGGGCTCTCACAAGGTAGTTTGGGCCTCTCCAGCACACCTCTCCCTCAGCCAAATCAGATGCCAGCCTTTGTTTTAGTAAGCTGAGTGGCATAAGTTACCAGGACGGAAGAGACAGTGGGGCTTCCTTTGCTTCCTGGAGTGGGAAGCAATGGCTCAGGCAAATGTAAAACACGTTCAAACCCAGTCCAGAGTAGTAAGACCTAAAGAAACTCCAGCTTGGGTCTATCTGCAGTCCAGATTCCAGCACTGTACTGTGCGTGTGTGCGGCATAGCATGGCTGAAGGGGTTGGTTTCATGTAAGGATTTAGAACACGGGTGGTGTCTGGGAGGCAGATGTTCCTGTTAGAGGGCAGATGTGGATGCAGGCTTTACTAAAGCTGTTCCCCAGGCATGTTAAGCCTATCTGTAGATAAAACCATGTAGACAGTTTCCTACCCTGTCAGATTTATTCTGACTTTTAGATGCCCCAGATCCTTCTCTTTTCCTTTGAGGCACAGTCTTGTTCTGTTGCCCTCACTGGCTGGAACTTGGGCAGTCCTGCTTCTGCCTCCCTCCTGAATGCTAGGGCTGTAGATGGAAACCACTACACCTGGCACTTTCTCTCTAAGGATGGGATTTTGTTAATAGTTTTCATAGATAATTCTTTACGAATACTGGTTGGTCTTTTTCATTTAGTTGAAATTTTATAACATCTGTTTTGTCATTATGTCATTTTTTCTTGAACACAATATTTCAGAATGCCTTCAGAATGTCTTGAATAGAAAATTTCAGAATTACAGATTTGATTCTTTTCCTTGTTTGCCAAATTACAAATTTTTAAATGTCAGTAAATGAGATTAGATATTCTCTTATGTGAATTATATTATGTATCAAATACTCTTTATAGTGTAGCTTTAAATGGTTAAATGCTAGAATCTTTTGCAATATTTACTAAACCTTAGAATTTCATTTAAAACTGTTCACACACCACTTGAGAGCACAATCTTACAGAATGACTGCTTGTAGCCCCACCACCATCTGTCCTCCAAAGTGGACTCTACTACTTAACAAGTCTTTTGGAAGGAGAAGGGATGGGCAGTTCACAGTGCTCTTGCAAAGATCTCTAGTATTTAGAGTAGTTGCTGTTTTCATTTACTTCTTCTCCCTCCCTCCCTCCCTCCCTCCTTTCTGTATTTAAGTGAGTTAAATGTGTCATCTCTTGGGACCTCTCAGTACCTACCTCTCAGCTCCTACTTCGACAAACCAACCGTCCAGTATCCAGAAATATATCCTTAACTTACAAAGTTCTCACAAATTTAATGTATTTATGAATGAAGATCATGAAGAGGGTTGTGCAAGAGTTGATATGCTCATTTGTATATTCACCTACTCATTCATACTTACTGCATCTCATTGTCTGGGCACTGTAGAGAGGGCTAGTGACTCATTCATTCATTGTCTGTCTTTGTGAAGTAAAGATTCTCTCTAATGGTGGAAAGGGAATAGATAATAAGTACATAAATTAGTTTAAAATAGCAGTAACCCTACAAGGGGAAAAGGATAGTATGGAGACAAAATGCAGATGAGTAGGAAGTACTAGTCAGAAAAGGCCTTTGCTCACAGCCTGTATTGATGTCGACGTGAAATGCTGTCGGAGGACCTTTATAAAAACGATAAGCAGAAACTGAAGCTTACACGCTGTCCCTTGCTGTGGACCAGAAGTGATATATCTAACTGTGCCCAAGGAGTAATTCAGTTCAGACACAATTTAACCTGGAGGGTTCGATTATTTTCTTCTGCTGCCTACAATACATAACATGGATTTAAGAGAGAAACTAAGCCAGGATGGTCTTTGTCCAGCTTTTCTTGTATCATGAGGTGTTTCTGCCATCTACAGAGTATTTATTAAATTTCTTTTATGTGTAGAAATGTGTAGGTTCTCCCTAAAAGTCTTCAGTTTACTATAGGTCTTCACAGGTGTCAGTCACTTAAGCTTTGAAAGTGCTGGAGAAAAATATAAGGCTGGTGTAGTTACTGTTTACTGCTTGTTTCATTACTATTTGAATGCAAAACAAAATGTGTGGGTGGAAACTTCCAAAGAAATGTTGGCCTGACCTTTGTCACTGCCAGGAAGATAGTGTCACTGGAATGGACAGTAATGAGCTGGCCTGGCAGCCCCTCACCTCCATTGTCCCTGTATGTTTAGATTATATAGCTCGCTATAGAGGTTATTTTATGGATTTGAGAGATCTTTACATTCCTCTTCCATAGTGTCAGACCTCTCTGCTAGACAGACTCTGAGTGACCCAATCTTCTGTTATGACTCATTTGAAGTCACTCTAAATAGAGCACGCATATTTATTTAGCATTCATAAGCTGCATCCTGACCTCGTCATTTCTTTCACTACTTGTAAAGAATCATGTTTTATCTTTTTTCAGACTTCCTTCCCCAAGGCCAGGATTACACTTGGGCATTACTTGTTAGGCAAATGCTTACACTAAGCTGCCTCCCCAGCGTGTCATTCAGATGTTTGTATGGTTGAATGCATTCTAATTTAAGACATTTTCAGAATGAGAAGATACAGTGGATAACTAAAAGCTAGTAATGTAAGTTTAGGTAAATGTTTAATTTTGTTGTCATTGTCTTAGCGAATATGTTTAATGATATTTTAGACTTAGACAAATTGATAGGGATTGCAGACCATTTTAATTGCTTCACTATTCCCATGAGCTAAATAGTCTTTAATAAGCCCCATAGTGTTTATTTGCTTTATTTTGGCTATTGTCCTGTTTCTTTTTTTCCCTTTTCCCCCATAGTTTCCTTTTTTATTGTTATTTTTATTTTATATTTTTTTATTGAGCTATACATTTTCCCCCAGTCCCCTTCCTCCCTCCCTCCGCTCCTTCCACCTTTCCCCATACTTACCCCTCCCAATTTACTTAAGAGATCTTGTCTTTTTCTCCTTTCTTAGTAGATCCATGTCTCTCTTAGGGTCCTCTTTGTTATCTAGGTTCTCTGGGATTGTAGACTACAAGCTGGTTATTCTTTGCTTTATGTCTAATATCTGCTTATGAGTGAGCACATATTATATTTTTCTCTCTGTGTCTGAGTTACCTCATCAGAATTTTTTTCTGTTTCTGTCCATTTGCTTGCAAATATCAAGATGTCATTATTTTTTTTACCACTGAATAATACTCCATTGTGTAAATGTACCACATTATCCTTATCCATTCTTCAGCTGAGGAGCATCTAGGTTGTTTCTAGGTTCTGGCTATTACAGATAATGCTGCTATGAACATAGATGAGCACATCCCCTTATGGCATGATTGAGCATCCTTTGAGTATGTGCTCAAAAGTGATATTGCTGGATATTAAAGTAGATTGATCCCTAATATTCTGAGAAACTGCCATATTGATTTCCTAAGCTACTGTACAAGTTTGCACTCCCACCAGCAATGCAACAGTGTTCCCCTTACTCCACATCCTCTCCAGCATAAGTTGTCATCAGTGTTTATGATCTTGGCCGTTCTGATAGGTATAAGATGGTATCTCAGAGTTGTTTTGATTTGCATTCTCTGATGGCTAAGAATGTTGAGCATTTCCTTAAGAGTCTTTT
The DNA here is from genome assembly GCF_903992535.2 of Arvicola amphibius. NCBI lineage: Eukaryota > Metazoa > Chordata > Mammalia > Rodentia > Cricetidae > Arvicola > Arvicola amphibius. Next base: position 62,603,149 of record NC_052057.2, read on the forward strand.
GGCCATCTGAAATTCCTCTATTGAGAGTTCTCTGTTTAAATCTGTACCCCATTTTTTAATTGGATTATTTGGTATTTTGGTGTCCAGTTTCTTGAGTTCTTTGTATATTTTGGAGATCAGTCCTCTGTCAGATGTGGGCTTGGTGAAGATCTTTTCCCATTCTGTAGCTGTTGTTTTGTCTTGTTGACCGTGTTCTTTGCTTTACAGAAGCTTCTCAATTTCAGGAGGTCCCATTTATTAATTGTTTCTCTTGTGTCTGTGCTACTGGGTTTATATTTAGGAAGCTGTCTCCTGTACCAATACATTCATGGATACTTCCCACTTTCTCTTCTATGAGGTTCAGTGTAGATGGTTTTATGTTGAGGTTTTTGATCTATGGAATTGAGTTTTGTGCATGGCATAGATATAGATCTATTTGCATTTTTTCTACATGTCAGCACCATATTTGCTGAAGATTCTTTTTTTCCATTTTATAATTTTAGCTTCTTTGTCAAAAATCAGGTGTTCATAGGCGTATGGATTGTTGTCACTTGTGTGAGTAGAGTTACCCCAAGATATTTTATGTTATTTGTGGCTATTGTAAAGGGTGATGTTTCTCTGATTTCTTTCTCAGCTTGTATATCATCTGTATTTAGGAGGGCTGATGATTTTTTGAGTTAATTTTGTGTCCTGCTGCATTATTGAAGGTGTTTATGATTTGTAGAAGTTCCCTGGTAGAATTTTCGGGGTCACTTATGTAAACTATCGTATCATCAGCAAATAGTGAAAGTTTGACTTTTTATTTTCTGATTTATATCCCTTGATCTTCTTTTATTATCTTATTGCTTTAGCTAGAATTTCAAGTACTATATTGAATCGAGTGACAGCCTTGTCTTTTTCCTGATTTTAGTGGAATCGCTTTGAGTTTCTCTCCGTTTGATGTTGGCTGTTGGCTTGCTGTATATTGACTTTATTATGTTTAGGTATATTCCTTGCATTGCTGCTTTCCCCAAGACCTTTATCGTGAAGGGGTGTTGAATTTTGTCAAAGGGTTTTCCAGCATCTAATGAGATGATCATGTGGTTTTTTTCCTTTTAGTTTGTTTATATGGTGGATTACATTGACGGATTTTTATATGTTGAACCATCCCTGCATCTCTGGGATGAAACCTACTTGGTCATGGTGGATGATTTTTCTGATGTATTTTTGGATTTGGTTTCCAGCATTTTATTGAGTATTTTTGTATCAATGTTCATGAGGGGGATTGGTCTCTAATTCTCTTTCTTAGTTATGTCTTTGTATGGTTTGGGTATCAGTGTAACTGTAGCCCCATAAAAAGAGTTTGGTAATGTCCCTTTTGTTTCTATTGTGTGGAACAATTTGAGGATTATTGGTATTAGTTCTTCTTTGATGTTCTTGCAGAATTCTTTGCTGAAACCATCTGGTCCTGGGCTTTTTTTTTGGTTGGGAGACTTTTGATGACTGTTTCTATTTCCTTAGCAGTTATAGGTTATTTAATTTGCTTTTCTGGTTTTGATTTAATTTTGGTTTATGGTACTTAGCCAGAAAATTGTCCATTTCCTTTAAGCTTTTCAGTTTTGTGGAGTACATGTTTTTGAAGTATGACCTGATGATCGTCTGGATTTCCTCGTGTCTGTTGTTATGCCCCCCTTTTCACTTCTGACCTTGTTAATTTGGATGTTCTCTCTCTCTCTGCCTTTTGGTTAGTTTGGATAAGGGTTTGTCTTGTTGATTTTTATGAAGAACCAACTCTTTGTTTCCTTGATTGTTTTGTTCTCATTTGTTTCTATTTTATTGATTTCAGCGTCAATTTGATTATTCCTGTCGACTGCTCCTCCTGGAGGAGTTTGCTTCCTTTTGTTCTAGAGCTTTCAGGTGTTTTGTTAATTTGCTAGTGTGGGATTTCTCCAACTTCTTTATATAGTCATTTACTGCTATAAACTTTCCTCTTAGTACTGCTTTCATAGTGGGTATGTTGTACCTTCATTTTCATTGAATTCTAGGAAGTGTTAATTTCTTTCTTCCTTCCTTGACTCAGGAATTCATTTGGTTCAGTTGAGCATTGTTCAGTTCCCATGAGTTTGTAAACTTTCTGAGATTTCATTGCTGTTGAGCATCTTTTGGGTATATGCCCAAGAGTGGAATTGCTGGATCCTGAGATAGGTTGATCCCCAATTTTCTGGGAAGCTGCCATACTGATTTCCAAAGGGGTTGTACAAGTTTGCATTCCCACCAGCAATGGATGAGTGTTCCCCTTACTCCACTTCCTCTCCAGCATAAGCTACCATAGTTGTTTTTGATCTTAGCCATTCTGACAGGTGAAAGATGGTATCTCAGAGTTGTTTTGATTTGCATTTCCTGATGGCTAGGAATGTTGAACATTTCCTTAAGTATCTTTTAGCCATTTAATATTCTTCTGTTGAGAATACTCTGTTTAGTTCTGTACCCCATTTTTTAATTGGGTTATTTAGAATTTTGATGTCTAATTTCTTGAGTTCTTTATATATTTTGGAGATCAGTCCTTTGTCTGATGTGGAGTTGGTGAAGATCTTTCCCCATCCAGTAGGCGCTTTATTGTTTTATTGACTGTGTTCTTTGCTTTATAGAAGCTTCTCAGTTTCAGGAGGTCCTATTTATTTATTGTTGCTCTCAGTGTCTGTGCTACTGGGGTTATATTTAGGAAGTTGTCTCCTGTGCCCATGCATTGAAGACTACTTTTCACTTTTTTTCTGTCAGATTCAGTGTGATCGGATTTACATTGAGGTCTTTTATCCATTTGGACTTGAGTTTTGTGCATGGGGATAGATATGGATCTATTTTCATTCTTCTACATGTGAGGAGAACTTGAAGGAATGTGATACATGATGGAGGAAGGGACAGAGATGAGAGCAAGGAAAGACATATCTTGATTGAGGGAGCCACTATAGGGTTAGCAGAAACCTGGCTCTAGAGAAATTCCCAGGAATCCACAAGGATGACCCCAGCTAAGACCCTAAGCAGTAGAGTAGAGGAGAGAGGACCCAATCTTGACTTGCGCTGTAGTCAGACTGATGAATATCACCATAGAACCTTCATCCAACAACTGATGGAAACAGATGCAGAGACCCGCTTCAGAGCACTGTACTGAGCTCCCAAAGTCCAGATGAAGAGTGGGAGGAATGAGAATATGAGCAAAGAGGTCAAGACCATGATGGGGACACCCACTGAAACAGTTTACCTGAGCTAATAGGAGCTCACAAACTGCAGCTAGACTAGAAAGGAACAAGCATAGGACCAAACCAGTCCCTCTAAATGTGGTTGACAGTTGCACTGCTGGGGCAGATTGAGGGCCCACTGGCAGTGGCACCAGGATTCATCCCTACTGCATGTACTGGCTTTTTGGGATCCTATTCTCTTTGTATGTATACCTTGCTCAGCCTAGATATAGTAGGGAGGGCCTTGGTCCTTCCTACAAAGCAATGTGCTTTACCCTCTCTGAGGATTGTTGGATGGGGGTGGAGTGGTAGGGTGTGTGGAGGGAATGGGAGGAGAGGAGGGAGTGGGAACTTGGATTGGTATGTATAATGATATTATTGATCAATAAAAAAGAAAGTAAAAACAAAACAAAAATCTCTAGAGTTGATTTTTCTAAGAACTGATTGAGCAAGAATATTTGAAGGTTGAGAAGCAAAGCTAAGAGTGGCGTTACCCACCTACAGTGTAACACTGGGAACACTGAGGCAGAAGGTCACAGTCAGTCTGATGTGTATGTGTAGTAAGTGCCGGACCAGCCCGGGCTGCAGAGTAAGGCCCTTTCTTAGACTCTCACCTATACATGCACACAAACGGTGAACACAAGATTGTAAAATTTGGAAGGCATTGCTTTGCAGATGACTTTCTGTCTGGTTCTCTTTCTGGTGGTGGACCTGGCAGACATAAGTCTTACAAGATAGGCAAGGCTAGGAAAGGAAGGTGGCTAGAGCTCCACAGTCTACCCTCACTCAAAGAGATGGCGGTACTCACACTTGGTGTGTTTAAGTCGCTTTGCTTTTGCTTCTCATTCTTCCAGTGTATCTGTCTCTTTTGTCTGAGTCTTCTTTGTTCTTATGTAACCAGAGGGCTTCTGCTATGATTTAGACAAAGCCCCTTTTTCAGTATCTGCCTACCCTTTTCTTTAGATATTTTTTTCTTCTGTCATATGCACACAATGTACACTCAAATGAACAGATTTGTTCCAGTGTGAATAGCACACAAAAACCTAGAATGTAGGCAATAGCATTGCTATTTTCCAAGTGAATGAAATGACTTTCTGGGCATAATGTGTTGCAGTTACACAATTAATTAATACCACAGATTTTCAGCCTAGGGCTCTGTGTTAATCCAGGGCCCATGAGGGTTTTCTGCTTTTCCCATCATGAAACATAAAATCATTTACATGTTGTCAAAACTTAGTCTCATCTGCGCAGTCCGTTCTCTACCAGGGGCACTGAAGGCAGTGTATTAGTGAGAGATAGATGCAGATCTGCTAAAGGATGCAGGGGGTTCGCTATCGATGGTGGCCATGATGGCTGCGGTCTGAGTATGTGTGTGTGTGTGTGTGTGTGTGTGTGTGTGTTCCAAGATTCAGATGTTAAAACATAATCACCAGCGTGATACTATTAGGAGGTCTGGCTGTTGGAAAGGGGTCACGTCACGAGTGGCATTAGTGTTTTTGTAAACTCTTGAGAACTTCCTTGATCCTTCCACCAGTTGAGGATATAGTGTCCTTCGTCAGATACACACTCAGCTGCCACCTTTTAGACTCCTTAACTCTTATAACTGTGAGGAATAGTAGCTGCTGTTTGTAAGCGACCATTTTTCTTGGGCTTTGTTGTGGCATACTGACCTGACTAAGGCAATGGTATTCCATGGTTTGACAGTGTTATCACCAGTACAGTAATGTATAGTGGGCCCAGGATTTTTAGAATAAATCAAGATTGTCATTTTAGTGCCCACAGTAGTAACAGTAATTGGTTATGTTTAGCAGTGATTGGTAGCTGAAGTCAGCATGCCTCATGATATTTAGAAATGAGATTTATTTTGCAGGGAACAAAAGTCTGTTGATACATGTCATGCTCAATTTTTCATTCTTTGATTGGTGCTTTTATAGAATGTAACAGCTTTAACTTCATTGGGCCTAAAACTTAACCTTTTTTGGTTTTTATGTCCTGAGGTCATACTTGCAAATATGAATTTCTATCTTTTATCACACAGATACCATATAGAGTTACTGCTCAGTAAACACATAACCGCCAGTTCTGTAATTTTGTTTCAACTCTCCTTTCCTGATATGACGCCCGTTTCTGCTCTCAAATCTCCTACATTTTCCTGTCCAGTGTACTAAAACCTGAGAAACTGGTTGTGCTGAAAATAAGGACAGCTACTGAATAAGGCCCCAGGTGCACGCACTTTAGCCCATGAGCTTCCGCGTGTGTTATGACAGCTGCTCAGCTCCTCAGCTCCGTTCTCATTGACTCTAGAATACTGACATCACCAGATAACTAACTTCCCGATGAGTGAAGTGTGGCTGCCCTGGGGTTTGCCTCTGTTCACTGGTCCACCTGGTAGGGTTGTCACATGTTAGAGCAGTGTCTGTCGGACCAGCCAAGGTGCTGAGTGTTTGGGACATGAGCATTTGTCACGGTAGAAACTGTAACACCTCAGTAGGAATAGTGGGGAAAGTAAGATGGGATTATTGGATTCTAGCTTGTGTTTAAAGAAGTGAAATTCTTACAGGGAACTTGTAGGTGGATCATGAAATTCCTCTAAAAATTATTAAGCCTAAAGAATAGCTTTATGATGTTGATTAGTTTGGTTGCTTTGGAATATACCTGTAAAACATTTATTTTTAAACAAACATAGTATAACTTTTCATTGAGTCTAGAAACTTTAAGTGTGTAGCTAGCAGAGCAGTGGTTCTTAACCTGTGGTCAAGTGACCTTTCACAGGGGTTAAGACCATCAGAAAACAGATATTTACATTATGATTCATAACAGAAGCAAAAGTACAGTTATGAAGTAGCAACAAAAATAATTTTATTGTTGGGATTCACCACAATATGAGGAACTGTATTAAAGGTTTACAGCCTTAGGAAAGTTGAGGACCACTATATAACAGTTACCTCAGTATTATTAATGCTAATGATACATGGATTAGAGCTAATCTTTGCATCTTGAGAGTTGTCTCAGTGCATGGTACAGAGAGTAAACTCATACAAATAGCGCCATGTTCATTGTTTGACTATGTTCTTTGGGAATGGCGACTAGGGGTCAGTCTCCATTGCTTGCATCAGGGAGGCTATTGCAGAGGAACTGCTGACATGGGTGGGGAAGGATGGGCAGAGCAAGAGTGCTGGCTGCCATGTCTCCTGGGAACCCAAGCAGTTTAGCCAGCCTGGGTTAAGGAGGTGTGGTAGAAAATGTGGCAGGTGGACAGAATATAGGTTTTCAGAAATATAAATGCTGTTTTAAAAGGTGTGGCTTTATTTGAAGGGGGGTAAATAGCCACTGAAATATTTTAACGGGTAACATGAATCACATTTGTGTTTCAGTGAGGTCATTCTGGAAGCGGTGTGGAGTGTTTACTGAAAGAAAAGTACTAGAGTTGGGTCACTGAGGAAACTGTGAGGAAAGTGATGGCAGCGTGAATACAGCCCTCAGCAAAGTAGAGAGAGGAGCCTGGTCTGGACGGGAGGCAGAGGCAGCTTTCAGACAGTATTCTAGTTCAGATGTGGCTTAGTAGTGAGTTGAGTTGTACTGGGGGGAGGTGGAACAGAAGGGTTATTTTTGACATCTTGCTTGCTCCCATTAAGATTAAGATCAGTTTGATTCTGTCATTCTCATTCTTGGGCATTCAACTTCTAATTAGTTACCAGGCTAGGAGCGCTTGCTTCCACCTTTACCAAAGTACAGAATCCCCACAGTTTATCAATGCTTATTGATTTGTCAGACTCTCAAAACCTTTTCATTATTATATTTTCATTTTTCAGGAATTGCAAGCATTTCTGTAAAATCATCCAGCTCAGCTGTATAAGTAAAAAGTCCTTTTATTTATTAATGTGTAAATGAGGCTTGTGCCTCTTTAATGCATTATATCTACTCTGGCATCTCTATCACAACACACGTGATTGACAGCTCTGAAAATCGAGTTTCAAAACAAGCATGATTGGCAGCTTCAAGGTAACTTGCACGTGCCCTGAATGTTATTTGTACTTTTGTTTGACACTGGGGTGGAATAAACAAGCTAATTTCCCAGTCTTTGTTTCTATTTCAGGTTATGAAATATATAGGGTCAAATAGAAAATGGAATATATAGTGGATGTTTCAAATACTCAAGTTTTAAGGTGTGTATTGGCAAAGAGAAAATAAAAGTTTGAATTGAGTCTCATTACTTCAGAAGAGAAAGAACACACCTTAAAAGTATGTCTATTTTTGTTGAGATTGGTGATTTAGACTCATTCTATGACCTAGCTCTTCTTTAATACATCTTCGATAATTTAAAAGTAAAAGGGTGTGTTATATTTAAACTTTAAATAAAAGACATTAGTTATATGAACGATATGTTCACAGGTGGTCAGATTGTACATTATGGTCTTTTCTAGACACATCGGAGCTGTGGAAGCATGTGGTGTCGGCTGCACATAGTATTAAGGGGGTCAAGTTGTTCCTAGTTGAGATGCATGTCATGGAAACTGCATTTGGATTTTGCTGTTAGCTTGGTTGCTGTGGACTCTGTTTTGTTGCTACCAGAGCTGACTGCTGTGTAATTGTCACCTGTGTACTCTATCAGGGCGGAGATGGTCAAAAGAAATGTCTGGGGAGTTTTTTGTGCCATTTCGGGACTGTAAAGGTCACAAGTGATCTGGCCGTGTCTTGGTATGGCTACTTGGTGTGACATTAAAACCTCAGTAGGACAGAGGAGAAAAAGTCAACGCTTCACTCCTACACTTGGGTCAAGAATGGAATTTCCAAATATTATAAGTTGTTTTCATAAAAGATCTGTGTTCTATTTTAGCCTGTATAATTTTCCATTAATTCGTTGCTACTTGGTAACATCTAGAGACTTGGAGAATAGTATTTCAGTACATGTTTTGTAATTTGTGGTTATTATAAATAATATTTCACATTTGTTGAACATTCTCTATGCAAAATATGTTATAAAGAAAATTGCATGCATTATTTTCTACATCCTTTTTATTACTCTGATATTAATACTTTAGGAAACCTGTTTAAAGACACTGAGGAAATGAAGGCTAGCATTTGAAGTGACTTACCAGTGCTTTGGCACCAGCAAGTGAGCATGCCTGAGCCAGCATAGCTCCTTTCTGCCCTTCGCATCAGCTTTGCTACTTCACGCTGTTCAGATTCACTCCCAGTAGAAGTATGTGTGCATGCATGCATGTGTGTAATTTCATTTCTCCTCAGTAAACTTTTTGCATATCTTCACTACAGTATGTTGAATACAGTTCCAAAGATCTGGAGAGCATAGCAGCAATTCAGAAAAATGAGCAAATGCTCACGTGAATGAGGTGTTTAGAGAAAGAGTTAAGATGGTTTCATAAGCAGAAAAAAAAGTCTTTTCTAAAAGATGGAACTTAAGAATCTAGACGATGGAGAAGTTGTTGGGAATTAAGTAATGGAAAAACATTTCTGGGGAAGCGGCATGAAGTATGGCAGAGAATCAGAATGCACACAGTGTGATTGTTGATATCAATTTGTGTCTTAGGGTTTCTATTGCTCTGATGAAACACCATGACCAAAAAGAAAGTTGAGAAGGAAAAGATTTATTTGGCTTATACTTGCATCGTTGGAGGAAGTTGGAACAGGGATTTAAGCAGGGCTGGAATCTGGAATTGATAATAGAGGCCATTGATAGGTGCTGCTTATTGGCTTGTTTGCTGTGGCTTGCTCAGCCTGCTTTCTTTTTTTGTTTGTTTGTTTTTGTTTTGTTTTAGTTGGTTGATTTTTTTCGAGACTAGGTGTCTCTGTAGCTTTGGAGCCTGGCCTGGAACTAGCTCTTGTAGACCAGGCTGGCCTCAAATTCACAGAGATCCTCCTACCTCTGCTTCCCAAGTGCTGGGATTAAAGGCGTGTGCCACCACTGCCAGGCCGACCTGCTTTCTTATAGAACTTAGGACAGCAGTCTGGGGATGGGCCCTCCCCAACTGATTAGTAAATGAGAAAATGACTTACAGCTGGATCTCTTGGAGGCAGTTCCTCAACGGAGGCTCCTTCTCTTGTGACTGTAGCTTGTGTCAAATTAACACACAGAACCAACCAGTACAGGGTGTAACAAGTTTTCCCAAAACTTAGTAACTTAGAATAGTAAACATTTGTTTGTCTCATGTAATTGATAGAATCCAGAATCAATGATTGCCTTAGCTGAATGATTCTGGCTCATGGTCTCTTGGGAAGCTCATTCGAGGTATTTGCCTGGTAAATAGTCATCGGAAAGCTTGGCTGGGAGTAGAGGAAGATCAACTGTGCCATGAGCTGGTGGCTAAACCATGAACACTGAACCTTTGGGGAACATTCCAGATCCAGACCATAACATAGCATGCTGGATGTTGGCAGGAGGTCTCATTCCTCTGCATGAACCTCTCCATCTAGACTGAGTGGACGCCTTCCTGGGTCCTCTACGAAAGGGAGGCGGGACGTCATGGTGAAGGTGTCGTGGAGCATGCATCTTCACTTACCCCTCCTCTGTAAGAAGTGAGCCCCTAGGCTTTCTTCATGGGGTTGGGGGTGTGGATTGGCCTGCCTCCTATATGGGGAGGTGTACAGAGTTTATGTACATTATTTCTTGTGAGCAAAACTCAACTTTTATTCTAAAAATGTCATAATTGCTTTTAAAATTTCTTTGTGTGTTGTCTATAATTTGTAAGTGTGTACACATGTGTATATGGGTAACTATACATGTGTGCACATATAGTAGATATCAGACCTACTTACCACAATTATGTTTTTGAGGCTGGGTTCCCTGCTGACCTGACGCTGATCACTTTGGCTAGGTTAGTTGACCAGTGAACCCACCCGTCTTCACCCTACCCTCCTTCCAGTGCTAAGCTGAAGCGACGAGTGTTTTCCCATGCCTGCCTTTTAGATGGGTTCTAGGAACCCACGTTCAAGTGGTCTTGCTGTGCAGCAGCCTTTGCTGACTGAGCAATCTCCCAGCCATGTTGTAACTCTATAAAACAAATGAGATGTGTGGTAGAAAAAGACATAAGAAAATGAAAACATTCTTCTATCTTTTCTATATTTTCTTTGGTGGTGGTGTTGGGGGCGGGGAGTTCTATACTGCTTCTTCCTCAGGATAGTTGGCTGCATTGTTCCATAAGGGTAGAGGGAGCAGAAGCTGGGAACAGGGTTTGGACAGCTGTGGGTATGACAGAGACAGCTATCTAGGAGACACTTCAGTGAATGTGCTCAACTTTATTTCAGAGAATAAGAAATATCTAGGATTGGGAAGCCCGGGGACAACCCTAATCTGAATTAACTGTCATGGTTCTGTCATAAGACTCCTAGTATAAGTCTCAGTTATCATATTGCAGCAGGGCAGCCTTCTAGCAGGGGTCTGTGCCAAGGGTCATGCTAAAGATAAATCAGGCATCTGGCTTAGAGACAACTTTCAGATGCTCTGGGAAATTCTCCATATAAGGACAGGTAGAAGCAGGAAGTTTCACTGGGGAGGAACGGATTCCCATGTTGCCTAGCTTTGGAAAGAGCTGCCAGGCCATGATAGACTGCAACTTCTGATCAGCCAGCAAGGCCTCCCAACAGGATTTGAGACAGGTTCTCTGTAACCCTGGTTGTCCTGGAACTTGTTCTGTAGACCAGGCTGGCCTCAAACTCAGAGATCCACCTGCTTCTGTCTCCTGAGTGCTGGGATTAAAGGTATACATCACCACCACCTGGCATCCTTTGCCATATTTTTAATGTTGATGTGGTTTTATCACCAATATTAGTAGTATTAATTACTTTTAACCCTAAATTTCTAATATATTTACAAGATATCTTTATATAAAAAGATATATATATATATATATATATATATATAAAGATAACTTTAGATATATATAGTTTGTGTGATTCTAGGTATCCAGACCTTTGCCCCCTTACTTAGGTGTATGCTGAGTAGACTAATGTCACTTGGAAATAGTTTGGGAAGCATCCATGGGGTGTGTCAGGTCCTGCCAGCTCAGGTTTCTACATCTTTCTCTGTCTGATCCCCCCCACCCCGCTCTTACCCACTCTCTTAATGGCAAGAGCTCTTTCTTCAGGCTGCTGGTGCGTAGTTCTCTAAATATTTATTTCTTCTCATACAAGAGAACCTGAATGATTTCAGACTAATCGTCAGGCTGTAGTTTTTGCTTTGGCTAATTGAATCACTGTGCGTGCAGCCTGAAAGCCGAGTCACCCTCCTCATTGCAGCCCTTCTTCTAAATGTTTCAGTCCAATCCATGTGCAAGCTTTTGTCTCCATGTTGCTTTTTCTTTTATCTCTCTGTTGTCTCTCACCAGCTCTGCTGGGTACCAAACCAGGGCCTTGTGTGTTCTAGACAGCAGTGTTTACCACTTAACTCCTGCCCTGCCATGCCCTTCCCTTCCCTCTCAGTTATTGTTTAAATTGTCCCTCCTGTCTGCACTGTGGACTTTTCTTCTGTCTCATACCTAGAAAGCTACAAAGGCTTCTTCCTCATCATTCTCTTTGTCCCTCTTCTCTTTACTTTGTTAATTTTGTCTTTTTTATTTTCTGTGCATATATATTTTATCACCTTTATTTTATTGATTTTTATTGAGCTCTATATTTTTCCCTGCTCCCCTCCCTGCCTCTACCTTCTCCCCTTCAACCTTCCCCCAAGGTCCCCACGCTCCCAGTTTACTCAGGAGATCTTGTCTTTTTCTACTTTCTACTTCCCATGTAGATTAGATCTATGTAACTCTCGCTTAGTATCCACATTGTTGTCTAAGTTCTCTGGAATTGTGGTTTGTAGGCTGGTTTTCTTTGCTTTATGTTTAAAAACTACCTATCAGTGAGTACATGTGATAATTGTCTTTCTGGGTCTGGGTTACCTCACTCAAAATAATGTTTTCTAGCTCCATCCATTTTCCTGCAAAATTCAAGATGTCGTTATTTTTTATCTGCTGTGTAGGACTCCATTGTGTAAAAGTACCACATTTTCCTTATCCGTTCTTCGGTCAAGGGGCATTTAGCTTGTTTCCAGGTTCTTGCTATGACAAAGAAAGCTGTTATGAACATAGATGAGCACGTGTCCTTGTAGCACGATTGAGCATCCTTTGGATATATACCCAAAAGTGGTATTACTGGCTCTTGAGGAATGTTGTTTCCTAATTTTCTGAGAAATCGCCACACTGACATCCAAAGGGGTTGTACCAGTTTGCATTACCACCAGCAATGGAGAAGTGTTCCCTTTACCCCCCGAACCTCTCCAGCATAAGTTGTCATCAGTGTTTTTGATCTTGGCCATTCTTACAGGTGTAAGATGGAATCTCAGAGTTGTTTTGATTTGCATTTCTCTGATGTCTAAGGATGTTGAACATTTCCTTAAGTGTCTTTCAGCCATTTTAGATTCCTCTGTTGAGAGTTCTCTGTTTAGGTCTGTACTCCATTTTTTTTAAATTGGATTATGGATTCTTTTGGTGACCAATTTCTTGAGTTCTTTGTATATTCTGGAGATCAGACCTCTGTCTGATATGGGGTTAGTGAAGATCTTTTCCCACTCTGTAGGTTGTTGTTTTGTCTTGTTGACCGTGTCCTTTGCTTTACAGAAGCTTTTCGGTTTCAGGAGGTTTCATTTATTAATTGTTTCTCTCATGTCTGTGATGCTGGGGTTATATTTAGGAAGTGGTCTCCTGTGCCAGTGCGTTTAAGTCTGTGTATATAATTTAAGGACACATTAGTGGTCAAGATCTCATAGCATGGCTGAAGTTGAGTAAGTAATAAAATACTTGCTTTGGTATAAGCAACAATCAATCAGGAAATTCCATTCAAGTCTGAAAGATTATGACTATGGAGAGATTCAAGAGTGGTGTTTGAGGATGGCCTTTTTTAGATACTGGCCTTGGTGATGTGTGGGCCCGAGTGGATGTAGCAGGACTAATCCAGAGAGTCAAGCTGGAGCTGAATTAAAGTGAGAATTGACAGGAAAGTTGTAGGAGGTTATTCCATAAGACTGATGCTTAAGGTTTCCAGCCAGGTGATTGGAACAGTGGAGGTCATCGTGGAAGGGAAGCATGAGACCCATCTATAGGGCAGGGTCCAGAGCTTACTTGGATATAACTGTATTGTGGTTATTCTATAGGCAACTGGTAAATGGGGTTGGAAATGGGAAGCCATGCTATAGAGTAGTAGATCTGGAATCAGAAATTCCAGTCGGGCTGTAAATCTGTTTATCTACTACTGCCTTTACCAGGAAAACAAAACAAGAAATCAGAATAGAGGGGCCTGAGAGATGGCTCATTGATTACAAACATGTACTGTTTTGTTTTCTTTTTCTTTTCTTTTCTTTCTTTCTTTCTTTCTTTCTTTCTTTCTTTCTTTCTTTCTTTCTTTCTTTCTTTCTTGTTTTTGTTTTTACAAAGGAACTGATTTTGGATGCCATCACTGTTATCATTCACGAAAGAGTGGGTCACTTTATGGGTAGGAGACCGTGGTGGGGGGTTGGGGGGCTGAGAGACAGATACACCATTACACCATGCAGAGAGAGCTTGGGTATTGAGTTTATTTAGTGGGTTATAGAGGGGGAGGGGAAGGAGAGAAGGGAAGAAGGGAAGAAGAGAGGCAGAAGCTGCCTTTCCGGAAGGACATACAGAGAGAGAAGGCTGGAGGGGGAGGCAGGATATCCACTTGCCTCAGGGGAAGGGGAGGATTGGGAGTGGACAGGCACCCACATCAGGTGGCTACCTCCCTACCCCATAGCTTCAGCTCCATGGCATCTTGATGCCCTCGTCGGCATTGCCTGGGCACCTACACTCAGATGTACATACCCACACAGACATACACATATGCACATACTTTTAAAGTCAAAGACATCAGGATCTGTAGAGACTTGTGTCTGTGTCACATTCTGTGGGAGCAACTGCCCTGAAGAAGCCCTGCCACATTCAGGCTCGGGCATCCCATTCAGGCAGGGCAGCTGCTTTCCCAGTGTGTTGTGGAAAAGGGTGGTGGAGGCAGCTGTATTCACTGCAGATCTCTCCTCCCCAGCTCTTTCCCCTGTGCTGGCGCAGTGGCTCTGGGGGTAAATGGCTGGATCGCACCCCCAGAACTCACACCAGAAGACCCGCTGCTGAATGTTGTCCCCTGTCTCAATATGGAGGCCTGCATGCACACACAATATTAATAAAGTACTTTTAAAATTTTCTTTGCCAGACGTGGTGGCGTACGCCTTTAATCCCAGCACTTGGGAGGCAGAGGCAGGTGGATTTCTGAGCTCGTGGCCTATAAAGTGAGTTCCAGGATAGCCAGTGCTACACAGAGAATCACTGTCTCAAAAAACAAAAACAATTTTTTTCTTCATTCATTTCTAGTATTCTTTGTTACCTTTTTAACTCTTAAGAAATTTTATTCCTTTTTTTCTACCTCTTTAGCAGATAACCATATCTCCTTCCTTGAAATCAGATTCTTTTGTTCTATGAACCAATGAAATTACTGTTTTATAACTTAAAAATAAATATCTGAATTTCTTCTGATTCTACCTAGAGCCCTATGGATGCTCAATCTACTTCCTTAAATTTTCCCAATTGTATTTTCTTTGATAAAATGCTTCTGACTTTTTCATATTTCTCCCCTAAAATATTTTTCAATCTTTCCTGACCCCAAACTACCTGCTCTCTAAATATTTTTGCTCATTCCCCAGCAAGGCTTGCCATTATGTCGTGACTGCATTGGCAGTGGTGTCTGGTCACCTCCCCAGCAGGTTTTGCTCAAGCATGTTCTTTCTCAATCCTGCTGCCTTTTCTCGCCTCTGAATTTACCACACCCTTTTCTTTTCTTGGTTATCCTTTACCATCCATTTTTCTTTATCTGTCTGGTTTGTTCCTTGTGCTTCACAGTCAGACATGCAGCTGCCCTGCTTGAATGGGATGCCAGATCCTGAATGTGCCAGGACTTCTTCAGGACACTTCCTCTCACGGGTTATGCACAGACACACAATCCTAGACGCTGCCGCCTGTGTATTCTGATGAATTCCTCTAGGAAGTGCATTATAAAATTGAGTGTATGGAGGAGGTACAAGTCTTAACTTGTGGGTCTTTACTTCCCACAGAGGACCAGGTATTGCGTTAAAGAGTGGCCCTGTGGGTCCTGGGCTGGCCAGACCTTTAGGAAGCAGGGCCTAGTGATAGACAGGAGATGGGGTGATTGAGGCCTGTCCTTGAAAGGAGTGCAGGGAGGCTGGCCTCTCTTTCCTGTCGTTTCCTGGCTTCTGTCACTGAGCCTACCCTTCATGATAATAGTGCCACACTGAAGGCACAAAAGCAGTGACTCAAGCCACCATGAACCGAGGCTTCTAAAACCCCGAGTCAAAACCAGCCTTTTTTTCCCCCTAAGCTGACTTTGTCAGGTGTTGGTCACGGCGGTGGCAAGCTTACTAGCAGAAGTAGGCGTGAGCGTGTGCAAGGGGGATGAGCAAGGCAGTTTGCCTCGTGGGGTAAAGGAGTGTTTCCTGTGGACACAACAGGTGCTTCCATGTTCGTCCTGATATCTCACTTCCACATGCTTTCTCCTAACAGAGGGTGGGGCTAGAACTCGGGGTAGACATGGGTGTGCTCCCTTCTTTAGAACCCACTGCATTTTAGTAATTGGAAACACTTAATGCGTGTATAAATGACACTTCTAAATTCATAGCTGTTTATACATACCTTTTCCTTTCATCTTTTAAGATAAGTCATTCAGGTTCAGCAGAGTCCAGTACTTGAAAAGTGCTTTGTTCTTAGCATGTTCTAAGTTTTAGGGGTGGGGTGGCATCCATAAATATACTATAGTTAGGTTTCTTTTAAAGTTTTAATTCAGACCCTTATTTTTAGACCTAAAATAGAATACTTTGTATTCCCTTTTAAAATGCAAATTGAGTATTAAACGGGTATAATTAGATCCTTAATTTGTACTGATTGAACATATTATAATGTTCATGTGGATTTTATGATATTGCTTCAGTCATTTTGAATTTATTAAGCCAACAAATTTTTAAGATATTTTCCTTGAAAGCAGTCTTATATAGTGTGTGTTCTTATGAAAATTATGGTATCAGCAATTAGGATTAAAAACTGGAGAAACTATGCATTTCTCAATGTGGAATGTATAACTTAAGGTGAATTGGTTTCTAAAATATATTTCCGTAAATGTATATGTGTTGGAATTCGATATTTTTACTGTGTTAGCTTGGCATCAAAATTTTTACTATATGGTTCATAGGCCTTAATATAAGAGATGAAACTGGTAGAGGAAAAGAGTTGAAGATGCGGGCCTAGCAAGGACTTTCTGAATAGGACTCCAGTAGTCTAGTGAAGACAGGCGTGCATGGAGCGAAAGAGGAGACAGCAGAATGTTTGGCTGCCATTCATCTGATGGGAAGAATATCCAAACGTAAAGAACTCAAAAATGTAACACGCACACAAATCAAAGAATCTCACCAATAAATGGCTAAGTTAGTTGAATGGACAGTTCTCAAAAGAAAAAGTACAAATGGCTTATCAATATCTGAAAAGTGATCATCATCCTTTTAGCTATCAGGTAAATGGAAATTAAAACTGCATTAAGATTCTTTCTTACCCAGTAAGAATGGAGATCATCAAATCAAGTAGCAACACTGTCAAGGATGCAGGAGTAAGAATTTTGTTTTGTTTTGTTTTGTTTTGTTTTTGTTTGTTTTTCTAGATGGGGTTTCTTTTTGTAACAGCCCTGGCTATACTGGAACTCATTCTGTAGATTAGGCTGGCTTCGAACTCACAGCAATCTGCTTGCCTCTGCCTCCCAAGTGCTGGGATTAAAGGCGTGTGCCAGCATGCCTGGCAGAAGGATATAAACTGGTGCGGTCACTGTGAAAATAAATTTGGAGGTTTCTCAAAATACAAACTATGAACTGTGGTATGATCTCGCTGTACCACTCCTGGGTGTGTACCCTGAGGACTCTAAGCCAGCACATAGTAGAGAGGAGCTGCTCATTAGAGTTCGCTACTGTGTTATTCCGCAGAGCCAAGTCACAGAATGGGCCTACCTGTTCATCAGCATAACGGGTAAAGAAAACGAAGTGCGCTGGTATATAAATACAAGAGAGTTTCATTGAGGGTAAAGAAGAGTAAAAATCATGTTCTTTTCAGGAAAACGGATGGAATTGGAGAACATTATGTAAAGCAAAATAAGCCAGACTGGGAAAAACATGCCACACTTTAATCCATGTGTGGCATCTGGACTAAAGAGGGTAGGAAAAGTCCTGAGAGCAGGGGAGGTTCTTTGAGAAGAGGGGAGGAACCAGTGTAAGGTGGGGAGTAAGACAGGATAATGGGAAAGGACAAATAGTATCAGAGTGCTTGATAGTGCGTAAGAATGTCATAGTGAAGCCCAGTATTTTACGAGTTGAATATATATTAACTAAAAATGAACTTCTTGTCTGCAAAATAGTACAGTGACAAAGCTAGAATTTAGGAGATGCTGGCTTCTCTCCCTAGTGCCATCACACACACACACACACACAGAGAGAGAGAGAGAGAGAGAGAGAGAGAGAGAGAGAGAGAGAGAGAGAGAGAGAGAGAGAGAGAGAGAGAGAGAGAGAGAGAGAGAGAGGGAACCAGGTGCAAAGACCAAGACCAATTCTTCAGCCAGGCAGTGGTAGTGCACGCCTTTAATCCCACTTGGGAGGCAGAGTGAGGCAGGTGGATCTCTGTGAGTTCGAGGCCAGTCTGGTCTACAAGAGCTAGTTCCAGGATAGACAGAGAAACCTTGTCTCAAAAAACCAAAATCAAACAAAGAAAACAAAACAGAAACCAAAAGCTTTTCCTAATTGCTATTGCAATAGCCACTGTTTAGTTCACCTGGTGTCCTGGATGTTCTTTAGTTAGGCACTTTAATTCTGAATTTAGCTTATTTAGTTAACACATTGAGAAGAGGAAAGAGACCAGTGGCAGGTGGGGGGCAGGAGAGGATTAGGGGGGAATCAATATGATATTTTTTCTTTTTCTTATTTATTTCACTGAGGTTTTGTCTTGAAGTTTGAAGAAAAGACATGCCGTTAAGTAAAGCTTAGCGTTTATGTGACAGAGATGCTAATGATGGCGGTCATGAAGGTGGCCATGATATTGCTGATATCTGCTTCCTAGCTTTTCAGGACTATTTTGAAATTTTTCTTCGAAAAGAATGTTGAATCTCTTTAAAGAAATAAATATATGTTACATCTTACAGAACACATGTTAATGTCTCTTATAGTATCTTACAGAGTATAAATTCAACAGGAATATTCCTTACTCATTTTAGGGGGTTGAGGTATTAGGGATTCAACCCAGGGCCTACCATGCTAAGTGTATATTCTGTCAGTGAGCTGTTGACATCACAATGCCTACTTTTTTGATTGGTGGGTTCTCAAAGTCATTTAGCTGACAGTGCTCTATTTCAACTATTGATGCAATATACTGGTCTTATGGTCCAACTTACATTTGATAAAGAGGCTTCAGTACTCTGTTTCAGTAATGACATGAGAACTTTCTTAAGTTTTAGGAAGAAAAATAAAATAACACTCAATTAAATGAGAATTTTCTGGAATTGACACTGGGAAATCTTACTGGTTCTTTATGATTTTCTACATTTTAGTAATCACTATAGACAACAACATTTAGCTGCCAACTATTATGATGGTCAGTCACTTTTCTGAGTATCAGACGTAGCCCATTGCCCCCTTTCTGTGAATATTTGGAGATTTGGTTCCCAACTCTCCTATTCATTTAATTGTATGGTTATGAAAAAGTTACTCATCTTCTTGAAGCTTCAGTTGTCTAATTTTTGTGTGGATGAAATGGTAGGAGGCTCACAGTGGTCTAAGCCCAGTTCCAGGGAACCTGGTTGGCCTCTTTCTGGCCTTTGTGGGCACCTGGCACACACGTGCATACTTATAAAGCAGAGTAATAACAATTTTAAAGATGCATTTATATGTATGTATCTGTATGTGCGCCTGTTTTAGTTTATGTGAAGCCCAGGGGCTGGCAGAGCTTCTGTAGCTGGAATTACAAGCCAAACCAAGGTCCTCTGTGAAAGCAGTAACTGCTGAACCATCTCTTCAGCCTCTCTACACATTTTTTTTTTTTTTTTTTTTTTTTTGTTTTTCGAGACAGGGTTTGGAGCCTGTCCTGGAACTAGCTCTTGTAGACCAGGCTGGTCATATTTTTTAAATAAAATTTTATTTTTCATATTCTTTTTCTTAAAGGGAGATTGGGGATAATTCTACATTATCTGATTAGTGTCACCTATAACTTAAGTGGCCAAGTTGAGATTCTAGCCCAAGTGTGGTCCACTGTAAAGACCCATCCTCCATTCGTGCCTCTCCGAATGAGTGTCCACGTCAGAAGCATTGCTAACGGAGATTAGCCAGCACTTACAAAGACTCTGTCTTACATCTTGAAGTTTTATGTATTAAAAGTTATTTACTTTGTAGAGTGGCTGAATTTTGAAGGCATAGGTGATGTTCCTCTTTGTCGTCAAGTTAAAGTACAAAACCAAAATCTGTTGACTTTTTTTTATGTTTATAAATGATTTCAGAGACTTTCTTGTTCTCTCTTTTGAAAAGTTATTTCTTATTTTTGCCATGCTGGGAATGAACACAGGGCCTTATTCATATTAGGCAACTTTCTGCCACTGAGCTAGCTAGATACACAGTCCCATTTGGTGAATTTCTGATAACATTTCAAAAATTTGTATAATAAGAAAATCATAACACGTATGTTTTGCTACTTTCTGTTCTAATTATATGGTTTTTAATTTTTGTTTGTTTCTTTGTTTTCAGTGCATCCTGACTGCAGTTTCCCCTCCTTCCATTTCTCCCAGAGCCCTTCCCCTTTTCCAGGCCCACTGTTCTTTCTGTTTCCCTTCAGAAAAGAACAGACCTTGCAGGGATAGCAACTGAACCCAGTGTAATATAACAAGTAAGAAAAAGACTGGGTACAAACTCTCATATCAGGGCTGGATGAAGCAACCAATTAGAAGGATAAGGATCCCAAGAGCAGGCAAAAGAGTCAGAGACACCCCCACTCCTTGTGTTAGGAGTCCCACAAGAAAGCCAGGCTAACAACCAGAGCATGTATGCAGGGGACCAGTGCATACCATGCAGGCTCTGTGATTGCTGCTGCGGTCTCTGTGCGCCCTGTTCAGTTGATTCTGTGGGCTGTGTTCTCATGGTGCCTGGACCTCGCTGGCATCTATAATTCTTTCTTGCTCTCTCCCACAGGGGAGGGACCTGATGGAGATCTCAAATTTGGGCTCTATATCCACCTAATGTTTTTAATCATTCGTTAAGTGAGTTTGTTTTATGTTTATTTGCTAAAGAGTGCTTATCTGTTAATTTCATTTCCTGGAAAAATTAAAATGCCACAATTCTTGAGAATTGCAGATGTATTAATTAGATTTTGTTTTTACAGAGAATTGAGGGTGGAGGGTTACTGAGTAAAATTAAGGCTGTGATCCAAATTCCTTAGTTTTCAGATATATAATCATAGTTTTCTTTTCTTTTTTAAAAGCTGTTTAAATTATGTTATATTTTATAGAATAAAAAGATAAATGCATTAATTTTCTAAGTTAGACAGCATCATCAACATTTCTGGGGTCAGGAGATTAAGAAGTGGAGAATGTATTCCGTTTCTGTAAGTGTGATTCCTTCTGGTTTGGGTGGAGCTTATTCTGAATCTGAACTTGATGTGCACACGCCCTGAACAGTCTGTCTGGGTGGCAGAATCCTGTCTTTGTAGTTCTTTAAACTGCTTGGTTGTAGAAACGACCATACCTTGAAGTATTGCTTTCTAAAAGATCTAACATCTTTTTGGCACATTCATCTTTTACAAAAGAGTTAAAACAGTAAGTTGCACAAAGTACTGTTAAAAAAAAATTCTCTCTAACTAGTTACATTACAGCAAAACCTGTCTCCCTTTCTGTGTGTATGGCTTTCTTTTTAAGTTCCTTTTTTCCGCCTCCTCCACCCCCCCCCCCCCCACACAGGGTTTCTTTGTGTTACAGTCTTAGCTGTCCTGGTACTACTAGCTCTTGTAGACCAGGCTGGCCTAGAACTCAGAGAGATCTACCTGCATCTGCCGGCCAAGCGCTGGGATTAAAGTGTGCACCACCACTGCCCAGCTTCAAGTTCCTTTTTTTAATTGAGTAAGTAACTAACCAAAATTGTGTATTTAGATTTTTATAAGAAAAATTAAACCAAGAAATATTTATATACCTATTGTAAGTACCAAAGTTATGCTCTTTAAAATTTTATACTTTATTAAAAATGAATAACTTTTATGTATTTTCCCTTATATACTATTTTTCCTATATACTTTTAATAGGTATAAAAACATTTTATTGACAGAATTCAGTTAAGTCTGTTGGTCCTTCATTTCATTGTTTGTTTTTGTTTTTGTTTGAGGCAGGGTCTCAAAGAATAGCCTTGCACTTGGATCCTTCTTCCTAGGCCTTTCAAATGCTGGGATCACTGGCATGTGACAGCAGGCAGACTCTTTATTTTAGTCTAGAACTTTGTTTAATATTCTGTATATTGATCCCTACAGTATCAAAGCTAATATTCTCAATGATCATGCCAAATTAATAAAGCTATGCTATGTCAGTATTTCTGTTATCAAATTTTCATTTTTGTTTCAACTTGTAAAAATAATGTGGCTTCATAAGGCAGTTGTGGGGAATTTTCACCTTCAAACCTGCTAGCCATTTTGGTTTATTTTCTTCCAGATTGCTAACTAGATATGGGTGATGGTTTTGCTCATGTGCAGTTTCAGTTGTTCTCTTTTGTACCTTTAACATTTGAGTTTCTCTCTTAATTTTATAGGATGGCATCACCCCGTTGGAGATCTGATTTCTTTAGGCTCCCTTGTTTATTTGGCAGCTGATTTCTACTTTTTCACTCTTGAAAGTAACATAGCCATGAACGTCTTTGAGGATAAGATTTAAGATTATATCCTGAAGACTAAGTTGAACAACTAGGCTTCAGGGTTACTGATATTTTTCAGGCTTATGTAAGTGTTTTATGTTTTATTAATTGTATTACCTTTATAAAAGAATATGTTTAGTTTATAGCTTATACCACTAGGGTACAGTGTATTCTTTTTATGAGATCTTGAGATCTTAAACTTGTTTGTCCTTTATTTCATAATAAAATTTTTTAACAAAATAATTGTAGTAGTTTGACTGTAATTGTCCCCCATAAACTCATATGGGGTGGAACCTTTGGGAGGTGTGGCCTTACTGGAGGAAGTATGTCAACAGTGGGGATGGTGTGAGGTCTCTTCTGCTTACGCTTCACTCAGTGTTGCAGTCTCCGACCTCTTGCCTTGTGATCATGATGTAGCTAGCACTGTGTCTGGCCTCACACTGCCTCTAAACTGTAAGCTGCCACTTTAATTAAATGTTTTCCTTTATGAGAGTTGCAATGATCATGGTGTCTCTTCACAGCAGTAGAAATCCTAACTAAGACAGTAACCAAAGCTGACATAGAATACAAATTCAGTTCATGTATAACACCATCCAAAATGTATATCTTCTTAAACAAAAACAAATATCACTTAATAAAAATACTATGAATATAAAGGTTTTTAGGAAAAATGCCATATTTTTCCACTTTATAGCCAAGTTTCCCATTGGGGTCGTGATCCTATGTCATAAAATTGTTAAAGATTATATGGCCTTTCATCACTGTAATTTGACGAGTGTCCAACTAATGTATTTTGATGTTTTCAATTTTCACTGGTTTTTTTTTTTTTGTTTGTTTGGTTTTTTTTTTTTTTGTTTTTCGAGACAGGGTTTCCCTGTAGTTTCTAGAGCCTGTCCTGGAACTAGCTCTTGTATACCAGGCTGGCCTCGAACTCAGAGATCTGCCTGCCTCTGCCTCCCGAGTGCTGGGATTAAAGGCGTGCGCCACCACCGCCCGGCAATTTTCACTGTTTTTATAAACAACATGGGTGACAGTTCTCTGTATAAATCTTGCCATATTTATTCGGTTATGTCTGGAATAAAGTCTTTGGAGTGGCAGAACTAGAAAGGCTATTAGCCTACCCTATTTTCAGAGTGAAAATACATATCTATGCAAAAACAGACTTCCATACCCCTTACCCTAAACAATAAAATTATATGCATGGTGTTTGCATGGCATCTAGAGGTGATGAAAGTGTTCAGGGGGCTGAGTGTGTTGTGTGGCGATGCTGTTCTGCTGTGAACAGAGCTTCAGCATCTGCAGGATCTTTACTTCTTTTCTACTTACACTTATCCACTTGCTCCTGTTCCCCAAATCTTAGATCCTCCCCTTGACAGAAACACAGTGGTAATTAGTGATCCATGGTCAGGTTTTACTTTAATCTCCCTTGTTCTTACTAGTCGCTGACATTGATTTGTCCCAGTCTTCCGGCGTAAGAAGCATACCAAATCAATAGTAATGAGGTTCCTTCTCCTCCCACAGTATGCATTCTGTTTTCTACATGATTACAGAGTTCTTCAACTTGTTTGCCAAGAACCCACATGGACAATAACACTTTATTGTCATTGCTAAATGGTTGTAGATGTTTTTCTATCCTAAACGTAATATGTTATATTTACTTTGACCTGTTGAATACCTATGAGTTTTATATTCTTACAAAAAGTTCTTCCCATCTTAATGGCTGAAACTATGCAGCATCATTTGATGATAGGTTCTAAAAAAGAAAAATAAGAAACAATTTGCCTTTTATCTTTCTCATTTAGCCCTTCCTTTTCCTCTCTTCAACTCTTCCCATGTCCTTGCCCTGTTCCTTCATTGATTCATCCTCTTTCTCATTAATTGTTATTGTTACAAGCATATATAAATACACAAATATACAGCCTGTTCAGTCCATTTAGTTTGACTACATGTACATAATTTCAGGGCTCACCATTTCATATTGGATAACCAATTAGGAGGTTCATCCCTGAGGAAGACTAGTTCCCATACTCTCAGCATTCCTTGGTCACTTGTAGTTCTTTGTTTAGGAGAAGGCCTATGGTTAATTTCCCCTCCTACATTAGCTTATTTATTAGTTAGTGGTATTCTTGTTTGGGTCTTGTTTAGGCAGCCATGTTGTTGAGGTATCTTAGTGAAGTTTCTCTGTCATTTAGAGGTGATACAATCTCACAGCAGATTTCCTGGTCCTGGCTTGAACATTCTTTTTGCTTCCTCTTCTACAATGTTCCCTGAATCTGGGGTGTAGGAGTTGTGTTGTAGATATGTTAATTAGGACTCAGTTAGCTTCTGCATTTTGTCGCATTGTGGCTTTCTGTAATGGTCTGCATTTGTTGGGACAAAGTTTTCTTTGTTGCAAGGTGAGAGTCAGCATTTATCTGCGGCTATAAGACTAAGTATTTAGAATGCAATTAGATTACGATGGTTTAGTGAAGACACAGTAATTTCTCCGCTAAGACTGATGACGTCCCTAGCCTGGGTAGTTGTCTAGGTTTCCAGTACAAGGCATGATTTCCTTCCTGTTGACCAGGCCTCAGTTCTAATTAGACAGCTGCTGGTTACTGACAAGACATGAGTATTGCTTTCTTTGGGATATCTTGCTATGCTGGTCATTGTGGTTCTTAGGAGTCACACACAAATGGTTAGATGATTGGTTGCTTCCCTCCCATAGATGCTTGCATGGAACCTTCTGGTACTATGAAAGCTAGTCCTCAGGGAAGAGGATTTCCTATAAGATACTGTATCTGAAGTGTATGATGTCTTCAGCAATGGGAACTTACGTTCAATCACTAGGGGTCACCAAGGGCAACAGCAATAGCCTATATTGTTGGAGAGGTCTTTTGAAATCTAACAACTTGAAAGGGGGTTTCTTATGATGGCTCTTATGGGGGAATACTATCAGCCCAAGTAGTGTAACGTCATTTAAAACACACACACACACACACACACACACACACACACGTGCATGCTTATGTTTCATATGTAATCTTAGGTTAAATAAATAAGATCTTTATAGTTAAAACTTGATGTTTATCTGTGGTCCATTGGTAATATTTTGATGGGATTTAGGTAACAAAGAAATCTTAGACTATATCTTCACATTTGTTTTACATTTATTTATTGTGGGTGTTTAATGTGAAGATCAGAGTTCACTTTTAGGAGTTCATTCTCTCTCCACCATCTGGGCAGAGGGCATCAAACTCAGGGTGTTATGTTTTGTGGCAGGTAGCTTTACCTTCTGAGCCATGCCACTGACTCCTATTAATCCTTTTAAAAAATAGTAATTTAGGTCAGGTATGGTGGTGTACACCTTTAATTTTAGTATCTGAAAGGCAGAAGCAGAGGCAGGTAGGATAAAGCCAGCCTGGGCTTCAATGAGTTCTGGGCCAGCCACAGCTACATAGTGAGACCTATCTCAGACAAACACACAAACAGCAATTTAAAGTCATCTTTCCTTTCTAAATTCTGAATCTGAGTTTCATGTACTGCTTTGGGGTAGTAATATGAATGTTCAAAATTGATTGAGGCACAACTATTTTTAGTGAATATGTTGAAAGCTATCCAAGCTGGTGAGGTTTTTGACTTGTGAATTATATTTCAGTTAAAGAAGCTCTGGTGAAGTCAAGCACTTGGGGTTTAGGGAAAAGGCACAGGAGGGGACGAGTGAAGAAAGCCTGATGTGTACAGCTGTGATCGAAATGCCCCATTTGCAGCTGTCACAGCGAAGGCCTTCATGTTTGCGCTTCATGTTTGCTGATAAAGGCTTTTCTGTAGAACAGTGCCGTGTGATCAGGGAGCCCGTCTCAGTTCACTGCGACTCCGCGAACTACTCGTCGTCTCCGTGCTCTGTTGTTGGCATATCTTTCCAACTCTAGAATCTAGCATTTTAGTTTTGGGGGAAGTGATCTGCTCATAGCCAGCAGCAGATAAACGTGCGGGACAGGGACTGCTCAGATTCCAGCGCTTTCCAGATTGCAAGCGAGCTGGTTGGGAGCTGATCCTGCTGCCCTCCACTCCCTTATCACGGCTCTAAAGGAAAATCCATTGTTTGTTTATATTAAAGGCTGCATTTTCTCAAAGTAACTCTACAGTACAGTTTACCTCATTTCTTAGCCCAAACAATACATGTGGTGCCACTGAGTCTACTGCCAAATAGCCTTAGTTATTCCTTTATGAAACATGCCAAGAGTACCCTTTGTCACTGCAGTGTTAGTCAGAGCATCTCAGCAAATAACCACAGACCTTATTTATAGCAATATGTGTTTTGGATTTATAACATTTTATCTCTTAGAGACATAGTATATTATTTGCTTGGTTACTTTATAATTGTGGTCATTTCATGCCACCCACTGTAGGTTGTTCTGCAGTGGTTATTCTAACCACAAATTAAGGAGTTATTTTTCTGTGGTTCAGTTATGCACAGGGATTGTATTTCAGGAGTTACTGGAGCCCAAGTTCTATAAACAAAATTTTAGAAGCAGTTTTTGTCAAACAGACGCACTAGATTGTTAGTATTCAGAACATTTGAGACCAGAGTTATGAGCAAAACATAATTTGTCAGCTATGTTCAGTTTGCAATCTTATATTGCAAAGAAATGCCATATAGGTATATGCTGATTGCCTCCTGAGTTAGTATATGGCAGTCTCCTCAGCAGGATACAATTTCTGTCTCCATCGTTGCTTATACTTTGTGGGTCCACTTGAAAGCACAGTGAAAACACCTTGTCTAGGAAAGTTTAAGCCTGTGTCTACTTGCATATGTTGTAGTGTTGGGGCTTCACAGATTTCCCTCAGCAAACCCATTAGCCTTTAAGCATCTGTATCCTATGTTAAGACCTTTGATCTGGCTGGGCGGTGTTGGCACATGCTTTTAATCCCAGCACTCAGGAGACAGAGGCAGGCAGATCTCTGTGAGTTGGAGGCTCACTTGGTCTACAGAATGAGTTCCAGGATAGGCTCCAAAGTTACAGAGAAACCTTGTCTTGGGAAAAACAAAAAACAAAACAAACAAAATCCCACAAAAACCAACCAAACAAACAAAAAAAGACTTTTGATCTGGAATCTGATGATGTGGGGCAAGACAGCTTTATCTTCTGTGTTGCTCTTCATAACCTGCAATGGAGCCGAATGCTGCTCACGTGCTCCCTGTCGCAGTATGTAACGAGCACAGTGCCATTGAACTCGCTGGGATGCAGAGATTGCTCTTGTAAAGAATGGCTTGGATCTCCTCTCCTTCCACCATGTTGGAGTGGACTGGGTCTTCGGGCTTGGCGGCAAGTGCCTTTGCCATACATTGAGCCATCTTGCAAACTAGAACTTCACTTCGGATCCCCCTTCCTCCACTTCTCAAGTGCAGGATTACAGATGTGTTTCTACACCTGGTCTCCATGGTGCTGGGGACCGAGCCGGTGGATTCGTGCAC
Source organism: Arvicola amphibius (assembly GCF_903992535.2). Taxonomy (NCBI): domain Eukaryota; kingdom Metazoa; phylum Chordata; class Mammalia; order Rodentia; family Cricetidae; genus Arvicola; species Arvicola amphibius. The sequence goes on from NC_052057.2 coordinate 62,630,774, forward strand.
GTGCTTTGCCAGCTGCTCTCCGTCCCGCCCACCTCCTCTTCTCTCCCTGCCTTGCATAACTCAGTTGGTTTTCCTTTTGGTAAAGATCATCAAACTTCCTTTGTCTTTGTCTTTTCAGATATTACTTTAGTGATTAAAAAAAGGGGCAGATTTGTTAAATGTTTCTATCCTGTTTAAAGTTATTTTGAAAACCTACAATATTATCTGAAACTTACCTTTGGCTAAAATTGTGGCTTTATCAGTAATGCGCATTCTGTTTTTGGGATTTCTTCCTAGATTATCTTTTAGTTATATATGCACACATATAGATTTTTTTAGTATGTCATGTTTCTTTTGATAGTGGGGTATGGTAGTCTGAATGTAATTAGATTCCATAATCTCATAGGAAGTGGCACTATTAAGAGGTGTGGCTTTGTTGGAGGAAGTCTTTCACTGCAGGGCTGGGCTTTGAGGTTTCCTATGCTCAGGGTAATGCCTAGTATCTCAGTTGACTTCCTGCTGCCTGCAAAATGTAGGACTCTCAGCTGTTCTTCCAGCATCGTGTCTCCCTGAATGCTACCATGCTTCCTACCATGATGATAACAGACTGAACTTCTAAACTGTAAGTCGCCACCTCAACTGAATGTTTTCCTTTATGAAAATTGCCGTGGTCATGGTGTCTCTTTTTAGCACAGGAACCTTAACTACGACTTATGGGCTATTTCCTTTCACATTGATTAGTCAAGTAAATACCTCAGTTTTTCAAATTGTTTCTGCCTCTTTAGTTGTTGAATTTTAAAAGCCAAAGTTCTTTTTCATATAAATGTTTTTTTTTTCTCTTAGGTTAATACATCTTCTCTCTCTATCTTGTTTTCCTCCACAGTGCTAGAAATAAAACTCAGGGCTTCATATATGTTAGGTAAGTGCTGTGCCAGTGAGACAGCCCAGTCTCTTCATTATTTTTTAGGTGGGGAATGAGAACAAGTTCTTTTTTATATTACTGGGGGGGGGGGTACCATAACTAAAAGAAGGATTCTTAAATTGACTATTACAGTAGAATCGCTTCATTGTTTTGAGGAGCAAGAACATTTAAAAGCTGTTAGCCACATTTCTTATTTCTGTGGCAAAATACTTGATAAAAGCAACTTACGAAAGGAAGGGTTTAACTTGACTCGTGGCCTAGGGTACCATGCCATCATCCCTGCAGAGGCCGAGGCAGCTGGTCATATTGCCTCTGCAGCCAGAAAAGGGAGAGAGAAGAGAGCTGGGGCTCAGTCTGTTTTCTCCGTTTTCAGCCCTAGCCCATGGAATGGGTCTGTCAGTACTGAGGGTAGGTCTTCCTCACAAGCATGCCGCCGAGTGGTTATGTCCCAGGCAATTCTGTACACCATCTATTGATCTCTCATATTAACCATCATGCTTTGTATGAATCGCCTCATTCATCTCTAGAGTTCTTTTATAGTCACACTATTTTTATTTCCATTTTGTATTTTATAGTTAAAAGACGACTAAGGGGACAGAAAAGTTGTGTAGCTGTCCACATTCTGAAATTATACTCTTGTTAGTATTGTGCAGAACCTGGCCTCAGCCAGTGGCCAGTGGCCCCCAGAGCCTGTGCTCACAGCCGCTGCATCAGAGCGCCTCTTCAGTCTGCAGCAGCAGGTAGTCACAGAGTGTCACTGCGAGATGGCAGGTGATTTATTCTTAAAGAATGTGTAGAGAATAGAGAGTAGAGAGGAGTGCTAGGTGTGTTGATGCTGGACAGTTTGAAAGTAAGAAGGTTGCAGCAGGATAAGATTAGAAGTAGGTAGATTGGAATCTAATTATAAATTGATTGTTGTTCCTTCAGAGCATCTGGACTTTATTTTATTTATTTGTGTGTGTGTGTGTGTGTGTGTGTGTGTGCGCGCGCGCGCGCGCGCGCGTGCGCATGTGTGGACCTTACGGAGGCTAGAGATGGATGTCAGATTTTCTCTATTGATCTCCACCTTCTCCTCCCCGTCCTTTTCCTCCTTCTTCTTTCCTCCCTCTCCCCCCTCTTCATTATTATTTTGAGATCTGGTCTCTCACTGAATGTAGAGCTCACAGCTTGGCTATTCTGACTGACCAGAAAACCCCCGGGATCTTCCTATCTCTGTCCCCCCCTCCCCCGCCAGTGCTGGGGCTGCAGGCTCAGGCCACCATACTCAGCATTTAAAAGGGTGCAGGAGATTCAAACTCAGATTCTCATGCTTGCACTAAGTACTTTACCCAAAGAACCATTTCCTCAGGTCCTAGACTTTATATTGTAGAGTCTAGGCTCTACAGCAAGAGTCAAAGATGGATGTTGAGAGGATTGCTTCAGAATCAAGGGTGGATTTGGTTACAAAGATACAAATTGATCATTTCCTAAGCTCTCTTCTGAGAGATTCCGATTCAGAGAGCTAAAAATGACAGCCAGGTATTTAGAAGAAGTCATGTCTAGGCATCTTAGAGAACTGTGCTATAGGCCACAAGGAACTAATAGAGGCTTACAAGTAGGCAGAATTTGGTTTTAAAATAGAAATTATTGTTATAGTCACAGAAGCTTATACCAGTACATTTCAGGTTTGGAGGCAAAGAGATCAATTAAAGGGTATACTTGTTAGTTTGTATACTTGGCCTGTAGGCAAGTCTGTGGGAGCATTTTCATGATTAAAGTTTGATTTGGAAGGACCAAGCCCATTGGGTAGTGTCACCCCTAGACAGATGTCCTGGATTGTATGAAGGAGACAGGCTGAGCAAACCATTAAGCAGGAATTCCTCCGTGGCCTCTACTTCAGTTGTCTATAGTTTCGTGCCTTGGGTTTCTGCCCCGACTTCTCTATGTGATGGATGCCTTAGTCAGGCAAAGACATGTGACCATGTGAAAAGACACTGTGACCATGGCAACTCTTATAAAGGAAAACATTTCATTGGGGTTGGTTTATAGTTCAGAGGCTTAATCCATAATCATCATGGTGGAAGCTATGACGGCACACAGGCAGGCATAGTGCTGGAGAGGTAGCTGAGAGTTCTGCATCTGGATTGGCAGGCAGTAGGAAGAGAGAGTGACACTGGGCTTGGCTCGAGCTTCTGACACCCCCCACCCAGTGACACACTTCTCCAACAAGGCCGCACCCCCCAGTAGTGCCCACCACAATGGGTGATAAGCTGTGAGGTGAAATAAGCCTCCTCCTCCCTAAGTTACGTTCAGTTGTGGTGTTTATCACAGCAGTAGAAACTCAAGACTACTGCAGAAAAATAAAAAATAGAAAGGAGGAAATAAGATCTAAATTTAGATGTAACGTTACTACAGTAGTAGGGGTTCTGATTGAACCCACATGTGGATGAGCAGGTAGGGGAGTCCACACGTGGGTGAGCACTAAAGGCGTGTGATGGGATCCACAAGCTAAGCAGATGGTTTATTGCTCACGATTTCTCTAAGGGAAGAGAAAATAATTTTGCCATTCTAACATACTAACTTAAATCTGTGCATTAGAGATATTGTATTTAATATGTTTCTGGTCATCTGAAGATAAAAATTGGAAGTCCCTGCTCAGTCAGCCTCTTAAAGCAATGCTGACCAGACTTTTCTCTGTTGTAAGTCTTCTGTTCCTTGGGAAAAATCCAGCCTTGACTACTCCCTCCCCCATAGGCCAAATGATATCCTTTCCCCAAAGCCACTAGAAATGACTGCCCTGAATTTAAATTTTCGAACTTGATAGACAGGAACAGATAGAGAGGTACAAGGAAGCATAAGGGTTCTGTCAAAACACTGCTTCACTGTTCTGACGCTAGGGCCATCTTGGCTCACACAGCACCTTCAGCTGTGCCTTCTACCTGAGTAGTAGTCTGTGGGCGACCATGTTGAGACCGTATGGACATTTTCATTGGACCACAGCTGATGAGACCAGAATAGACACCCGAACCAAGCTAGAACCAATTCAGGTTCTAGCCCTTAGAATTGGGCATTAGGAAAGAATGAAAGAAAATTAGCCTATTCTAGTCTGAGACCTTAAATCAGTTCAGTTACTTTTCTGTTGCTGTGATAAAACACTATGATCAAAAGCAGCTCATAGAAGAGTTGATCTGGGCTATGGTTCCAGGGGGAGAGTCTGTAATTGTAGAGGAGGTGTGGCAGAAGGAACAGGAAACTGAGAGACCACAGTTCAACCACACGAAAGAAGCAGAGAGAGCAAGCAGGGAGTGAAGTAAGACTATGCAATCTCAAGGCCTGGCCAGTAGCATACTTCATCCAGCAAAGCTGTACCTCTTAAAGATTCCATTACCTTCCAAAACAGCACTGTCAACTGAGGATCAAGTGTTCAAATACATGTCTAGTAGACATTTCTCATTCAAACCAAATTTGACCCACATATCATGGACATGTCATAATGTAAAATGGATCTAGTCCAACTTCAAAAATCCCTAGATTCTTTAATAGTGTCAACACTATGCAGAAGTCCAGACTCCTCTCAAACCCAAGGCATTCTCTTAGCTGTAACCCCTGGTAAAAATTTTTTTAAAAATTATATACTTCTAATATAAAGGGGTGCATAATATGCATTCCCATTCTGAGAGGAAGAGTAGGACATAGTGAGGACCAAAGCAAGATGATAACTCAACAGGACACATATCATGTCCTGTACCTGGGGCTTCAGTTTCAAGGATGGTACTACCCTTCCAGCTTTGCAGCCTACAACACATATCTCTCTATTGTGTGGATTCTACTTTATGTATTCAGCTCTCATTGGTGGATATCTGATACTTGCGGTATCTCCAGCATCTTGGTGTCTCTAACACAACTAGGCTTCACCCACCCAGTATCACACATGATCTCTTACAAACTTCTTGCAGGGACTACAGCTGTGACATACTTTGTCCTGGCCTCAGTGGCTCTCTGAAATGGCAGAGGGGAATCCAAGAACCCCCTCATTCTTGCCATAATCTGTGGATGACAATGCCAAGTTTATGTGTTGACAGGATGGGCTCTTACTGTATTTGTAACTGCTCTTTTATGCTTTTCAAAGCAGAAAACTCTTTGGGCTTCTTTCTTTCACAAGTTGGACGCTTAGTTGAGTGGGATCTTGCTTGAGAACATTCTTCTCATGTTTCCGTGTCCAGCAGCAGGCCTTCGAAGTCGCTTCTCTTTAACAGTTACAGACTCCTTCCCTCTCCAAGTTGTATTTTGTTCTGCTCCACTTACTCTTTTCCACTGTAGACCAGAATAACAGTAATCAGTAGTAACCATGCCACACACTCAATATCATACTGCCTTGAAATTTTCTCCTCCAAGAACTTAGCACATTACTTTTTAATTTAGCCTTAACTAAATTCTTGGGATAGAGTCAGAATACAGCCACATATACTTTGCTAAAATATCACACAGATGGCCCCCAGCCCTGTTGCTAATAAAGTCCCTGCTTCCCTCTAAAACCTTGTGACTTAGGCCTCTGCCTTTTGCCATGATCTCAGACCTTTTTCTATTTTCCAGGCTTCTACTAGAATAGCCAGTTAAGTTCCATTAGCGCATTTGACCACTTTTCTAGCTCAAAGCTCCAGAGTCTTCTACATTTCTCTAAAAAACAATGTGGTCAGTGTGATGGTTTGAATGAGAATGCCCTTTGTTGGCTCATGTAGTAGAATATTTGGTCCCCAGTTAGTGGCACTTTGTTAGGAGGGTTAGGTCTTATGCCTTTGCTAAGGAAAGCATGTCACTGAGAGTGGGCTTTGAGAGTAAAAAGCCTGCCTGCATGAAGTTTGCTGTCTCAGCTCTTACAGTTGACATGTGAGCTCTCTGCTTTCTGCTCCTGTCACCATGCCTGCGTCTTGCTGCCATGTTTTCCCCACAATTATGAACCCATCCACCATCCCGCACCCTCTGGAACCTTAATCAAAACAGAATCTGTCCTCTATAAGTTACCTTAAGGTGTTTTATCACAGCAACAGAAAGGAGCTGATACAGTTAGCTTCTGATCAGCGGCAGCCCACTCTTGGATGCCTCCTATATTAGTTACTTTCCTGTTGCTGCAGTAGAATAACATGGCAAAAGTAACTTACTGGAAAAGGGAGTTTACCTGGGTTTATGGTTTCAGAGGAAAAATCTGTAACCGCGGCGTGGCAGTGAGTAGGAGAGCAGGAATCTGAGAGATCGCATCTCAACTGCCCACAGGAAGCAGAGAGAAAAAGCACAAAGTGGGGTAAGGCTACAAACTCCCAAAGCCCTCGTTCAGTGATATCTTTCCTCCAGCAAGGCTGAACCTTAAATGTTCTGTTACCTCCCCAAACACTGTCGACAACTGGAGCCAAGTGTTCAAGTGCATGAGCCTATGGGGAACTTTCTCATTCACACTGCCAGAACTTAAAATTCAAGGGCTTACAGTAGCCAGCTTATATACGGTGTTGGGGGAGAAAGGAAGTGGGAGAGAGGTAGGAACATAGACAAATACTGTTGCCTGTGCCACTCATGACTTCTCTATAACTAGCTGCCAAGAGTCAGTACCCGCACACCAATGCTTTCTGCTCTCATTTCTTGTCTTGTGTTTTATCAAAAGTCATTCCTGAAAAGTGTTTGACCTTTAAGTCAACATCCTTGGATTTAGTAATTTGAGATACAGTTAGGGTCTTCTTATTTTCAGCTTAGGTATTTAAACTGCCTTTCTGTTTGAGAGTGGGAAACCCTGATATGCATTGTAATTCAAACTTTTAAATCAAAGTACATAGACTAATATATCTAAGATATATTATGTATAATACATCTAAGATATAATCTTATCTTAAGATTCTTGATTTTACTGTTTGTTCTCCCGCCACCACCTCTTTTTAAATGATCTTTATACCCACACTCTCAATATTGTGGACAGATTCTGAATATAGAGAAAATGGACCTTATTCAGGAGTCAGATTTTCTTTGTTTTTTTTTTGTTTTGTTTTGTTTTGTTTTATATGTTTGTTTTTTAGTCACAGCTTCCCTTTTTAGCCCAGCCTGGCCCAGAGCTCTGAATCTTCTTGTCTCAGCCTACAGGGTTGATTTTAAATGAATGTATATCATAGCTTGCCCTTTCCTTTTCCTTTTTTTAAAGATGTATATGTTAAAGGAAAAGAATATACATGTATACCCTTCAAGAAAGAAAATTTGAAGATGTTATTGTGCATAAACAAATTGTACTCTGAGATAGCCCTACAAAGGAAGTAAATATGAAGTGAATTAGAACAGAATTTATTCTAATGAAAAATGCTGCTCATATTTTTTATGAATCAGGTGTGTGATCTTGAGTTGTGGTAAATATTACTTTTCATGAATGACAAGAGTATTTTACAGCCAGACAGACCATTAAATCAACCAACTCATAAGAAAGAATTCGAGTGCTTTTTTTCCACATACATTAAATTATTACATTATACATTTGAGCAACCTTGCTAATTTTATTTGATTTTTCATTAAATTTTATATATTTCATGATTTATTCTTTAACTCAGGAGCTATGTAGAAATATATTTTAAATTGCAAAACAAATAAGTTTTTGTTGTTGTTATTTTAGTGCCGGGAGGGAGTTCCAGTGAATACTGAAATCGCCCACGTTTAATTTTCTATATGCTTTTATGCCCAATACAAAAGGGGAAAGAAGGCAGTAAAAGACTTTTAATTTTTTATTGTTTTTATTGAGTTATATATTTTTCCACTCCCCTCGCTCCTTTCTTTTCTCCTCTGCTTCTACCCCCTCCCATGGTCCCCATGCTTCCATTTCACTCAGGAGATCTTTCTTTTCCCTGTGTACATTAGATCCATGTAAGTCTCTCTTAGGGTGCTCTTTGTTGTCTAGGTTCTCTGGGATTATGAATTGTAGGCTGGTTTTTCTTTGCTTTGTGTCTAAAAGCCACTTGTGAGTGAGTACATATCATATTTGTCTTTCTGGGTCTGGGTTACCTCACTAAATATAATGTTTTCTAGATCTATCCATTTGCCCTCAAATTTCAAGATGTGCTATTGTGTAAATGTACCACATTTCCCTTATCCATTCTTCAGTCAAGGAGCATTTAGGTTGTTTTCAGGTTCTGGCTGTGACAAACAATGCTGCTATGAACATAGCTGAGCACATGTCCTTGTGGTATGATTGAGCATCCTTTGGGTATATACCCAAAAGTGGTATTACTGGCTCTTGAAGAAGGTTGTTTGCTAATTTTCTGAGAAATCGCCACACTGACATCCAAAGAGGTTGTACCAGTTTGCATTCCCACCAGCAATGCAGGAGTGTTCCCTTTTCCCCACAACCTCTCCAGCATAAGTCATCATCAGTGTTTTTGATCTTGGCCGTTCTTACAGGTGTAAGATGGAATCTCAGAGTTGTTTTGATTTGCATTTCTCTGATGGCTAAGGATGCTGAGCAACAAATAAGAAATTTTAACAATTGAGTTCTAACAGTTGTATTTGGACAGCAGAAATTCTTCCGTTTCTGCCTGGTGTCAAGTTAATATATTTAAATAATTATGAAATCAGTGTTTTTGTTTTATTCAGTTAGCTGTTAAAGACTTTAAGGCTGTTTCATAGGAGATCAGCGTTTGCACGGTGTCTCTTTCTCATTTTTTAAAGCTGTATAGATACCTTTTGTATCTGTAGTGATGAAGGAAGCCATGTATGATGCTGCACACCTGTAATCCTAGTATACAAGGTTAGAGGCAGGAGAATGGGCAAGTTTATGGCCAGCCTGGGCTGCATAGCAAGTCTGAGGCCAGCCTGGGCTACCCTATTTATTTTTTTAGTTAAAAGGATTCCAGATTTTGCAAAACCTAGCTTAGTTCTATGTTTCATCTTTGAGTTTAGCTTTTCTTTTTCTGACTTTGAATAATCAGTTCTAAACTGCTGTCTTAAGGATACCAGAAAGTGTCTTTGGTATTCTAGCCACGTACTGTCTTAGAGCAGAAGCTTGAGTCTGTTCGCTTGTTCTGACACACTGCTCGGCGTGGAATTCTGTTTTAGAATTCACCTGCAATCAATACTTGTTCATGTGTGCAGGTTCAGATTTGAAGATAGCTGGGTCTGAGCTCTGTGGAATAAGCTCCGGCATTGTTTCGTTCAGTGTTGGTGCTCTATTAGATGTAAGGAGGCATTCTGAAAGGAATGGAAGTAGTGGACGCTTTTCTTCTCTTTGAAATTATGTATATTCTTAAAACATCTATTGTTAAGACAGTCATTTTTATTAATTAACTACTTTGCATTCTCAGGGCTATTGCAGATATAATTAACATGTAAGACAAGATTCACAAGCATGAAACTAATTATAGCTGTGTAGAGATGAGGATTTATGAAAGCAATTAAGCCAAACATTTTACTCTTTGACTCCTAAAGACTGGATGTGGTGTGCAGTTGCCTGTTCTGCAGAATTACACCTTCAGCATATTTAATTCACAGTGTGGCGTTATTTATGGGTCTTCTAGGAGTCTACGTTTGCTCCTGTTCTGGGTCTTCTACAGCAGAGCCTCCTTTGCCTGGGTGAGCATGAGGGCAGTAAGCCTGACAAGTCCTAGTTACGCGCCTGGGAGTGGCGATGTGATGCTTTAGTCTAACATGTAGCTTTTGGGTGTCTCTCTGTGTGTTTTTGCATGTATATGTACATATTTGGAGATCCGAGGACAATTTTCAGAATTCATTTGCCCCCTTCACCCTGTGGGTTTTCGGGATCAAACTAAGTTGAAAGGTTTGGGAGCAAGCACTTTCATCTACTGAGCCACCTTGCCAGCTGTAATTATTAGACCATACCTTGATGTGGATTAGTTGGAACCATTAAATCATATATATTTAAAAAGTCTTCTGTTAATGGATAGAGATATGGCTTGGTGGGTAAGAATCCTTGCTATTCAAGCGTAAGCACCCAAGTTTGAATGCCTAGTACCTATACAAAATAATCTGAACATGGCCGTGCACCTGTAGCCCTATTGCTGTGGAGGGAGATGGGCCCGGGGATAGCCAGGGCTTGCTGGCTGCCAGCTAACTCCCGGTTCTCAGTGAGAGAGTCAGCGGAAGAGTGATAGAGCAGGACACCATCGTCGTCTTCTGGCCTCTACCAAAGCTGACATGATCATGCACCCCTCCCACATATGCATACATGTCACTATTAATATGTTTGTGTGTAGTATCCATGTATGTGTCATAGATGCAGTGACCATAAAACTTGGCTTTACGTACAGAAAGTCTCTCAATAAACGAACATCCACATGGACACAGATGTAGTGATCTCAGTCATCTGGAAAAAAAATGTCCTGTTGTGTCATGAACATACTAATTCCCTGGCTGGGGAGATGTGAGGCTGTGATGGTTAGCACTAGTTGTAGAATTTGGAAGTGGTCCTAGTAGCAGTTGGGTTAAACTTAGAGGCATCGTTTCAGGAATGCTTGCCTGGTGCAGACTCTGCTAGGTCTGTCACACATAATAACCTCTTTTGTCCTTACAGGAGCCAAGGCAGCAGGTGTTATTATTGTCATCTCAATAATTAATTATTGAGATAGAGTGTAGCTAGCAGCTAGGGAGGGCAGGCAGGAGGGCAGTTAGAGGGAGGGGTGGGCAGTAGGTTCTCCAGCACAATAGCATAACTGTAGTATGCAGCGATTAATTATATACTTCAGAATTACTATTGGGGAAGAGTCTGGAGGGTCCTAACACAGAGAAACAGTAATGCTTGAAAAGGAAACGTTCATTATCCAGATGTGATCATTGTGCATTATGTGCATATTTCATATTATAATATTGTACTCAGTAAGTCCGTTACATGTTAAGTAAAAATTAGCAAAATAATTATGACTTTTTTATGTAGAAATGGATGGATATCTCATTTCACAGATGAGGAGAATCAAGACCCTAAGGGCTGTTAAGAGATAGCAGAGGTGATCATTGGTAGAACCAGATCAGGATACAGTCTGGCCATACAACCTACACACTTCAGTACAGATAACATTGCCCAAGACTTTTTTGGCTTTGGGAAGGGACATTTTATTCAGTGCTTGAATTGAGTCCTTGATTTTGATAGATTTTTCTTGGCCATTGTCAAAGCATTTTAAGCCAATGGAAGCTGTTGGTCTGTACTATCCACAGTTTGGTTTCTGACTTTGGTTCTTTATTTTTATACCCGATTAGCCCAAGAAAGAGGCAGAAAGAGAAAAGTATATGTGCTTGGGACTGTATGTTAGCATACATATAAAAACAAAACCAGAAACGGCTTTTGCCAGCCACTGGGCATGCCTCATACCTCCTCCTTGAGCCTTGCCTTCTCAACTGCTTTCTGTCCCATTCCTTCAATCCCTCTCTGACTGCTTTCCTCCTTTGTTCCTTTTACTTTGAACCAGCCTGACTTCTTTTTTGTACTTAACACAGCTCTGAAAAAGGGTTATATAAGTGACGGGTAAGAGAAATATGACAGAAATGAAAAAAATCCAAAAGAGCAACAACAGTACTTCACACATCCTGTCAACAGTGGCCCACGGCATCCCGTATTAACAGCACTCTTGGTGGCTGTCCTGTCTGGCCCTCGCTGTACTTTAATACAAAACTACTTCACTAGGGTAAGAGAGGCTTTACCCGCTGACTTCTCCGTTCTCTCTTGACCTGTCATGTACATATGGGTACAACTGCTGGCCACGGGGACAAGTGTGGAGCATTCTTCCGCCTTCACTTCCTAGGCTCTTTAGCCCCCGTTGAACTGTGAACAGTGGCCGAGGACAAAAGCTGTATACACTGTTCAAACAGAGCAGCAAAGCAGCAGTACACTGAGTCATTCTTCGCTCTGTGTGAGAACTGAGGGGGACTCTATTCATTTCCTTTGTGCTGGTGTCTGTCAACAGCGCTGTTTGAGGCAAGGCCTATTGTGCTGGCCAGTGTTTCTTATTGACCTAAGTCTGTGCCTGCTATGTTCCCAGGGTCGAAGTTGCGAGTGAGAGAATGTTTGGAAAGGGGTAATCATAGGCTAGATGCATTTTGCTGCATTGTCATCTGGCCTATTAAATCTAAACTGTGGTCTGTGTTAATGCAAACAGGTAATTATATAGTCACAGCTGCAGCTATTGACATCTGGTCACTGCCCCATGGGAAAAATATGTGCTTTTTGTCCTGTGTCTACATTCTAGCATGCTGGCCTTTAATGGTTTTTAACTGAAAATAGATAATGGGTCAGGATGAGAAACATGAACAAGGTAGACACTTCAGATAGTTTCTGCCACAGACGCTTGAGTGTTTCCTTTGATAGCATGGTGCCTTTCCGTGCCTCCAGCCTCGATAATCTTGGTTTGGTTTTAAAGTAGTGTAAAATAAAGATAATTGTTTTGTTTCTATCCTGTATGATCAGGGCATCATGCTAAGTTACTTTGAAAAGGCTGCCTCTGGGGACTCAGGTTTTTTAGTTTGTCTGTCCTGTGGTTTTAACCCTTTGTGTCTCCCTGGGGCAAGGTGGTCTAAAGCAAAAGTTATGAATATAGCTGATTAAACATCATATCCTCTATACCCTTTGGAACAGAACCAGCCTTAGAATAGTAAAAGAAAAAGAAAATGTTTAAATCTGTTTCGGTCTAGAGTCAAAGCACACTTTATCACGCCAATACACGGCAGGCAGCTCTCCGTTCGTCTGCACAAGTCATTACTCTTAGTATTTCTTCCTAATTGGTTAGTTAATAAATTCTGTTGTTGGGCTTTGATTGAGAAAGCACTCAGGATGCCCTTAGGTTGGAACTGCTTTTGAACCTACCCTGTAAGATTGGTTCCTTTCTTTGTTCATCACAGAGTAAGTCGGGAGGAGATGGTTGCTCTGTGCTCTGAGTTTGAAGTGGTCATGGGAGGATGACATTTGACCTTCTTGCATCTGAGATACTGATGATACAGTGGTGGGGAGTATAAGCTTTTACCCTTGTGGAAGTAAGGTTGAATGCATTAATTTATACTATTCTCACCACAACACAGCTTTAGAAAACATGATATAGTGATTAGATTTTATACACTGAATGATATGTTACAGTTATACACAAAATGTCCCCTTCTTGCTAAACAAAGTGGACCAATGATAACAACTATTAGCTCTGTTTTGAAAATAGTATTTCATGTTAATGCTAAGTAAAGTTGCCATCTTGTATGTAGAGCACTTCTGTAAAGTGCATGCTGGTCAGTGTTAGTTCCTAAAATGAAAACTGTTTTCAGATTCCTAGAGTGAAATCTGCTTGTTAAAGAGTACCTTCACTGTTTAATCCTGTGTTACATGTGGAATTATTTCGACAGATACCAAGTGTAAGCACTTCAAAAGGCTTTTCATATTTGTAAGAAATAGCAAACCATATGTCATCTTGTAGAAGCCCTGTTTTGGAAGGAACATGGCTCGTGGCCAGCAATTAATTAAGTCACCCTTTTGTTTGGGCCATATTGTGGCAGTGTTTAGGTGTGAAATCTTCTGTTGTCACTAGATAGGAACATTCTTGGGTGCATCCATGACAGTTTTAGAGAAAGTAGTCAATTTTGGTGCTGTTTTTCTGTAAATTGTAAGGACAAGTAGTTAGTTGCGCACGGCAGAAAGAGAGTACTATTAAGATAAAATAAGGACATGGAGTTGGCCCTTGGCATTATAAACTGGGATTCTTATTACTTTAGTCCATTGGAAATTGCATCAGCGTTAACAGGAAGTTAGGAGCAGAACACCTAGAGCAGGTGTCTGTCGCTAGAGATCGTGGAGTAAGAAAAGATGGCTTTCGTGCTTACTGTGTGTACTGTCTACTTCCCTCTGAATTGTAGTTCAAATATTCTTCAATTGTCTTCACATAGGGATCTTCTTCTGTCCGATTGGATGGGCTCAATTAGGTACCTAGTGTTGCTTTGACTGTGCAGCTTTCCTTGTGTCTCGTTAGAGAAGAATTAACTTTGTATTCAGGATATAGCAGTTAAACGGAGTTATGGGCCCCGGACTAAAGATTGCAATCAGGGAAGGCTGGTCTCCACAGAGAGCTTCCTTTCACCCGTTTTGACCATTGTCTCCGCTTCCCCTCATTCATCCCCACTGCTGTTGATCTTAGCAAGGGACCCAGGGACACTATTGCCTTGATTACAAATAAGGTTTCATGTTTGATCTTTTCTATTTGGAAAAGATAAAGCACCTAGATCTTAAAAGGGTGCTTTCTTTCTTTCTTTCCTTAATGAACAGCAGTGGCCTTGGGAATTTCAAAAGCTCTCTAATGGTTTTCATGTGGTAAAAAGGACACAACAGACATTGTGATCCACATGCCTGTTTTCTCTTTCTCTAAATAAAAAAAATATATATTTTCCTCAGATTAAGTATAATTAAATTTAGAATTCTTTTACATTTTTCTTCAAGCCCTAACTAATAAAAGCAAGCCCACACAGATATTTTGGAGGATTTCCAAATCCTAGACTTGGCAAGCAGACTTTCTTTTTTACAGTAAATGCAGGTAGTGAGCCTTTGGGTGTCCGCAGACACACCCACCCTCACCTGCCGTATGTGGGCACAGTCTGGTACATATCAAAGTGTTTCATAATAACTGTAGGTGGGTGTTGAGAGGGTTAACCATCTGGCCTTCTGGTAGCTTAATTAGGCTCTGGCACAGAGCCAGGATCTGTAGAAAATAGGTCTGCCCAGGATAACCGCAGAAACCAGTGGGTTTCAGCTCTTGGCAAGGGCTGGAGGCTTCCACAGCAGTCTGTGCTGATGTCCACCTGTTGGGAAGTGAGCGGCTGTGGACAGGGATACAGCAGCCAGGCATCTCCACCTAGCACCGTGATTGATTTGGACTTTAAAATGGAGGCAAGAGTACCTGTCTCATAGCTGGGCTCCTGTAGTGATTCACTGCAAGGTACTCTGAGCTTCCCAAGGAGATAGTAGTGCATGTCCACTAAGAAGCCATGAGCTTCCCTGGGTCTGTGCTGGGTCGGGGAGCCTTGTTGTGAAACAGGATGTTGTAGGAATTTGAGGTTCGGGAGTGAACCATGGCAGCTTTTAGCAGTGTTGAGAAGTTTCGGCCATCAGCATTTAGCCTTGTGCTTTCTCAAGAAAGAAAAGCAGCTGTGTTATTGCTTTATTGATAACATTCATAATGGCGCCAAAGATTACAAATGTTCTGAAATAAAACATTGTTATAAATGTGTTATTGTTTAAACCCATGTACTGGTTAGTGAGGTACAGTGTCTGAAAGATCAAAGTTGCACCAGCACCCTTTCAATTGGTCTTACGCGGCTGGCTCATGGCTCAGGGTTTTAGATGGAAGTTCAGTGTTGATATTCTATTCTGAAACCCAGACTGTAAAGTATAAAATAAAACCTTATATGATTTAGACAGAAGCTTCACTAGAAAAGCTAGGGGTTTTTTCCTTTATCTTTATTTATTTTGGTTTTTCCAAGATTCATTTTCTCTGTATGGTCTTGACTGACCTAGAACTTTCCCCGTAGGTCAGACTGGCCTTGAACTCATAGAAATCTGCCTTCCTCTGCCTCCTGAGTGCTGTGATTAAAGGCATGTGCCACTACCACCTGACTTACCCATGGCAGTTCTTACAAAGGAAAGCATTTAGTTGGGGTTTGCTAACAGTTTCAGAGAATCAGTCCATTACCATCATGGCCGGGAGCATGGCAGCAAGCATAGTGCCAGAACAGTAGCTGAGAGCTGCGGAGAAAATGGGAGACTGGGCCTGGCATGGGCTTTTGAACGCTTACAGCCCAACCCCAATGGCATACTTCCTCCAGCAAATCCACATCTACTCCAGCAAAGGCCACCACCTCCTGATGACTAATATATATACTAATATTCAAATGTATGAACCTATGAGGGCTGTTCTTATCAGACCACCACAGCATTCATTCATAGATACTCGTGCTCTTTCTTTTTTAGCATATCATTTCCAAACTGTATTACCCATAACTGTGCTCAAGGCAGGCTTGGTAAAAAAGACTCATAGTGAACTCTTAAAACATCAATTGTTTAGTTTCCCTTGCAAATGCAGTGACCAAAACTAAACTGGTTTGATACATTTTAATAAATTTGGAACATTTCTTAAATAAGAACTCTTGTTTATCAATGAATCCATTGTGTGACATTGAACATGTCACATTGTTAGTTCTCTTGCTGTGTGCAGAGTAACGGCCTCAGATTCGCTGCTATACTTGTCATTGACCTGCAGCATGAAAGTTTTGGTCCTCCCATTCTTTATTAAAGGAGAATCCAACAAAGTCAACTGGAGACTCCCAGTAAATGTCTTTTTTTTTAAAAGTGATGCTACTGTACCAAGTAGAATTAATTAACAATAGAAATAATTTTTTAAGCAGCTCTGATTCCCTATGAAGCTTAGCATTTCTCCTTCAGTTGGGAAAAGCTGATTCACATTGTCCTGTCTGTTTGGAGGAGATTTCGTAAGTCAAGGTAACATGTTTCTCTTCTGCATCTCCCTTTAGTAAACATTGTGAAAGGTAAAGAAATTGTATTAAGACATAAATGAACTGTGGAGAGATTATGCCCAATCAAATAAGTCACACACTGTATTGTGCCCTTTCTGTGAAATGTCCGGAACAGATATATCTTTGGATATAGATATATACTTTGGTAGATGGGCTATCGCTGTCGGCCAGGAGAAAGTGGGCAGTGCTCATGGTGCAGTGTTTCTTCTGAGAGGTGACGAAATCCCCTAAAATTAAATAGTGGTCAAGGGTGTGGAACTTAGAATAGTATCCCAAAAGTCACAGAATTGGTCCTTCAGTGAATGTATTGTATCACATAGGAATTACATGTTTGTAAAGTTGTTAAAGTTATGTTTAATCATGGGAAATGTTTTAGGTTTAAAAGATAATTAATACTTTATATTCTTTTTTTTTATTTTTTTTTACTTTATATTCTTAGTTGCCTTCTCAATATAGCCCACTTTAGGAGAGTAAATGCAAGTTTTCTATTAGCATAGCATTATTTTAATAGCACATAATAATACTATAGTATAGCATGTTGATTTGTACAATTCTGAAACATGTGTGTCTAAAAATCATTTATGTGGTATCTTCTTGGACCTCATTGGCGAGAAAGATAAAATAGGTTTATTCAGCAAGGGCTGTTAATTTCTATACTACAGGAGCCTCCTGAGCCCAGGAGGTAGCCGCACCCAGCGTCATTATGTGTGCCAGGTACTGCTCCACATGTTAGAACAGAGATGACCAGACTGCAGCTCTTCTGAGCAAGGTAGACAGGTCAGAACGAAAGCATGACCCAAAAATGACAGTATAAGACATGATGTCCTAAAGGCCTGGCTGTTGTTTTACAGTAGACCAATCTTGGGGAAGCCAGGTGCCATGCACTGTGTCAGAGTGTTCCGATGAATTCTTCAAAAACAGAACTTTTTGTCAAAGTTTGGTGAAAAACGAATTTGCCAGAAAGATAAGAACCTCCCAGACAGAAAGTCTTACAAGGCTCAGAAGCAAAGGAGAAGCAGATAAAACCAACACAGAATATGTATGCAGGAATGGCAATGTATGACTGAGCCCAAGTCCCTCTGTCTGTGCAGCAGCAAATGACAGCAGCTAGGAACAAGCTGGAAAGGCTTGGTAGACATGATTACACTCATTAATATATGGCTCTGGAGGATTTGCTATCTCCTTGATTTAAATTCTCCAAGTATAGGTGCAGAAAAGGAATTAGGAAATAACCCAAGTTTTCATGGTTTTAAGATAAGAAAGCTAAGCTCCTTGTGGCTCTCCTTTCATGGCATCATTGGTGCATTGGTCCACAAGGGTTGGGGGAGCAGAAGTGGGGGCATGGTTCAGACAGCTGTGGATATGACAGAGATAGCCCTGTGGGGGATGACTTCAGTGAATCAGTTCGGCTCTATTCCAGAGCATAAGAAATGTATAGGATCGGGAAGCCTAGGGACAAGCCCTAATTTGCATTAAGTGGCAGGCTCCTATCATAAGGCTTCGTATGAAGCAGCAGGGTCCTATAGCAATGCTCCTAGTACAAGTCTTAGTTACCATATATGCAACAGGGGGAAAAAGACTTGGCAGGAAACCGTGCCAAGGATCACACGAGAAATAAATGAAGACATCCAGGCTTAGAGACAGCTTTCAGAAAAGATAGTCCTTGGGGCCTAAAGACATTCTCCAGTAAAGGGCAGGTGGAGAGCGGGAAGTCTGGCTGGGGAGGGAGTCCTTCATGTTGCCTAGCTTTGGGGAGAGCTGCCAGGCCATGACAGACTGTAATCTGTGACCAGTAAGGCCTTCCAGCAATCCTAGAACCCTTGAGTCCACTCCACAGTGGGATGGGACTGTTTATTCCTGTTTTGCTGACCATTGGAAAGTTGAAAGCTGCAAGACTCAGTAGCACTCAGTAATAGCTCCCCTTAGTAGCTCATAGTATGTTCTCTCTCTCTCTCTCTCTCTCTCTCTCTCTCTCTCTCTCTCTCTCTCTCTCTCTCTCTCTCCATATATATATGAGAGACCCTTCATAACCCCACCCCCAGCCCATTACTCCTCTGGTTGGTAGCACCACAGCCTCTCCACTTGTTCCCTTCAGCCCCCAGCCTATCCACCTCTAGTCCTTTGCCCCACAGCCACTCCACAGTCACCTGAGCCCTCACTCCAGATGGTAACTCCACTCTTGACCTCAGTCTGCTCACTCCCAGCCATACACCCACAGCTGCCCCACGGCCCCTTTGTCCCCAGCACTGCATACATACCACACCCATGCTGTGCATTCCTTCTGGCCCTCCTCTGAGACACTGTGTCCACCCTGGACCTAGGACTCCTCAGCTTCAACTCTGCCTCTTCAAGGCTCCCCCAACCCTCCCTGCCTAACATCCCACCTTGAGTTTCTAGCCTGGTAGGCTAAAAACTTAAAGACAACCAGTCTCATAAATTCATTTTGTAATATTCCATTACAAAAGCATAAACAGTATGTGTGTTTGTTTGAATAAGGATACCCCCCATAGACTTCATGTACACACATATATAATCAGTATATATGTACATTCAATATACATATTGAATGGGGAGGTTTTTCTTGTAGGTAAGTGAGAACAGCCAGAGGCATCTGGAAAAGTCCAGAGCAGAGAGAAAAAGAAGCAGACTGGTCATGGGCAGGGCTGAAGAAGCCAGGCTCATGTATTAGAATGCTTAGTCAGCAGGAAATATTTGAATGGATTAAAAGGATTAGGAGGTGTGGCCTTGTTAGAAAAAGTATGTCACTAGGAGTGAACTTTGAGGTTTTAAAAGACCATGCCAAACCCAGACCTTGTCTGCCTCTGTCTGTCTGTCTGTCTGTCTGTCTGTCTGTCTCCAAAGAGCAAATAAATACAGAAAAATACGAACAGCTAAATGAAATAATGAAGACAGTTCAGGCTATGAAAATTGAAGTCAAGAAAGAGATAAAAACACTAAAGAAAAGCCAAACTGAAATGAGGCAGACAATGGAAACTCAGTGAGTCCAATGAAAGCCCGTGGACGGTCTCACCTACAATGGGTCATATAGAATACAGAATAGTAGAACCTGAGGGCCAGGAGGAAGAATTGTATCACTAAATAAAAATTGTTTTTAAAAATATGTGAATGGAACATAGCAGGAACCTTGGTACACCATGAACAGACCAAGTCCGTGAATTATGGGCATAGAAGAAGTAGAATTCCAGGCCAATGGCATGGTTAATATTTTCAATGAAATCATAGATGAGATCTTCCCAAATCTAGAGAAAGACAAACTCGTCCAGATTCAAAGGTCCACAGAACATCAATTAGGACCAGAAAAGAAATGCTGCGTACCATAAATAAAATATTAAAAACGTGGACTAACGATCACAGATGGCAAGCTGTGCTAGTGTACCTTACACCTCTCATTGTGTGCCTCTAATACTATCTGTTAAAACTAAAGGAGAAGTAAACCTTCCATATAAAGACACACTAAAGGACTCCAGAGAGTACTGGAAGGAGCACAGTGAAGTGAAGGGGAAGAGCCTTCCTAAGAGCCCCCTCGAGCCCACAGCGGGGAAATAAACAGGAAACCCAGTGAAGTCTAAGACAATACAGTATCCACAGAATGATTAGAGTTAACACATATCTCTCAATAATAATTGTGAGCATTAATGGCCTCTGTTTACTAGTAAGAAAATATAGACTAGCAGATTATATTAGAAAATAGGATTCTCCTTTTTTGCTGACCCCAAGAAGCATACCTCACCATCAAAAATAGACATTGCCTCGGTATTTATAGGATGGAAAGGGTACTTCATGCAGATGGAGTAGGAAACAAGTACATAGACTCTTCTGATCAGACAGAAGAGACGTCAGCCACAGCCAGGCAGAAGAGGTAAAGAAGGGCACTTCATACTCATGAGGGAAACAGTCTGCTGAGAGGACAGTTACAGTTCTAAAGAGGTACGCTAATACAAGTAAACCTAATTTCACCAGATAAATACTCTAGATGTAAAGCCACAGATTAATGCCGACACAGGCATAGTGGGAGATTTCAGTATCCCACTGTTGCTGATACACAGGCCATCCACACCACAAGTAGAGAAACATTAGAGCTAAATGAAACCCAAATCAAGTGGGCCAGAGCTGAGATACTAGAAAATTCATGTCAGCAGCTCATGGATCTCTCTCATATTAGGACATAAAGCAATCCTTAACAATATAATATTGAATAATATTCTATATTATATCTGAACTCAACAGAATAAAGCTAGCTAAACTACTAAAAGTATATAAACTCATTGAGGTTTAAAAGGCAAACAAAAATTCCACACTATTGAACAACAAATGGGTCACTGAAGAAATTAAGAAGGAAATAAAAATAGTCTTAGAATTAGATGAAAAAAATATAAAAATCTGTGGGGTACAATGAAGAAAATCTTCAGAGGAAAGTTTGTTGTCCTAGGTATCTATATCTTTCGAGAGATCAAATAAATAGTTTAATGTTCACCTTAATGCCTTGGGGAGGCAGGAACAAACCAAATCCCAGAGCAGTAGTAGGGAGACCAGGACAGAGATTAATAAAATAAACACTAATTTTAAAAATTAATGAAATAAAGAATTAGTTCTTTGGAAAAATAAGCAAGTTAACAAACCCAAATTAACTGAAAGAGAACACCCAAACCAATAAAATTAGAGGTGAAAAGGGAGACACTACAACAGACACCAATGAAATTACTAACTTACCTTGACAACTTTTACTCCACTAGGTTGGAAAAAACTAAAAGAAACTGATGACTTTTTAGACATGTATGGTTCTCCAAAATTAAACCAAGATTGAATAAATAATTTAAACAGACCTGTAACTAGCAGCAAGATTGAAGCAGCATTAAGACGTTTCTTAAAACAAATCAAAAGCCCAAGACCAGATGGATTCACTGCAGAATTCCAGCAAACATCCGTGCTACTCAGATTAGTTTATGAAATAGGAAAGAATAGAATGCTTTCGTACTTTTTATGAAGCTAATATCATCCTGACATCAAAACCAAAATGAAACACACACACACAAGAAAATTAGAAACTTATTTCCTTGATAAACATAGAGGCATAAATTCTCAATAAAATACTGGCAAATTGGGGCTAGAGAGATGTCTCAGTGGTTAAGAACACTTACTGCTCTCAAAAAAGAGAAATGACCCCAGGTTCAATTCTTGGCACCTACATGGCAGCTTGCAAAGGTCTGCAACTCAGGTCCAGTGCATCCGGTGCTGCCTTCTCGACTGTCTAAGCACTCTCTGCACATGATACACATACATGCATACCGGCAAACACTCATGCACGCTCAAATAGACGTCCTAGGCCCAAGTAGAGAATTTACTGCTGTTGCCTACCCAAATTGACATAGCATCAAAATGCCTTCTAAATGTCTTTTTATATCCTTGGACAAATGCTTTTCTTAGTCTTAATGAGAGAATCCTCTCTTTGCAGCTAATTTTGGTGAATTCAGACTTGTGATTGCCCAAGATACTGAGAACAAGTGGCAGTAAGGATTCTGCCCTAAACAAGACATTTACTCTACCTCCTCTGAGGCTCGGGGAACATTGAGGAGGAATGGATGGGAGCATGTAGGAGCCAGAAGACGGGGAGGAATGTGAAATGCCAAGCTCTAAACTGGATGCAGACATTGTGCTCATGAGCTCACGTCAACCGCAGTCAGTCTGCACAACCCTGCAGACGACTGGTCCTCTCCATAGTCACGGAAGGGCAAAGTGTTCGTGGGACCCTGCTCCTTAATGTCCAACTATTGGCTATTGATTGTTTCTGGGAGAGGGGAAATATCTTCAGTTATGTACTCGCTGCTGAGCCCAGCGGGCTCCACACTCATGGTCACAAAACAGCAACTTTTAGAAACATTTCTAATATTGGCTGGCAACAACTAAGAACCATCGAAAGATTGTCATCTTAACCCACTGAAGAGCAACTGTCCTTACAGAGCAGAAGATACCCTTGCTTTACTTGTACACAAAGCAGCATGTTTGTTTTGAAATGACAGTGTTTATATCCGGAGAAATTCTTAACTGTTGAATTGGTCCTTTTCAGTCAGCCCCCACCGTCGGCCACATTCAGAGAGTCCTGTTTGGTCGCATGTTCCATCAGTCCCATTCCAACTGGAGTTGGTGATCTCCTGTTAGTTCTGTCCCATCGTCTCCATGAGTGAATGCACCCCTCACGGTCCTGACTTTCTTTCTCATGTTCTCCCTCCTTCTACTCCTCATCAGGACCTTGGGAGCTCAGTCCGGTGCTCCAGTGTGGGGCTCAGTCATTTTCTTCATCTATCGCCAGGTGGAGGTTCTATGGTGATATACAAGAAATTCATCAGTATGGCTATAGGAACTGGCCTTTTCAGGCTCCCTCTCCTCAGCTGCCCAAGGAACTAGCGACAGTGGAGGCTGACTGAGAAGCCAAGGACAATGGCGCTGGGCTTTGATTCTTCTGCATGGATGGGCTCTGTGGGAGCCTTCTCAGCTTGGTTGATCACCTTCCTGGACCTGGGGGGAGTTGGGAGGACCTTGGTCTTAACATAGAGTAGGGAACCCCGATGGCTCCTTGGCCTGGAGAGGGAGGGAGGGAGGGGTATGGGTGGAGGGGAGGGGAGGGGAGGGAAGGGGGAGGAGGAGGGGAGGAGATGGAAATTTTTAAATAAAAAAAAAATAAACCATATAAAAAAGAATTGGTCCTTTTGTCCTTATGAGGTGTGCCATTTCATCTGCTGATGACTCCTAAGGCCTGTATCTTGTGGGCACGGTTTTGCTAGTTCTGTTTTTGTGTTCACACGATGCATTTCTGGAGCTTCCCTCTGTTTAAAGTGCGCCTCTTACAAACAGCATCTCATTAGGCTTTTCTGTCCAGTCTGTCAGTCCCTATCTTTTCATTGGCATGCTTAGCCCTTTGAAATTTTGTATAACTTTGGTGTGTTTGTGTTTAAATTAGCCACCTTACCATTTGCTTTTTCCTCCTTTCTCTGTTATTGAACATATTAACTATAAGTAAATAGGGACACATTTCTAGCAACTTGGAATATTTTTAAGCAGAAGACCCTTCCTCCAAGGCTGTGGTGTAATCAAAGCTTTGCTAGTCATCTTCTATTACATTTTCAAGAAAGAAAAAGTATAAACTTGAAAAGTATAAACATAGACAAATTTTACTTTAATTAGAATTTGAATTAAACATAGCACAGGAAATTGGAAGGGGGAAAGAAAAGGGCCTTCTTAGATGCCGTTTTCTAGCCACAGGAAAGCCACCACCAGTAGGGACAGTAAGGAATGTCACTAGTTACAGAAAGCTTCAGTCTTGGTCATTCTTCTGGTACTGAATATCATTCCCATGAGATCAGGGCATCCCTGTGCCCTCAGTCCTGTAAAGTACCTGGGTTCTAAGTCCAGACTTGGCATATTCCCCAGCTTAGACGGGGAGGTTTGGGGTTTCCACTCGTAGACAGAAAAGTTGGTGTCACCATCTGGATCTGCTTTCTCTCCAGAGAAACGTGAGCAACAGGAGCTGTGATTGTAGCTCTAGCTGGTTTATTTGAAGGAATTGGCTCACACCATTGTTGGGGCTGGCAAGTCTGAATTATATAGGACATGATAGGCTGAAAATGTAGGCAAGAGTTGATACTGAGAGTCTGAGACACAGTTTCTTCTTTGTGCAGGAAACCATGAATTTCCCCCCAGTCTTCCAGCTCACTAAATGAGACCCACTTATAGGATGGAGAATAACTGTAGCTGTTCACTCTGCAGAGTGAATTTACAGTAATGCCTAGACCTGCATTTGATTAAGTAACTGGGTGCTAGAGCCCAGCCAGGTTGATACACACTACTACCCATCACACCACCCATAACATCTAACACTGTAGAGCAGCAACAGTCAGAGAGGTGTTCTGCATGGCAGAGCTACCTGCGAGGGAGTAGGACGTCTACTCGTGGGGAGCAGCAGCACCTGGAACAGGTCACACGGTCTCCGCTCCAGACAGGAGGAATCCACAGCACACTGTAAGTGTCCCATCTCCCTCCAGATACGCAAGGGAGGATAGAGAAACAAGTCGCCATGCTGCCCAGGGGACTCTACAGGGAACAGAATTACTGTGCAAAGGCCGTCCTGGAATTTAAAGTGAACGTTAGCAAACTCATTGAACTTCTCTAAGCCTGTGGTCTTTTTCTTTTTGCTGTTGTTTAATTGCACAGATTTAGGAGTTACAGTGTGATACATATGTAAAGTGTGTAATGAGTGATCTTTATTGCTATTGTAATCTCTCTCAAAATGCATATAAATATGGTTTTTCTGTCTGATTTTCTACTTTCTCATCTGTCCTAAAAGAAATTTGAATAGTCACTTTTGATTCAGTTCACATAAGTGATGCAGTGACTGCTTGTTTTAACTTCTCAGATGGGGCAGTTAATTATACTGCAGCTCGCTATACTCTGTCACTGTGACTGAAATTTTGGCCATGTAGTCCCGTAGGCACAGACTCCATTTCAAGTCCAGAGGAAATCCCAGAAGCCATTCTGCCTGTGATGGCTTCTCTCTAATGGAACTGAGGGTTCACTGCCCTCTGTGGCAATGAGGAGAACTACATATGCCTGGTACCCTGGTACCGGATGCTCCCGACTAGAGTGGGGTGGGCAAGGCCAGAGCAGGGCTGCGGCGCTGAGCTGTGCAGCTGCTGCTTGCTGTCTCCACTGTGAGAGCACCTTTGTGACAGGTTCTCAGGCTCAGCTCTGAGTCAGAGCAGGATTAGGACAGGAACCTACTTTGCCCTGACAGCTGCTCTGTTAGTCAGTGCGCTGACTTCAGCTGCATGGCTTCTCAGGAATGCTTCCTTCGTTTTCTTACTACCGAGCGCGCTCTCTTTTAAAAAGCTATCACCCGTGCTTTCACTTAGCTTCCCCCCTGCCCAAGAAATTGTGAGTTTTCACCAAATCACCAGAATTTCTGTCTCCAACCTGCTCTTGGATGCTTTTACCTAACACAGATTTGTCAGATTTACTCGGTTGTGGATGCTGCTGACCAGTCTTCATATTGTTATTATGCAGGATTGTTATTATGCCAGGATGCTCTCAGGAGAGGATGCACAGCATACTGCTCCAGGGATAGGAACATGGAACCTTTATGTGTGTAATATCCCACCCCCGATGAAGACCCCAGCAAGCGGCTAGGAGGAGATTGACCCAGAAGCACAGGCACCTCTGTTGCTGTGTTGTCTCTGTAGGTTTCATGTGCGGCTTCAGCCCTTTGGGGGATGCAAATCTCATCTTTCTGAGAATACTCTCAGAACGAACATTGTTGCCATTACACGAGAACTGTTAAGTGTCATTCTCCTGCAAAATAATGTCACATCCCTACCCCCAATGTAAAACTGGCCCTCTTCTCCATGGGTATGGGGTGCAGGTCCATGATGATGCGCTCCTGGAGGACTAGAACACAAAGAGGGAACGCAGGCTCACCAGAGACAATAGCCTCTCTGCATCTGTCTCACAAGTTTACCTCCTTATGTGTGTGTGAAACTGCTTCTGTCGCGATCAGGAAAACCACTGCAAATGTTCTAGTTTAGAATGAGGTGGTTTTGAATGGCTTGATTTTTAAAAATAGATTGTGTAATACATCAAGTCCACTTCGAGTCTCTTGGGGACATCTCAAAGGAATGAACTCTTTTCAGAAACTGATAAAATGTGTTCTGTGAGCTCTGCATTGCTCCTGTCAGAAGTGCACTATCGTGTGTGTCGAGTTACTTTTAGCTGCAATGAACAGAAGCCCCCACTGTCTTAAACAAGGAGGAAACTCCTCCACTCTCCTAAGGAACATGGAGGTAGGAGTGCTGTGAGTGCCTGGGAAGAGCCCTCGGGTGCTCAGTTCTCCTTTTTGACACTGGCCTTCCTTATGTGGGTTTTGCGTTCAGGCTTAATTGTATTATATTGCAGAATAATGGTAAAATACTAAACATTGGGGCTGGAGAGATGGCTCAGCAGTTAAGAGCATTGGCTGCTCTTCCAGAGGACCTATGTTCTGTTCCCTGCACCCACGTGAATGCTCACAACTCCGTGCAACTACAGTTCCAGGTGATTTGATGCCCTCTTCTGGACTCATACAAACAAAACACCCACACACAAATAAAATAAAAATTAGACATGATATGCAGAACTGGCAGCTTCCATGTGCAGAAAAGGAGACTTCTTACATCTCCTTTAAGGAAGAAAATGTTCTCACAAGTTCCCTTGAATGTGATTCCTTTATACATTGTTGGCCAGAATTGCGTCTTGCGTTGAAATTTAAAATAATACAGGAAGGAGTAAAGCCACAGCGATTGATCCAGACGCACCACAGTCTGTCTGGTCGGAGAACATGCTAGGCAAGCTCTGTAGTCCTGAGCGATATCACAGGTCCTTCTGTACTTTTTATTTGAGCCAAGATCTCACAAATCTGCCCAGGCTGGCCTTGAATTTACAGGCCTATGCCTCCAGTACTAGCGTCTAGCACCACTTTTTATACAGTATTGAAAGTACCAGTTACTGACTTTTGTCTGTTTCCTTGAAATGATTTTTCATACACAAAGACCATTATGAACTTTCTACTTGAAATGATGCCTTTGCAAACAGAAGCTTGCTATGTTAATAAGAAAGATTTATTTTAATGAGATCCATTTCTTTATTCAATATATCTCCTTACTCTGTGGCTGTCTCTGTGGCTAGACCCTGGCATCCTCCTTTCCTTCTCCTTTTCTCGCTCCTCATCTAGATTTCTCCTCCTGTTCATTCTCTGCCTGCCAGCCCTGCCTGTTTCTCTCTCCTGCCTAGCTACTGGCCGTTCAACTCTTTATTTAGACCAATCGGGTGTTTTAGGCAGTCAAAGTAACACAGCTTTATAGAGTTAACAAATGCAACATAGAAGAGTGCAGCACATCTTTTCATCATTAAACAAATATTCCACAACTTAAATGAATGTAACATATCTTAAACTAATAAAATTATCATGGCAGGAAGCAGAGAGGCATGGTACTGGAGCAGTCGCTGGGAGCTCTACTTCCCCATCCACATAGAGAAAGAGACATAGGGCCTAGCATGGGCTTTTGAAACCTCAAAGCCCACACCCAACAACACATCTTCCCCAACAAGGCCACTCCTCCTAACCTTTCCCAGACAAATTCTCATCTGGGGCTAAGCATGTAAATATATGAGCCTCTGTGTCTCTCTCTCTCTCTCTCTGTGTGTGTGTGTGTGTGTGTGTGTGTGTGTGTGTGTAAGTATTCATCCAAACCACCAGTCTTCCTAGCCCAAAAAGATATATAGACTAAAGGTAAGTAAAAAGCTCAGCGGTAAAACGTAAAGAGAAATGGGATATTTTAAGTTAGAAAAGCTGGCTAGAAACAAGCCAGGTTAAGGCCGGGCATTCATAAGTAAAAATAAATCTCTGTGTATGTATTTGGAAGCTGGGTGGCAGGCCCCTAAAGAGTTAAAAAAAACACACACTAACCCTCTGAAACTAGCAAGCCTTTTTTATAAGTTGCCGTGGCCATGGTGTCTCTTCATAATAGAATAGTAGCTAAGACAAGGATTGTTTGTTTATTTTTTTATGCAGTTAGTATAAAAAGAAAAGATTATATATCTATTTCTTTTTTTTCCCTTAAGCATAATGTATTAAAATAGCAGTTTAAAAGTGCTATGCAATGTAGCTTATCCGTGTGGACCATCATGAGCTGGTGGGATGGCTTAGCGGATAAAGGTTACTATGCAAACCCGGCAACCTGCCCTCCACTCCTTCTCAACGTGTGTCCTCTTCTTTTCTGTTATCCGCTAAGTTCAGCTGTGCTGCCCGTGTACTCATGGGTGTGGGGCCATCCAGGGAATCATTGTCAACCTCCAGGGGCCACTCTTAAAGAAAACTGACTCTGCTCCCAGAAGCCATCACTTGTCCGTAGCTTCTGTGCTGGGGTGAGGCCTTCCTTCTTCTTGCTGGAATGTTGATTGACTTACCTTGTGCAGATCTTAGGCAAGCAGTCATCTTCGGAAGATTGTTTTGCTCTGGTCCTTCTTAACCGCCAGCTCTTAGCAGAGTGCTGGTGTCTTCACTCTGGCCAGTTGTGAGTTTCTGTGTTAACCACCATCCCCTGCAAACAAGACGTTTCTCTTAGGAAGTCTGAGAGCCTAAGGCCATGGATTTAGAGAGGGCAGTTTGATCATGTGCCCATTCAACAAAATAGTAATAGAAGTTCACCCAGGGAGTCTGGAGCTCCCAGCCATGTCTTCTTAGCCAGATTTACAGTACCATGACTTTCCTCCTGTGGAGTGAGCCTCAAGTCCATGGCAGAAAGTAGTTGGTTAGCCCTCCACTCCTCCCACACACACTGTTTCACCCATGGGCATATCTTGCCATGTTAGTCACTACTATAATTTGTAACTAACAGGGTTTCCTTATGGTTCTTCATGATAACTCCATATAGCAGCATTACTGAGTCTCCAGCGACAGTGAGATACATAGTAAACAGTTAATCCATGATAGAAAACATTAGTTTGTAGATTTTATACTTCAGATATGTAGATGTATCTTTAAAACAATTTGCATTTTAGAGCTTAACAGGTTCATTTTAAGCTTTTTATTAATTCTTTGAGAATTTCATAGAGTATCTTTTGATCATAGCCACCCTTCTCCCCTAACTCTGCCCGGATCTGCCACCACCTCCCTTTGCTACCCATTCATAATCTTTGTTTTTCAAACCCATTGTGTGCAGGTGTGCTGTCCGTAGACTCTTGGGTATGTGACCTTCCACTGGAACGTGGCTGAGTTACTAGGGGCACACTCTTAAAGAAGTCCGACTCTTCTGGTAATTGTCAGTATTTCCTCAGCTAGGCGTGGGACTTCAAGCCTGTCCCTGGGCTGGGTGTGTACGTAACTCAGCTGGTACGGTGCAACAGTTTTAGTGTGTATTAAATGCTCAGTAAATGATATTTTCCATCAGATTTGTATAGGATTGCTTGTATGGACTTGCTTACCTTTTTATTCTTTCATACCTTTGTAGATGATACTTATTCTTCCTTAAGGTTTCAAACCTTTCAAGTCATTGTTTTAACAAATAATAACAAATAGCATACCTTTATTTATTAAGGGTAGGATTCAGGCCATCCCTTTATGCAGATTGCACGGAAGTGAATGAGGAAAGGCTTGAAGCCATTCTGTGCTGAGTTGAATGTTTAACTTAAAAAAAATTCAGTATAAAAAACATCTGAGCAGCCCTAGCCAATGAGAGCACTACTCTAAATAACACGCTACCAACTGTAGCATGTCCACAGAACACTAGGGGATGGCCAACTGTGTTAACCTCCATACTAAATGACTTTTGATAAAAATCCACACAAAGTCATGTAATGGCAGTCTGAGTTTCCACCCCTAAAATTAATATACAGTGATTTTTCTAATCTCGTACTTTCTTAAATCAAAAAGTAAGAAATGAGCAGGACTTGTAAGCTGAAGTGGCATTTCACTTTGCTGGTGAAGCTAGCTAAAATCAGTTGTAGAGTTAACTACTGGATGACGGCCTGGTTGTGGCTGGTGCTGCATGTTATAGCATGACTGAGTTCCTGTGATTCTGCCTGGTTGTAGCTGGTGCTGCATGTTATAGCATGACTGAGTTCCTGTGATTCTGCCTGGTTGTAGCTGGTGCTGCATGTTATAGCATGACTGAGTTCCTGTGATTCTGCCTGGTTGTAGCTGGTGCTGCATGTTATAGCATGACTGAGTTCCTGTGATTCTGCCTGGTTGTAGCTGGTGCTGCATGTTATAGCATGACTGAGTTCCTGTGATTCTGCCTGGTTGTAGCTGGTGCTGCATGTTATAGCATGACTGAGTTCCTGTGATTCTGCCTGGTTGTAGCTGGTGCTGCATGTTATAGCATGACTGAGTTCCTGTGATTCTGCCTGGTTGTAGCTGGTGCTGCATGTTATAGCATGACTGAGTTCCTGTGATTCTGCCTGGTTGTGGCTGATGCTGCATGTTATAGCATGACTGAGTTCCTGTGATTCCGGTGTAGACATGAACCAATCTTCCTTTATACATTTGTAGTTGCTAGTTTTTTGTAATTTTGAATATTATGTATCATGACACCCAGCAAATTACTTCTTTTCAGACAATCTCATGGGTTTTTTTTTGTTTTGTTTTGTTTTTTGTCATCTGAGGGTTTGAAGTTTGATGCAATAAGTGTAGCCCTCTTTTTCTTTATAAGTTCCTAAGGAAGTCACAACCATGATCCCCAAGCTCTTTGACATTCTGTCCATCAAAGGGGTCCGTTTTGCTCCTTCAGTATGTACTGTGGGAGTCCTTGAACCGCAGACTGTACTGTGCTAGTTTGGGGGCTGCAGGTTTTAAAAGCTGGTAGCACCCCCCTCTGTCTTGTAATACTTTGGGATAAATCACCATACTGTGAGGGAGTCTAAGTTTCCATGTTCTACAGAAAGGTCCATGTGATGAGCAATGAACAGCCAGTGATAAACTTGTCATTTATGTAATGACGTCCAGCCTGGATCACATCACTGCAAGAGACTTGAGTAGAGCAATTCTGTTGTTTCTAACCACTGAGCTTCAGGTGACTAATGATATAGCTAAAATAGCTGTACCCTGTGTGTCTGTCTAGGCAATCCTTTTCTACTTTGGGGTCAGAAGGTATTTTCCCAGTTTATGTATGATGTGTCCAAAGCCTAATCTTAGTTTCTGTAATGTATCTGTCATTTACTGTGCTTATTGTGGCCGAATACATATATAGAAAATTTAGCATTTACACATGTACAGTGTGAGCTTAATGGGTAAGAGCGCTTGTTCTGCAAACATGAGAATGTGAGATGAAATCCCTCAGTATTCATGTAAAAATCTGGGCATGGCTACAGGTGCCTGAAACCTCAGCACCAGGAGACCAGGACAGACAGATCCTGAGAGCTTACTAGCTGGATAAACTGCCTAGCCAGAATACAACCTTCAGTTTTGGGACAAGGCATTCCTTAAAGACATAAGTAATGTGGAGAATGATCAAAGAAATTACTCAACATCTTCCTCTAGCCTTCACAGGTGCATTCATAATGCAACACACATACACACACACACACACACACACACACACAGAGAGAGAGAGAAAGAGAGAGAGAGAGAGAGAGAGAGAGAGAGAGAGAGAACAGCTCAGTAGTATCCCGACACTACTCTCAATGCTTAACAACTACTGCTGTTTGTCTCCCTACAGGCTCAAGTGTTAAGTGCTTACTCCCAGCTGGCCGCTTTGTTTAGGTAGACTGTGGAACCTTTAGGAGTACTCGCAGGCAGGGTGTGCCTGGGAAGGTCCGTCCTGGCCCTGGTTCCGTTCTTTCCTGCTCATGTTCTGTTGTGATACTGGGAGGCTATCACATGTTCACCCAACCATGCTTTCCCTGTTTTGATGGATGAAATCTCCAAAACACAGCTAAAATGACCTCTTTTCCCTTAGGTTGTTTCTCTCTGGTATTTTGGTCACAGTGCTGAGGCAGTAGCTCAATCGACAGCATAACCACTGGCAAGTTTCAGACCATCGTCATCATCTGGAAGGAAACGCCTCACTCTCTGTGCAGGTGTTTTCACATTTGACTTGCTGATGAGGAACTCAGTCTCCCCCACCCCCACTGTAAAACTGGTTTTTCCAATATGATTTTACTAAGCAGCTCATCTTTTCCCCCACAAATTCAAATTTTTTATCTCTGCTGTCTGTCAGATTTGATGGGTATAGTTAGGCCTTTGTACTGTTTTTTGCCTGTACACTGCGGGACGGTTTGCAAGTTGGGCAAGGGGCTGGAGATTCACACACACACACACACACACACAGAGAGAGAGAGAGAGAGAGACAGAGACAGAGACAGAGACAGAGAGACAGAGAAGACAGACAGGCAGACAGACAGACAGAGACACGGGCCATTCTTGAAACAAGAATGCCAATTTTATTGTGTTCCAGGGCAGCATATATAGGGCTCCTTGACTAATGGCCACACCCTAGCTCTTAGGATTTTTCAGCTGCAAGCCCATCAGAAACCACTCCCCCGTCATCAGGAGCTCATGAGGGTCGCATGCCCAGAGCAGCTGCAAGCACAGGGGTCCTAGAAAATTCAAGGTCTCAGGGCCTGCAGTCCCCAACATCTCCCTCTTTTCCATATAATTAGACCTAAGGTTCTTGACTGGCCTGGGCATAGCACAAATATGATATCAATAAGTTGGAAAATGCCCTAGCGAACATGCAGTCACTGTACAAGATAGCCAGAGCAGCTGTCTGGCTGATGGCAATTCCGGCTGCCACAGAGGCCACAGTGGTGACTGTAGCGGCCACTACAGCCGCAGTGATCCCAAAGTCTCAACGGGGATGGCTCAGCACCAGTTGATTTGGTGGCCTGGAACCTGGACCACAGTGGCAGTCGTCTCATTCACCCAACAGCTGCTTAAATGACATGAAACTATTGGCCATGGCTGATGGTCAGGAGAACCATCCATAGGATGCACAAGACATTCAGGAATCCAAATGGGGCTTTTTGTCCCCTCTGGATCTCCTCTGCACAATGCCAGGGACTCTCTGTCCTGGACATCTTCCAACATCCCTATGGCTTCCCCAAGCTGTGCCCTGATCCCACAACCTTCAGCAAACAATCATTTAGGGAATTTGGGTGTAGTTCTCTCCAAACTGCTTCCTTCTGTTAGCTGGGCGAAGTATTTTTGGGGGTGTTCACAGTAATCTTTCAGGGGATCTTGGTCCATCAAACCATATTAGTCTGGAATGATTCCACAGGTTCTCATCTTCTGTGAAAACAAAAGAAGAACCTCTTTTCCAAAGCAACAAATCCTTAGACCCATGTTTTGAAATCAAGATACCTTTCTTAGCAGTCCCCAAATATCTCTCTTCAGTCAAAAAAATATATAATAATATTCATTATACAGATTCTCTGTGCACATTCCATATTTACATGGCTTATTTTTAATATCTTTACTACCAGAGCAGACTTGAAAAAAATCTGACCTAATCCTTCCATTAATCCTCTTGTCTTTTCTTTATTACTTACCTGCTGGCCAGTCTTTTGGAGGGCGTCCCTCAGAGCGTCCCTGTTCCCGATCTCAGCGGTGCCTCCTGTGGCGCCTGCACCACCCAGAACCGCTGTCAGGCAAGGGCTTGGGGAGTAAAAAGCACACAGACACATAGCCCTCTTCAGTTCATCCTCACCACTTTTGAGGGCGATCTCCCAGGGATCCCTAGTTGTCAGTCTCGCTGGGTGTCCATCTGTACCATTTCGTCTATACACCACGGGACGGTTCACGAGCCAGGCAAGAGGCTGGAGACACACACACACACACACACACACACACACGGGGGGGAGGGGGGAAGGAAGGGAGAGGGAGATCATCCTTGAAACAAGAATGCCAATGCCAATTTTATTGTGTTCCAGGGCAGCATATATAGGGCTCCTTGACTAATGACACCCTAGCTCTCAGGAGTTTTTAGCTGCAAGCCCATCAGAAACCACTCCCCTGTCATCAGGAGCTCACGAGGGTCTCGTGCCCAGAGCAGCTGCAAGCACAGGGGTCCTAGAAAAGTCAGGGTCTGAGGGCCTGCAGTCCCCAACAGGTCTTTTCCAAGTTAGTTCCTTTTTCTTGTTTCTCAGGAATTTTGTAAAGTAAATTTATTATGTATTATTTTTTGTTATTGTCATATGTGAATACAATGCATTTATATAAAATTCACCACCACTCCCTGCTCCCTGCCTCTGGCTTTTCCTGGATACCCTCTTCCACACTTTTTCTTTCCAACTGCTTCCCCCCAAATACCTCAGTGAATCTAATTAATGCTATTGGTACCTAAATGTATATAGGGCACATCTTCTGGAGCAGGGGCAGCCTACCCTAGGCCACACTGCTGAAGACAACTGGCTTTCTTCTCCAGCCACCGTCACCTGCTAAATGTGGAGCCTTGTGGGGCATACCCCTTTCCTTTTAGGTTCTTGTGGGGCATACCCCTTTCCTTTTAGGTTCTTGTGGGGCATACCCCTTTCCTTAGGTTCTTGTGGGGCATACTCCTTTCCTTAGGCTTCTTGCCAGTATCTGTATCTACTTTACCTGCTTGGATGTAAAGTCATTTGTTACTATGCAGATCATTCTAAGTTTGAATTTTTTATTAGCATTTTATATATAATATTGGTTTTTATTGTGACATTTTGATCCATGTACACTATGTATTTCAGCGTACTCACCTGTCATTACTCTCTCATCCCCCACATCCTCCCACTCACAATTACTTCCTTCCTCTTTTCAACTAGCCCCCTTCTGTGCCTGTCTGTGTGTGTATGTGCGCACGTGCACGTGTGCGTGCACACACATGCATGCACACACATGGACATCCCAGTGAGTTTCATACTTATTGTGGATACTTCACAGGAGCTTGGGGGAGGGGTTTTCACAGGAGCTTGGGCAACTTACCACTGGTTACAGGACTGAAGAAAATATCTCTCCTTCCTTATCAACATTAACTTTCTATAAATCTTTAGAGAGGGGTCCAGCTTCATGAGCTCTTACCTCTTCGCGATAGGGTGTCAACTACCCCAATCTTGTGCAGGTAATCATAGCTGCTGTGTGTTCCAGAGGGCAACAGCTGTGTCAGGACCACATTCCAATATTCCATACCCCTCAGTGCCCGTTTCTCCAGCTCTTGGATTCTTTCTGTCTCTTCTTCCATTGCCCCCTGAGCCTTGGAGGAGATGGTACAAATGCTATTGTGGCTATGTACTCAACAATCCCTTATCCTTAGCATTGTGACTAGTTAGGAGTCCCTGCAGTTACTGCTGCCCATTGAAAAAATAATTTTCTCTGATTAGAGCCAGTGGCAGCATTATTCCATGGGCATACATATTAATATTTAAAAGGCAATTTGATGGGCACATCTTATCTATATAGCAAGTATAAATATCAGTTCTACCTCTAAATTCTATTTTCACTTTAAATCCATAATAAGTAAATTATGCAGAGAGGACCATTTTATTGAAGCAAACCCTTTCTTGCAAATGTTAGTTCTTATCAAATTGTATCTACTTCCAATTCGGTTCTAGCCTGATGTGATTCTCATTGTTTTAAAATGTTATAACAGAACATAATTGCCATTTTAATTCTTGAAGTGCTTGACCCAAATTTTCATTAGATACTTCACTGCTTAACTTAATAAAATTAAATGAAATTGGGAATTTATAAATGGTGGGGTTTTCCTTTCTTGCCTAGAATGTTGAGGAATCTAAATTGTGTATATGAAAAACAGTGTAACCTCCCATGATGTAACAGTTTGAGAGCATAACAAGCTACTGGTAAAACTGAGCCGTAGGCAGGCCTCCCGCCACCCCTCCCAGCCATTGTCACATAGCGCACTCTGTGATATAGCAGTGTCATGCCTGAGCAGCTGCCTCCACAGCCACCGCCAGTGCTGAGGGGTTTTCTAGGCTTTTAGCACTCCTCTTTCATCTGTGAGAGCAGGCAGGGCAGCTGCTCCATGGGCTGGGGTAGGTTGGCATGCGTTGCTAAGGCAGCTGCCAGACTGACCGCACAGCTGGGGAAGTAGCACTTGGTATCAATGAAACTTTACAGAAGTATGAAAATGGCAGTGGCTGGGGGAGTCTTTAATCTTAGATCTTGGCCACTTTGATTCCTCCTTAAAATATAGGGAATTAGTGTAAGATGTTGTAGTAGTTTTAATTGAGCATGCTGCTAGCTTTGTTTTGGTTTAGAACCTTTTAGGATCTTACTTCCTGAATGATTAGGACAGACAGATACAGCTGTGGGTTATTTGATTCCAAAAAATATTTGCAGTAGTTTTTATCTGTACAACAGTGAGTTTATTTCGTGTATTTACCATGGTTACAATAGCCTAGTAAGTAATTTAAAAATATTTAATTTTGAAGGGGTACTGTTTTAAAAAGTGATCTCAAATCCAATGCAATTAACTTTAAATAATAGACGTGTACAAGCACAAGATACCAGACATTAGGTTTGATCAGGTCAGGGAAACACTAACTGTAGCACCGATTCTGATTGTTCTTAATAAAAAACCCAGAGTCAGATATTAACAGGTAAAAGCTGACAGATCAGAGAAGCGGTGTAACCAGCTACTAGAGAGACCTTTTCTCCCTCTACCAAATCCTCATACCAAAAGGGGTGATCCTGTCTCAGACTGACTGCTTCAGACTGTACCTGCATACTGCATCCTCAGACTGACTGCTTCAGACTGTACCTGCAGACTGCATCCTCAGACTGCACTGAGCTCCTGTCTCCTCCCGCCTTATCTTCCTCTTTCCACCCAGCCATATCCCTTCCTGTCTCCACCTCCCTAGTGCTGGGAGTAAAGGTGTGGGAACACATTCTAACTATTTTCCCACCCTCCCTCTCACTCCTGTCAATCCCCCATCCTTCCTACAAATTCATTTCCCACATTCAAGTCTTTTTTGTTTTATGACCTGAAGATGTATGCTTAAATGAAATCCCACACTAGCTCAGAATTGAGAATAATAGAGGGTTATTTATTTAGGGGTAGACTCACAAATCAATATCCTCTGCTAGAATGGGGAACAGCAACCGAATCCTGCAGCTGGAAAAGAGGCCCGACACTTGCTTTATATCAGCATAAATAGTATAAGAGGCCACGCCCAAGTGGATTGGTAACTTAAAGGCTACTGGCTGTAGGATTTCCTACAGCAATGACCCACCAAGTTTAACCAGAATCCTCTGTATAACCATAAGTTTGGAACTAGCCTTGGAGCTTGATGTCATCAGTGGGTTCATAACTGAAGATAGTTCATAACAGAATCTATCCATAGCCAATGTTTAGCAAGGAGGGGTAGAACCCTATGAATCCCACCCCTATCCACAACTAATTATCAACAAGGCCAGTCTTGTGCAGACCAAGTGCAGATAACTCCAGATTCTGTGGGTTTATGATTGCATGGCTGTGCATACCCAGATGATACCTCTTCTCCCTATCTTTCAGTCCTTAGCATTCTTTGTGTCCCTCTTCTAAAGTGTTCCACAACTCTTTTTTTTTGTTTGTTTGTTTGTTTTTCAAGACAGGGTTTCCCTGTAGTTTCTAGAGCCTGTCTTGGAACTAGCTCTTGTAGACCAGGCTGGCCTCGAACTCAGAGATCCGCCTGCCTCTGCCTCCTGAGTGCTGGGATTAAAGGCGTGCGCCACCACCGCCCGGCTGTTCTACAACTCTTAAAGGGAGTGGTGTAAGTGTCTTCCTTACGGCTGAACTCTCATCCATATTTACTCTCAGTACCTTAGCATCTGTGATACTCCTCTTTACTGTCATTCACTACAACAGAGTCTCTTTGAGTAAGGATGAAACGCCTTTCATTTATAGGTTTAGAATAGATATTTGGAAGGCATTTTGACACTATGTCAATTTAACTGAACAACAGAAGGTAGTGGTTTATTCCCTGAGAGCCTATGATTTCTTCAGCCATAGGTTTACGGTGCCCGGCGTGGGTTCCCACTTTGGAATGTGCGTCATATCCAATCATAGCGCAGTCAGTTACTTTCGTAGTAGTCGAGTCGCTGTTGCACAAGTGGGAAAGTCTTGCCTGGAAGCTTAGTGTTGAAGTTGATATAAAGTAAGACCGTTGATGTCTCTTTCCTCAGTTTCCAGCCCTACGAAAGCCAGCAGGAAGCATGCTTCCAGCTCAGTTCTGACTTGATTTCCCAATATCTTGTAACTAAGATATGTTGATGTCTTAGGCAATAGGGTATTATCATCTAGTTCTAGTAGGCAACCAAGTGGTAAGGGCCTGTATTGTTGGGGGAGGGGAGTCTCTAGGGTTCTCTGACCAACAATTCATACAGAGTTATCCCGCATCTTGTACTGGGATGATATCACTAACATTTGAGATTTGTGGGAAGGGCAGTTCTATATTTAAAAATTATAATTTTCTTTCAGATATTCTTATGTGAATATCTAAACCAAAGAATTGTATTTAAAAATCAGTGTTGTGTATTTCATTGCTTTTCCATGTGTGAGGAAAGTCTTTCATCAGTTCTCTCTAACCCAGAGGTACCATAGCTTGAGCACGCTGTTAGTTCTTCTCTCTGTTGCTTTTGTCCAGCACAGTACTCCTGCTTGTCCCTTTGTCTGAGAATAGGGATTGAATTTCACCCACCATTTAAAATGTAGGTAATGCTTTGTTTGGAAAAGTTGGCTTTGAACAAAAGTAGTCTAAATCTAAGTGAATTGTCACCTAGGTGGTTCATGTACCTAGACCAGCAACTGGATACTGTGGGAAAGCAAGGCCACCTTAGGAGATAGCGACATTCTTCTGGAGAGCTAGCTGCCTTTGCCACGCAGTGAAAGCAGGCATCTTAAATAATTGTCAATTGGCTCCTTCAGAATGTGGAGTTCATCCTATCCTGCAAGACCGATGCCATTATAAGATTTATAGGAGAAACTTTTAAATACTTTAAAGTAAAGGGGTTTGTTTTTACTGACGAACACATTTTGAAAAATATTCAGTGAATTCTAAAGACAGTGTCTGAAAGGCGCTTGCTCTGAAACCTGCTGTCTCCTTACCAGCACTTTCTTCTCAGCCTGCTGAGCATCAGTCTAATTCCAGAGGTAAGGGTTTAGAATGGCCTAGGTTAAGGCCCCAATTCAGCATTCAAGACATTTCCCCAAAAGTTCCAGTGTTTATAAAAATGAAGAAATTTACTTTGAACCCTTATAAAAGCATCACTAATCTTTGTAGATATAAACTTCTTTTAAATAGATTTTTACATTTATGTATTGTGTGTGTGTGTGTGCATGGACACGTGTGCACATGTATATATGCATGTCGTGGTGTACATGTGAAAGTAGGAGGATACCTCAAGGAGTTGGTGCTCTTCTACCGTATAGGTTCTGGGACTCGCACTTAGGGCGTCATGCTTGTCAGCACATGCTTTTAACCATTGATCCATTCGCCAATCCCACATACATTTCTTAACAAGATTATCTGGTTTTCCAACATTGAGGAAGTTGGTACAAGTACTAGGGCAGCAAGAAGAATAATGATAACATATCTAAAGAAACCAGAAGACTGAAAGGCCCACTCCTTAAAAGAAACTTTTATTTTAGTGTGTAATGGTGAATTTTCTTTTTATTTTACTGCTAGTTGATACAACACTTGTATATATTTCTTTGTAAGATGTGATGATTCTATCTTGTATACATTGTGTAGCGATGATATCTGGCTAAGTAGGGTAGCTCTCATCTCAAATATTCATATTTTTGTGGTGAGAACTTTGGAAATTCCCTCTTGTAGCTAATTTGAAATATACAGTAAATTACTGTCAACTGTAGTCTGTGTGGTATATGTCAGTAAC
Organism: Arvicola amphibius; assembly: GCF_903992535.2. Classification (NCBI taxonomy): domain Eukaryota; kingdom Metazoa; phylum Chordata; class Mammalia; order Rodentia; family Cricetidae; genus Arvicola; species Arvicola amphibius. The sequence continues at coordinate 62,670,586 of NC_052057.2, forward strand.
TTTGTACCCATAGACCTAGATACCCCTACCCCTTTCATGCCTCTCCTCTGAAACATTGGCGTGTGGTGGGAGTTAGCAGTCTTAGCGGAAGTTACCACAGACCCTGCACATTCCTTCTCTTCCCACAGCCAGCTTGGCACCAAGTCACCCATGTGCACAGTATTTTATATTAAATATGGCTTTACTCAACAAATATTGTCAAATTTTAATAAAATTATTTTTCTTGTTTGCTTGATCAAAGTAATATTCTTTGTGTCGAAACCCCCTTTATATTACTGAACAGGTGGTTCAGCTGTTTTAGCAATTGTTGAAGTCACATGTAGGCAGTATGATGAAACTTTGTAACAGATTTACAGTGGAATTGTTCACTTGTCTGCAATTGTCTTACCTCACAGGGTGCTAAATTTCTCTAAGTAGATGCATTTGCCAGTATCATTGGCCAAGAGAATGTGGGGTTTTTATGCTTGGAGCTTTCACTACCAAGCTTTCACCCATAGGTATTCCTTGATTTTAGCAGTTACTATCTTGACACGGTAACATAGGAGAAGAACACAGGCTGGCTTTAGAAAGAACAGATTGGGTCTGATTTTCCAGCTGTATGGCTTTGTGGAGTATTTGTCCTTTTGCAGTGTGGTAACAGTAATGTTTACCTGTCAAACTGTGAGGGGAAATGAAATAACACTATGTCACTGTGTGACGCGTGGTCAGTGTTGGTAGGGGGAATGTGTCTTGCTGATGAGTAAGCTGCCCTCTGTGCCTGCATCCATTCTAATTACACAGGAGAAATCTGTGCATCCTTTAGAATTTGGTTGCAGCTATGCACTGTCGAGTTTGTCCTTCTGCCTATAATTCCATTTATGAACATTATTTGGTTGTATACTAGTGAACCGAATCATAAGCCATATGGGTTAATAGCTAGAAAAATACCTATGATTATAACATGATATATAACCTGCTTTCACACAGTGAGAGATCCAGATCACGAGAGTTCTTGCCATCACTTTCATTGGTTCTTTGTAAATATTTGTTTGGTATTATTAGCTTTTGTCACCTTGTGAACGTAAAACTAAACATTCTGCACTTGCTTTAAAGAGCATAAACAACCTGATTTTCTTTTATACTTTTTTTTCCTCTTTCTTTTGGTTTTTTGATACAAGGTTTCTCTGTGAAACAGTCCTGGCTGTCTTGGAACTCACTTTGTAAACTCACAGAGATCCTCCTGCCTCCTGAGTGCTGGGACAAAGATGTGTGCCAACACCACCTGGCTAACAGATACTTTTTTTTTAAAGCCCAGTTATGCACATTGTAGTTCTTTGGTAATACTCCTAACTAAAATCAATATTCTAAATAAGAATACTTAAAATTCTCATGATCTGTTCCTTTTTTCAGTCTGCGAAAATCAATATGAACCAGCTTTCTAGCTTCAGTAAACTTTTTGTAAACAGCTCAGCTTGTCTGCGCTTTCAGGTTTCTGTCTCGGCCCCTTCTTGCTAAGCCGACTCCCTCTTCCTAGCCGCCTTGCAGCTCTCAGATGAAATTCTCCGTAGCTGTCAAGGGAACAAGTTTCAAGACTTGGAAACATTTGTGTCTGAGAAGAAATGAGTTATCCTTTATTTCTTTAAATTTAATTTATGCTTTAAGAGACAATAATGAAGAGATTTTTCTTCCTTCTTATATAATTAAGAGCAAACTTATTACAGAGAAATGTGTTATTATGCAGCCATGAAATAATACTGTTTTTTTAAGCCAACATAGATTATCTTTAAAAGTGAGTTGCTCTCACAAGGAATGTCTTGTCATCGACTGTTTCATTTATTGGACTGTAGAGTGGATGTTTTCTTTTCATTACATGTTCTGATTCCTTTCTTCACCTTGTAGAAATGGGGTGCCCAGTCGTACCTCTAGTTGTTTGTCCCTATACCTCATTAGCTTACCAGGAACTAAGTGACAAGTCAGAGGGTCAGCTCGACAGAACAGGAAAGTTGGTCTTGCTCCACAATACAAAAATGGGATTTTACTGTGAAGGATTGGCTCACGTTGTAGATGTTCTACTGGGGAACATACATTTTTGCGGTGTGTTCTTGTTGTTTGTTTTGTTTTGTTTTGTTTTGTTTTTTATTCTGGAGAGTACATTACCATTTTTTACTGTTTTATTTAGATTATCATTCAGCAGATAATAAATGAAGCTCTAGGATATCCTCAGAATTAGATAGCTGCTTTTTGTTATCTTTAGCTGAACTGAAGTGTAAAAGTTCGCTTGAAGTCGGAAAGCAACCTTCCCCGTGTTTGTGATTCTGGCCTTAGAGGCCAGTGGGCGGTGGATGGAGTGGACTGTGGTGTCAAATGAACAAACAAACAGAAGTGAAGAGGAAGGGAATAAAAGGCCATTTCCTCACAAGTTATTGTTTGGAAAATAAAAAGGAAGAGAAAAGAGCCAGTTTTCTGAACTGTGGTGCTCACAGATGCTCCCCCTTGGCAGCCCTGCTGTCCCCGTCAGGGTCGGGTTTTGCGGGCGTGGTATGTGAGGCTCCTTTGTTAGGAACCTGGCCTGCAGTGGGAAGGGCTGCGGTGATGGAGACTATCGCAGGGTACTTGGATTACTGTGAGTTTCAATACAGACTGCGTTAGAGTCGCTTTGTGAGCCATGGCTTGTTTCAGCCAAGCCTGGCTAATAGCACCCTCGTCTTGGCAAACTTAAAAAGGTGGAGTTGGCATGAGTTATGGCCACGGAGCCATCCTGTGCTCGGACACCAGACGTGCTTTAGTAAGCACAGGTCTCCAACAAACTATTGACATAATAAACTCAACAAAGGCGTGTGAAGTGAAGTCACAACTGGAGCAGCTGTGTTCCTAGGAAGCCTTCCTTTCTGCTAATGGCTGGTGTCTCTGGAGTTGTCGCAGAGTGCTGTTCGGCTTGGCCTCTTCATTTTAAGATAAGCCTTGGTTACAGAATGAAAAATGCATGGATTACATATTTTATGTTTTGAAGGTTCCTTATTTGCATGTGCAGTGTTTTCTGTTTAAATGTGAGCTTGTGAAACATGCAGACCACATGCATAACCTTCGTCACTAAGAGCAAAAGAAAGTATTCCTTCATTAGCCCTGGTCTTTCACGTGATTCACTTCAAGCAGAATGCTTGATTACCAGATGGTAACCTATGTGTTAACTACATTTTAAGGTTAATATATAAGCTTTCAGGATTGATAATTAAATGTTTTTAAGTTATCCCCCTTTTGAGTTACATGCATTATTGAATACATTTTTATGGTCTTGTAATTGCTTACATAAAATTCAAACAGGAAGGGACAGGAGACTATAAAAAGTAATAGAGACTGGGAACTTTAAGATCACCTCTAATTAGATAGGCTTGTTGGATTGAAGGTTGGATTTATAAAGAGAGTCATAGATACAAGTCAACCCCTTTGACGGGTGGGGGTGAGATTAGGAACTGACCAGTAACGATAGTTAGTGAGAAGCTGGCAACTTCTCCTCACATCTAAGCACTCTCTGATAGAGCTTTTATAATTTCATCAAATCAAAGCAACATTCATTTACTGAACTCCTTCCCCATTGAACAGTTCACCAAATGCTACCACAGGGAGACCTTCATTCCAGTTAGTAAACAAGGAAGTACTCATTAAAAGTTGTTGCTAACAGAAGATTTAAGTAGCAGTTCAAGACAATAATGGGAGCCCTACTCAGGGAGTCTTCCTTCCATGGCTAAATGGGCTGTGCAAACAGTAATTATCCCTGCCTTCAGAACTCGGAGAACTGTCTTCAGGCTGGGGTCGGCAGAGCGTGACTTGCTCGCTCTCGTGAGTGGCTCTGGGTTTTCTTGCTTTCCCTGCTGAGTTCTACTCACTCTGAACACAGCATAAATGTCAGCTCCTCTTCCTAGAGTTCTGAATTTCTGTCCTAAGGGACCCCCTTTACACGTCTGCCTGTCTCTAGGATGACATGCCATGAGTCACATCCGTGTGTGTGCAGTGTTCTCTGTGTAAGTACTCCTTCCCACAGTTACTTCTCATGGATGCTGGACTCATTTTTGTTGGTGGGTGGAGTGGAGAAGAGACTCAATCTGTAGGCTGGGTGGACCTGGAACTTAGAACGTGGCCCAGGGTTGCCTTAGCTCCCTGTGATACTCCCACCTCAGCCTCTTCAAGGCTTGATTATAGTCATGAACTGTACGGCCATTTATTTCTTTTGGTTGTTGTTTTGTTTCTCAATAGGTTCTTGTTTGTAGCATTGGATGGCTTGAAGCTCACTGTGTAGTTCACTTAAGCCTTGAACCTTCTGCGATCCTCCTGCTTCTACTTCTGAGTGCTAGGATTAGATATGTGCCACCACACATGTCCAAAGGAACATCTGTAGGGTTTCTGTTGTTATTTATTCATAGACAGACAAGTCTCCTATAGCCAAAGATGACCTTGAAGCCCTGATCTTTTTGCCTCTGCCTCCCTCCCATGGGCTAGGATTATAGGCACATGCCATCATTCCCAGATTACTGAGTTTCTTAAGACCACAGGGTTATCCTTCACATTCTGGCACCTACTTGGCACGTGATGAGTGACTAATGTATATATAGAATTAGCTGCATGTTTGGCTGTACTCGCATAATCATTAGAATTTATATGACAGTCACATGTTATGGACTGGATTTTATCCCCTCCTCAACCAAATTCAAATCTGGAATCCTACAACCCCAATATGACTTTGCAAGACCTGTGGTTAAAGGTGAAAATCCTATGGGATTGGTACCCATATAAAAAAGGCAGAGACTTTCTCTTTCAGGAATCTTAGACTGTTGCTGTATAGTCATAACCACTGGGATCCTGCTGATAGTCAAAAGCTCCCGCGATGCCTAGAAACATTCCTCCCCAAAGTCTAACTGTATTGCCCATTCAGTAGAGTAGAAGCCCCTAGCTGACTGATGCATCAAAATGTAAGCTGGCCCAGGAATTCGAGGGAGGCCAACCTGGGTGACATCTTCAGACCCCTTGTGGACGATCAAAAACCTCAAAAATCTATGTTCTGTTTATTTGCATACAAATAAATAAATCCTTGAGAACATTTTTGTTAATTGCAGTCTGTTCCCACTGGGAAACAACCTTCCAGCCATGTAAGCTGGCCTGTGAAAGGTTGTAGCCAGGCCTACCCGGGTGCCTTGTGACATAGCAGGGAGTACTGCACGAGAGTCCGTGCCCTTCTGCCTGGATGCTCTCTCCCAGCATTCTGTGAGGCAGTGAAGATGCTGGGGACAAACGCTGTGCCCAGGGTTACATGATAATCATAGAGTTGTCGTGTAAAAGAACCACATTCACTCTGGTGTTGGTCCTGTCATATACCATTTGCCCTCTGGGCAGAAGGCTGCTTTTCCTTCACTTATCTCTTTCTGATAAATGAAAAGCTGTAGGATCCTGCAGGATCCTATTTATTCTGTAGGGTCTATCTGGCTTAATTTCATTTACAAGGCAATGCAAGCTAGCTGCAGATAACCTCTATAAAATAGAATTTGATAGGGGTAATGAGTGCTTATTAAAAGTTAGTATCTCCCAAACTAGACTCAGTGGTGTAAAATGATGATGATGATGATGATGATGATGATGGTGATGGTGATGATGGTGGTGGTGCTGGTGATGGTGATGATGGTGATGGATGGTGGTGATGATGGTGATAATGATGATGATGATGGTGATGGTGGTGATGATGGTGGTGATGATGGTGATGATGGTGATGATATAGAATGAATACGAAGAGGGGTGGGTAGGAAGGAAGGGAGAATCTGAGGAGTAGGGAGACATGAGTATGTTCAAAATACATTGTATGAAATTCTCAAGTAATTAATAAACATTGTTGTTTTAAAGTTAGCTTGGGGTCCGTGGGGTGGTGGGTATAGATGCTTGCTGCCAAGGCTGAGAACCATGTTCCACCCCTGGAACCCACATGGAGGAGGAGAGAACCAGCTCCCACAAGGTCTACTCTGTCCTCCACATGCACATCCTAGACACAGTAAATAAATAAATGCATAAATGAGAAGGAAAAGTTGATGCTTCATACTAAAGAGTGCTGACTTTTGGTGGCAAAGAAAAAAATTAAGTTAGTCTTCTTCCCTATTTTGCTTTACTTTCAAAGCATAAAAATTGCTTAGAGATACTTCTATAGTTAAAATATGCCAATATTCTTCATTAGGATTTTATGATTTGAATGTTGTTTTACAGGTAATATAAGACTTTAGTATAGTATAATTGTCTAATCCTAAGAAAACCGGGTCAACCTCGTATTTCCACTGAAATAAAAGCAAACTCCTATTTATTATTTAAATTGTAAATATGCTCCTTGTAGCTCCTATTAGAGTCTGAGCAGTGTAGTTGTCGTTTCTGATCTTTTATTTCAAGGATACTTGACTCCTGACAGTAGTACATGCTCCTCAGCACTGAGAAGGAAGTCACCCTGGAAAGAGCAGTCTGCCCAGAAATACCTTTGCGCTTCAGATCAGAAGCAAACTATCAGTCTGCTCAGTGCAAACGCCCCTGGTCAACCTTAATACACCCGTTCCTCAATCCTTGAGGAATCCTGGCCCCACACTGAACTGTAGGTACTGACTCCTAGGCTGTTCCTCCGGCGGGTGTTTAGTGAGTGGATGCAGCTCTGAGACTGGAAGTCAGAATGAGGCACACACAGGACAGATGCTGGAATGCCTGCCTGCCTGGTGACCCAGGGGCACACCCACACCCACACCCTTTGTAAAATAAGTTGTGGCTCTTTAATGTAGCATCTGAGACTGGCTACTTTCTGTAATCTACAGACCACTGGCTGGATTCCTGCCTCTGATGTGCTGTGCAGTGCAGCTGAAGTCCAGAAATGCCCCGGGCCATTGAACTTAGAGTAGCGTAGGTGGCAGGGAGAGTAGGTACGTTTGACTTCTGCAGATCTCTGCACCGATTACCTGGAGTGCTGACTTTGAGAAGCATTCTCCCACAGGGTCACACCCAGCCAGTGCTTTCTGTTTCTCTGTTTCCAATAAAGAGCAGGAGCTGGAGTGTTTCCCAGAGTTGGGAATACAGAGGGCAGATATCAGAAAGGGGCAAAGGTGTTGTCACTAGCTCTTGTCAAAGCCTTTATTAGGTTTTGTGTGTGTGCTTTGTGGGATGAGGGAGAGGAAAACATGCGTGTGTGGACATCAAAGGCGGATGTCAGATGTCCTCCTCCGTGCCTTCTGCCTGTCCCCCGAAGATGCTCTTCCACTGTATCCAGAGGCTAGGTTAGCAGTCAGCAGGGCCCAGCATTCCTCCTGTCTCTGTCCCACTCCCCGTATGCCGGACTAACAGCCTGCATGGTCAGGCTCGTCTTTTTCCATGTGTACCTCAGATCCTCCTGCCTGCACAGCAGTTGCCTTTGCACACTGAGCCATCTCCCCAGCTTTCCAAAACTCTCTTTCTTAAATGAAACTCAACCCCTACCCTGGTGAGTGTGGATAGGACTCCTCTGCCCCCTGCTCCCTACTTCCCTATCCTGCCTCTCTGTCTTGTGGGTACCCCCACCTCAGGAAAGCCTATTTAATAAGCAGTTCATTTTAGAAAGGTAGAAACAAGCGTCAAACAAACTAACAATGAGTTAGTATAAATTTAGAGATTTTCTGTTCTCTTCTGTAATGTTTTAAACCCCCTGAACAATGTAACTTAGAAAGCTACAAGCTGCTATTATTAAGATGTAAATGTGACACATAAGATACCATACCCACCCTTGCCGTGATGAGTAGGAGTCGCCCCTTTCTTTAACTTTCTTGCCACACCAGTACTTAAATACATATGAAAATGCTTTCCTCATGAACTCCAACAGTCCTTCATTTGAAAAAAAATGTAAATGTGTAGAGTTACGTAGGAATCTGGAGATCATGCTTCACCGTGAGAGTGCTCGTGGGCAGGTGGGATGGCTAAGCCCGGAACTCGCCATGGTAGGAAAGAGCTCCACTCCTGAAAAGGTTGTCCTCTGCCGCCCCGCCACCAGGCGTGCACACCTGCACACATTGCATGCACCACCTGCAGGGAATTAAATGAGTGGAAAAGAAAAACCTAAGTGTCCTCACGGGTGTTTGAGGGTGCAGTAATAAAGAGATAGACGTGCTGGAAAGTGCTGAGTCTGGGGCACTGTGTAAGTGGCTTCAGAAACCTCATTTCTTCTGGGCAGGAAAACAGCCTCAGCTGAAGTAAACCTAGATCCAAGCGAACCGGATTCATCCTTTTGTTTAGATGAATATAAATACTAATCTTTTCCGTTTTAATAATGGGAAAACAATTTTGCACCTTGCCTCTGATATTTCAAACATTCATTTCTCATGCCGACCTACATAAACTGCATGGGCTGGTTAGGAAAATTGAAGCATGAGTTAAGTAAGATCCTCCACGAGTCACGCAGAGTGCACTTGTAACTTTCAAGGACGGTCTACGGTATGAACCAGTGCCCTGAACAGAGTCAAGGGAACGAGGCCACTTGGGGGTTTTCAGTACACATAAACTCCCCTGCACCCCATCAGTCTTGACGGAGCCGGTCTCAGCTGGGCCCCAGTCAGCAGTGGTGTCTGCCTGTGAATTTGTTTGCTTGGTCTCACTATCCAAGACTGGCTCTGTGTCCAGACGGGTTCAGACTTCCGATCTGGCATGTACCACCACGTCCAGGAGATAGTTTCTAAATAAGAGAAGAATTGTAAAGCCCCACAGATTGCTGTGCTCCCCGACTCTGGCTCCTGTGTGGCCCCAGCTCTTCCCTGTGCTTCAGGATACTCAGGACTGGTGTCTGCCAGTCAGCCCTGGATTCCTGAACTCAGAAGAGCCTTCTCATACTTTTTGCTCTCTGTCTGTTAATAATTTTTAAGATTGCTACTGCACTTGTCCATTGGTGCCCAAGTCTAGTATGTTTAATAGCCACATTTGAAATTACTTCTTTCAGTTGTTCAGACCTTCACTTCATTTTTTAATTTAAGAAGTGTTAAGGTGTCTCATGCTTTACATATCAGTATTAATGCGACTGAATTTTTTGTTTTTGTTTGTTTTTGATTTTCGAGACAGGATTTTCTCTGTGTAGTTCTAGCTGTCCTGGAACTCACTCTGTAGACCAGAATAGAGATCCACCCACCTCTGCCTCCCGCTCATGTTGGGATTAAGGGAATGTGTCCCACTGCCTGGTTTATGCAATTGAATTTTATAGTAGCTACTGCTGCTTGAGTATTTGTGGTCTTGTTGTTGATGTGCATTTCATACTTTTTAACGGTTTGTGCTTCGTTAGCATCCCATCAAGGTGTGTGGTTGCGATAGCTGTATTTGATGATTACTAGTAAAGCAAGGTGGCAGGCAGACCACTGCTCTTCACTAACAAAACTGTTTCTGCCAATAAACAGATCTTTTCTTCTCTTGTGGAATGAAAATTTGTTTGCTTTAAAAAAAAAAGTATTCTTTTTTTCCCTAGATGCCAAATTTGAACCTAAGTTTAGTCATTTGCATTTTTGGGGGACCATGTGCCTTTTTTTCATTTGGATATTTTTTGTTCTTCCTTCATGTGTATATTTTGTACTTGTGATCAGCAACAAATTTTTTAGATTTTTTTCTTGAAATAAAAATAGACTTGCTGTGATTTGTTAGGTCTTACGATTTTCCTTTATTTCTTGTCTTATTTGGTAACTCCAGAAAGCATTCAGCCTTGTTTGAAGCCATACATAATTCCATTTTTATATTTCAAAGAATAAGCCAGTGCTTAAATCAGAAACAAAAACTATTTGTCATGACCCAAAATATTAGCAGACCAGGTTTTAAAAGACCTTGATTTAGGAAAATCATGATCTTACATTCTTACATGAAAAATAAGACTCCCTCTGCAAGTGATATATGGCTGAAAAAGATGTGTCCAAGTGTAATGAACAGTGTCCTTTTCTCGGGGGCCATGAGCACTGTAGGCTTCCCATGGCCAGGATTCACATTGGTGATAGTTGATAGGAATACTCTGTGTAGCACTCTTGAGGAACAGTGAGTTTATAGAGCATCCCTATAGACCCTGGATGAAGGGCTACTTATAACAGTGTAGTAGACCCCCAAAGCAACCCATATGGATGATGGCTTCCCTATAGCTATATAACAAGGATTTTTGGTGGTGATAGTAGCTTTTAGCTATATAACAGCTTTTTTAAGTACTAATTATTATATTTTTTTCAGAAGACCTTTGGTAGTAATTCAGATAGAAATATAATATATTTTATTTTCATCTACATCTTCTAATGACCTGGAATAACAAATTAGGCTCTTAAGATTTATGCTATAGCAAAGAACATGAAACCAAACCAGACTCTCTGAATGTGGCCGACGGTGGAGGGTGACTGAGAAGAGCCAAGGACAAAGGCGCTGGGCTCTGATTCTTCTGCATGGACAGGCTCTGTGGGAGCCTTGTCAGCTTGGTTGATCACCTTCCTGGACCTGGGGGGAGTTGGGAGGACCTTGGTCTTAACATAGAGTAGGGAACCCCGATGGCTCCTTGGCCTGAAGAGGGAGGAGGGGGGTATGGGGGGTATGGGGGAAGGGAGGGAGGAAGGGGGAGGAGGAGGGGAAGAGATGGAAATTTTTAAATATAAAAAAAAAACAAAAAAAGATTTATGCTTTACTTAAATGTTACTAACCGTAAGGAATATTGGCAAGAAGTAAATCTAGTGAACTCTCCCTTTTATTGTATTAACTGTATGCTTAATTGTGCAGTGCAGGTGATACACTGGTGAGTGATTACTTCAAGAAAAGAAAGGGCATGTTCAAAATATTCAGGAGCCCAGTTAGGGCGTGTGAAGTGTGGCGTGCTTTCTGATTGCCTGGAGAACAGGAAGAGCCATGAGAGTCTGGATAGGTATCTTAGGGAAGGAGGCACGGAGTTCGCAGGACCTGTAAGAGGTGACAGTTGTGAAAAGACTGGTGACCGCCGTGATGGCTTCATCATTTTATCCCAATATTTCATCCCAGTAGTGTCAAAAGGCTTCCAGTTTTACCATTATATGTTCATCACCTTCTCAGCTGCAAAATACTATTTCATGAAAGTCAAGTAAAGTTCGAACTCCAGACGATCTTGGTCTTTCTGCTACTGCTTTTTCAATAATAAGAATATTAAAGACCAAAAAAGTTCATCCCAGAGCAGTGAACTGCATTCACACAGACATGGCCACGCTCTCACACGTACACAGACGTAGACAGCGTGGCCACATTTCCACCCCCATATGTGCACACACACGCACATAAACTCACAGATGCGTCCTCACACACGTACAGAACATGGTCACTCAGTCTGTTAGTTTTCTCTGCTGTGATAAGATACTCTACCAAAAGCAACTTAGAGAAGAAAGGGGTTTGTTTTAGCCTTCAGTTCCCAGAGGACACGGCCTGTGACGGCGGGAGGGCATGGCAGGAGCATTGAGGCCAGCCTGGCAGTCAGCACATTCCACCCACAGCCACATACAGGAGGAAGGCGGAAGCACGCACACTAGTGTCCAGTTTACATAAAGATCAGCAATGACTGACAATTCCAGCAAATTGTTATTAACTGAACCGTTTGAAATATTCTAATTTGTTTGTGGCCAAAAGAGAAATTTTCATTCTGATAGTTTTAAAAAAGCTAAAAATTGTGAGGTTGGTGACACAAATTCTGAGAGATTTTTGACCTTGCCAAGTTGGAACTTATGTTAATGATTGAAGATCTAGCTATTTTTAAACCTGAGAGGACTCAATCGCAGGGCCAGCTAACTGGACTAGGAAAGCCGGAACTCGTCACAGTATCGCCTTTGGGATACTGAGGTTCCGTCTAAGCCTTGTGTCTGCCAACTTTTGTATCAAGTATTATACCAAAGAACTAGTCAGAGGGATCCTCTCCTATTAGCCCCCACGAGAGCCATCAGTAGCAGGCACTGGCGTGGTAAAGAATGTCCAGACCTCTCGAAGGAAGAAAGCCATTTAAACCACGTTCTTAAGGCAGACATATGGAACCGGATGTAGTGGCCCCCTTTACCCACAGACACACGGGCTCTCTGGGCAGGGCAGATGGAGGCAGCAGCCAGAGAAGACTGAGCCTGGATCTGTTTAGAGTGGATTTCAGAGGGTCAGTCAGAAGCACTTGAATGATAAGATACTCTAACCAAAAGCAGATTAGAGAAGAAAGGGGTTTGTAGCCTACAGTTCCCAGAAAGAGGTCATTTCATTGTGGGTGTCCTCACCGAAGTCACCCTTGCCTTTAAGTCTGTTTGAGGTTTTCATACAAAATACAAATTTTCTGTCAAACTGGTATTGGGGCATTTTTTCTTAATTAAAAAATTAAAACAATGTAGTGTTTAATAATTAATCATTATTTGTTAAATGGGGAAGGAACTGTGTTTCTAATGGAGAGTAAATGGGGTTAGTAGCAGCAGCCTGAGCTGTGTTCTCTCTCTTCAGAACTAGATATCAAGTCTCTAACTTGCATTCTGTTTGTGTCTGGCAGCAAAGCTGTAGATGAGTGAGGAGGTTAGGTTGTGTAAGGCTAGAGCCACTGTAGTATGTTTTGACCTTCATGGGTTTTTTTTGTGGGGGCAGGATAACTGTTTGGTTTGAGACAAGTTCTTCAAGTAACTAAATCTGGCCTTCAACTCTTGATCTTCCATCTATACCAAAGTGCTGGGATTACAGACATTCTGTGCTACCCAGTTTATATATTTGAATAGACAAAAAGCAATTCAAAAATTCTAAAATTTTCCTGGTCATTTTGAAACCCCTAAGCTTTGTGTTATAAATGTTTTACAGCTGTGGCCCTACCCAACCCTTGCGATGGTTGCCATCTGCCTGCCCTTTCTTTAGTCATTGTGTTGATTATTTTCCTCCTGTTGTTCCCATTTTGCAAAATATATTGGTGCAGGTCTAATTCGTAAGAATTCAGGGATAATTAAACAAACGTTGTCTTTGTTTGTGGTATGGCCTTTGTCTTAATTCCTGTGGAAAATGAAGCTGTAGTAGAGGTTAACTCTGCCATTATAAAATGAGCATGGCCCCACGGCCTGCTAGTGAAATGTTGGATCACTGGAGATCTGTGTTCACGTTATTTCTCCGTGTTCAAATTCATGCCCTGCTAGGCAAGGGCTCTACCACTGATCTGCACCAAAGCACAGCTTTTGGACTTTCTGAAGCACATTCAAACAGACCAACATAATTACCATCATGTGATGAAATCAGACCTATATTTATTACTTCAAGAAAGACAGACTTAAAGTCTGTGAGTTCTGTGGATGACTTGTGATCTGTGAACCAGCCCTGGCAATGTAGCCAGGGAAACTGACTAAATAAAGGATAATATCATCCCACTTCAGCAGGAAGACAGAGATAGGCCCGAGTCTCGAGTCATAGGGAGCTAGTTGATTAGAGTAGATGATGAAGCTACATCCGACACAGCTAATTTGAACAAATATTGAATAAAAGTTTCTTGGGCAGACAAATAATGAACCTATGGACTTAGAACCTCACAACCACAAGAATTTCTGTGCACTAAATCGAGGTCCGACTTACAAAGTCTCAGCTCTGTGTCTGCCAAGACCTAAGCAGAAGGGCAGTCCCAGAAGTTTAAAAGCTGCTGTGCTGGTCCAGTCTTCTCAAGCCACTGTTGAAAGCATCCTGGAAGATCAGCCACTGCGCCCCTTTTCTTGCCAGTCTGTGCTCGTCCTGTGCTCTGTTGGGGAAGCTGCTGGGCCTGTGAGCTCTTCAGTGTGTTTGGTCCCCTTGCAGTGGCTTGGTTTTGTTCATTGTTATTTGGCTCATCTTCAAACTCCATCATTCGTGTTGAGATAAATTTTTATTTTTATACTTTTATGTTATTTTTCCCTTTAAAACCTTGTTGACTTTTTGAGAATTGTAATACATAGTCCAAAGTATTGGGTGTGTTCACTATTCACTCTCCCCCTGATTCCCTCCCAGGTTTACCAGCCCCTCCGACACACACCACCCTTTCACAACTTCCTGTCCTGTTTTGCTATTTGTTTGTTTTATAACAAACAATCTAATTTTGGCTCTCTACTATACTCATGGGCATGGGGCAATCTCTAGAAATGCTCAACCTAAACCTCTCCCATGTTAGAAAACAAACAAGTGAACAATTATAGCGCACACAAGAGGGATACAACACAGAGCAAGGCGGACTCAAGCATGGCAGGGCTATCTGTAGAAGGGGCACAAGATGGCTCCCTCTTTTACCTCTGACATGGGTGGTGACTGCACCTCATCCTTCCAGTGGGAAGTTGACTTCAGTCTGATGCAGTTGGCTAATTGATAAAAGGGAAAAAGAATGTCCAGGAAATAAGAGTCCTGCTCATGCTAACTACCTTTAGTATTTAAAGAAAGAAATAAAAAAGCTGTTTCTTCATAATTCTCCCCCTTTCTCACCCCGCCCTGTAATTCTGTCCCCACTCCATGCTGGAATCTTGACCGGCTTGATCTTGCGTGGGCAGCCACAGCTGCTGTGACTCCATGTGTCCAATGACCCTGTCACATCCCAAAGGAATTGTTTTCACCTTCCAATCTCTCGACTCCTACCGTCCCTCTGTCCATCTACCAAATGGTCCCTGAGCTCTGGCAAGAAAAGCATGATGTTGATATCCTTTTGTGACTGGACATTCCAAACTGACTTCCTGTCTTCCCAGACAAGCTCACTGGTGAGGTCTGTGGGCACAGCGATATGAATTTAGAAGATAGTATGATGTCTACTGACTAAATAATAGCAGTGGTTTCCCCTTGGGGCTGATGAGCTTCTCCAGCCATGATCTTGGTCAGATTTATAGTACCAAGCTTATGTTTCCTCCTCTGGAGCAGGTCCTAAGTCCCGCCACAGATTGGGCGGCTAATCCCCTAGCCTTGTTATAGTTTAAGAGGGGAATGTTTATACCACTAGCATTAATAAGATTTAAATCTACAAATTATTGAATTCTTAAATTCCTTTTTTTTTTTACAAATTCTTTATTGATTTAGTTATAAACTGGGCATATTACACCTATGCTCATAGTCTTTGATTTTTCAGTGAAGAATCTGGTCTTTGGTAGGTGGTAGTGATGGAGATGGACCCTTTTAAGAACTTGGTACGTGGATGATGTGCACAAGAACTCTGGGAAACAGATACAGTTCTCCTTCTCGTGTTACAGTGAGGAAATTGGAACCAAGCTAAAGCACTGATTCAGACTGCACAGGAGCACTAGAGTTGGACACCACCCTAGTCATCTGGCCCTGCAGGCTTTAAACCTGTGTTATTACACGCAGGTCAGAGTCATTGGATAAAGCTCATTTAATCCAAGTCATTGGATAAACCCTGGGAAGGGTTTGCTGGTATATTCATTTTAAATCTCATTATGTGGGACAATGTAAAGCTTAAATAGGACAACTAAGAAGTATAAGTGCTTTTCTAAAAGCATAGCATGGAAGGCTCACTACAAATTACATTGGAGTTCTCAGAAATGCATTATTGGTTGACTTCTTTCTCTTTAATAAGATATCCTAAAGTTTAAGCCCCCTGCCCTTTGTATGGCTTTGGATCTCTTCATGTCCTAGATTCCTGAATGGACAGAGTGCATGGAGAGGCCGCCACACTCTCTGACAGAAGCTTTGATGAAGGGATGCCGTTTAGCTTCACGCATCCTTACGTGGTGCTCTCACCGCTGACAAAGATACCTGTCACACAGGAAGGCTCTTCATGCTCACAGTAAAGTGATGTCTGCTGCCCTTGTTTTTCCAGCCCTTTGGGTTTGTGGAGGATGTACTGTCCTGCACTTGATTATCTATAACAAAGGTAATTCTACGTTAGGATTTCTCAAGGAATTGTCAAAAATCACCATGGAACTTTTTGAAAAGCACATTACCAAGTCCCACCTCAAATTCACCAGATCTCTCTCAGATTTTCTCTGTGAATTTGCATTTTCAACAAGCTTCCAAAACATGGGGGGTGGGGGTGAAAAGCACCATTCAAGAGATTGCAGGAAGTGGATGCATTTCTTCAGGCATTGTGAGGACCACCTGACAAATTCAATCCCTGCTCTTTTGGGGAGGCTGTAGTTAGCAGGGAAAATAATGTCTGTGTGGAAATAGCTGCAATACAAAGTGAAAATAAAGAGCTTCCTTCACTGTAGAAATGGCTAGTTCCAGAAAGTAGAAGTCAGAGATATTTTAGAGGCTTTTGTGTTTTGTTTAATGCATAGAATATATTATTAAATAATTTCTTTTAATGTTTGTTTTATTAGAGCTCTCAGATATTATTTTCTGAGACAAGGTCTCATGTAGTCCAGGCTGGTCATAAACTTATGATCCACTGCCTCACCTCTCCAGTCCTAGGATTACAGGTATGCACCACCACATCTGGGTGCTTATCAGATGGTTGTCATTCAGCATACAGAAAGGACTCTAAGTTTGCTTCTCTTTCCCTCACTGGTTCACAGGCATAATTTATGGAATTTACATAATTTGTTAAGACAAAAGCAAAATTGTTCATAGTTTTAAAGCTTTCTACATCTAAAACAGGAGGAAAGTCTTGCCTTCTATAAATTTTCAGCCCTCTGGGATCTTCTGTGTGAATCCTCTTCTGGGGATTGTCAACTTCAATGGCATAGAACCACTTATATGGAGAGCTGAATACAGGCCTCCTCTTGTTCATCTGCCTCCTCAGTGTTGGTGTGGGCAGAGATTTCTTCTCAGATAACTGTCACACACTCAAATGTTTCTGTTAAAAACAAAAGTCACACTTCCTACTACCTACCATCATGCTTAGTTTATAGCTCACTAGGAAGTAATACTCTTAAAAATGTGTAAAGATAGATGAATGGAAAAGGAAAATACAATATCATCATCGTCGTCATCATCATCATCAATCCATTAATGTGTTAGGTAGTATGGGAAGCCAAGTCTAGAAAGATCAAGTAAGTTTACCAGTCCACACACTGCAAAATTCTAGAAAACTGAGATTCTAGATCATCACTGACCTGTTGGCTTTTGTTATCAAGAGGTATGTGGATTTGCTGACCATGGTTAAGTACTTTCTTTGAGACAGGCAATGAACTTGCTAAGGGTTGCACTGAACCACTGATCCCCACGCCTCCACCTCCCAGGTGCTGGAATTATGCTGAGTTATCAGTATTGAGAACCAAAACTCGGGCTTTATGCATGCTAGGTGAGCACTCCACCAACCAAACTACATTTTCAGGCCCCAGGAGTCGAATACTTGCTGCACTGATTCTGGAAGAATACAGAGATACTGTAACACTGTTCAGATCCTGGGCAGATAGCATGTCTCCTGATGACCCAGGCCTTTCCATAGAAGCCATCCATACCTGAGAAGGAGGGGCACTAACATGTTTGCTGTTCTGGGTTTTGATTTTTGTTTGGTTGCTTAGTTTGGTTTTATTTCTTTCTCCTTTTTTTTCTTCCTTCCTTCCTTCCTTCCTTCCTTCCTTCCTTCCTTCCTTCCTTCCTTTTTGTTTGTGTTTGTTTGTTTGTTTGAGACAGAGTCTCGCTATGTACGTTTGACTGACCAGGAACTCTCTGTGTAGGTCTGCTGGCCTGAACTAATAGAGATACACCCGCCTCTGCCTCCTGAGGGCCAGGATTAAAGATGTAGACTTTACTACACCTGTTTTGATTTGGTTTCTTGAGGCAAGTTCTCACTATGTAGAGTTGGCTGACCTGGAACTTGTTATGTAGACTAGACTGGCCTCAAACTCATAGAGATGCACCTTTCTCTACCTCCGGAATGCTGGGATTAAAGCCATGTACCACCATACGCAGCTGTGCTGATACGTATTATACTTTATTGTATTATATCATGCCATCCAGTTTCCATCTTCAGCAAACCTTCGCAATACTGTGACCTCTGTGACACAGGTACAGAAACTGTGGGTCGGAGAAAGCATCCAAGCTCTTACTCAGCAGAGCTCAGACCTGCACCCATGTCTGTGACTGCAGAGCCTGCTCGTTCATGAGGATTCTAACAGTGGACTCTGTTCTGAGAGTGAAATGTGAAGGAACCACATTAGGTATGTTCCACCTGGAGACTGAAGAGTCCGTATAGGATAGGAAAAAGGGCCAAGCAGTGCTAACGACCCCTAAGATGTAGAGTGTGCCCTGAAACCTGAGCTCCAGGAAGATCATGGCAGCCCTCATGTCTAGACAGGAATACACCTGAGGTGCTAAGCCAAAGAAATATGTGTTAATAACAAACAAACGAACGAACAAAACCAAGTAACTGGTTGGATGTTATAGGAAAGAGGCACAGAGGGGTCTGTATGAACAAAACCAAGTAACTGGTTGGATGTATAGGAAAGAGGCACAGAGGGGTCTGTATGAACAAGTAACTGGTTGGATGTATAGGAAAGAGGCACAGAGGGTCTGTATGAACAAGTAACTGGTTGGATGTATAGGAAAGAGGCACAGAGGGGTCTGTATGAACAAGTAACTGGTTGGATGTATAGGAAAGAGGCACAGAGGGTCTGTATGAACAAGTAACTGGTTGGATGTATAGGAAAGAGGCACAGAGGGGTCTGTATGAACAAGTAACTGGTTGGATGTATAGGAAAGAGGCACAGAGGGTCTGTATGAACAAGTAACTGGTTGGATGTATAGGAAAGAGGCACAGAGGGTCTATATGAACAAGTAACTGGTTGGATGTATGGAAAGAGGCACAGAGGGTCTATATGAACAAGTAACTGGTTGGATGTATAGGAAAGAGGCACAGAGGGTCTGTATGAACAAGTAACTGGTTGGATGTATAGGAAAGAGGCACAGAGGGTCTGTATGAACAAAAGCTGATTGAACAGCTCACTGATCGTGTCGGAACCGAGTCCAAGAGTGGAGTCATCTGGGGGAGTTCTGAGTGCTTGTGAGAAAACGCCACGAAGCGAGTCTTGGAACCTCAGTTCCTTCAAAACCTCAGAGTTGTTCTTGGAATGTGTTTTCATGCTCCTCCCAGGTGCAGCAGATAGGAGTAAGTTCACGTCAGCTGTTGTTACTTATATGCCTTTATGGAAAAGCCTGTTTTTGCCACATGTGCCTTCTCCTTGTGATTGAACACCATACTCTTGCAATTCTTCTTAACCTTCAGAGTATAAATTATCTGATGCTCCGAATAAAGTTGGCTATTGCATGAGACTTTAATCCGCCTCATTTTAAGGTCCAGCTCTTGCAGGTTCCCGCGGCCAATGAGAGCTTTAAACAAGAGCGCAGTGAGAACAGACAGAGGCTCCAGAACACAGGCTGCAGCTGCTCTAGTCCCCTGCTCTGAGCTAACCTTCAGTCCCAGTCCAGAGCACAGGCTGCAGCTCCTAGTCCCCTGCTCTGAGCTAACCTTCAATCCCAGTCCAGAGCACAGGCTGCAGCTCCTAGTCCCCTGCTCTGAGCTAACCTTCAGTCCCAGTCCAGAGCACAGGCTGCAGCTCCTCTAGTCCCCTGCTCTGAGCTAACCTTCAGTCCCAGTCCAGAGCACAGGCTGCAGCTGCTCTAGTCCCCTGCTCTGAGCTAACCTTCAGTCCCAGTCCAGAGCACAGGCTGCAGCTCCTAGTCCCCTGCTCTGAGCTAACCCTTCAATCCCAGTCCAGAGCACAGGCTGCAGCTGCTCTAGTCCCCTGCTCTGAGCTAACCTTCAATCCCAGTCCAGAGCACAGGCTGCAGCTCCTAGTCCCCTGCTCTGAGCTAACCCTTCAATCCCAGTCCAGAGCACAGGCTGCAGCTCCTAGTCCCCTGCTCCGAGCTAACCTTCAGTCCCAGTCCAGAGCACAGGCTGCAGCTCCTAGTCCCCTGCTCCGAGCTAACCTTCAGTCCCAGTCCAGAGCACAGGCTGCAGCTCCTAGTCCCCTGCTCCGAGCTAACCTTCAGTCCCAGTCCAGAGCACAGGCTGCAGCTCCTAGTCCCCTGCTCTGAGCTAACCTTCAATCCCAGTCCAGAACACAGGCTGCAGCTGCTCTAGTCCCCTGCTCTGAGCTAACCTTCAGTCCCAGTCCAGAGCACAGGCTGCAGCTCCTAGTCCCCTGCTCTGAGCTAACCCTTCAATCCCAGTGCCTGACTCTTATGCAGCTTCTGTTGTAACTGCTGTTTGCTAAAGACTTAATAGTCTTGTTACCTAATTAATTTGTTTCAACAAAAAACAGACTGTAATCATATGTCTCGCACGGGGGGGGGGGGGCACTAGAAAATATGACTGACTTCATTGTTTTATAAAAATTTATTGACTTCTGTTATCAGAAAAAGTTAACTTCAGAAAAGCTGAACAGCCTAAGTGTTTACTTGGTAAGCCATTCATAACTCTTCAGAATGTAATCCGACCACTGGGAGAGTAGGTACATTGCTTACTTGGTGGCCACCCACAAACCTTCAGACACTGGGAAGAGTAATCATATGGTTCACCAAAGTTATTTTCCAGTGAATTTTCTGAAAACACTTTAAAATTTTCTTTTTATGTAAAATAAATTTAATTTAAAAATTGAATAATAAACGTGGTATGGCAGATGGTAGTAGTGACCACTTGGGTAGCGTGCCTGAGGCCCTGGGTTTGATTCCCAGCACTCCATAAATAAATAAATAAATAAATGACTTATGGTATTGAGGTATCTCATCCTTTAAAGATTTATAGCTTCGGGCCTGGAGAGATGGCTCAGTGTTTAAGAGCACTGGCTGCTCTTCCAAAGGACTGGAGTTCAATTCCCAGTACCCACATGGCAGCACTGTCTGTAACTCCAGTTCCAGGATCCAGCGTCTTCATATAGACATGTGTGCAGGCAAAACACCAACGCACGTAAAATAAATTAATAAAATGAAAGAATTAAAAAAAAAGATTTATAGCTTCAAGAGCTGGAGAGATGGCTCAGTTTTTAAGGGTGTGCATTGCTCTTGCGGAGAACCTGAGTCTGACTCCCAGCATCCACACTGGGCAGCTCACAACTACCTGTAAGTCCAGTTCCAGGGGATCTGGCACCTCTGCTCTCTGAAGCACCAGTACATATGTCAGCATACCCACACATATACATACACACATGCACAAATCAAAAAATAATAAACATAAATAGATTTTAAAATGTTTTTTGGAAACTAATCTACCACCAATAGAAAAGGAAAAAAACATGATACCTTGTAGTGATGGGAGCAGCAGTCTGCATTCCCGCCTGGCTCCCGGCTGCCTGGCTAGCTTATGCCCTGAAATAACAACACACAAACTGTATTCATTTAAACACTGCCTGGTCCATTAGTTTCAGCTTCTTATTAGCTAATTCTCACATATCTTGCTTTAACCCATATCTAATAATCTATGTAGCACCACAAGGTGGTGGCTTACCGGGAAGATTCTAGCGTAAGTCCATCTTGGGCCAGAGCTTCATCGCATCTGACTCACTTCCCTTCTTCCCAGCATCCTGTTCTGTCTACTCCACCCACCTATGTTCTAACCTATCAGGCCAAGCAGTTTTCTTTGTTAATTAACCAATGAAATCAACAGATTGCTAGAAGACCCACCTCCATCAATACCTGGTTTGACTTTTTTTTAGTTCACTAATGTTTTTAATTGACAAAAATTAAATGTTTGGTTTTTTTTCAATGTGATATTTTATTCTTGCTAGTTTTTTTTTGGTTTTTTTTTTTGTTTTTTTTGTTTTTTTTTGGTTTTTCGAGACAGGGTTTCTCTGCAGCTTTAGAGCCTGTCCTGGAACTAGCTCTTGTAGACCAGGATGGTCTCGAACTCACAGAGATCCGCCTGCCTCTGCCTCCCGAGTGCTGGGATTAAAGGCGTGCGCCACCACCACCCGGCTAGTTGTTTATTTTTTGAGTAAAGTCTCACCCTTGCTGCTTCTGTGAGTTCAGCCTTTTCTGGTTTGCGTGTAAAGTAGATGATGCAATGCCTTCTTGTCTGACTTATTCCATGGCACATGGCATCTTTCAGGTTCTTCCATTGTTCTTATGCTTTAGTGCTGGTACAGTCTGTCCAAGATGTCAAGAACTTTGCATGAGGAATTTTATCCATGTTGCTTCTGTAAATGTTTACTTTATTTGAGACATTTAATTTTAGGGGGAAAAATAGGAAAAATAGGTATCTGAGTTTTTCCTCCTTAATACTTTAGCTTTAAAACAAATGATAGTTTTAAGAACTGGCTTGTTTCAATTTCAGTATTGAGTACATTTTTATTATAGTATAAAATATGTAAATAGTGGAGTGAGGTGGTATACACCTGTAATCTCAGCACTTGGAAGTGATGGCAAGAGCATCAGGACCAAGCTTGACTACGTTATTCCCTGTCTCAAAAAAGCAGTAAATGAGTACATAGAGAGCTGGTAAGATGACTGTGTCAGAAAGTGTCTACTGTCATAAAAGCTGAGTGTGGCAGCACTGACTGGAGTGGGGCTGGAGGCAAACAGAGCCCTGAAACTCATTTGCCAGCCAGAAAGGGACCCTGTCTCAAAAAGTAAGGTGGAGAATAACCAAGGAAAGACACCTGACATTGATCTCTGACCTCTGTAGTGTGCACACATACATATATGTGTATACCTGTACACATGCATATATATCGTTAATATGCATGTGTACACAGGTTTCAAGAGAAAAACCACTGACCCAAATCATGCCCAAATTAATTATAACAAATAATTGAAATGAGCTTTTTTAAAATTCATGTACACAGGCTATCTCCCTCTGAAGGCAGGGTTAAAGAGATTGGCACTGGACGTGGGTGAGATAAGGGTTTTTATAACTCAGGAGTAGAGGTTTCCAAATGGGGGATTTAGCAGGCAAGTAAGTGGGATTACAGAAGTAACACATAAGCATAGCAAGGAGGTCACAACAACAGGTGGTCATTATGACCTTTTGAAACACAGCATGGTTGCTGCTTTCTGGAGCAGGCAGTATAGAACCACTTGTAGTTGAGGGTATAACATGTTAAGGTGGAGCATAGCCCAGTCATTGAGAAATGGATTTAATCATAAACAGGAATGAATCTAGTTTATATTCTCTATAAAATGGCTTTCAAGTCTAAGATGGAAGCAGCCTGGTTTATCAATATACCCACATGAACATATCCCTATACCACATATTAATATATACACTAAATAAATAAGAAAAGTAAATCTTTAAAGGCAGCTTTAAGTTGAAAATTCTGATACACCTGAACATCAAATAAAACTATTTCTTAGCCGGGTGGTGGTGGCGCATGCCTTTAATCCCAGCACTTGGGAGGCAGAAGCAGGTGGATCTCTGAGTTCGATGTCAGCCTGGTCTACAAGAGCTAGTCCCAGGGCAGGCTCCAAAGCTACAGAGAAACCATGTCTCCCAAAAACAAAACAAAACAAAACAAAACAAAAAACAAACCAACTATTTCTAACATACCAGTGTGAACTTTCAAGCCTTGAGTTAATCAAAATGAAAATTAGAATTTGTATTTCATTTTAAGCCTGTTCATGTGTGGCCTGCAGAATTAATGGGATATTTTTCTTGTTCTTTAGGAAGTACCAGAGGGGCACCCGAGTCCGGCTGCGACTTCTGGATCTTGAGCTAACATCTAGGTTCCTGGGTGCAACCACAGATACAACTATACTGGAGGCCGATGCAGTTCTCTTAGGACTCCAAGAGAGCAGAGACTCAAAATCGAGAGAGGAACAACTCAACAAGTAAATGGACTGTGCTTGGTTCAGTCAGATCAAGCTCTGTTTTGAGCCCAGACAGCTGTCAAGAATGCAGTTAGAAAACTGTGAATAAGTGATTGAATAAAGTTGTAACAAATCAAACTCATGACGTCTCTTCCCTGTTATAGTTATTCTTGGCCTCACCCCACTCCCTTTTCTACCCATTTTTGTTGTTGTTGTAATTGTTGGATTAGGGTAATGCAAGCAATCCTGAGATTGTCTGATTCCGTCAATGCTTTGACTACTATCTGGACAGGTGGGGTGATTCTAGCCAACAGTGAATAATAATACAAAATGGCTGGCCTTGGTGTAGACAGTAACTAAGAACAGTGTGTTGTGTGTTAGTTGTTCATACTCAGGAGAAAATTAAAGCAAGGATGGACTACAAGGTTCCAAGTACAAAATGAAATTTAAGTATGGTCAGCACAAGGTCACAAGAACACTCAAAAGGACTTGTGGAGAAAATGAAGCCACAGGAGTCTCTGGGAAAGCATATTCCCACAGAGGTCGTGACTGGTGTTAAAGCCCTGAGACAGGCCTGGGCCTATCCAGTTCAGAACCAGGAAGGAGCCATCATGGTGAGTGTAAGAAGAGGGGAGGTGGTTGCAGAGAAGCAAGGGGGAGCATATATCTTTCCGCATTTGCTTGGTATGATCAAGAGGGAGGCTTGCTGGAGGGTTCTTGGAAGAATGGGAAGCACAATCTGCCTGTTCCTTTGGCTGGACCCCTTGAGTAGATTGTCTGAGTAGTCTAAAAATGAACCAGGCCTGCCATAGTGAGACATGTCAGGAGAACTAGCGATCATCCAGGTAAGAGAACCGGGGAGAGGTAGAAGGGACAGGTGGAGAAGAACATTGGAATCTGGGCATATTTTGCAGGCAGAGCCAACAGGGTTTCCTACACAGTGAATATGGGTTATGAGAAAAGGAGCAAGACAGGTGTCTTACATTTTGCAACTGAACCCTCCCTTAGCTTAGCTAGGGAGGAGCAAGGTTTGAGAAGACTGAGTTCCAGAACTCGGTTTTGTAACGTGTTGAGATACTCACTGGACACTTAAGTGGTTATGTCCTGGCAGCAGTTAGTAGTGAGTCTGGAGCTCATGAGAAAAAGGTAAAAACTTGGATGCTACTGATATTTTATCCTGTAAGTTTAAAAAAGAAGGCAACGGGGGACTGGGAAACGCCTTTAATTCCACCATTCAGAAGGCAGAGGTGGGTAGATAGAGGTGAATCAAGACTAGCCTGGTCTACATAGCAAATTCCAGGCCAGCCACAGCTACACATTGAGACCTTGTCTCAAAAAATGATGGGCCAAGCTGATCGAGACCTAAACAGTTTTACATAAGACATAAGTGTCATTTCACCAGGGGGTGCAGATGGATGCATTAATCTGGAACAACATGTTGGTCAGAATGTCTCTTGTGCCTGCACCACCTGGAACCGCGGTCAGGCAAGGATCTGGGGAGTAAAGAACACACAGAGACATAGGTCACTCTTGAAACAAGAATGCCAATTTTATTATGTCCCAGACAGTTTATATAGTGCTCTCCTTGACTAACGGTCACACCATAGCTCTGGGGATTTTCTACTGCAAGTCCATCAGAAACCATTTCCTTGCTTTCAGGAACTCATGAGGGTCCCGTGCTCAGAGCAGCTGCAAGCATAGAAAAACAAGTTGTTTACTCCTGTAGTCAAAAGGTTATAGAAAGCTCAGGGTCTGAGGGTCTGCAGCTCCCAACATTCTCTAACAAGGTGAAGTTGGAATAGATTATCTACATGATGGCTGGCTTTGTGCAAGAAAACAGCATAGCCTTAGTATGGATAGTCCAAAAAAATCACATAACTTCACATCCATCTCAGTGAAAGGGAGGCCCCCATACTTTACATCTTATGAAAGGTGTGGTATGGCTCACATGAAGATAGAGACAGGGTCACTGTAAAGAGTGGACTCTACCTCTAGGTGTAGACATGCCCTTATCTCCTTCCTTAAGGGTTAATCCAATGGGGCAGGCCTAGGACATGACTAGGTGACCACCCCTAGCAGGTTTCACCGTAAGATGATGTCCCACTAGTGTAGTCCCTTTGGTGTGGCCAGGTCATATCACCTTTCTGAAGCAACTGGCCAGAGCTGAAGTATGCTTTCAAACCCTTTAACTAAGGCTTTAGGCTTCCTTTCTGAAGCTCTTCTCTAGGCTGCCTGCCCCAGGTAGCTGACCTCCACCCCCCTTATCTTAAGCAGCAGCATGATTTTTGTTCTCTGTTCTCTTCGTCCCCTGAGAGACTTAGAGTTTGCCTGCCCTGGGATTTTTCTTTCAGACTCTAATAACTTGTCCTCAAGCTTCCATTTGAGATCATTCTCTTCTTAAATGCTTCTATCAGTGAGACTAAGAACACCAAAAAGGGACCCCAGTTTCCCAGGCATCATTGATGGCTGTGCTGGAACTCCTCAAGATTGCTTGGGACTCTTCTTCCCTCTCTTTTAATTCTGTAGTTGGCAGAACAAACAAACCATTCCTACATGCCTAGATGGCATTATCTCATCTTTAGAAATAGTCTGCCACTAAGATCAGAACCCTTTAAACACTCTTCTAAACTCTCAAATACAAATTTCAGGTCTCCCATCCTGCTCCCTTAATTAAATACTTTCAACAGTCTTTGAAATTCCAACCTGTTGACTCTTCCTTTTTTTCCCTCATCAGCCCATCCATGTTCCCAGTACTCTCACTCTCCAGCTTTATGTCAGGCTATGTTGTTGTAGGAGGAGGCTGCTTGTTCATTTCCCAGCCACCCAGACTCCCGAAATAACCACACAGAAACCATAAGCTAGCTGGGCAACTGGGATGAAACAAAGGACCTTCTCTCCCTACAACATAAGGCTCATTTCAAAGAAAGAAATTTCAAATACAGGGAATTTCAACGACAGTTGCACCTATATTGGCAGTTTGTCAGTCACTTTCTTCTGTGTCCTGCAGAATGTCTGGCAGACTCTTTCCTGAAGGCAGGAACCCCAAAGAATCATTCAACTTTATGCAAGTTCAGCAGTCATTTCTCTATGGTCCTGCATGTCTAGTTCACACAGCATACCATCAAGCAGCCCAGGCAAGAGCATTTTTTTTGCTCAAATGGCTAACCAACACCATAAGGAGCCTCTTCAATGCCCATCTTCCTCTTGAATTAGTTAGGTGTTGCCAGGAGCAGATGTGTCTCTTGTCATGAAAAGTACTAAGTTCTTAAATATCTTAAATGCCATATTCTAAAGGTCTTTGAAAGATTTGAAGAATCCCTATCCATCTGAAATATATCTTTGTACATCTAGAAAGGCTAACTAATATGACTACAAGCTTAACTACTATAGATGACTCTCTATTAACCTATATTTCTTAATTATACATTACATTTTTAAATGAGCTGCACAGACACAATACCTTAATCAAGAGCAGAAATATACATGTAACAAAATTGACCTTAAATTTGTATCAATAAACCATGATCCATATCAATGCAAATCTCTATAGCATACCCCCCTTAAACAAATATTTATAGACAATATTTGGGAATATGAGTGTAGTTCTATCCAGACTGCTTCCTGCTTTTTGTTGGGCGAAGTAATTTTTGGGGGGTGTTCATGGTGACCTTTAGGGGCTCTTGGCCCATCAAACCGCATTAGCCTGGAAGGATTCCACAGGTTTTCATCCTTTGTGGAAACAAAAGAAGAACCTCTTTTCCAAAGCAACAAATCCTTAGACCCATATTTTGAAGATACCTTTAAGATATATATGTTGGTTTAGCTTAGCATTCTGTACAATGAAATCTCTCTCTGTATTTAACTCCTTCATAGTCAAAAAATTCAAAGAAAATACAGTAATATACATAATCCAGACTCTCTGTGTATATTCCATATTTACGTGGCTTATTTTTTTTATTCCTATTACTTTTCTACAAGTTTAATATTTATTTTATTATCTTTACTCCTTTAATCTATGACTGTCTCTGCTCATTTACTACACTTACTATCTCTTTAGTCTTTTTCTTCTCTTCCCAAGCCTACATACATGCTTTTAAAACATACTATGTCTCGTTTAGAGGTCTTTTATGTCTGAATCTGTCCTATTGTGTGTCTGAAATCCTTTTTTTACCAGGACTGCTTCTTAAAAACCTACGTGGTAGCATTGCTAGGGCAAATATGGCCCTGCCTGCTAGTTTAAGACCAAGGCTGCTTTGCCTTTTGGTTTCCAACATGGCAGAGCAGAGGTCTGTTTAGTGTGAGCCATGCTCACAGTTCACATTTTCAGGCACAGAGCGAGTCTAGTTGCCATTAAGCAAATTGTAGCAATCTGATCACAAACCCCATTTAAATGATCAGCTTCCTGAAAGAGCCAGCATTAGCACTGGCAACCGCTGAATCAAGAAGGCCTCTCTTAAAGGAGGCCTTCCTTTAAGCACACCTACAGCACACCGCCAGCAAGCAGAGCCCATCCCCTCCAAAATAGATGAGCCTAAACTTTGTTTTTTAGTATCTAGAATTCCTTTCCAAGCCCTCTCAGGTTTTATGTGGATTTAGCTAGCACACGTTGGAGTGCCAATTTGTTGTGGGAGGAGGTTGCTTGTTCATTTTCCAGCCTCCCAGACTCCCAAAATAACCACACAGAAACAATATTATTTGCAATACTATTTGGCTAATAGCTTAAGCGTGTTTCTGGCTAACTCATATCTTAAATTAACCCATCTCCATTAATCTGTGTATCACCAGGAGGCTTTGGCTTACTGGGTAAAGTTCCGGCGTCTGTTTCCAGTGGGGCTACATGGCTTCTGACTACCAAAGCAGTGTTTCTCAATCTCATCTTCTTCAGGTTGTGGTGACCCCCAACCATAAAATTCTTTTTATTGCCACTTCATAAAGTATACAGAGAGGGTCCCAGGACAGCCAAATCTACACAGAGAAACCCTGTCTCACAAACCACTCCCCCATCCCCCAAAAAAAGAAAGGAAATAGAAGTTTAGCACAAAAAAGAATAGTAGGACTGTTTTTTGCAGTTGATGAGAAATGAGAAAGGAGCCCACTGAGGTTTTGAGGACCTGGGTTAATGACAGTGCTCCCAGTATGGACTGAAAGAGACTTAAATGGTTCAAGACACAAAAAGACCTCGAAGATCTCAATTTTCATGCTAGGCGAAGAGGCACCCACCGAGCTGATAAGAAGGATCCCCCAGTGGCTTGCCTCATGGAATTGTACTATTGCTGTGAGCCGCTGTCTATGTTACCCTTTTCAGATGGCAGCGTTTCTTCCTATTATCTTGTGCTTCTTCTATGAAGTACTATCTGGTGTTAATTATCAGCCCTCGGTTATACATCTTTAAAGCTTAGCAGTTTGAAAACATATTTCTGATTAAATATCTGTCACAAAGTTTATATATTTCCACCCATGCCCGTGTCTTGCCTGGAGAGGTTCACTAGGGAAAGTCCTCCCGAGCCCCACTCTGAAACTGGTAGATTTCACTCCCTGAGGACTTTAGTATGAGAGCTTCAGTTTCGCCATGGCTTTTCCTGGAAGGTTACCTTCTGTTCTTTTCCCACAAAGCTCATCAACATGGCACAGTCATCAGACTCGGGCAAGAAACGAAAGGATGGAAACAGACAAACTCCTAACCACTGACAGGGTCTTCTTCTGTCTTGTTACTCTGCTGGATGACTGTGAATTATTCTGGAAACAAGGACTGTGCAAGCCACAAATCCAGGACGGGAGAACTGTGGGGACCATCATAGAAGCAGTCTACGCCAGACGGTTAATTTCCTGTTCTGTTCATGGGTGTTTAAATCTGGGCCTGATGTCCATCACGAGAACCATCTTTTAGTGGGTACCATGAGTAGATGAGGCTCTGTGGAGAGGGCTGCAGGATGGGGCCAGATGAGAGGAGCTGTTAACAAGAGGTCACCGTGAGGATTGGACCACCCGTCCCGATGATCCGTTCCCCTGTCGTCTCACTGAAGTGGTACCTGTACTCTAGTCCCACGGTAGGAAAGGTGAAACATCTTCACCATGTGCAGCTTGTTTCTGTAGTAGATATAAGCTAACAATACAAATGGGTGTAGGAAAGAAGATGGGCCTGGGAATAGCAGATCCAGATTTGAGCATGGAAGGAAACCAGGGAGTTTGAAGTACATCACATAACTTCGGAGCCCACATTAATGGAGCACTGTGAAACTTTGAAACCACAGGCTGGCTAGGCCATTGGGTTGACCCAGTATTGCATTTCTTATATTCATATCATTTGGGCTTTCTTAAAATAAATATACAATTTAGTATAAGTCTCCAAGGGAAATGTGTAGTTTATTTGGAAAGACTGTAACTTCCCCCCTTCCCCCCCCCCCCCGTGTTTCTTTTAAACTAATTACAAAGGACTTAGAGATGCTCTGACCCCAAGGAGGTGGGATAAAGAAAACTAGGAAAAGAATGTGCCTCGCAGGACACCGAGAGCCCGCGCGCTCTCTGCCTATGGGAGAACAGAAGTGGAATTTTGAAGGTCATATGTTAGTTTTTCAGCTGAAACATTTGGTGTGTACCCCAAAATCATCCTGGAACAGACGAAATATTCAGAAACCAAAAATGGCTCAGATTATTACCATGTAATTCACAAAATTGCCTGCTTGAGAATTAAGAAAACACAACCCTACTGTTTTATCATGCTCTATAAGTCTCAAATCATTATGGTTAGAGAAAATGCACATGGACTATGATAGCAATAATAGTTCACATGAATGAATGAAAGAAAGCAGGATATGTGTTTTTCCCAGACAACATTTAGGGCAGAATCTTTCATTTTAAATGCAGCAAATACCACAGAAGCCAGATAAAGATGATGACCCAGCTCCCAAAAACCATACCAAAGGAAGTGGGGGCCAGCACAACGGATTATGGGAAAATGCTACAAGGCCCCACTGGTTGGAAATAATGGTGTGTCTGAGTCATGGCAGGCGCCAGACTCTATCGGTGTATGTCCAGATGCCGCGGTATTCCAGGCCAGAGTTCCAAAAGGAGGACTAGAAAATGGATACCGGACTGGTAATCCCATGCCTGTCGTTTGTTCAAGAGGATGTTCATGCCTCCATTAGTCATTTCAGTCTATAGTTGAGGCCCTCTGATTTCCCACTCACCCTCTGGTGCAGGTGTTACCCAAAATTTACAATAGATAATGGACCAGACAAAGTCCTAAAAGCATCCCAAGGGGATATATCATCAGGCCTCCACGTTAATCTGATTTAGGTGTCACTTGCTATGTGTGGGCCAGAAGAACCAGAAAAACCAAGAAAGACACAATTTCCATAAATAAAAGCCAACAGGAACGTGACTAGAAGATAGACCTCTGGGTCCGCAGCGTCTTAAAACCTTCCTTGTGTGAGGTGAGTTAACTCCAACATCGCTAACTTGGAATTGTTCTCTAAACCTGCAGAGGGACCGGAAGTTATTGGTCAAGCGGTGTAAACCGGGGTGGGCCTGCATGGCTTCTTAGGACGCTGCACAAAGCGCAGGTTTCCCGGGTCCTTACAGGGAAAGCGGGCTCACCTGCAGTTCAGCTCCTCTCCGCAGGGGCACTAGGAGCTTCCAAAGTCTCCCTTTCCCTAGCTCCAGGGCAGAGGCCGGCTTCTGCTTTCAGCGTGCCCTCCAGACAAAGCCCACAGAGTACCTGAGAGCCCCTGGCTGGGCCCGGGAAGTGTGGCCCTTTCCTCTGGCCTAAAAGTGCCTATGGGACAAACTGCTGTGACCTTCCTTTTTGACTGAAGAAAAGCGCGGGAGTTCATTCCTCATAGTCTCTCAACTTCCTGACAGGGTGCTGTCTTCCACCACAGAATCTCTGAGCAGCAAACTAGTAGACAGTATTCCTCCCGCCTGTTTTCTGTTGCTGTACCTTCTTTCCGGTCCCTCCTCACCACATCCCGCGTGAAATGCTGCACGAAATGCCCTCCCCAGAGCGGTTGACATGGATGTAAAACAGCTTCTGGGATAGCTGGGCGAAATAATCCTGACTAACCATCTTATTCATGGTATCTTAACATTTAAGAAAAAATTTAGAAGAATATTTTATTGACCAAAACAGTCCAAGCCTCTGATTAATTCGAGATCTTACAATGTCCAGGGAATATGTAAAATGTTGCACTCAACCAAATCTTGCCTATAAAACTCTAAATATGCATTGTCAGTCTCTAGGCCCCAAAACTTTCCTGCTTTTTAAAGTCGTGAATACTAAACAGGATTTAAAGTCTTCCTTGATTACTCAGGGCACCATTATGGAAAACAACGTCATAATGATGCGATGTCCCGGGGATTATTAAGGTAGGAGAGCTGCCTGGCGGCTATCTATGCCCAGAGCACTGGAGTCTTTGAAGCTCTGACTGGTTACCTCCAGCCTCCCTTGCCATCAGCTCCTTCCTCACCACTGACGTCAGTCAGCCTGTCTGCTGCTTCTGGGAGGCTCCATGCAGGTCTACCTGAGGAGCTTTTTAGCCTATTTACTAACTGTTTTAACAGCCCTTCCGTTCTCCTGTTCCCTTTTCTCTGCATACTGATCTTCACTTTTCTTTATACCCGTGTGTGTGTGTGTGTGTGTGTGTGTGTGTGTGTGTGTGTGTGGTGTGTTGGTTTCCTAATAGATAGGTTTGTGTCCTAGTAGCTTGGAATGGGGCTGAGTCAGTTTGTAGACCTCTAGAGCTGTGCTGAACTTTGATATCTATTTTCTCTCTCAAAGCCCTTTATCCCTTATTTCCACAACTGGTTCATATGTAAACAATTTTAAATTTATTTTCACTGATAGGCCAGTTTTAGAAATCCGGTATTAGAAGGGCTTTGGAAAGGAAAACTAATAAGAAATTAACTTGAAAGCTTTTTGTTGTTTTTTTTTTTTTTTAAATCAACATTTAGACAGGCATGGTGGTCATGACTATAACTCCAGTTGTCAGGGAACTGAGGCAAGATGATCATAAACAAGAGTAAGACTGTCTCAGAAACAGTCAACTGGAAAAGGATTTTTGCTGTCCTCCCAGACTTGCCTATCTAGATAACACAGAGATGGTAGCTGGGTGGGGTAGATGGCCTCTGTTTGAAGCCAGCCAGCACTTCACAGACACAGCTCCTAAGGACACACTCTTTCTTCTTTTAGCACTGTTTCATGCTGTTCTCATGCATGTATATGACGTATAATATAATGTGTAATATAAAGAGTTTCATGCTGTTCTCATGCATGTATATGACGTATAATATAATGTGTAATATAAAGTTTCATGATGTTCTCATGCATATATATGACGTATAATATAATGTGTAATATAAAGAGTTTCATGATGTTCTCATGCATGTATATGATATATAATATAATGTGTAATATAAAGTTTCATGATGTTCTCATGCATGTATATGATGTATAATATAAAGAGTTTCATGGTGTTCTCATATGTGTATATGACTGCATAATATAATAATGTAATATAGAATTTTATGCTGTCATCATACATGTATATGATGTATAATATAATGTATACTATAAAGAGTTTCATGCTTTCTCACACATGTGTATGCTGCATTCTGATCGTGTTCACTCAGCGTTACCCTCTTTCCACCCTTCCACTCCTGATGCTCCCCTTCCTCTTATCAATCTTTCTTTTCCTTTCATGTGTGTGTGTGTGTGTGTGTGTGCGTGCAAACGTGTGTGTGTGTGCAAGCGTGTGTGCGTGCAACAGTGTGTGTGTGTTCTAGTGAGTCTTATTATGGTTACAGGAGCATGGGAAATTATTATTAGTGGCTCCACCACTGAAGAAGGGGTCTCTCTGCCCAGCAATTATTAACTACTTAGTTCTGTGGGAAAGGCGGGACCTGTGCGCCCCTTTCCTAGCTCATGAAAGAGTGGTGACGGCCTAGTCTTGTGCAGATAATCACAGCTGCTGTGGGCCCATTTAGTGCATTAGCCATACCATGCCTGGAAGTAAATTTTGTCAATGAATTGTAGCTCTGTCATAGGGTAAATGGCTCAGTAAATAGGGTGCCTGCCACACATGCCTGAACTCAAATTCCCAGAACTCACATAATTCCAGTGATTCTGTCTTAAGAAGGGCAGTGATGGGAGGTGGAAACAGGAAAATCCACAGACGGTTACAGGCCAGCTAGTCTCTGATACGCATAGGGAACAACAAAGTAACCCTGCCTCACACAGGGTGCAAGGAGCACAGGAACTGGAGTTCAGTGGGTATGGTATTGGCCTAGTACACCAAAGGGTCTGAGTTCGAATCCCTGAAACTTTCCTAAGCTGGGATGTTGGCAATGTGGAAGGTGAAAACCTGACACTCAAGGCTTCCTCAGATGCACACGGACACGCCAGGTTAAGTGCACACACTCACTCATGTACACAGACATGCACATACATATACGTAACACACACAGTCTTCAACATGAAGATTGGGTTTAGTCACTTTCATGTCTTCTTTTTGGGCCAGCACTGTGTGGAAAATATAAGGAAGCTGACAGTGGAGTGTATTTAGTTCGGTGGCCACAGGCTGTAAGAGTCCTCTGGTAAAGTGTGCACCTCCTCATGCCCACGGTAGGTGGTGGACATTGTTACCGATGTTGTCAAATAATCAGATGACTTTGCTCTTGACCTTCTTATTTCAAAGTCCCTTCCAGTGCAGCCCCTTGTCTCTCCCACCACATGCTTTCTAGTAAATGGTCATATTTCCTCTTAGAGTTTTGGGCAGAAAATGAAAAGGTTAGGGTATGTGAATAGATTTCTTGTATTGGGGTTTCAAGTATTCATCTGACTCTGGCTATATCTCCTGATGATGTTCTAGCAAAAAAATGGTTTGCTGGCCTCTCTTCTCGTCTAGCATTTTGGAGGCCTAAGGTCAGGGACAAAGGAAGGGACCTTGTGTGATGTAAAAGACAACCCATTGTTTGTGTTTGCCAAGATCCTTTCTCCTCCATTGGCAGGAGGATTCCTGTTCACTCTATTTAGGGCGCCAGAGTCTGGGGCAGGGGAGAGTTCGCGTAAGAGAAAAGGAACAGACAGAGCATGCGTTCTCATCAGCCCTGGGCACGGAGATTGGAGGGGCCCATTGCTTCTACTCAGCACTTTTCCATCGTCATTCATAGATATTCTTTGCCTGAGTGCTGACAGGTGGCTTTTCCTCATGGGCATTGGAAAGATGCTATTGTTGAAGCCGAGCATTTGGCCCCTGTTGAGTCCCATAGCCTGCTGTGTCCTCACAGAAAGACAATCTCTACTCTGGTGTGAGAGCGACTCCTATGTACCATTGTCACACAAATCCTGGCTTGTCAACCTTTTCTCTGTGTGTAGAACAAGCATCACTGGAGGGTATCTGCCACACAGCGCAATTTTCACTAGCTTCCTGTGGGTTACTCCTATCTAGTCCCCGCAGGTTATACTGCATCCCAGAGGGAAATACTTTACCTGTCGTGGAAAATACAAGCAAAGGAACCAGCTAGACTCAACCTTCTAACAGGAGGAGCCTTCATGAAAGAATGCCTTCATGAGGAAGCCCAAGGGGTGGTCATTCATTTGCCTTTGCCTGTTAGGACTTCAGAATAGACCCATTTCAAACTGCAATTAAAACATCAGTGACAATTTAAAAAAATATTTAAGTGGTCAGCATTGTATCGACACTGATATGAGCTATATAGTGGATCCTCCTCCTCCTTCTGTTCAAGGAAGAGTTCAAGTTCAGCTAATTAGAGATTTCATAGAATTGTGGCCTTCCAAGTGATTTTAAATACAAGTTCACAAATTCTTGATAAGAATTCTGGCATTTGGGCTTCTACACAGCTCCTAAGGGAATAGTGCTCACAGTACTCGCCCCTGGCAGAGGCATCACTCCCTGTCTGGAAGGAAACCTTTCTTAAATGCTAATAGATATGACTTAGGTAAATTAATTCTGTGACCCTGATAATTCCTAGCCAGCTCCTTATGAAGGATTACCTTTGTGCTCTTTTAAAACCTGTTTAAACAACACAGAAGTATCCATTCTTTTTTGTTTGTTTGTTTGTTTTTGTTGTTGTTTTTCGAGACAGGGTTTCTCTGTAGCTTTGGAGCCTCTCCTGGAACTAGCTCCTGTAGACCAGGCTGGCCTCAAACTCACAAAGATCCACCTGCCTCTGCCTCTGCCTCTGCCTCCCGAGTGCTGGGATTAAAGGTGTGGGCCACCACCGCCTGGCCAGAAGTATCCATTCTTAATGGTACTTTTCTCAGAATATTGCAGCGTGTTTAAGGCTAGATTAAATACAGACTCTTTTCTTCTGCTAAAGCAAGTGTCTGCCAACTGATGAGTAAGGTATCCAGGGGGTATTTCTCTCATATAAGATTGCCCCAAATTAGCCGGGCGGTGGTGGCGCACGCCTTTAATCTCAGCACTCGGGAGGCAGAGGCAGGCGGATCTCTGAGTTCGAGGCCAGCCTGGTCTACAAGAGCTAGTTCCAGGACAGGCTCTAGAAACTACAGGGAAACCCTGTCTCAAAAAAAACCAAAAAAAAAAAAAAAAAAGATTGCCCCAAATTGCTTTTACTTAGTAATTTAAAATAATGTTTAGGATTTATTTCTCAATTATAATAGATAATGAAGCAGTTTATAAATTTACCTAGATTCAAGTCTCCTGAGTCAGAGTTTGGTTTAATTCACTAGAAACCCTTCTCTTGAGCTACCTTTGAGAGTCAGATCTGGATATATAAACACCCAAACCTTCCTGAACCGTCTTCTCTAGGTTGCCTGTGATCACTGGGCTCTCTCAGCCCCACCATCCACAGCCCAGTGTGTAGCCTCTGCCTGGAAATGCAGCCTCACTTCCTTTCTATTCTATCCCACTTCCTGCCTTTGTGTCTCCGAAAATGTGCACCGTGGAGATGTCTGCTTCACAGGAGTGGCTTGTGGGTGAGTGGGTGCTCAGACGGAACCAGTGAAGGCTCACTCAGTCAGTCCCCGGGTTGTCAAGTGTCACATGACCTCTTAGAATTCTTTCCCATTTTCTTCACTTTTCATTTGGATTTGCTATTGTTTTAGTATTCTAAAAATCTTATATCCAACTTTCTTGACTTATGTTAAATTCTAATTTAAAAAACAAATTGTAGCCAGGTGTGGTGGAACATGCCTTTAATCCCAGCATTTAAGAAGCAGAACTGTGAGTTCAAGGCCAGACTCATCTACAGAGTAAGTTTCAGGGCAGCCAGAGCAGTTATATAGAGAAACCTTGTCTCAAACAAAAAACAAAAAACAAAAAAAACAAAAACAAAAAAACCACAATAACAACAAAAACCCCTGTATTTTCCAGTCTATATTTATCAAAATGTGAATTTTGAAAATTCACATCTCCTAAAGAATTAAACAAGAAAGCAAAGCAAAAAAAAAAAAATAATAAATAAATAAAAAGGAGGTGGTGACCCATGTCTTTAATCCCAGCATTCAAGAGACAGAGGCTTTCAGATCTTTGTGAGTTCAAGGCCAGCCTGGTCTACTGATGTGGGAGTCCCCTCTGTGTGAATAAAGAAACTGCACTGGTCTGTTGACAGGGCAGAACTTAGGTAGGCAGGGGAAATTAAACGGAAGGCTGGGAGAAAGAAGGAAGAATCAGGGAGAAGCCATGGAGCCACAGGAGATAGACATGCTGAAACTTTGCTGGTAGGCCATGACCTCATGGTGATGCATAGGTTAATGGAGATGGGTTAAATTAAGATGTAAGACTTAGCCAAGAAGCTAGAGCTAATGAGACAAGCAGTGATTTAATTAATACATGTTTTGTGTGGTTATTTTGGGCTAAGCTAGCCAGGCAGCCGGGATAAACAAGGATACCCTCCTCCTACAAATTGGCACCCACGTGGCCAACTAAATCCACGTAAAACCTGAGAAGGCTTAAAAGGAATCTAGACAAAAAAGAAACAGTTTAACACAGCTTCTTGCTATTTGCTGGCGGCTTGCAGCTCCATTAAGAGAGGTTTTCCTGATTCAGCCTTAGCAAAAAAAGCCACGTGGTTTTAAAACATGGCTTTCTGGGCCATGCTGCCAACGTGAATTCTGGCTATGGAGCATTTGAATGACATTTGTGGGCTCAGGTGTTTGTGTTGGGAGGAAAATAGCTGAGACCATGCCTACCACTCAGCACTCCCTGCCTGGGCAGGCAACGGGATCAGGTCTACTAGGTGTGTACAAGCAGGGGAGCATGGCGGATTCCTGCCACCATACACAGAGATATTTCCAGACCATGCAGTGTGCTGCACGCTTATTCTCAAGAGTTAAAGTGCTGAGCACGGTTCCTACCAGACCTGGCAGTAATGGTACCTCCACTATTTTGAAAGTGGAGAGAGGCAGAGCCAGCATCCAGAGCAGCTGCAACCAAGCTGCTTACCATTTTAAAAGCTCTTCAAGACAGTAAAGAATTACAGATAATGCAATAAGGACAGAATCGGATACAAAAGAACTCTAAATGGGTCACCACAGTGTTGAATAAATGTACGTAGGCTTGGGAGAGAGAAGGAAAAGAGTATAGAGAGTTGGAAAAGAAGTAAGTCATTAAAAAAGACTTTAAAGAGACAAAGTACAGATAGTCATAGGTTAAAAGGAATAGAGAAAAAGAAGCCATGTAAAGATGGAATATACACAGAGTCTGGATTATGTATATTATTATGTTTTCTTTGAATTTTTTTTACTGTGAAGGAGCTAAGTACAGAGAGACATTTTATTGTATGGGCTGCTAAGATAAACCAGCATATGTTGTAAGGAGAGAGTCCCTTGTTTGTCCCAGCTGCCCAGCTAGCTTACACCCGAAATAACCACACAGAAACTGTATTCATTGAAACACTGCTTGGCCCATTAGCTCTAGTTTCTTATTGGCTAATTCTTACATCTTGATTTAACCCATTTCTATTAATCTGTGTATCGTCACGTTGCTGTGGCTTACCAGCAAGATTCTAACCAGCATCTGTCTCAGACGAAGGATCCATGGCTACTCTCTCTGCTTTCTTTCTCCCAGAATTCAGTTCTATCTTCCTTGACTACCTAAGTTCTGCCCTATCAACTAGGCCAAGGCAGTTTCTTCATTAACCAGTGAAAGCAACACAAAGACAGAAGGACCTCCTACACCAAGCATGTATATTATAAACTTCCATATTATGACTTCGAAATTTTGCTTTGGAAAAGAGGTTTCCACAGAAGATGAGAACCAGTGTATTGCTTCCAGACTAGTGTGGTTTTATGGAACAAGATCCCCTGAAAGGTTGCTGTGAACACCCCCACAAAGAAAATATTTCACCGCAGTGCTGACTGAGATGAAGCTAGCACACAGGATACACCATGAAAGACCTGATTAACAGTGCCCAAACAGCAGGAAGTAGTATGGACAGAACTATGCCCATATTCCCAAATATTGTTTATAATTGTTTATTTACATTTAAAGGGGGATATGCTATAGAGATTTGCATTTGTATGGGTCTTGATTTATTGGTACAAATTTAAGGTCAATTTTGTTATATGTATTTCTATTCTTTATTAAGGTATTGTGATTGTGTACTTCATTTAAAAATGTAATGTATAATTAAGAAGTATAGGTTAATAAATAATCACCTATAATAGTCAAGCTTGTAGTCATGTTAGTTAGGTTTTTTATATATAGAGAGA
Organism: Arvicola amphibius; assembly: GCF_903992535.2. Taxonomy (NCBI): domain Eukaryota; kingdom Metazoa; phylum Chordata; class Mammalia; order Rodentia; family Cricetidae; genus Arvicola; species Arvicola amphibius. Next base: position 62,709,908 of record NC_052057.2, read on the forward strand.
GATATAGTTTGTTTAGGTATTCTTCAAATCTTTCAGAGACCTTTAGAATATGGCATTTAAATGTTTTAAGAAATTAGGATTTTTCATGACAGTGAGACACATTTGCTTTTGGCAACACCAAGCTACTTCAAGAGGAAGATGGGCATTGAAGAGGCTCTTTATGGTGTTGGTTAGCCATTTGGGCAAGAAACTGCTCTTGCCTGGACTGCTCAACTGGACATGCAGAACCCACAGAGAAATAACTGCTGAACTTGTCTAAAGGTGAGGTGATCCTTTGGAGTTCCTGCTTCATGAAAGAGTCTGCAAGAATTCTCCAGGACACAAAAGAAGTGACTGACAAACTGTCAATATAGGCAGAACTGTCTTTGAAATTTTCTACTTCATGAAAGGGTCTGCTGGATACTATGGGCCACTAGGCTGAAGATGGATGCCCCAATGGTATAGAGGAACTTTGGATGACTGTCTGGGCAGCAAGATGTCTCTGTCATTTCTGGAGTTTTGGAAGTTGCTTACAATGTACTTCCTGTTTACTTAGGTAATAGTATATCCTTCTGGAGTCTTTGATGGGGTTGAAGAATAGATAGATAGCTACAGTTATAGTTTTCCTTAGATATGATAAAAGATAAAGTAGATATGAATATTGTAACTGTAATTATTACTTGATAGCTGTTTTGCTATATGTAATTTTACTATGTTAAAGTTACAACCTTCTTTTTTTTAAACAGAAAAGGGAAGGTGATGTGGGAGTCTCCTCTGTGTGCTGTGATTACCACTAATGAATAAAGATACAGGTAGAGACAGGTAGAACGCAGAAGCTCTTTGGCTGGCCAGCCTAGCTGAATCAATACACCCCTGCTTCAGTGAGAGACCTGTCTCAAAAATAAGCTAGAGACTGAGAAAGACACTTGATGTTGACCTTTGGCCTTCACCCGCGTGTACATAGACATATACACTCATGTGTACCCAAACACCCAGTAAATAAATAAACAAATGGGGGAAAAGATAAGAGAAACTAGGTCTAGCCTATCACATGTGGACAAACAAGCCTAAGTTATCAGCCAAGCTTCCAGGGTTAATAAAACATCTCAGTGTCATTTTTGATGAGCTGGCAGCTCAAAGAAAAACTACCTACAAGACTTCATTGCTTAGAACAATGTCACATGATCACACCAAGTTGCCAGATGGGGAACATTTTTAAGCTTAATATCAAATATGAGGTATGTTAATAAGGAAAACAAGAAGAGGATGTTGGTGTCTTAGGGTTTCTTTTTTTAATGATTATACTGAGCTCTAAATTTTTCTCTGCTCCCCTTACTTCCTCTCCCCTCCCCTACAATCCTCTCCCATGGTCCCCATTCTCCCATATTACTCAGGATATTTTGCCTTTTTCTACTTCCGATGTAGATTAGATCCATGTATGTCTCTCTTAGGGTCCTCATTGTTGTCTAGGTTCTCTGGGATTGTGATTCGTAGGATGGCTTTCTTTGCTTTATGTTCAAAAACCCCTTTGAGTGAATACATATGGTATTTGTCTTTCTGGGTCTGGGTTGCCTCACTCAACATGATATTTTCTAGCTCTATCCATTTGCCTGCAAATTTAAGGTGTCATTAGTTTTTTCTGCTGTGTAGTACTCCATTGTGTAAATGTACCACATTTTCCTTATCCATTCTTTGGTCGAGGGGCATTTAGGCTGTTTCCAGGTTCTGGCTATGACAAACAAAGCTGCTATGAACATAGTTGAGCACATGTCCTTGTGGCACTATTGAGCATCCTTTGGATATATACCCAAAAGTGGTATTACTAGGTCTTGAGGTAGGTTGTTACCTAATTTTCTGAGAAATCACCACACTGACATCCAAAGGGGTTGTACCAGTTTGCACTCCCATCAGCAATGCAGGAGTGTTCCCTTTTCCCCACAACCTCTCCAGCATAAGCTGTGATCAGTGCTTTTGATCTTGACCATTCTTACAGATGGAATCTCAGAGTTGTTTTTATTTGCATTTCTCTGATGGCTAAGAATGTTGAGCATTTCTTAAGTGTCTTTCCGCCATTTTATATTCCTCTGTTGGGAGTTCTCTGTTTAAATCTGAACTCCATTTTTTATTGGATTATTTGTTCTTTTGATGATCAATTTCTTGAGTTCTTTGTATATTTTGGAGATCAGTCCTCTGTCTGATGTGGGGTTGGTCAAGATCTTTTCCCATTCTGTAGGCTGTCGTTTTGTCTTTTGACTGTGTCCTTTGCTTTACAGAAGCTTTTTAGTTTCAGGAGGTCCCATTTATTAATTATTTCTCTCAGTGTCTGTGCTACTGGGGTTATATTTAGGAAGTAGTCTCCTGTGCCAATGCGTTCAAGTGTACTTTCCATTTTCTCTTCTATAAGGTTCAGTGTGGCTGGCTTTATGTTGAGGTCTTTGATCCCTTTGGACTTGAGTTTTGTGCATGGTGCTAGATATGGGTCTATTTTTATTCTTCTACATATTGTTATGCCAGCACCATTTGTTAAGTATGCTTTCTTTTTTCCATTTTATATTTTTTTGCTTCTTTGTCAAAAATAAGGTGTTCGTAGGTGTGTGGATTAATATCTGGGTCTTTGATTTGGTTCCATTGGCCCTCTTGTCTGTTTTTATGCCAATACTAGGTTGTTTTCTGTACTCTCTGTAGTAGAGTTTGAAGTCAGGGATTGTGATGCCTACAGAAGTTCCTTTATTGTACAAGATGGTTTTAGCTATCCTGGGTTTTTTGCTTTTCCATATGAAGTTGAGTGCTGTTCTTTCGAGGTGTGTGAAGAATTTTGCTGGGATTTTGATAGGCATTGCATTGAATCTGTAGATTGCTTTTGGTAAGATTGCCATTTTTACTATGTTAATCCTACCTACCCAGAGCATGGGAGATCTTCCCACTTTATGGTGTCTTCTTCAACTTCTTTCTTCAAAGATTTAAAGTTCTTGTCAAACAAGTCTTCCACTTGTTTTGTTAGAGTTACTGTTAGATATTTTATTGTGAAGGTGATGTTTCTCTGATTTCTGTCTCAGCCCATTTATCATCTGTGTAAAGAAGGGCTACTGATTTCTTTTGAGTTAAACTTGTATCCTGCTACATTGCTGAAAGTGTTTATGAGTTGTAGAAGTTCCTTGTTAAAATTTTTGTAAACTATCATATCATCAGCAAATACTGAGAATTTGACTTCTTTTCTGATTTGTATCCCCTTGATCTCCTTTTGTTGTCTTTTTGCTCTAGCTAGAATCTCAAGCAGTATATTGAATAGATATAGAGAGAGTGGATAACCTTGTCTTGTTCCTGATTTCAGTGGGATTGCTGGGAGTTTCTCTCCATTAGTTTGATGTTGGCTGTTGGCTTGCTGTATATTGCCTTTATTATGTTTAGGTATGTTCCTTGTATCCCTGCTCTCTCCAAGACCTTTATCATGAAGGGATGTTGTATTTTGTTGAAAGATTTTTCAGCATCTAATGAGATGACCATGTGGTTGTTATTTTTCAGTTTGTTTGTATGGTGGATTACATTGACAGACTTCCATATGTTGAATCCTCCCTGCATCTCTGGGATGAAGCTGACTTGATCATGGTGGATGATGGTTCTGGTGTGTTTGTGGATTTGATTTGCCAGTATTTTATTGATTATTTTTGCATCAATGTTCATGAGTGAGATTGGTATGTAATTATCTTTCTTAGTAATGTCTTTCTGTGGTTTGGATAGCAGGGTAATTGTAGCCTCATAAAAAGAATTTGGCAATGTTCCTTCTGTTTTTATTGTGTGGAATATTTTGAGGAGTATTGGTATTAGTTCTTCTTTGAAAATCTTGTAGAATTCTGAGCGGAAACCATCAGGTCTTGGGCTTCTTTTGGTTGGGAGACTTTTGATGACTGCTTCTATTTCTTTATTAATTATAGGTCTATTTAATTTGTTTATCTGGTATTGATTTTAGTTTTGGTAAGTGATATTTATTCAGAAAGTTGTCCATTTCCTTTAAGTTTTCCAATTTTGTGGAGTACAGGTTTTTGAAATATGACCTAATGATTTTTGGATTTCTTCCATGTCTGTTGTTATGTCCCCCTTTTCATTTTTGATTTTGTTAATTTAGATATTCTCTCTCTGCCTTTTGTCATTTTGGATAAAAGTTTGTCTATTTTGTTGATTTTCTCAAAAAACCAACTCTTTGTCTCATTGAATCTTTGTATTGTTTTCTTTGTTTCTATTTTGTTGATTTTAGCTCTCAATATGATTATTTCCTGCCCTCTAGTTCTCCTGGTTGAGTTTGCTTCTTTTTGTTCTAAAGTTTTCAAATGTTCTGTTAATTAACTAGTGTGGGATTTTTTTTCTAGCTTCTTTATGTAGGCATTTAGTGCTATGAACTTTCCTCTTAACACTGCTTTCATTGTGTCCCATAAATTTGGGTATGTTGTGTGGTCATTTTCATTGAATTTTAGGAAATCTTTAATTTATTCCTGTATTACTTTCTTGGCCCATTGATGATTCAGGTGAGCATTGTTTAATTTCCATGTGTTTTTGGACTTTCTGCAATTAGTATTGCTGTTGACTTCTAGTTTTATGCCATGGTGATCTGATAAGATACATGGGGTTATCCATTTTTTTGTTGAGGTTTGTTTTGTTACATAGTATGTGGTCAATTTTTGAGAAGGTTTCGTGAGGTGCTAAGAATGGAATGTTCTATAGTTGTTTGTTAAGTCCATTTGAGTCATAACAGCTATTAGTTCCCTTATTTCTCTGTTAATTTTTTGTCTGACAGACCTGTCCATTGGTGAGAGTGGGGTGTTGAAGTCTCCCACTATTAGTGTGTGGGGTTTAATGTGTGATTTAAGCTTTAGAAGTGTTTCTTTTACATATGAGGGTGCCCTTGTATTTGGAGCATAGATGTTCAGTATTGAGAGTTCCTCTTGATGGATTTTTCCTGTGGTGTCTTAGGGTTTCTATCGCTGCGATGATACACATGACCAAGCAGGAGAGGAAAGGATTTATTAGGGTCACAGTTCTCTATCACTGTTCATCACTAAGGGAGATTGGGACAGGAGCTCACACAGGGCAGGAGCCTGGAGGCTATGGAGCCTACAGAGGCCATGGAGGGGTGCTGTTTACTGGCTTGCCTCACATGGCTTGCTCAGCCTGCTTTCTTATAGAACCCAGGACCATCAGCCCAGGGATGACACCATCCACAATATTCTGGGACCTCCCCATCAATCCCTAATTAAAAAAGTGTTCTCCAGGCTTGCCTACAGCCCAATGTTTTGGAGGCATTTTCTGAATTGAGATTCCCTCCTCTCAAATGACTTTAGCTTGTGTCCCTTGTTGGTTTGACACACAAACACATCACTGTAAAGCCACAATCTTTCTTTTTCTTGTTCATCCCCAAGATCTCACATTAAAAACGTAAATAACTTTAAAAGTCCCACACCACAGTCTTTACAAATTCAAACACATTAAAAAATTCAGTCTCTTTAAAATAGCCAATCTCTTTTTTATATATATTTTTTTATATTTAAAAATTTCCATCTCCTCCCCTCCTCCTCCCCCTTCCCTCCCCTCCACTCCACCCATACCCCCCTCCCCCCCTCTCCAGGCCAAGGAGCCATCGGGGTTCCCTACTCTATGTTAAGTCCAAGGTCCTCCCAACTCCCCCCAGGTCCAGGAAGGTGATCCACCAAGCTAAGAAGGGTCCCACAGAACCCGTCCATGCTGAAGAATCAGAGCCCAGCGCCATTGTCCTTGGCTTCTCAGTCAGCCTCCACCGTCGTAAAATAGCCAATCTCTTTAAAACAGCCAAAATCTTTTTAAAAGTTTAAGTTCTTCAGCTGTGGGCTCCTGTAAAAAAAATCAAAATTAAGTTAAATTTGTTCTTCAAGAAAGTAGAAGCAGAGGACAGTCACAGTCTGAACCAAGCAAAACCAAGCTCCAAAAGTATGAATAACTCAGTGCCCAGGAGTGTGGGATTCACTCCGGATCCTCTGGGCCCTGCAAGGATCTGAGTCCCTTCTCGCTCTCTACCCTCGCTCTAACCTCGCGCACGCGCGCGCAGCTTCTCTTCTAAGCTCCTGCTGGCTTCACTTCACAGCTGCTGCTGGGTTGGGTGGTTACGTCATCGTGGTACTGATGTCTCCAGAACTCCTTGCTGCAACTGGGCTGCACTTTCTCCTGGGCTCTCCTCAGGAACTCTATCCTTGCCACACAGTGCCCAGCCTCGGCTGGCCTCCATGACCCCTTCACCCCTTTAAAACCAGCACCACCTGGGGACTCTTACACTTCTGAGCGGGGAACCCTCCTGGAACCCTCTTCCAACCGCGGCCCCAGTTTCTGTTGACTAGGAATGTCAGGGCAGCCTCTGCAAGGCACTGTCTCACGGAGGTGGGGGTACTGCTGACGTTCCAAATGAAAGTGAGCGTGGATAAGAACAACAGGTTTGCTCTGACTAAAGTGGATTCACAAATAAGAAATTCATTTTGTTGGAGGATAGCCTTAGAGGATAATGATAAATTCTTATTTTTTCTTCTTCTCTTTAAAAGAATGAATGAGATTTACATGGTATCAGCTTTGAAAGTCTCCTAATGAGGTATTTACATGTCAAGGGGCCTTAGAAGCCCTTTCTCTTGGCATTAGTAAAGAGTGAATAGTTCCTGGAGGGTCAAAGGGTCACCTGTGCTTATTGCATCCCTTGTTCTCAAGAGAGGATACTCACTCTCAGTAGGCCTGGTTGTCGGGTACAGAACAGTTAAGAACTTTCTGAGGCCTTTGGTGTCCACAAAGGGGAGCGCCTCCCCACAAGCCTGGACTGGGAAAAGGTGTCACAGAAGACTGTTCCTAAGGATGAGGGATCCGAGCTGTTCCTGTCTAGGGGCAGATGGTACTTTTGGATTGGGTGTGCTTTGAGGAGAACAGCAAACAGAGGCTTCCATTTCACACCAGCCCCTGAACTCCAGGCCAATGGAAACAAAAGCAGGTCCAACATTTTGGACTCATTTTTCTCATTTTGATCAAAACAAAAGTCACCATTGGTTAGATTTCCTTTATCTTAGCTAAAAGATTTCCGTTGTACTAATCCCATTTTATTGACAATCTGAAGTCAAAAGAGGCTCTTTAAAGCCGGGTGTTTTTAGACATTAAGGGAACTATGACGGCTGAGTTCCTTTGGCTGTGATGCACTTGGTAGCTACCTTTCTCACGGCTGTGGGTGAATACTTGACCACAAGCACTTTAGGGAAGAGGGTTTGTTTGTCTCCATGGAGGAAACAGTGATCCCAGTGGGGGAGGGTGTTCCAGTGAGTAGGGCTCTCGGGACTGGATGGCACAAGTGTGAGTCTGCCTGCTCACATTCCGTGGACCAGGAAGAGAGAGGGGCTCAGTTTCCTCCTCCCCGTTCTTATTCCATCCAAGATTCCAAGCCATTTGAAAGCACTGCTGTCATCCGGAGTGAGTCCTGTTCCTCCAGTCCACCCCTAACGGAAAGGCATTCGCAGACACCCCCAAAGGTTTGCTTCACGAGACCCGAGGCCCTAACCCAGTGAAGCTGATAATCAAAAGTAACACACAGCACCTGAGAGACAGTCAACACAGCTGGGCAGAGGGCTTCAGTCAAAGCCAAGTCCATATCTAACTGACTCAGAGGCAGGCTCACGTAGGTAGCAGCCACCCACTGATTTGGAGGTAGGCATGGGGAAAACAGGGGCAAACACATGTGTGCACATGCATGTGAAGTGCAGAGTTCACGTTTCGATGTTTTCCTCCATTCTATTTGTTTCTTAAGGGCATCTTTATTATCTATGTGTGTGTGTTTGTGTGGATGTGTATGCATGTGTGTAAGTGCCTGAGAAGGCCAGAGGAGGGGGTCGGATGCCCTGGAGTGGAGTCATGGATGGAAGTCCTGGAAGACCAGCAAGCTTCACTCTTAGCCTCTTAGCCATTCCTCCAGCCCTCCCCTTGTTTCTCAGAGACAGGGGCTCTCATTGACTTAAGGCTTGCGAAGTAGGCTAGTCTGTCATTGTTTCCTGGTAACTGAGATAACCGTGCTCAGCACCATGCCTGGCTTTTTACATGGGTGCTAAAGATGGAGCTCATGTCCTTGTACGGCAGGCACTTTACCAAACAAGCCATCTTTCCAAGCCCTGCATTCATGAGCTCTTTGTTGCTCAACTCACCTTATAAGTTCAATTTTATAGCTATGGTAAAGGTCAAAGCTATTCTTGTCATGAAAGGGATTTTATTATAAATCTAGGCTTCAACATAAAAATTCCAGAATGAGAGCCAATCAAATAGGAAAGGGAAGGAAACGAGGAACCCAGAGTTCAGTCAACACTGGGCTCAGCACCCAGAGCATAGGAGACACTGGGGTTGGTGCCCAGAGCACAGCAGCACCCAGAGGTAGCAGAAGCTGCTGAGGACTGTAGGCCAGTCATTCAACATTTAGAGGAACAACAAGGGGCCCAGTGCTGTGCTCAACTTGTGATGATAGCACAGCCTTGTTTGTGGGGTGCTCATTCCAAGGGAAAAGAAGACTTAGTGTTTTAGAAAAATCAATCATACTCCAAGTTAGTGTCATTTTTCACTGGAATTGTTAGACAAAGACTCTTGATAAACTAGACCTTGCAGTCATGACTGTGGCCATGGGTCCTATTCTGACTCCTCCTTGCCTTCTGAGACAAGATTGCAAGATGATGTAATTCAAACTTCGAGGAAAGAGATTTACAGATGTCGCTAGTGAGCTAAGTACCCAGAATGCATCAAAGTCCCGAATTCCAATGGGTGCTGACTTTCCTAGCTCTTGCCCACTTCCCCAGAACATTCTGCCTTTCCATCACAGCCCTGCCTTTCTTGTTCTGTCTGGGGCCGAGGAAGCAGGCTGCCTGGAGCTCTCCTCTTACCTGAGCCCATTGAGAAGAGAGTCCTTTGACCAGAGTGTCAAAGCAATCCAACTGTGGATGCAGAAGCAGAAGGCTGTAGCCTCGGGTTAAGAGTCAGGTCATAGTAGTCTCTGAAGGACTTAAGCTCTCGGAGGAGAAGAAAAGGTGGGAAGCGAGTCCTAAACACACACACATTCCAGAAAGACGAGGTGGGAATCGAAAGGGAAGTAAGAGGCTCTTTAGGAATATAATCATGAACATCTGTTAATTGAGTATCATCTCCTTTAGAACCAGGTACCACGGCAGACAGAATACCACACAGCCTTGGTAACTTTCACCACAGAAAGCTATTTTCTCATGGTGTTGGAGTTGTGAAGTTGATGATAAGGGCTTGAAAGCTGCCTTTCTCCTGAGGTCTCTCCTCAGCTTAAAGGTGTTCCCCTTTTTACCTCCACCCCATGAATCTGCATGTCAGATACTCTCATAAGGACAGGGTAGGGCAGGACTGGGGCCTCGCTTCACATGGTAACCCCTGTATGGCCACAGCATAGGCCTGGAATTCCCCAAGCTGCTTCCTGAACAGTCGCCTGTGAATAATCCGTGGACGGATGAGCTGATAAAAGGCAGACGTGCTACAGCATGGGTGAGACACGAAGACACAATAGCAAGCGGAAGACAGTCACGAAGGGGCAGATACTGCACATGTTCACCTGGATAAAGAACCTCGCAAATGAAGCCAGCAAGAATGGACAACAGTGGCTATCAGGGGCCGCACAGCGGAGAAGGGGATCTAGTTAACAGGCAGAGCTTCTCTGTGAGAGGATGAACGTGTGCATGCAAAAATAGTGGAAATTATACATTTATAGGATGTGTGTATTTAACCATAATTTAAGATCGCAAAATAATATTTTGTAGTAGTCAAGAAACAAAGCCTACCCAGTGGTTTTAAGGCCGGGGGAAGACTGTATTTCCTATTTTCTCTGTGTTGTTAGTTTTGGGTTGTGAGAGGATGCAGGCCCCAAAAGGAGACAGCAGCATCATGGGGAGAATGGCTCAAGATTCACTGGGTTGTTGTTTCACCTCTCAGTATGAATGAAAGCACAAGTTTAAAATGTAGGGTAGCCGGGCAGTGGTGGTGCACGCCTTTAATCCCAGCACTTGGGAGGCAGAGGCAGGCAGATCTCTGTGAGTTCGAGACCAGGCTGGTCTACAAGAGCTAGTTCCAAGACAGGCTCCAAAGCTGCAGAGAAACCCTGTCTCGAAAAAAAAAAACACAAAAAAAAACAAACAAAATGTAGGGTGATGGGTGGTCCTTGTGCACCCTGGGGTGATGATGCTGAGCTGTGTGCATGGGCACCATGGAGTGGTCACAGTCTGCATCACCAGCCTCTCCTCAGTGCTACCTTGACAGCACTTAAACCGTGTGTACCACGCTTATTCTTAGGCCCTGTGCATTATGCCTTACAAAGAGGATGGTTTCACTTCAGAAACATGGGTTGCCTTCTCAGACATGTGGCACCCTATGTTGTTAGCAGGGGCTGTGTAAAATCTGTGTGCATCCTACTCTCCCTGGGTCCTGCCATGCACACATTATTTCAGGAAGGCATTTGTGCCCCTGACCCCATATATTTTGAGAAATGCAGACTAGATTGCTTCTCCCTGTGCTGAATTTGACAGTAAAAATTTTCATACTTTGACCAGAAAAAGAAGGAGAAGCTGGAGAGATGATTCAGCAATTAAGAGCACTTGCTGCTTTTGTAGGGGACCTAGGTTCAGTTCCCAGCACCATGGCAGCTCACAACTATGTGTAACTCCAGTTTCCAGGGGATTCAATGTCCTCTTCTGACTTCCATGGGCACCAGGCACATACATACACACAGGTAAATACGTATACACATAAAATAAAAATCAAACACTTTGCGGATAAAATAAAAATCTGTGTGAGAGACGGAGAGACAGAGAAAGAGAAGGACTTACTATGAACCTCAGGTCTGGAAAGCCAAGACCTCAGGGGAGCTGAGTGGTTGGGACATAGGATGCAGTGTCTCATTCGCCTCTGACAACAGTGACAACAGTGACAACAGCCACACGGCAGCTCTAGCTCTACCTAAACAGTGCTGGGGTTGACGAAGAGAAGGCCTGGGGGGAGTTGGCTACAAGGCTGCCTATGCCCAAGACAGAATCTCATTAAACCGTAAAAAGAATTAAGTCTGGTTCCCAGTTCCTTCTCTGTGCTGCTTCACCATCTGCTGAAATCACTATCTTATCCCAGAGAGTTCCATACACTTTGTACTGAAGTCCTGAAACCCTAATCCTGTAGGCAACAATTCACAAGCCTGGGCCGCTGGTCCAGGAAGCCAGGCACAGCCAACCACAATGATCTCTGCTTTCTGTCCTTGCTCGGTCCCATCAAACCTTCTAGTGTGCTGGCTAGCAGGTTTCCCCAGAGCAGTGGGCAGTGCCAGCGAACAGCCTCCGCAGAAGGTGTGCTGATTGGTGAAGGGATAAACTGAGACAATCCTGATTTCCTCATCTAAGAAGGCAATGAATTCATTCACAGGTGTGAATGGCTGGAGGAGGCCCTGGGAGAGGAAGTCAGCTCTGGAATAGTCCAGTCAGGACTTTAGTAGTCACTTCTTGTCACACTTAGATGACCAGATCCAGGCCACCATTTTTAAGATCAAGGTCAAAAAGGAATGTCTTAGCACCTGGGAGCCCCATTTCTAGCTGTTTATCACAACCAACTACCCGTACACAAATGTTACTAGAAAGTGCCATTGGTTAACTAAAGTGAGACTTCTCAGTAGGGTTATTCTTCTCTTACACCAACTGAAACACAATCAGCTTTCTGATGAATGGGGCCTTGGTTTTGAGTAAAGGAGTAGCCATATTGCATATCGAAATGGTGTTCTCCTTCAAGTTAATATATATATATATGTATATATGTATACATATATACATATATATATATTATAAAGTAAATATATTTGTGTAAGTGTAAGTGGCTTCTCTTAATGGCCTCTCCCCATTGCTTGGTGCTGCATCTCTTTGCTATTGATGTGATCAGTGCTGCTTGGCCCCTGAGTTGCACTGTGAAGTCAATCTTTCCCCACCAAGATCTTCCTGCAGCCGGGTCTGAGTCTGAAGATGAGGAATTGCATTCCTAGCCCAGGACTAGTGCATGTGCTGTTGCTCCTGCTAGCTAAAATCTCAAAGTGTGGGAGATGACTACTCCACGGGTAAAAAAATGACAGAAGAGGCCAGGGCCTCTGGGTGAGAAGGGACATTGTTTCTACCTAAGTTTGGAAACCAGGGTCTAATCAAATGAAAATGCCTCCCTGTCCTTTGTGATTTTACATATGGGACAAAGAGACCCTGTGTCTGCAGTCCAGACAGACCCTGCCACTCACAGTAGTGAGTCTTGGGTAAGTTCCTCAAGTCCAGAACCCACACCCCGCTTTGCATGTGTTTATCTTAATTTTCTTTTCATCTTTAACACACTTTATTTACCATGTGTTCACTCACAGGTAGGAGAACAACTTCAGAAAGCCCACCTTGTGGATCCTGGAAATCAAAGTTTCGCCAGGCTTGGAGACAAGTACCCCTTACTCCTTCAACCGTCTCACCTGCCCTCTCCCCAAGCCTTTTGATCTCATAAAACAGGCTGTTGTGGGTCGTAAATACATTATAAAGCACAGGGTGAGAGCTAGACAAACGGCCCTGGCCAGATAGTTTTTAATAAGTACCTTGGAGGTTCGAAGAGGTCAGAGTTTAGTAGCTAAGCAGTCACCCTCGCCAGCAGCCCGGCCTGAGGTTGTTACATGGGCTTTCATACAGAGATTATCCTGAGTCCTGTCATTAGGACAAATAAACTGGAAGAAAGGGGAACTTTCTCTAGAACTCAAGCTCCCTCAAGGCGGAGGAGAAGCAAGTGAATGAAGCTAGGTAGGAAAGGCCCAAGGCCATCTGGGATGTGGTGGCAACTCACTAGTCCTCGTTTTGGGAGAAGTCAGATCACTAGCTCCAAGTGTTCTTGGCTCAGATTAAATAAATCTAGCGGGGGAGGGACTTGTATCTAACTGAATGGGGTAAGAAAATTGCTTTTTGATGAGTATGTTCACTAAAGGGAGACATCAACAATAAGTTTAGTTATATCTTGAGGTCTTTTCCAGTGTGATCTGTTTTCTTCCACGACTTTATCTTGGCCTCTGAGTTTCAACAAGTTGCACCGTGCAGGCCTCAAGGCTCCTGGGGTGGGTCCCGGGAGGGAGGAAGGGGGCCTGCAGGGGCCAGGGCTGCAAAAGAGCAGCGGCTGCCTCCGCGGCGCCCCGCGGCTCCCGCTGGCTTTTCATCTTCCCCCCCCCCCCCCCCGCCTGCCGCTTGCGTGCGGGTGACCGGTGACCGCTGTGCGGGCGGCGCTAGGGGGGCCGCCTCTAGCCGAACGACCGCCACCACGGCCCCAGTCATCACCCGGTCACCGGTGGGAAAGCCCGCCGCCCGGCCGCGAACGGGCTTGTGCAGACCAAGCCAAGTTCACGCTAATCGTTACTCAGGACCTCCCATAGCCGCTCCCCGTTCTCTTTCTCCTCTACTTCCTTCTCCCACAGGTCCTCCCCCTCCTCTCTTGCCTCCCCCTTTTCTCAGTTCTCTCCCCTCCCCCCTCTCCTTTCCCCCCTTCTCCTCCTATTCCCCTCCTCGTCTCTCTCCCTCTCTCCTTTTCTTCCTTCCCTCCCCCTCCCCCCAAATTTTACATTTAATGTTACAAGGATAAGCTTGCTTTCCTTGGCTGCCCCACCCCCACCCCGGGCTCCTGGCCAGCCGCCTCTGCTGAGCCCAGCGGGGCCCAGCCCCAGTGTGGCCTCTTCTGGTCAAGCTGGACCACTGTCTGCGCTGTGCTTGACTTTTTCCGGTGAGACAGTCGGCGTCACTGGTCTGCAGTCACCGCGTGGCACGGACCTGGAAGGGCTGCGTTCCCCAGCCGCTGCACGTAGGCCGGCGGCTCCTAATCGGCAGATCAGTTAACCTGCTTAGCAGACACCTGACAGGAAGGTGACTGGCGTGGTGGAGCTGAAAGGACAAAGGCTGTGCGTCAGGAGCCCAGGGTCAGGTTTCCACCTCTGCCTGGGACTTAACCACCTCTGCCGGCTCAGCCCCACCTTCTGCATTGAGGGCCTGGATAAAGAGACTTTGAGAACGCTCCACCGAGGATTAGAGAGATAGCATCAGCGAGCAGCTCTGCGGTCTGGAAAAAAAGCGCTGTGTCAATCCCGCTGGCTGAACACAGCCCTCCCCAGGCTGTTCATCTGGCTTGCGCTTCCCTGTCTGTTTTGGCATCGTTATGTAACTCGATGTGTAGAGGGATGCGCCTGTGGGGATGCCGGGAAGCGTGTGCGTTTGGGGAGGCACGGTGGGATTTGAGTTCAGAATAGGAAAATATTAAAGCCTGGAAAATTCCAGACTTGAGACCCCCCTCGATTGGACAGGGTTCACATTGCACTTGGCCTTCCATGGAGTCACTGAATGAGCAGAGTGGTTCCACTAGCTCTTTTCTCCTTACTTGCCCATATCTAAATGTTGATCTTTTAAAAACAGTAAGAGATTTGAACAACAGATAGTGATAGCTCAGAGGGAAGCTAGTGGCTCAGGATCCACCTGGAGTCTAGCAGGAAGCCAGCCAGTTCACTCTGTCTGCTCAATGCTGGAAGTGTGTGGAGTCGCAAACAAGGAGACCCTCTTACACTGAGTGCTGTACCCAGCCTGCTGCCAGGGCACAGCCTGCAGTAAGTCCTGCCTTAGGTTCAGCCAGCCAGTCCTATCTGACCCTGCTCTGCCCACCCACAGTCCCAGGCTGCTGCAGCACCTTGGCCCCACAACACCAAAACCTCTGTGCTGCTCACAATGTGCACATTCCTCTGCAGGCAGTGGTCTCTCTCTCTCTCTCTCTCTCTCTCTCTCTCTCTCTCTCTCTCTCTCTCTCTCTCCCTCTCTCCCTCCCTCCCTCCCTCCCTCCCTTTCTCCTTCCCTCTCTCCTTCCCTCCCCCCTCTCTCAAGTCTGTCATTCATAGACACTGCTTTACTTCCAGTTATAAACAAGTGAATACCAACAGTTGTGCTCTGAAAGGGCTCACTCATAGGCAAGGCTTTAGGTACCTAAACAAATCAAACCAACCTAATGTCTTCTGATTCCCCAGGGGATACAGGAACTAGGCAACAGATACCTGTTGCCTTCCTCTTTGGTACACGTTTTTAAGGAGTTACATAACTGACAGTGATTTGCAGTGAGAGTCTCACATGTAAGAGAAAGATGATGAGGCATGTCCTCCTACTTAGTGCTAGGCCACAATGCTCTTCGTGTACACTATAAAGTCTTGTCTCTCTTATGGGTTTAATAAAATGCCGATTGGCCAATAGTCAGGCAGGAAGTTTAGGCAGGGCAACCAATCAAGCAGAATTCTGGGAAGAGGAAAAGCAGAGACACAGTCATCAGCCAGACACAGAGAGAGCAAGACGAGAATGCCTTACTGAGAAAAGGTACCAAGCCGCGTGGCTAAACATAGGTAAGAGTTATGGGTTAAGTTAGTAATAAACCTGAGCTAACAGGTCAAGCAGTTTATAATTAGTAAAAGCCTCTGTGTTTCTTTGAGACTGAATGGCTACAGGACTGAGCGGGACAGAAGCTTCTGTCTACAACTATGGGGTACTGTTCCACGCCAGTTCAAAACAACAGGAGCAGTCATTGTGGACTGACATCTCCCCAACTGTGAGCCAAGAGAAACCTTTCTTCTTTGTAACTTATCTCCAATGTTTCATCACAGTGATGGAAGCTGACTCGCAAAACCAGGAGTGACTCCTCATCACAAATCTTGGCTAACCCACTCTACTTTTCTGTTTCACTGATAAAAGGAAACAGTAAATGCAGGGGAAAGAGCAGATAAATTCAGGAAAGTGGAAGTTGCCATTAAACTGCTTGGGAGGTGACAAGGAACCACTAATTCATGTCTTTGTTTTCTCTTACAAGAAACCACTCTGGGGATGTAACACTCCAGTCTCGGTCACTTTGGCCTCACCTATCAGATGCACTGTTGCGTTGGGAAGCATTGAAAAGAACGGGAAGGGCTCCAGAGGCCTTGTGCTATTGATAAGTCATTTATGATTAGGAGATGTGCATGGGCTTTCCCTCAGAGTCCACCAGCCTTTTCTTGAAGCAAAATTCATACAATATTTGTTACTTGAATATACAGTAATATCTTATTAATTCTGTAATATACTATTACAGAATATGCTATAAGCAATTATCACTAGATGTAACAATTGAATGAAAGAAAGACTCCTTTTCCCAACAATGATTAACAGTTCTCAAAATAGTCACAGGTGCTTTGAGCTGAGCAAGCCTTCCTTTCAGCACAACAGATCTTTTCTTCTTTTATTGAGACAGAATTCTGATACACAGCCTAGCTTTCCCAGAGGTTCTGCCTCAGCCTCCCCAGTGCTGAGATTACATGTGTGAGCTACCATGGCCAGTGTAGCACAGATGGCAGGAACTAAAAACTGTGATATCAGCACAAGTAAAGTTATGCTTATCACACTGTTTAGAATAGCAGGGAATAGTAATTTTCATATATACATATACCACAGTATGTAATACACATGGTGATATATACATACACATACCTATATCATATATACATACATCACAGTATGTAATACACATGGTGATATATACATTCATATATACATACACCACAGTATGTAATACACATGGTAATATATACATACACATACCTATATCATTACATCACAGTATGTAATACACATGGTGATATATACATTCATATATACATACACCACAGTATGTAATACACATGGTAATATATACACACATACATATACCATATATATACATCACAGTATGTAATATACATGGTGATGTATACATACATCACATATACACACATCACATTATTAATATACATGGTGATATATACATACATATATACATACATCACATATACATACATCACAGTATGTATTATACATGGTGATATATGCATACATATATACATATATCACATACATACATCACAGTATGTGCTATACATGGCGATATATGCATACATATATACATACATCATATATACATACATCATATATACATACATCACAGTATGTAATACACATGGTGATATATACATGCATATATCATACATGCATATATACATATATATACATGCATATATACATACATCATACATACACACATCATAGTATATAAACTGTGATGGCGCTGGGTTGGTAGAGCGGTATCTAACATTCACAAAGCCCTGGCTCGATCCCCAGCACCGCACTAAAAAGCAGTTATGTTAGAACAGGTCTGCAGTCTCAGTATCGAGGAGGTATCGGTGCATCTGGAGGTCAAGGTC
The DNA here is from genome assembly GCF_903992535.2 of Arvicola amphibius. Lineage (NCBI taxonomy): Eukaryota > Metazoa > Chordata > Mammalia > Rodentia > Cricetidae > Arvicola > Arvicola amphibius. Next base: position 62,727,195 of record NC_052057.2, read on the forward strand.
GTGCTGGGCTAGCTGCTGAGTTTGAGTCCAGACAGGATTGCATTAGTGCCGACAATAAAGTGAAGCTCAGGAACTAAGTGTGAAAGACCCTGATAAATGCAGACCCCTCTAGCAGAAAGAGTAGAGCCAAAAACATCTAGCAGGGAGAGAAGAACCAAAAATCTAAGTTAGCCGGTTTAGTGACTCTGTTCCAGGAACTAACTGACCACAAAGTCAGATTATAATCTTGAGAATAATCTTGAGAAACAGGGAGTTACCCCCTTGTGATTATCACTAGTATTTTCAGAATTTTCCAATGATCACTGGTATTTTTGGAATTTTCCAATGACGCCCTCCCTACCCCCTTTGGGTTATTGGGTTGTGGTTTCTTCCCTTAAATACCCCTTCTCCCAGCTACTCGGGGTCGAACTTCTCCCCCGCATGGGAAATGAGTTTCGGCCCCAGCGAGCTGGTTCCTGTCCTGTCAATAAACCTCGTGTGATTGCAGCAAGGACGTTCTCTCATGAGTTCCTGCGGGGTCGCGTAATCCTGAGACTTGAGTGAGAGTCTCCCCACTCCAGGGGTCTTTCAAGTGGTAGTTGTGAACTATGTGATGGAAGCACTCATTCCTCTGCTTTTGAGGAAATGATGCACTTTAACAGGAGACGCTCCTGGCGCCTTCATTTTACACGTCACTGTGACAGGAGACCACAGCCCACAAGTGCTGGTCCAAGGCTGACTTGGTGAAGATCATCCTTGGCTAAACCATTTCACTCACATCCTGTCCTCTGATTTCAGCCCATGGCCATGGACTCCAGTCATGGTAGGCTTGGGGTAGCCATTAGAAACTGAGAGGCAGTCTGATAAACTCACAGAAAACATGTGAAGCCTAGGGCACACACTGGTGGCAAGGATCCTATGGGAACTCACAGTGGAGGTGCGTTGAACGTTAGGCCAGTCTGAGGCCGGAACCAGGAGTGTGAGGGAAGAGTGTGAACCTCTCCAGGGACAAAAGGGAGACTAAGATCACGCGGCCATGTCCACTCCTGAGCCACATTATCCTCCTGCCTAGGAGGGTAGGAGGATAGCTTCAACCATCAAATTCTGAGACCAAGACTTCACTTGGCTAGCTCAACTGCAAGGACTGATGGATGCTTCCAAAACTGAGTTTAAAAAGCAGGTGTGTTAAGAACAGGCTTGTAGCCGGACGGTGATGGAGCATGCCTTTAATCCCAGCACTCGGGAGGCAGAGGCAGGCGGATCTCTGAGAGTTTGAGGCTAGCCTGGTCTACACAGAGTTTCAGGACAGTCAGGACTACACAGAGAAACCCTGTGTGTGGAGGGGGTGGGGGAGGGAGAAACAGGCTTGTAATCTCAGTGTTGAAGAAGACTGTGGGAGGAGCTGAAGTTCAAGGTCTCCTGGGTTAGGTACTGAATCCAAGGACAGTTGACTCAGGTAAACAGTTGTTAGAACAGACTTGTTCTATAACGGAACTATGTAAACTTGAAAAAAAAATCTCCATCTGAGATCCAGTTCCAGCACTTTGGGGCCAAGCATGAGGACTGCTGTTACTCTAATGTTAGTTGGGCCGTACATAGTGAGTTCCAGGCCAGCCTGGGCTACTAAGTGACACCCTACCTCAAGAATAATAATACATATCAAAAATGAAAAGGAACCAGCAAAAAGATCTGCTCCTTGCCTTGGTATAGTAATCATCAAATTACATTAACAAACTAGTGATCTCCATGTATTTCTTTGCTTTCACAGTGGATGATGCAAGTTTAAGGTTTGTGATTGCTTGAAAGAGATGCTGCCTCCTCTCTGTTAGCTGACACCAGTTTCTAGCTTACTTGGTCTCCTCTCCAATGGCTGTCATCAAATGCAGGCATGGGGGAGGGGTGGCCTTCCCGTTTGCTGAACAGCAGCTCTGTTCTAGATGCTGATCTGAGTTATCTCTGCTCATATACTAATCCAGCTGGAGACCCCTCATTACCCTCTCCAGACGAGGAAGCCAGCAGCTTAGCGAGATAAGGTAACCAGCTCTAGGATGCAGTGGCCCAAGGGATGGAGTTAACCTTCCAATCCAGGCCTGAGTGGTTTTCTAAAGCAGGTACTCAGCCAACAAATCCTCCTGGGGGAATGAGCTGTTTTGCGTCCCAAGGTCTGAATGTGCATCTGTGCATTTGCAGGATGTTTTAAAAATTATTGTTTTTTATTTTAGGTATATGGGTGTTTTGCCTCATGTAGGTCTGTTAACAATGAGCATGGTTGGTACCTGAAGAGGCCAGAAGAAGGTCTTAGATGCCCTGGAACTGGAGTTACAGATGGTTTTGGGCTGCCATGTGGGTGCTCAGAACCAAACCTAGTTCCTCTGGAAGAGCAGCCAATGAGTGCTCTTATCCACTGAGCTATCTCTCCATCCCCTGAAGAATGTATTTTGAGGTTTTGAATAGTAATAAAGGGTTATGAATTTGGATTTTTTTCCTTTTTGAATGAAGAATCAAACATACCAAAGCACCCATCTGTACCAACCTAGAAGATGAGGCAGAGTCTCATCGATGTTGCCAAGTTGCTTACAGTGCAGTCAGAGTTGTTGGGTAGATGGGGCACTAGCTGATTGGTGGGCCTGTGTTCTCTCTGTGGCTCCAGGACAGGAAGGCATGGGTTTCTGTAATCTCACAAAGGGCCGGTGTTGTGTTCTGCTACAGAAAAAGGATTTGGAGTCTTTTGTACTTGTGTACTTTCTACCCTTTTGTTTGGAGGCTTGAGAAATTCTGAGAGGTACAATAAGGTAATAACACAAAGTTTAGCTGTGTGAAAAAGAAAACTAGGAAGCATTTAACCCATGGCATCAAATTTCCCTTAAAAAAGAAATCTGCATTCCCCATAATTTCTTTCCAGATAATAGTGCTGGTTCTTCCAATGAGCTAACATTTTAACTATTCATCCTATAAAAATAAAGAGGATTACCATTCCCTGGCCATGCCTTCCTCCTCCCAGAGTGTGGGAGGGCTGGACTTGGACAGTTGGAGAGGAGTGTAAACTTTTATTTAATGTGCCATTCACTAAACAGTCATAATGTTTAACACCAAGAGTCAGGAAAAAACTACATAAGAAAAGTGAAATTTTCAAAGTCCTCATTTGAAATAGGGCATTTCTGGTTTGGTTTGCTTTTAGGCTTGAGATAGCCTTTTCTTCTAGAAAGAACGCAGCCAATGGTCAAGGTTGGTGCATTCGCTAATTACTTTTTAACGAAAGGTGTTCCCTCTTTAATTAGAAGGGTTACTGAAGACATCTGTTGATGCTTCCTCCGGGTTAGATCTCCACATCATGTGAAACTTCTGCTAGCGGCGAGACACAGGAAGGAAGATGGCACTAGAAGACCTGTAAGCCCAGTCAATGGTTAGTAGCCATTCTGCACTGAGCTTCTAGAAAAACACAGTTAAGGGACTGACAGCTGTGGGGTTGCTGGCCTTGGTGAAGAGGGACCCTGATAGCCTCCTCTAGGTTCTGAATGTTAGGAAGTTGAAAAATGCAATTTATCAACAGAGTCAAGCCAGGCATGATGGTGCAGCCTGCAGTGTTGGCATTTGGAGGTAGAAGTGGGATTCTGGATTTGAGGCCAGCTTGGGCAGTACAGTGAGTGACACCTTGTCTCAAAAAAGAATTGAAAATCTGGGTATAATGGCACACACTTGTAACCTGAGCACTCAGGAGAAAGGCAGGAGGATGAGGGGCTCAGGTTAATCTCAGCTACATAGAAAGTTCAATGCAGCCTTGGGTACAAAAACTCAGACCAAGCAAGCATTCAAGACAACCAAGCCTGCTCCCACTGTTTGATTTCCCATTGTTATTGGCTGCTTTTCTCCGTGCTGCGGTCAAATACCTTCTGAGAAACACCTTGCGGAAGGGAGTTCGGGGCTACAGTTCATCACGCAGGGAATGTGAAGATGAGACAGGAGCACCTCACAGTTGTAGACTGGGACATCGTTGTATTCGGAGGATCAGGAAGGGAGGGTTTTGAGGCTTCCTACTTTTTCCCTTTTTATTCAGTCTAGGACCCGAGCCCACCACTAGGTCCCACCCACACTCAAGGTGGATCATCCCTCCTCAGCTAACACTCTGTAAAAGCCCTCATCTGCTGCTTACAGATGTCTTCTCCTTGGTGACTCTAAGTCCAGTCTAAACGGCCATGAAGACTGACCATGATGCCATTCCTGCCATCTCCTCTTATCCACACGCACTCTTTACAAGGGTCTCTGACATCGATCCAATGTTTGGATTTGTAGCCTGAGCATTTTCAGAACTCAGAACGTAATTTCACAGGCTTCCTGAGTCCTCCAAATCTAGCATTTTGAGTACCAACGTGAGACCACAAGTGGACATATTTACGACGAATTCCTGTGATAGCAAACAGTGAAAGCACAGATGTGAGCTGATGAGGTGAGTTAGCGGTGGGAGCTCTTTCTGCTCAGGTCTGAGAGGCTGTGCTGTGTTCCCAGATCTCACAGTGGAAGGAAAGAATAGATTCCCAAAGTTGGTCCTCTGACCTCCACATGTATGTTGTGGCACACGTACAACTACACACACACACACACACACACACACACACACACACACCCCATAAAATAAATTTAAATTAAGTACACTAAACATTCTGTATCAAATTACCTTTTGTCTATGTGTATAGGAAATGTAACTTTTTTGTTCTCACTTGGGTCTTGTCTCCAAGATGTTTCATTACTTATATAAAAATACTCCCCAAATCAAAAGGAGTAAAAAATTAAGACGTATTTTGTGTAGGGGGCTACTCAACTATGTCCAAACTTCTACTCCTCTACAAGGTTAAATCACCACTGCAAAAACTAGTGTGCCTTAAAGCGAGCTTCAGAAGCTTTCCACCTCCAGCCTCCCACAGCCCCCCTGCCCCCCAGCCACTCAGCCAGTTGCTGGTACCAAAGATCAGAAAGTCACCTTAATGATTTTTCTGTCCACCAAGGCTCTACTTAGTGTCACAAATAGCACTTCATGTTTGTACTGCTGTGGTTCTTCTTAGTCTGTTTGCAAGTGAGACAGGTTACTCAAAAGAACTTACTCAAGATTTGGTATGAAATTAGATATGAGGTTCCCTTTAGAAAACTACGATACATTTTCTCCAACATCTGGCGCTAAAATCTCTTATAGAAGCCATTGTCATCAGCTATCAGACATGTTTAACAGACACTGACTGGGTGCTTTGTGCACACAGTTTAAAAAAATGGCTCTTACGTTTAAGAGATGGTTTTTAGAGGGATAATTATTATCTGCAATACTACATGAGAGAGCTAAGTACCAATAAAGTCATGATAACATTAGTTCCTGTGGGAAAATGGATGGAGAAAATTCTTTCAATAGCAATGGTCAAGAAAAGTCTTAGTAAGAACAGACAGCTTTGAAGTAGGCTAGGATTGCAAAGGTAGAGATAGATACTGGGGTACAGAGAATATATTAGCTAAATTAATGGGGGAGTATATTATCATTAGAGAGCTTTTCTATGGGGGAGAGCAAAAGGGAACCATTTTCTTATGTTTCAACTGTTGTTTTAGCCCAAGTTCAAGGTAGCTGAAGGGTGTGATTCCACCTAAAGAGAAAACTTGTCAGCAAAAGTGTGGTTTGCTTTGCAGTAGCATTAAGTACTTGGGCACCCATTGTCTTTGTTGGGTTCACAACTGCTGGGATGTAACACCAGGACAAAAGGCAAGTAGAGGAGGAAAGGGTTTGTTTGCCTTACACTTTCACATCACTGGTCATCATGGAAGGAAGCCAGGACAGGAACTCAGGCATGTCCTGGAGGCAGGAGCTGATGCTGAGGCCATGAAAGAGCTCTACTTACTAGCTTGCTCCTCATGACTTGCTTAGTCTGCTTTTTTTTTTTTTTTTATAGAACCCAGGACCACCTGCCTGGGTAGAGGGCATCCAGGAGGGCCTTCCTCCACCATCACTAATTAAGTAAATTCCCTACAAGTTTTTCTGCTTCCAGCCCAACCTTCTGGAGGCAATTTCTCAGTTGGTTCCCTCAGATGACCCCAGCTTGTGTCAAGTTGACATAATGCTAGTCAGCACACCCATGAGTACACGTGTCATGCCTGACTTGTGCATGGCTCTGTGGAGAGGCAGAGGAGAGGGGGGGATTAGAAGGATATCTTCTCAGACCCACAGAATGGGGTGGCTTGGATTTTTCAAAGACTTTTTATAGCACGGTAAGAGGTAAGAAATGGAGGAAGCCAAGTGCACGTGAGTGGTGTGAAAGGAAAGGCAAGAAAGGCAGAGGGGTGTTCTGAGACCCATACTGTTCTAGTGCATGATGGGAGAGAGAGACTTAAGGGAGACAGTCAGCCGGGCTCATTGGCAACATTTGCAAACATCATACATCTCATACAGTACATAGATACAATCTGCATGGTAGTAATATTGTATGTTGTAGTATACAGCAGTTAGTACAGTCTAAGCTGCTACTAAGGCCAGAGAGAAGATGGGGCAATAAACCATGTCTGAAGCTAGTAGGCAGAGTATATATCTGTCCCACTCCTGTGGCATCGTCGCTGGAGTACTGGAAGATGGGTAAAGTGGCTTTCCCAAAGTTAACTCACCAGGATGCTCTCCTGGTCTCCGGCCCTGGTCCACTGTGTTTTCCCCTCTGCTATTTCCCAAAGCCAGCTCGCACTCCCAGTCCTGATAAGCTGGCATCCCGCTTTGTAACGTATACATCTTAGGGATATAAACAACTTTGTACTACTTGAAAACCAACATTCCTGAAGGTTATACAACCACCCTTCCACATGTCTCCTTCCAGCCACAGTTGGAGACCACAGCAGGACACCAAGACACTTCTTTGCCTTCGGAGCATAGAATTGTCACCCCAGGGCCCAGAAACCTAGACCTTCCTTGGGAATTTCTGTGGCGTTTCAGCTTTCACCAAGAAGTTGCAGTCTGCTCCTAAATATTCTCTTATTCAATCAACAAGTTCTTACTGATCTCCCCTGTCACCACCACGCGACAGGCACAGTACACAGAAGCAGGACAGATGAGCGCCTTGGTTTTGTCAAGAAGGAAACAATAACATTGAGCAGACGTCCCCAGCTTCTCTGTCCCTGTATGAACTTTCCATTGCACAAACAGCCGTGAAGTCTCCACCTAAGCATTCAGTTGGCTCTAAGGACTGGATCCCGAATGTCCTCCACGGTGTCGTGCCTGTTTCCCGGCTTGCGGCAGTTCTTTGACTACACGGGAGTCTTTAGGAGGCGGGACCTTCTGCAGATAGGTCACTGGAGGTGGGGACTTGAACGTTATGTCCACCCTGGTTCGCGTTTAGCCTTCTCCACTTGCTGTCTACCGCCATGTGAACCAGCCACTGCCTAAAGCTCCCATTGCCACCCACAGAGCTCACTATGCCCTGTCTTCCCCAGCATGGGAGACTTGAAAATTCCCTTTAAATCATGATCCAAAACAAAGCTTTTCTCCCTCCATAAAGTGGCTTCTGCCAGATACTTTGTTACAGTGGTACAGAACTTAACTGGTATAGCTGGAAAGCGAGCAGGAACTCCTAAAGGGAGCCGTATTAATCTCTATGGTATTTTGACTCTGCCAAGACAATGAAGACAGAGCTGTACTTGGAAGTGCGATATCCTTCTCTATAACTTCCGATTTTTTGGAGAGACAGTATCACTAATGCTGGTAACTTGTTCAATGTCACTTGGCTGTTTAGTGTCAAGCCAGGGCTAAGATGCAGGTCCTTAGACACTTTTCACCCTATTTGCCCTTGGAAGCCCATGGCCAAGTATTGGTTAGGATAGTGCAAACAAGCTAGCATTGCTCTCGAGGAGTCTCGAGTGTGGGCGGAAGGGATGTGCTGATTCTAGCTGAGGCTGGTGACCTGTCTGTCATCCCTGTCTCCATTTGGCAGGAGGATCTCATCCCAAGGGCTGGGGTCTGAGCTTTGCTTTCAAGTGCCTGACGTATCTGCTTAAAAAGAGCGCAGGTCAGCTGTGTGCCTGGTCCATGATGTCAGGGGTCAGACTGTCACCAAGAGTAACAGCCAGAGTAGGTGGAGTGGAGTGGACTGAGACAGCCCAGGGCAGCCATGGGCCCAGCACTTTCAACAAAGAAGCAGAGGGAAGCCACTCTGCCTCTGCTCCCTGCCCAGTGCCTTAGCCATGGACAGAAAGAAAGCTGATCTCTCCCTCTGTGGGTGGAAGATAAGCATCTCCCACTAAGCGCAGCCTGTGCTGACTCTCAAAGGCTGCTTATTGTTGGGGATTATGTAAAAAAGGCTTATTGGAAGCAAAAAAAAAATAAAATAATGAAAACATATCTAATCACAGAGTTCCATTTGTCCTGGTCATCAGAATGAAGTAGAGACCCAGGAAGAAGGAAGTAAAGATTCAAGCTCTGGCAGGCGGTACACACGTGTGCATGCAGCCGCTTGATCAGTTAACTGTAGATCAGGCTTCTGAAGGTGCTTGTGCCTGAGAGAGCCAGGTCTCCGCTGTGCTATGCAAGGCTGGAGGGGGCTCTGGTGAGGAGCCTGGCCCTGATCCTCATCCTCCCTGGCCCGGAGGATGGAGTCCTTCTGTTGCTTTGCCAACTGCTGGCTCCACTCCCCTCCTCCTGCACAGGGCTCCAGCCTATCAGTTATCGTCCCTATCTCTTCCACATATGCCACTTCTTTCCGTCCCCAGGACCACACCTTGGTCCTAGCTACACCCACCTCTCATCCTAACTAGTCTTCCCAGCCCCCTTCCCGAGGACCCCACCACCTCCATTCTTCGCTCAGCAAGCCTAAGCCTTGAAAAGCAAATCTAACTCTTGAGAACCCTCAGTGGCGTCTGTTTAAGAGCAACAGACAAAATCCAAACTCTTTAGCGTGATTGACTGAGTCCTTCCTGTCTTTGCCTCTCTGGTCTTGTGCTGTTGCGTGACTGTTGGGCCTTCCTGTCTTTACCTCTCCGGTCTCATGCTTTTGCGGGACTGTTGGAGGGAATCTACCCTGCCATCTTCCCAGGTCCTCACACATTGGGTTTTCCGCCAGTTTTGGGCTTCAGCTCAGCTTCTCTGGCTGAAGGTTTCCTCCCCTTTCAAGGCCTGCAGGATTCTTCAGAATGTGTTTAGATTTCTTCAGAAAGAACTTCTCTAATTTCTCCTGCTATATGCTCTGTATTATAGTTTGAATGTGAAATATACCAGAAGGCTTGCCTGCTTGAACACTTAGTCCCTTGCTGGTGGCACTGTCTTTGGAGGGCACAGGGGGTCCTATATACCCAGGGCAGTGCCTGTTTAACAGACCTTTAGCCTTGGGCTTCTCCCACCGTGAATGTGTAAAGCTGTGTTTTTCCTGTTCTCTGAGGTGTGGCTTTCTGTCTTTCTTTGTTACTTGATTCTTTGTTCATGCCAAGGAACAAACTCAGAAATCCCCTAGACAGCCACTGCCACCACTTCCCGTAATGTTTCTTTCCTTCCACTACTGTGACTCAAATTCAGGTCATCAGGCTTGGTGGCAAGGGCCTTAATCCAGTAAGCCAGCTTTCTAGTCCAGGAGTGTTTCTTTCTTTGTTTGTTTTGTTTTTTTTAATAACCCTTCTCTCTTCGATTGCAATATTACTGTCAGTTTCTCCACATTTGTAGTAATACACAGTGCTTCTGAGCTGCCAGGGACACTTGTCCTCTAAACAGCTGACGCTAATGAGTATGTGGTGTGTGTGTGTGTGTGTGTGTGTGTGTGTGTGTGTGTGTGTGTGTGTGTAGGGGGGTACCATGCTTAAGAGGTTATATTGGATATGTAATTAAGTAGCGGCACCGCTCCCACCTCCTGGAGCCCAGAGACAGGGATGCTAACACAGGAACTGGAACTGACGACTCTGTGGACACACACAGTGGATGAACTCAAGGGTAAACACCTCTCTAGGGAGCCGGTTCTTCAGCTGAGGGTTGCAGGGACAAAAGGGGACTGAAAACCTAACAGTGTTAAAGCCTGGAGTGCTGCAAAGGAGTGGAGCACAGGCTAGAGAGGGGGAGGTGAGGAGAACTCCAGGATGAGGTGATGCTTCATCCGCACCGTGAGACGCAGGCTTGGAGGTGGATGTCTCCAAGTCAACTGGCTAAAAGAAATCGAAGGACTCATTCTCAAAGGATCACGGTACCAAAGGAAAGGATTTCACCTCCCCGTGGGATAACTCCAAGAGTCCAAATCATCCCTGTGGCATGGCGTGGCTCCCGTGTTAACACTGAGGGACGCTGTCTGATAGACTGTATTTTTTCCCTGTCACCACACAAATGACATGTTCTCCCTGAGGGGGAGCCCACAGGGACCAGGTTGGGAGTGCTGTGAGAGTAGCCTGTTCCCTTGGCAACCATCTCTGTCTTCTCCAAGCACCCCAGCACATCCCAAATGAGGGAGGTCAGTGAACTATGTAGTTGACTCCCCTCTATTTTCTATGCATGAAACTCATTCCTGGGACCCTCATACGTACCTCTCCTGCTCCGTTTCTCCAGCTCCGCCATCTCTCCCGCTCCGTTCTGCTGCCAGAAAGGAAACGAACAATATTCCATTTGTGACTGAAAGGAGGACAGACAAAATGGTTCAGAAACAGAAACCGTGTCCCAAAGAAAGGAGCTGTGCTCGGCTGCTCTGTCACCGCACCCCACAGTGCTTCTGAACTGCCAGGGACTCTGGCCTCCACCCATTGTCCCAGGGACGCAGGAATGTGGAGTGGTTTTTTTTTTTTTAAGTTTCAGTCAATCTATCAATTAGGGCATCACAAATTCAAAGGCATGATTGCCCCAGAATGTAAATACAGAAAGCTAATGTCAGAATCAACAGAGAGAGGAAAATAATTTGAACTTTTGCTTTCTGGTCCCAGAATTAAGAGCATGGGTCTGGGGAGGGAAAGGGGTACTGGTTTTAGTAGACAAACCGTGATGGCTCCGGGATCAGTAAAGAAAACATTGCTGAGCGCTGAGTCAGGCAGGCGCAGGTTGGGAGGATAAGGGCTCCCTGGGCTGGCAGCAGGAGGTAAATGTGACGAGACACACACATACACGTCTACACTGCACGCATCTACACCACACACGTCTACACCGCACACATCTACACCACACATGTCTACACCGCACACATCTACACTGCATCCGTCTGCACCACACAGCACCACACGTGTCTACACCGCACGTGTCTACACTGCACATGTCTACTCACCACAAATAGGAAACCCACAACAGTCTAAGGCACAGGTGCCACCAAAGTCCAATGTGCTTAACCAGGAGTTTTTGTTTGTTTTTTGATTACTTACGGAATATGTGTGAGGAGCTACCTATAGGGACAGAAATGACTCATAGACATCTGCATCATGAAAGCCCACGGCAGCATGGGTGAGAGATGGCAAAACTGGGAACCCTGAGCACTGCACAACCTTCAGGAAGCTCAGCTTGTTGGAGAGTGTCTTCCCACTGCCTCAGTTAGTCTAAACTCCTTAGACTTAGGCCGCTGACTTCTATTTCTTCCAAGCAGCTAGTATGATCTCAAGAGTCTTCGCAGCTGGGCTCATCTGAGAGTCCTCTTTTGGCGGGGTTTTCCTCTTCTGAGAGGGATGTTCAGCTCTTACTGCTTGCTTTGGCGGGTGAGGGGTGGCTAATCTGGTCAGTTTCAGGGACTTGCTAAGTGCTTTGTAGTTGTTACCTTTCTCTTCGAAACTGTTATAACACCCAGGCTAGCCTTGAGCTACCTTTGTCACCAAGTGTCCTGTCAGTTTTAACTGCCAGTTGAACAGCCTAGAGTCACCTAACAGAGGAGCCTCAGCTGAAACTTAGGTTTGCCCTTGGGGGGTTGTCCTAATTGTTAATTGAGGTAAAAGGGCCCGCCCAACTGTGGGGAACATCATTCTCTGGGATGTGTAAGGAAGCTAGCTAAGCATGAGACTTTATATGAGCTGGCAAGCATTATTCCTCTGTGGCTGCTTTTCAGGTTACTGTCCTGACTTCCCTCAGTGATGGATGTGACTTGTAAACTGAAATAAACGCTTTTTTTTCCCAAGTTGCTTTTGGTAATGGTGTTGATCATTGCAACAAAATGTATCTAGAAGCCGGGTGGTGGTGGTGGTGGTGGTGGTGGTGGTGGTGGTGGTGGTGGTGGTGGTGGTGGTGGAGGTGCATGCCTTTAATTGCAGTACTCGGGAGGCAGAGGCAGGCAGATCTCTGTGCTAGCCTGGTCTACAAGAGCTACTTCTAGGATGGGCTTCAAAGCTACAGAGAAACCCTGTCTCAACCCCCCTCCCCTCCAGCCCAAAGTGTCTAGAACCTGAGGGTGACCTTAAACTTCTGAGTCTCCTGCCTCTACCTCTCTGTACTGCTGTTTCAGGTCTGGATCAGCAGGCCCCGTTTGCACAGTGGAGAGCTGTCCAGACGCTCGGGCAGAAGTCTACCCAATGAGCTATATTCTCAATCCTAGATAATGCATTTTAAAGTAGATTTTCCCCCTTACAGTAAATTCTAATTACTGTTTACCCTCCCCAACTCCTCTCAGGTCCTCCCCTCTTCCACACCCACCTAAACCCACATCATTTCCTTCTCAATAGAATACAGATTGGCATCTAAAAACAGAATAAAGTAAATTAAGATAAAACAAAAATAAACTAACAAACTGAAGAAAAGGAGCTTTGGGTTGTGGTGGTGCACACCTTTAATCCCAACACTCAAGAGACAGGCAGGCAGAACTGAGTTCTAAGCCAGCCTGGTCTACAGAGAGAGTTCCAGGACAGCCAGGGCTACACAGAGAAATTCTGTCTTGAAATACAAAAGGAAAAAAAAGCTCAAAAAACACATATAGGCACAGTGACACACACAGAAATACTGAAATACTAAGTGGTTTTTTTTGTTTTGTTTTGGTTTTTTGGTTAGTTATTTTTGGTTTTTTTAGACATGGTTTCTCTGTGTAACAACCCCGGCTGCCCTGGAATTCTGTTTGTAGACCAGGCTGGCCTCAAACTCATAGAGAGCCACCTGCCTCTGCCTCCCGAGTGCTGAGATTAAAGGCATGTACCAACACCAGCTAGTAAGTACTTTATTTTAAGAGAAAATCATAACCTATATTTGCTTACTCAGACATCAATTGTGCTGTTGTTTATATTGGTAGAAATCTTTGAGTTTGTGAGCAATCGGTATTAGAATTAAAAGGGAACTATTTATTATATGGATGAAATAGAGCACAGAATTGAAGTCACAGAGGGAGCAGCGGTTGTTCTGCTTAGTTCCTCTTGCTGGGACAAGCTCCATATGAAAAACTCGAGGAGCAGAGAGACTCTCACTCAAGTCTCCGGATAATACGACCCCCAGGAACTCACGAGAGAGACCGTCCTTGCTGCAATCACACGAGGTTTATTGACAGGACAGGAACCAGCGCACTGTGGCCGAAACTCATTTCCCACACAGGGGTAGAGAGTTCGACCCCGAGTAGCTGGGAGATGGGGTACTTAAGGGAAGAAACCCTAAAATTCTGAAAATACCAGTGATCATTAAAAAATTCTGAAAATACCAGTGATAATCACAAGGGGGTAACTCCCCGTTTCTCAAGATTATTCTCACGATTACAATCTAACTTTATCTTCAGCTAGTTCCTGGAACAGAGTCACTGAACCGGCTAATCTAGATTTTTGATTCTTCTCTCCCTGCTTAGATTTTTGGCTCTATTTTTCCTGCTAGAGGGGTCCGGATTTATCTGGGTCTTTCACACGGTCTACAGCCACTGGGGGAGGAAAAGCTTATTTGGCGTGCAGGTCACAGTCTGTCATGGGGGAAGCCAGGGCAGGAGTGGAAGCAGAGCCCTGGAGGAGCACTGGTTAGGGGCTGATTCCTAGGGCTTCTTCCTCTTGCTTTCTTACACTGCTGCAGAATAGAGCCCTCTCACCTCAACTATCGCTCAAGGAACGGCTGTGCTTTTCTGATGGAGGTGTTTTCTTAGCTGAGGTTCCTCTTCTTAGATAATCAGCTTGTGTCAAGATGACAAAAAGAAAAAGAAAGAAAGAAAGAGAGAGAGAAAAGAAAAAGTCCAGGCATGACAGGAGCCTTCTGCATGTCTCACTGGTCCGACTGGTGATGAGCTGGAACAGTCGTCATCCAGCCTGGTGCCGGGTCCTTGCTCTTTTCACTACTGACATCACCATTCTGTGGCTTATGGTGTCCAGTGCGGTCGGCAATGCTCCAAGCTCCCACTTGCTTCCTTGCGTTCACAGATGAGTCTAGTGCAGTGGGAGGTGGGAAGTCTCTTCTTGAAGACCCTCAACTCTCAAGGTTTTTGATTTGTGGTTTATGGGTTTGGGGTCACTTAGAGATTCACCATGATCATAAATAAATTTTAATAAGAAGAGGATTTATTAAATATCAGTACAGGATACCCATGGCACCAGGACTGCAACCGAGAGCACTCCCAAGATACAGGCCCTGGCCATATCAGCTCAAGGCTTATAAAGCCAAGCCCACAAGATTACATGTATTCTGTCTACATGTAGGCAGGGTCTAATTTTAGCATATGTGTCCTTCTTGCAGTGGTCCTAGTCATTGAGCAGAGTAAGCAACTTTAATTACAAAAGCAGAAACAACTATTAGTTTTATGATTATTATTGCTAAAACAATAAATTTTACAAGATCAGTCAATTTAAGAATAGTCTTCAATGTCTGAAAAAAAGGGAAGTGGGTTGCTAGAGTACAGCCTGGACAAGCTAGGGTATGGGATGGATGAGCTAGGGTACAGCCTGGACAAGCTAGGGTACAGCCTGGACAAGCTAGAGTACAGCCTGAACAAGCTAGGGTACAGCCTGGATAAGCTAGGGGCTTACACATTTGAGCAGTAGTTCTCAGCCTTCCTAATGCTGCAATGTTGCTGCTATTATGAATTGTAATGTAACTATCAGTGATTTCTGATGGTCTTAGGCAACCCTTGTGAAAAGGTAGTTTGACCACCCAAGGAGGTCAAAATGAGACCTACAGGTTGAGAACCATTTTTTGCTTTTCGGTCTTTCAAGCATAAGTCTAAACTTCAAATGTAATATTAACCATCACATTTGTTTCAGTTCTGGGCTCAAACTGGGACCTTGAACACAGTAGATAGATGTTCTATCAGTGAGCCCCAGCCTCAGCCCAAGTTTTAATTAACGAGAAATAAATGCAAGGCATTTTTTAATTTTATTTATGGGCACTGTGCCAGGCCTATAAAAACAAAACCATGTGTGCATGTGTCTGTGCATGGGTAGTGCATGGTGTATGTGTGCACACACATGTGGAGGCTGACATCAAGAGTTTTGCATTATCTTCTTGAGAAAGGATTTCTTACTGAGCCCCAGGCTAGGCTGGTTTGTCAGCAAGCTTACCTGTCTCTGTCCCCTGAGTGCTAGGGTTGTAGTCTTGGGGAACAACATCCAGCTTTTATGTGGAGAGGGGGGGGTCCAAATTCAGGTTCTCTTTTTGTACAGCAGGCACCGTACCAACAAAGCAATCTCTTCAGACCTAATTTTCAAGCGAAACCTTCAGTCATCTCTGCTTAGAATCAGCAGGTTTTGTGTTTCAGATTTGGGGAAGTTCGTATACAAATTAATAAGCGGTGTTGGGGATGGTGGAGGTCCAGATGCAAATAGGAGATTCACTATTTCGTGTGTACCTTGCAGCCACTGACTGGAGACGATCTCAGACATTATATGCCTGAGTTCTGTGACCTGTCACATGAGGTCTGGTGCAGAATTCTCTCCTCGTGACATCATATCAGGGTTCAAAGAGTTCTGGAGTCTGGAGAGTTTCTGTTTTTCCAATCAGGGATGTTTAACTTGTTTAATGGAATTTGCCTCCCTGAGTTCTTTGTTGAATTTGGTTGCCTAGAGAAATCTTGTGCCTGCAGCAGCATGGTGTCTGTGACTTCCCAGGCTGGTTCACACCTTCTAATCAGAGCCAGCTTCCCAGGGGTTCAAGAGTCAAGTGCACAGGGCGAGAACGTGCAGCCTGGTCAAACTAGTTCACCTAAGAAAGAGCTGGAATCAGGTGTTTCTTCTCAGCTTGACAATAGCTCTGACTGTCATTTTAATGACACCTTAGACTGTAGAAAGTCATCTGAGTCAACGCATTCGGGAAAAAATGGAACAGGTTCTGCTTTAGAATTTCTTTTAGTGCCAGTCATAAAAGTTAAGTTGTATTCTTTCATCTGTCCATTCATTATCCAACAAACACGGGCTGAACAGACTTGTCCCAAATGCTGTTCGGAGGGTAGATACACTCTCCATATTATTGTCCTGTCCATGGCCATACCACCCTGAATGTACCCAATCTCTATATTATTTATTTACTATTTTAAGAGAAGTGACAGGCAGAAGCATGATTAAGGCCTTGAATGGAATCCAATTAGAGAATGAAGAAGAGATGAATATTAAGTATCTATGTATCAGAATATAACTTTTCTCACAGTACAGCTTCAACATCATTGCTGTAGAATAGTACTCTTTAGATTTTGATGGTTAGATGATGTTTGCCTTTATAACTCATCAACATATTTTTATTACATAGATCAATACAGAATATATTAGACAGATTGAGTACAATAATTTACATTTGGCTACAGAGCAAATGTTTAGAGGAAACAAATCAGGGAGCCTCTGCATGTTAGGTGCCTTGGGCCACCACTACCGATTCAGAGAGTCCTCAGGAGGTGGCCACAGGAAGCCTGGAAATGGAAGCGGGCCCCCATCTCTGCCAGACTCCACTCCTGGGCTTCTCCTTGTATTTGAGACTATCCCCAGTTCTCTGAGCAGGGGAGCCCTGTGGGTGGATGACTGGCTTCAGCAGGGAAGGAGGGAGATGTATGGACCTTCAGGTCACAGGGGGCAGATTCAGGAGAGGCGATGGTCCAGGTCTTCCCATTCTTGTCTCTGCCCTCCACCCACCCACTCTATGGCAGCGGCTGCTTCTGGTCTGGCCAGCTTCTTGGTTTAACAGTGGCTTCCTCATCTTCTTCCACCTCTAAGGAGATTAGTGAGTTACAAGCCGGAAGTCTAATAGCTTTGACCTTTAATCTCCTGGTTATTCTGAGACTGTTTGATCTTAGTTCTTCCTTCAGACTGGGGCTTTGAAAAAGCATGTTATTCTTCTGTGAGGAGAAATGACCAGGACCCAGGCTTATTTTGAGTGTGTTCTGTGTATAGACATCCATGAAGATGTGTAGAAAACATCTTTTATTTTCTCTCTCCTTAGTGGGTTTTTGTTTCTCGTTCACGCCCCCTTTTAGCTCATCTTTATCTCATTGGCTTGTAGCTGGGCTGGTCTGTCCACAGCTCTTTCTCTACTGGGGTGTGTGTAAATGCTGGATCAAGAGACTCCAGGCTGAGCCTGACAGCCCTGTTAATTGTAGACTATTTCATGCCTGCCTCAGGCTTGTTACTGAGCTTCCCAGCAACCAGCGACCTGAAAACTGCCGCCTGATGTGGGCAGACTCGGTTTCAGTTTTAGAATCTTAAAGAAGAAGGCATACAAATGGAATGCTTTGTAGAGCCTCCAATAATTAGTATAAGTTTTTAGAGTATGTAATGTATTAAAAAGGAAAAAAATGCCTTTAATATGACCTTGTAAGTCATGTTTGACATCACGGAGTGTTCTAACAGCTACTCAGTTCCAGATCCTTTACCTGCTTAGCAAATGCTTCTTATTCATCCATAATACAATACACAAGCAAAAGTCATTGTGGGTTTTGTTTTTATTGTTGTTTTACTTTGCTTTTGAAGAAAATGTCTCTCTATGTAGTGCTGGCTACCCTGGAACTAGCTATGTAAACCAGGCTGGCTTCAAATTCACAGAGATCCTCCTACTTCTGTTTCCCAAGTGCTGGGATTACAGGTGTGCACCACCATGCCTGGTTCATTTTTGTTAATGTTCACAGTGTATAAAATTTGACTCTAAATGTAACTGAGGCCAGGGTTGGTGGTGTACACATAATCCCAGTACTTAGATGCTGAAAGCAGAAAGATTTGGACATCAAGGCAATCCTCAGCTACATAGTAAGTTTGAGGCCAACCTGAGCTACATGAGACTCTGATTTTATAATAATTATAAACAGAAAAAGAAAGACATTTAACTTGGGGGCTGGAGACATGGCTCAGAGATGAAAAGAACATGGTGTTCCTGCAGAGGACTTGGGGTCGGTTCCCAGGGTCTACACAGTGACTCACGACCCTGAAACCCAGGTCCACAGGATGTAACAGGCATGTACATTGTGCATATACATGTATGCAGGCAATATAGTCATACAACAAAGTAAAATAAATAAGCTAAAACTTATTTTTAAAAATAAACATGATTAGCACCTGTGTGGAGTGATGGTTACAATATATAGACAGTGCCCATCAACCAGGACATCATTTACTGATTGGAGTAGCAATCTTTGTGGACAGTCTTCAGCTGAATCATCATTTTGCCCGAGAAAGAGAAACCCAGTTCACAACTCAATAGCTTGGCTGAGTAGAAAAAGTTGACTGTTGTCCAAGTTTGAAGATGACATTATTCTTCTCAGGATATGGTGGCCTTCTCCTTCTGGGTGTTGTTATGTTTCCCTTCAATTTTCAGAGTCCTCCAGGTGGTCACTGGGCGACCTCTGTCTCTGGGACTGTAGTCTATGTATGGTGTGATGCTGAAGGAGACAGCAACTGGGAGGTTTCTCAAAAGGAAAAGCAAGGCTTGGGTTTGAGCAGCATGCTTGCCTGTGAGTTACAGAGAAGTCTGTACACCATCACAAAAGTTGCAGACCCTAACTTTCCCGCTTACCCAGAGAAAATCTCCCACCTTTCCATGGCGAGCTCATGGGAGCTGCTGGGAAGGCCTTCTAGACCAATTAAAAGGCAGGTAACGTGAGGGATGTCTGGTCTTTTGCCTCTGGTTTGTCTCCAGTGCAATTCAAAGTCCCAAGTAGCAATTACAGTGCAGAGACTGGTCCAACAGGGAGGGAAGATTTGGCCATCTCCACGAGGTTAATTATTAAAAGCTGTCAGATGTCAGAATGGGAATCGGTAATACTGTGGTTAAACGCCCGCCACATGTCTAATTTGGGTTGTACCCACCAGCTCCAGCACGAGTTTAGATTAAGACTCCATTCATGGCTGATGGCTCACAGCTGTTGGGCCTGCAGCTTGGGGGGAGGGGGTTTGCACAGCCGTCAGCCCTGGAGGAGGGTAGGAAAGATGGATGTGTCTCTTTGCTGGAATCTCACTGCAGTTAGTATCCTTATCTGACAACCATCTTCATGCTTAAGAAAAGGCTGTACATTAGCCTCTTGGTGCCTTGTACCCAGCTTTTGATGGGCAATTCCAGGTGAAACGTTACACAGACCCCAGAGAAAGCAGAAAACGGCCAAATATGAGTTGCAAATAGTCTGTCTCTCCAATAATTCTCTTTTAGATTTGATGGGATCTTGTGGTTAGGGTCGCCAAAATACTCTTGCCACATGCGCTCTAGGTGACAGTGGTTTTGAATCCAGTGCTCTAAGCGCCCCCCGCCCCCGGGGCCATGGCCATGGTGCCCACCTGCTTAGCATTTGGTTGAGGGAGTTCTCCAGGGGGCTTGCACCATGCCAATGATGTCACAGCGGGGTGGCAGCCATCCACACAGGCAGAGAGCAGGTGTCAGCCGGCTCAGAGGTACACTCTGGTGATGTCAAGGGACGGCGGAAGCTTTGAGGGTGATGGCCGATTTCCAGCAATCCCGAGGGCTGTGTGAGGATCCCTTCATGCAGAAATATTTGGGGTTCTGGGCACACATATGGTTTTGTGATATGTGGTAAGTGGAGGGGAAAGGCTATTGGTGGTGGAAGCCAGCTTGGCACAGTGGATCCCGTGCCCTTGGCCCCTGCGCAAGCTGCTGAGCATGAAGCTCTGTAGGCCACAGGAAGTGTTATCACTCAAGGGGCAGCTCTCTCCAAAGACCAAGGCAGGGTCCTTTATGTGCTGTTTATGGGCTTAAGCACTTATTTATTTATTTAGTTTTGTGAGACAGGGTCTCCTACTATGGAGCCCGAGCTGGCCTGGAGCCTGAGAGCAGCCCTTACCTCTGTCCCCCAAGTGCGGAGGTTACAGGCATGACCATCATGGGCAGCTTGAATACGGTCCTTTAAATATGGAACGGATTGTGTAGACCATACATAAATCAGAAGTCATGTCACTTCCCTGTTTATGAGGGAGCTGGCATGAACTCGTGTCACAAAAGCCAAACAAAACTCTAAAGCTGCAGTCTTCACTCTTGATATCGGAGGTATTCTATCTGTTAAACTGCGTTGAATGATAGAAAAATGAAGGGCAAGGGGGATTTGATAATATTTAAGCATCTGCAGTAATGGCCAAAGAAGCATTTAGGAATCAAAAGTGGACTGAGCTGGTTCTGGTGACTTCCTGCTGCAACCCCACCACCCGGGGGGGCTGAGATACTCGGAGTGCTATGAGTTTGAGGACAATCTGGGCTCCACTGTGAGTTCCAGGCTACCCTGAGCTATATAGTGAGTGAGTCCCTATTAGTAGATAAAATAAAATGGGAGTGAGCTGAATATGTCATAGGCTTGGTTTCATGTTAAACAGACCCCAGGAGCTGTGGGATGGAGACCTCACTTGGGGCCAAGAGACTATCTAACTGTTTCCATTGGAGTGCCTAAAAAAAGCCTGCATTGGGAGGCGGCCTCCAGGCCAGAGCAGGAGGCCAAGTGCGGGCCTCAGCCTGGTCACTCTGGTTAGTGTCCTCACTCTGCCCTTCAAGTGGGTGATTAGGAAGCCATACTTAATGACCTGTGAGAGATGGAGATCATAGCACCAGCTGTCCCAAAGCTGCTGCTGACATCACCTTGACAAGAGCTCCCGACTCAGGGGTCACCTGAGCGGAGCTGTAGGCTTGGTGCTCTGAGAAACTTTCAGAACCGAGGACTGCTGGCCATGATACAAGGTGTAGGACTGCTTTCTTGCCTCTTGGTTCTCTGTCTGGGCTAGACTCTGGATTCTTTGCTTATCTCTTGTTTGAAATTTTTCCTTTGTCCCCATGCCTGGAGACCGGGAGAGGACTACTGAAACAGTAGTACTCCCTAAGCAAAGCCAGGCTTGGTGACAGGAATAATTCCGTCACTCCAGGGCCTATTTGCCACCAGCAGCACACGGCAAACCCGTACTCAGCGGACGGAGCATCTGGTTCCAAGGTTGACTTCTTTTTGCTTCATCCCCCTCTTGTACTGTGCTCACAGTGACCTGCCCCACTGTCTGCTTTGTTTGCAGTGTCTCTGCCTTCCGTCTTTGAAAACTGAATCTGAGAAGACTTTCAAGGTTTCCTTTCAAACCCCTGCAAGGATCCAGCTCCCTTGGGGGCAGGTGCAGCAGAAAGATCTGAGTAGAAACCACATTCGAGTCACAATGTCCCCCAAGACTTTGGAAATGCACACCTGGGAGGGTGGCTCTGTCCTGAGATACAAACTAATTGCATTTACTACCTGCAAAATGTGGCCTGCAGGAGCTGTAGAACATCCTAGTCAGATTCATTTGCCTGTGGGTGAGGCAGCCTTGCTCTCCTAAGGACGGAAGTGCACTGAGGGGCTGATGGGGTCATCTTCTTGCCTGGGAGGGATGGAGAAAAGCTGTCAAGCTGGCTCAAACCTCCCCTTCTGTGCTACATGGGTGGCCTTGAGCGAATCACTTAGCTCTCTAATTTTTAGGTAATTTATTACTCCTGTGTGTCTCTGTGTGTGATATGTGCGTGCATGCATGCATGTGTGCGTGTGTGTGCCAGCACCCACGTGTGGAGTTCAGGAGTTGATACTCTCCAACCATGCAGTTTCTGGGGATCAAAAGTTCTCTGGCTGGCAGAGTAAGTGTCTGTTTGCTGAGCCATCTCTCCAGCCCTTACTTAGCTCCTTAGCATCTCAGTAAATTCGTTTGAAAAGAGGCAAAATAATATTCACCCTCCACAGTTTGCTGTAAGAAACGAGTGGCCCTGACTGTGTGTTCCACCTTGATATGGAGCATCCCTCCTGGGAGCATGCATTTGATGGTGATGTTGTTTGGAGTGCTGTGGAAGCTGTTTGTGGCGGGGCCTTTCTGGAGGTTTATTTTTTCTTCTCCTTCTATCCTGCTTCCTATCTGTTTCCTGCTTCCCAATCCAGTAAGTGTGAGTGAGGAATCCTAGCTCATACTCCTGCCACCAGCATTCTTTACATGAGGGACTGTGAGTCTCTCAAACTGTGAGCCAAAAAGACACTCTTAAGTTGCTGTCTTTAAAAAAAGATGTATTATTGTTCTTACAATGTGTGTGTGTGAGTGTGTGTGTCTGTATAAGTATGTATTGAATATATATATGTCTGTATGAGTATGTTTGTTTGTGTGAATGTGTCTCTATGTGTGTGTCTGTGTGAGTGTGTGTCTGTGTGAGTGTGTGTGTCTGTATGACTGTGTGTATCTGTATGAATGTGTGTGTGAATGTGTGTGTCTGTATGAGTGTGTGTGTCTGTGTGAGTGTGTGTCTGTGTGAGTGTGTGTCTGTGTGAGTGTGTGTGTCTGTGTGAGTGTGTGTCTGTGTGAGTGTGTGTCTGTGTGAGTGTGTGTGTCTGTGTGAGTGTGTGTCTGTGTGAGTGTGTGTCTGTGTGAGTGTGTGTGTCTGTGTGAGTGTGTGTCTGTGTGAGTACTTCCCACCTGTGCACAGGTGCTCATGGAGGCCCTGGCACTGGAATTACAGGTAACTGTGGATGTTGGGAACTGAACTCAGTTCCTGTGAAAGAGCAGCAGCTGCCCCTGTCTGCTGAGCCAACTCTCCAGCCCCGTCAGTGGCTCCTTGTTGTGCATTTGGTTCCAGCAGTGAAAAGAGTGATTCACCACACCAAACATGAGCTCAGCCCAGACATCTGCCAAGGACTCAGCTCACGAGCCTTGATTTCCCATCTTGTCACATGGTTCTATGTCACAGAGGACTTGATGGCAACGTATTTCCTTTGCTTATTAAACACATCATTCAAAAGAAAGCGAGGGGGGAGGGAAGTTGGGGTGGAAATTATCAAGATAAGGTGTGTACACATTTGAAACTGTTAAAGAATAAATAACAGAGATTAAAGTGGATACATCGTTCAAAACAGTGCACACAGAGGATGGCTTTTGTGACACTTGTCACAGGTCCACCCGTTCATTTTTACTAGGATGATCTGTTTCCTGTCTGTTCTCTCTTCAGGCAGGTGATCTTGTGGAAAGAGGGCTGAGAGGAAAGTCATGGAAAACATACAGTCTTTGGACAAATTAGTTGCATGCGTTGCTTGTCAGCCTCGTCTTCGTCACGCTCTGCTAGGCTCCCAGCTCCGCTGAGTGCTCTCTCATGGCAGGCTTTGGGTACATCCCTTTTCTCTATCTTGCCTGCTTTCCACTGCCACACAGTCTCTCCTTTGCCTACCTGCCACCTGTTTATTCTTGGCACTCAGCCTGGCAGCCGCTCTCTATACTACACAAGCTTGGGCTCCATTTATGTGCTTCTGAGTGGTGGGTTTCACCATCTGTAATAAAAAGCAGCACTTCAGGGCTCTGGAGAGGTGACTCAGAGGTTAAGAGCACCGGCTACTCTTCCAGGGGTCCTGAGTTCAATTCCCAACAACCACATAGTGACTCACAGCTTGTTTGTAATGGAATCTGATGCTTTCTTCTGGTGTGTAGAATACATGTAGACAAAACTCTCAGATACACACACACACACACACACACACACACACACAGTCTTTTTTAAAAAAGAGAGTGGCATACTACACTGTGCCTTTTTTATGTACTGAGTACTTTCTTCAAAATGTGAGTTCTTAGGATCAATAAATTTATCATAGCTGATGTGCCCAGAGCCTGCATAAGACAAGTTCTCAGGAAGTGTGTGGCGGCCGGCCGGTGAGATGGCTCAGCAGGTGACAGTGCTTGTCACTAAGCCCAAAAACCTGAGTTTGAGCCCTGGGATCCACATGGTAGAAGGGGAAAACTGACTCCATCGAGTCGCCCTCTGACCTCTGCTCAAGTGGCATGTACATTCATATATACTAGTGTGGACACACACACGCACACGCACACACACACACACGTGCACACACACATGCACACGCACACACACGCACGCACACACACACGTGCGCGCACACACACACACACAATAAATAGACAACTGCAGAAAAGAGAGTCTTTGTGAACTGGCATGTAAATAGGAAGCCCATGTCCTATGGAAACACACCCCCTTCCCCCATTGCTCACTTTTATTATGGTCAAGGCAGTTTAAACCACCCACTTAGTGAAATATATCCATGTGTGTCACACATGCATATTCTAAATAGCTACTTGAAAATCTGTGAAAGGACTGAAAAATAATCCAAGGCAGCAGACTTTTGCAATTCTGTTTGTAAAACAAACCATGTATGTATGACTCCTCCTCATTGTGAGGGCCATAAGAAACCAGATGAACAGACTGGCTGGGCTCTGGAATCCCTTATTTCTCTAGCTGGATTTCATTCCTCTGTCACTCTGGTGGCTGGTGAGCAAACCGAAGCCTCTCTCTGGCTGCGGCGCAGGCTAAGTGGTCCAGCGCAGGCTAAGTGGTTCTGTGTCCTTGCATCGGGCCTTGCAAAGGTTACGAGCCTGTTTTTGAGATGAAGGCTGGAAATTTCCAAGACTTCTGGGAAGGAAGCAAGAGGAACAGTTCCTCACTGTTTTCTGCTGAGACAAACCAACCTAAATGGGGGCGGGGAGACCCCAGCGTTTGATAAATAACCTTTCCGTACGAAGCGTGCATCGGCGTGACACAAGTAATTAGTTGTCCGGCGCTAGCCTTTGCTGTCGGAGGCCAATTCTGAGATTACTGATAATTACAGGGGTCCTTGACGGCCTTTGCTCTCAGCCCGGCATCACCCGGCAAGCTGCCCTCCGCAGCCTGCTGCCAGTTTCATTTTAGCTTCCAGAACGGGGGCTGGCAGAGTGGAATCAATTATGGGCCAGTGAGGATTTTCCCACAGGTCTCACTTGGAGATGAACGGCCATTCCTGCTGCCCAGACAGCTGGCCAGACCGTCCGCTGGGAAAGGAGCCTGCGGAGGGGAGTGTAGGCCTTGTCAGCAATGCTGCTGACAGCCCATCCGTTATTCTCAGGGCTTGGCAGAGAGTGGCTGAGCCACCTCTGCCTGTCCCGGCATTGCCTGGGCTTGGCGCCTACCCTGGCTACTACTTCATCCCAACGTCCAGTGGCCAAAATGAAAGAACAGAGAAAAACGAAATCAACTTTCCATGAGGGTCAAGAGGAAACAGAGAAGGTAAAGACCGTTGGATGAGCACAGCCTGTACCAACTCTTGGAAGTAAGTTGGGTGCAGGTTTTGTGTGTTTCACTATTTTCAGAATTGCGCTTTGTGTCGGTTTGCATCTGCCAGGGTCACCGAGACTTTATGGCCATCTCCAGAGATTTAAGACCGGACATTTCAAAGCCGGGCGGTGGTGGCGCACGCCTTTAATCCCAGCACTCGGGAGGCAGAGGCAGGCGGATCTCTGTGAGTTCGAGGCCAGCCTGGTCTACAAGAGCTAGTTCCAGGACAGGCTCTAAAAAAGCTGCAGAGAAACCCTGTCTCGAAAAACCAAAAAAAAAAAAAAAAAAAAAAAAAAAAAAAAGACCGGACATTTCCAGAAGATCCCCCCTCTCAGGCAATTGGCAATAGTAATACAATATATGTTAGGATGTTTTACCATCAATTTTCCTTCCTGATATATATTTTTAGCTGAAATTTTTAGCAAGGACAATACTTTTAATGTAGACAAATGGTATTTTCTGTATTTTATCATTTGTCTTTTGCCTCTTTTTTTTTTTTTTTTTAAATCCAGGTTAATACAAACAACCACACATAGTCCTAACAGGATGACGAAAAGTAAGCAATTCCTAAATGGTAATGTAGCAAAGCCAGTTTACCAACGATATTAAACGTTTCTAAGAAATGCTAGTGTTTGAGGGATGAATTAACTATCCCGTTCTCCATGACAACAGCATTTAACACGACAGTAAAAGCACACTGATGTGGGAGATGTGGTGCAGTTGGTAGACTCTTGCCTCGCATGAACAAGGCCCTGGGCCAGGCAGGATGAGACAGGAAGATTGGAAGTTCAGAGTTGTCTCTATTACATGTCAAGTTCCAGTGCAGTCTAGGAATAGTCAGACAGAGAGAGAGAGAGAGAGAGAGAGAGAGAGAGAGAGAGAGAGAGAGAGAGAGAGAGAGAAACCAGCCTGGTCTACAAGAGCTAGTTCCAGGACAGGCTCCAAAGCCACAGGGAAACCCTGTCTCGAAAAACCAGAAAAAAAAAAAATTTATGAAACAGAAATCAATGAATAAAGTGTACCTATGTTTCTGACTTCCCTTTCTTTTATTCTTTCAGAAAACTGGCATTATATCGGGTCTCCTGTAGGCCCAGGCTGGCCTCAAATTCAGTATGTAGCCAAATAGACACTTGATTCTGGTCCTCCTTCATCCACCTCCCCGGTCCTGGAATTACAAGTGACACCCAGTTTGTGTGAGGTTGGGTACTGAACCCTCAAGCATGCTAAGGGAACACCAACAAGCCTCTACCTCCCAGCATCCTTCTTTTGTTGTTGGTTTGGGTGAGAAAAGCTCTCCTCTGTGGTCCAGACTGGCCTTGCCCATGTTATCCTCCTGCCCCCGTTTTCTTAGTGCTGCGATTATAGGAGCTTCCATATCTAGCTTTTTTTCTTTATTCTTTTCTTTTTTGTGCACATAAAATCCCTATGGATCTTTGAGGGAGTTAACTGTATAATTAAAACAGTCCTTGATTACAGTTATCCAGTTCAAAATTAAATAAAAGCAGGCAAGTAATCATGGGTCTGAAATGTAAAGCAGTGGAATACAGCAGTGAACTGGAGCCCTGCCCCACGGACAACAAGTTTGAGAATGAGGTCTCCTGGAAACAACGGAGATGGAGAAGAGTATGGGCAGTACCTGACTGGAAATCAGAGCCGAGTGATGGGGAGAATGTGTTCTCTCTTGTGATGGGTTCCCTGGTCTTCACTTAGAGGGAAGCTGGAGGAAGGGAGCAAAGGGAGTTAGGAATTTGGAGCCCCCCACCTGTGTGTAGATGGGAAAGGGGACTCAGAAGTGACGTCTTTGAGACTGCACCTGTGACAATATTAAATGCTCAAGCCCAGAATGAACACTGCATGAGCAACGTTCCATTCTACAATGTCCTGGTTAATCTGAGCCATCTTGAATCCCTGGTGACTGACTAAAATAGTGTCCAAATTGCACACCAAAATTAACCAAACCCAAAGTCTACATATAGACTTTGACTATGACTCAGTGAACGTCTATGTAGTTAGAATGGGCATTTGAAATGGACAGAAACTTCATACTGTATTTTACACTGACAGGATCGGATGTTTTCTATACTTGCCCATTACTCCATGACAGAATTAGGACTAGAAAACTGGGGTAGCCTTTCATCCTCTGGCATAACTGTGCCCCTCACTTGTACTCAGCCTTGGTTAACTTTGCTGGGTGCTGTTTTCATTTAGTTTCGAGTTTTTTAAATAGTAAGCTTTGTAGACTTAAAAATAAAATAAAACTTAAAAAGTAATAACCAAATTATTCTATTCTCTGCGGCACAGTGCAGTCTGGGTTGGCTGAGACACAGCAGGTGTATTGCTGTGATTCGCTAGTTTATTTTCAGAACAGCCCTCAAGTTCACGCCTTGATTTTATTGGCTGAAAATGACACTCTCTTCATTCTGGAAAACAGAGGTGTCCAGTTGAGCCAAGGCCACTCTTATGTGGGGTGGGTGTCACATTCCCCATCACTTTCTGAGATCTTTTTCTCCTCCGCCCTTGGCCTGCAGATTCTCAGGAGCAGAAATTGCTTCTCTTTTTCCTGAAAATATCTAGCACAGAGAAGACTACCAACAAATATTTGGGAATTGTGAAATGGTAGGCGTGGGAGGACAATGGAGGAGGCAAATGCCAACGAAAGGTAGAAGGCACTTGCTTAGGAGTCTGACAGTTTCCACGCTGTGCAGGCCAGTTCATTAGAGGTCCTCACCGAGCCAGGCTGCATGGTCCTTGTTCCCCCGGTACCACTGGTGCTGTGATCAGGCACAGAAGGTAAGACCCACCACTGGTAATTAAACACAAAAGGTGGGTCAATTATGTAGCTAATTGGCTTTTATTGGCATGATACTAAATATAATGAGTACTAATTGTTCTATAAGCCTGGAATATAACCCATGCCACATTTACTTTTCTTTACAAAGGATGTGTTTATTTTATTTCCTGTGTGTAACTGGTGCCTACAGAGTTCACATGAGGGTATCAGATCCCCTGGAACTGGAGTTACGGATGGCTATGAACCAGAAATGGGTGCTAGGAATTGAACTCAAGTCCTCTGCAAGATCATCAAATGTTTTTAACCTTAGAAACATTTCTCCAGCCCTACATTTGGCTTTCTAAATAGCAGTTAATGAAGGTCTGCCTTGACTACGTGTAGTTGGACTTAATTGCAGATTCCATTGTCATCTTAAGGCTCACCGCTTTGTCTGAGAGAACAGAGTGAGTTCCTGACAATTTGCGCTCCAGGTTAATTAAGGGAGCCTCTGGACTTCGGCTCTACAGGTCCACAGAGGGAAACTCATTTTTATCCCTTTGTTCCTCAAAGCACTAAAACCTCCAAAATGTCGCACCATGAGCCTTAGACACGGCCTGTGACTCCCAGGGTCACAGCTTACTGTTGGGGTCCGAGACACTCACCCATGCAATCGGAGGCACTGCCACCTCAGGGGCACTGTTTGCAATAGGTTGAGGTCCATCAAGCCGCTCACAGCACAATTTCTTGGCATTTCAAATGAGGGGAAGATATTAGGAGAGCTTAGAACCCCTACTTTGAAAGCTGTCCTGACACATAGGAAGAAGGGAAATAACATTTTATTTTGTTTTGTTTTTCTCCAAAATTGTCAACTATTTAAAATTTTAAATTAATACTCATAAGTGCTATGTATTTATGAATTACAATGTGATAATTTACACTTTTCTGTATATATCGTGCCTTTAAAAAATGAGTAAGCATCCATCTCCTCAAATGATTTCTTCATGGAAAAGTCATTAAAACCCTCACTATAGTCACCTACAGTACAACCAGCACCAGACTTCCGTTCTCCTACCTGGCTATGACTGTACAACCAGCACCAGACTTCCGTTCTCCTACCTGGTTATAACTCGGTACCTGTTATACAACCTTCCCCATCTTCCAACTTCTCTAGTCTGCTCTGTCTCTAGGAGACACTTTTAGACTCTCAGCTGCTTAAAGGACAACTTTTTAAGAGCGTCTAACCTGGAATGAGCTCATACGGCACTTGTCTTCCTATTCCTGGCTTATTTCACTTAACAGAATGACCTCGAGTTCCAACTGTATTGTTAGTAATGATTGCCATTTCATCCCCTTTTATGCCTTAATTGTATTCCGTTGTGTAAATTCACCATGCTTTCCCATTTGCTCAAAGATTAGCTTTTTATTCACAGGTAGTAAAAATCTATTGATACATAAATACTCGGATGCTGGGTTGAGTTGATGTAGGTCTGCACAGAGAGAGACTGGCTAAGTGCGGGGATAAACAAAGACGCTGAGGCATTTGGAAGCAGAAACACACACTGGGTCTTTACACAGCCTGTTTACTCTCTTGATGCTCTACTTCATAAACAGGTCAGGAACAGGTGCTACTCTTACAAATATTAAACTGATGCCTTTTATATTTTCACAGCAGGGTATCTGGTTTTGAACTTACTATCTAGGTTAGGCTGGCCTTGAACTCCTAGCTCTCCTGTCTCCACCTCCCAAGTGCTGGGATTCCAGGCATGCCCAGCTAAATTGGTGCATTTTAATTCTCATCTTTTTGTTATTTGACATCTGATCTATTTTCCTAGGAAGCCAAGTCAAAAGGGCAGAATAGAGAGAGCCCTCTACTGGTTTTTGACTGAAGGGAAAGAAGGCTTGTTTAAGTTCCTCTCAGTCCCTCAAAGAACAGCTTATCCCAGCAGGTTATAAAGTGCCTTTTGCCATTTAAAGTTTTGTACAAAAGGTCAAAATGTTAAATTTTGACAGGGATTGTATTTTCTGAGCTAGTGAATTTGGAACCCAAAGAGAAGGAGGAGCAGGAGAAGGGCTAATGTGGGTTTCTAGCTCTCTTTATTTGGATTCGGTCCCCCGAAAGACTAAGTAGATGGAATTGGGGACTATCTAGGCCTGGGGTCTCTGCTGCTGCTCACCTGGGAATGGAGGAGCAATTCTCTTTGCTTGTGCCCAGCACCATCAGACAGAGAGGAGGCAGAGGGCATCCAGAGTTATTCATGACATGCCTGATGGGAGTGGCTAGATCTCTAAGGGGGCACTGTGGGAAGCAAGGTGTCTAACAGCAGGGATCAGGTAGGGTTGTGGGCATCAGAATTAGGGACCATGTAGCAGATGGTGGAAACTCAGCGCTGGCAAATCCATTGACAGCCTAGAGGAAGCCCGGGACACAGGAGGGCTAGGCCCTGGCTGGGCTGAGCAACATCCGCCTCAAGGACATCAGCTGTGCTTATCGGCAACAGACACCGCTCGATGCCCAGAGAGCACTTAGCCAGCCTTCCCTGGTGGGCCTCAAACAGTCGCTTTGCAGCTGGTCCAGAGAACAGCGGGGCAGTCTGAGGCGCAGGCACCCAGCTGCCCTGAGGTCACTGGGCTGCTCTGTCCACCCACGGACGTCAAGCCATGCTTCTGGAGAAGACACAGAGAAAAGAGAAGCGTGGAGGGAGGGGCTGGATCACTCCCACAGACTGCTGGAGTAAACGGCTCTGGATCAGAGGGCAGAGATTTGGTTATTGTTTTCCCGCTTGGTAGCTAAAGGGGCCAAATCAAATCAGATGCGAAGGGAGCCAAGGAGCAACGCAAGCGCATCTCTGCCGGTGAGGGTTTGGACTCAGTCTTCGTCATCATGACGCTGGAGATAGGAGCAAGGCCCACCTGTTTTTATTTGTACAATGACAGTGGTCCATAGAAGTCCTCCAGTGTTTCCCGCTTCATCCAGGGGAAGAGGGGAATTCAGTAGTGTTGTTTTTGCTTTGTTTTATTTTTCAAATCTTTCCACTATGATCATCTGGAAGCAGAGAAGAGAAAGCTTGTATTTGCTAGGGCTGTCACGGTGTGATTTACAGCGTGCTTCTACGGGCAGAGTATTTCTATAAGGTCCTGGAAGTAAAAAAGAAAGACAATACAGGCAAGGGTTGCGTTCTATCTCACAATATATCCGTGCTGGTCTTGACACTAAAGCCATGCTAATATCGACAAGCTTGAAGATCCACAGCGTTGGCCCCATGGCTTCAGTCCTCCTGTTACTCCAGAGGGCTGCGAACTGTTGCAAGCAGCCCAGGGAGAAAGATCATGAGGATTCAGTGTAGGAATTCCAATCCTAAACCTAGTGAGCAGAGAGAAAGCCTCCTCCCCAGGAGCTGCATCTGTTGTGAAACAGTGCCCTTTCTTGAGCTGACACAGTTGGCCTTGATCAAGAAGGCAGGAACCAGCCACTGTGAGGCAGGGCAGAATCTCCTCCCAGTCTCGATTTGCTTTCCCTAGCCTCCCATGGCTGAAGGACTTACTCCTCGCGCCCCTGATTGTTGCTGGCTCCTCAAAGACTATGGGATGAGTGCATGCTGCGCCAGGAGGCCAGACTTACCTGTGGGAAGTCTGCTTTTACTTCTGTCTTCTCTCCCTCTGTGTGTGCGTGTGTGTGATAGTATGTGTGGGCATGTATGTGGTATATGTATTTATGTGTATATGGTGTGGTATATGCATGTGGGGCATGTGGGAGGGGTGTGCGCATGTTTGTGTGTGGTGCTGTATATGTATGTGTGTGTTGTGTGTGTACAGCATCTGTGGGTGGTGTGTATGAGTGGAGGTGTGTGTGGTGCATGCATGTATGTGCATGCATGTGCACATGCACATTTGAAAGGCAGAGGAAGGGAAAGAGTATCTCTAGCCATTGGTTTCTACCTCGTTCTCTTGGAACAGGCCTCTCTTGCAGCTTTTCAGCTAGCTTGACTGCCAGACAACAGTAGCAATCCTCCTGTCTCTGCTCCCCTCAGCACTGCGTTACAGGCACCCGGGGCCATCTTGGCATTTTATGTCGGTGCTGAGGATCTGAACACAGGCCCTTACGCTTCTTCCCAGTCCTCTTGCCTTGTTCTTGTGATTAAATTCTGTGCTAAAAACATACTGAGGATAAGTAAGAGTGAATATAATTTTTCCGAGAGCCTTTTGGGTGCTGCCAATGTCCTTACTAGAGAGCAAGCGGGTGTGCTTGGACACATGCATCCTAAGAAGCTGGACCACCGCACAGACCCACCCACAGCCCTCACGATGGATTCACAGGGCGGCAGTGTGTGTGCGTAGGGAACCGTCAACATCTGACCAGAGGAAACAATTTCAATTCAGCCCCAGGTCTCCCGTGGTTGGAGTTCACAAGAAGCAGTGCCAACTCCTACTCTCTTGGCAGACAAACTGTGCTGACTTCAGGCCTGTTGAGAGGGTGAAGCTGGCTTCTTACTTTTGAAAGAGATTTGCTCCAAGATGTTTGTATTATTTCAATACTGCTTTTCCTACGGGGTAGGGTTAGTGGGGTGGGCGTGGAAGTTCTTTCCCTGTTCCTGATATTTTCCAGAGATCAAAATTAAAACACAATGTGCCGAGAGTAATCAGCAAGCTTTCAGAAGAATTGCATGTACTCTTGCTTTCTATAAAAACCCACACGACACGTTTTTAACCTTTAATTATGTGCAGTCGCACACACAGGAGAGCTGGAGATTTCGAGCTCAGCAGAGATACGCTTCCCAGGCCTTCTCACTTGAGCAGGTATTGTTCTCAGGACTCATCAGCATCAGGCCTTTTTATGGGCTCATTTATACTGGTCCTGGGGAGTTAAAAGAAGTAAATTCCTGTCTTAAGAAGTGGGGCCGGTGAGGTAGCTCCTGGAATAGAAACTCTGGCCTCCAAGCCTGACAACCTGCGTTCCTTAGTCCTACACGCTTAAAGCAGAGAACTAACTCTGCACAGTCATCCTCCGGTCCTCTGGCCTCCAACATGTATGCTGTGGCACTGTGTACATATCACACGCGCGCATACACATGTGCTTGCGCACGCACATACACACGTAAGTATATAAATAAGTTTCTGTGTGACGGTTCTGACATGGACACAGATTTTGATGATTTTGATCATCCATGTATCCATTCACATAGTCCTGAAGTCATGTGAGCCACATTCACTGCTAACATGAGGCTGGTCCAGAGGACAGAGCCCTTTGCGAAGCTTACAGTTCAGAGAAGATGCATGCCCAGAGGGTGAAACACAGGCTGGCAGGTGATGCCTGAGGACACACCTGTCCGTTCTCTTTGGTATAGAGGGACAGGGTGGCACTCACCCATTTCACATGAAGCCAGCAGAAATCAGTCCCTCTGGGATGTGGGGTTGTGTGTCTGAATAGCACAAGAGACGCCCCTCTCTCTGTACTCCTGCTCGTGGTCTCCAGGACCTCACATTGTCCTCTCTGTCCCAGCATCTCCTCGGCCACAGGCTGCACCCATTCACTGTGGCTGCTTGTTCTTGTCACCCGCTGACTGCCCCGGGAGGTGGGAATAATCTCTCTGGCGTCCGTTGTCTTCTCCGATTCTCCCGTAGTGACTGCAACCTTTATCTTTCTTGGTTATTATTATTTGGAATTGTAGGGGTCAATACCACTGTCATACCAGTCCTACACTCTTTTTAAAGAAGAGCCCACTTCCTTGCTCTGCATTATCTCTTTCTTATTTTGCTGGACTCAGTTTGCTGGTGTTTTGCTGTGGATTTTTGTGCCTGCATTCAAGAGGACATTGGCCCACAACTTTTATACATAATGTTCCTACCATGATGGTGTCTGAAATTCTGGGTATGTAAAGTGACCTGGGAAATAGTAAGTCCAGTTTTATATTCTGA
The DNA here is from genome assembly GCF_903992535.2 of Arvicola amphibius. Lineage (NCBI taxonomy): Eukaryota > Metazoa > Chordata > Mammalia > Rodentia > Cricetidae > Arvicola > Arvicola amphibius. Next base: position 62,761,235 of record NC_052057.2, read on the forward strand.
AAGAGTATCATTATTTCTTTCTTAGATATTTGGGAGAATATGGTAATGGAAGCATCAGGACCTAAAGCTTTTCTTGTTAGGGTGTAAAAATATGAATTGAGTCCCTTACATCAGCCTAGAACTTCTCCAGTGACTGACCCTTCTTTGGTGGGCTGTGGTAGTTTGTATCCTTCAAGAACTTTATCCATTTCCTCTAAGTTGTTCTGTGTGTAATAGTTGTTAAGGTAGGATCTCATGCAACCCGGACTCACTATGTGCCCAAGGCTGGCCTCAAATTCTTACCCTCTGTCTCTATTTCTTGTGTGCTGAGATTATAGGTGTTTCTCATCATGCCTGTGTAGTGTGGGGCTGTAGTCCTCGTTCCTGCCGCCCTGATCCCTGCCTCCTGGGTAGCATATGCCTCAAAATAACAACACACAAACTATATTCATTTAAACACTGCCTGGCCCATTAGTTTCAGCCTCTTACTCACATCTTGATTAACCCATATCTAATGATCTGTGTAGCACCATGAAGTGGTGCCTTACCGGGAAGATTCTAGCGTACGTCCATCTTGGGCCAGAGCTTCATCATGTCTGTCTCAGAGAGCAGAGGCATGGTGATTATTAAGTTCCCTTCCCAGCATTCTGTTCTGTCTACTCTGCCCACCTAAGGGCTGGCCAATCAAATGGGCCAGGCAGTTTCTTTATTAACCAATGAAATCAACTCAAACAGAAGACCCTCCCACATCATGCCTGCTCAGTCATAATATTTTATTAATATTATTTATCTTGCTTGTTTTATTTCACTGTTTGTAGCTCCATTTCCAGGGGATCTGATACACTCTTATGGTCTTCACAGATATGCATACATGTGACATTCACTCACATAGGCACACACACATACACATACATGAAATAAATAAAATAGCTCGAATAAAGCCATATCTTTACTCAGATTCTTTTTTAAATATATATTATCTTACAAGGTAATGAGTTTCCAAAGATAACCTACCCTTTTCCTCTGCCCCGCCCATTTCCCCTTCAACCTTTTTGTTTGTTTGTTCCTTTGGAGGGGGCCGCAGGGGACAGGGGTTCTATGTAGCTCTGGCTGTCCTGGAACTTTCTGTAGACCAGACTGTCCTTGAACTCACAGAGATCCACCAGCCTCTGCCTCCCAAGTGCTGAGACTAAAGGTGCTCATACCCTGCCTCTCCCCCTTCAATCTTGTAGTTTTGGTTGTGAGCCTGGCCTTTAATGGCTGAGCCATTTCTCCAGCCCCCCCCTTCAATATTTAACCCTCAGTATCCCTCTCTGTTTTCACCTCTGCTGTGTGCACTGTCTCCTGCCCTTCCGTTGGTCCTTTCTCGCTACCTGACCTTCGTAGACACAGACAATCAAATGCAAATTAAATACATTAACATAAAATTCAAGCTGGGATTCCACGTTCTTCTTGGATCATCTCTGATACTGGAGGTTTCTGCCAGTTCCCGTCTTTTCTTAGCTTACTCTTGCTGGAGGTTTACAGTTTATTGATCATTTATAAAATAGCTTCAATTTCGTAATATTCTCTATTATGTTTGTTTTTCAATTCCCTTGTTCTTGCTCTCATCTAATATCATTTTCTGTCCTCTGCATAATTTAGGTTTATTTTGCTTCTGCTTTTCAAATTTCTTGAAATAGAGGCTCTGAGCACTGAACCTAAGAATGACCTTCCCCCTTCTCCTTTTTCTCCCCTAGCTTTTTCTTCCCTCCGTCCCTCTTTCCCCTCCTCCGTCTCCTGCCCTCCCTCCCTCCCTCCCCTCCCTCCCTCCCTCCCCTCCCTCCCTCCCTCCCTCTTCCTTTCTTCCTTCCTTCCTTTCTTTCTTTCTTTCTTTCTTTCTTTCTTTCTTTCTTTCTTTCTTTCTTTCTTTCTCTTTCCTTTCTTACTAGGATTTCACTATGTAACTCTGGAAGACCTGAATCTCTAGAAATTGTCCCAGCATTTTGGGAGCACTGGGATGAAGGCGTGCACTGCACACCTGGCCTCCCCCTTTCCAATGCAAGCCAAGATTTCCTTGCTGAAGTTTCCCTCCAGGCCCTGCTTCAGCACATCCTGCAGAATTTGGATTTTTTCATTTACTTTAAAGTATTTTAAAAATCTCTCCTTTTTATTCTGCGATATCAGGGACTATATTGTTTAAATTCTAAACATGTAGTAGTTTTAGATATTTTTGCTGCTGATTTTATTGTCATAAAATATTTTATTTTTAATCCATATTTCTTTCATTTGTTTATTTAAGGAAATATTTTTATGGTTTTTTTCATTTTACGTGCATTGGTATTTTGCCTGCATGCATGTGTGTCTGGTGGCTTCTGATCGCTGGCACTGGAGTTGCAGACGGTTGTAAGCCTCCACGTGGGTGCCAGGAACTGAACCCATGATCTCTGGCAGAGCAGCCATTGGTCATAACCGCTGAGCCATCTCTCCAGCCCCTTATATTTATTTCATTTCTAAGAACATTTCTCTTTGTGTCTGTTCATGTGCCTATGTGCACACGAGTGCAGGTTTTACAGAGGTATCGGGCCCCACCTCCCTGGAGCAGGTATTAGCTGTTGAACATGGGTGTCGGGCCCTGGGACCCAAGCGGGTTCTCTAAAAGAGAAGTTCTTGCTTTCAAAAGCTGAGCCATCTCCCCAGCCCCTTATTTATTATGAATGTATTTGTTTGTTTTCAGTACATCCTGACCAGTTTCCCCCCCTTCATTCCCCCCCCCCCCCCGCACACGCCCTGCCTTCCTCTCCCCCAGATCCACCCCTCCCTTCTTTCCCTACAGAAAGGAGCAGGCCTCCCGGGAACACCCATGGAATGTGCCAGTCCCTTGTTTCTAACAGATACAAAAATCCCCATATACTAGTATTTTATTAATGTATTCTTTTACATTCTCCCTTTTTAAGTGAGTTTGCTCTGTTGCCTATGCGCCATCTGCATTGGTTTTCTCTGCTTTAGTGGTCATGGCATAGGACACCACTACAGCCCACATCTCAGGGCTCAGACCTGCCCTAAGCAATCCTAGGTCACAGTTCCCACATGCCCAGAGGGGGTTTCCGGACCAGCACCAACCTGCTGTGGCTGCATTAATAAATCTGTGGATGATGAAAGCTGTTTAGAAGGTGTACCCTTCTGACTAACTAGCACCCCCAAATTCTAGCACACTTTTTCAGCAGAAACTTCTGCTGGATTTCTATTTTTACAAAGGATGAGAATGAAATCGGTCCCTGGACTTTGAGAAGAGCAAAGCTCCTCTCATGATTCCTCGCACGTTAGCTGGATTGTGCAGGGAGTCAACAGAGAGACAGAGCAGTTTCCTTGAAGCACATCTAACCAGAAGCTGGGCGGGGGACAGGGTGTTTTACAGCAACAAGCAGGAATGTAGGATGGCTGCAAGGCACAGATTTTAAAGACAGGGAGCAGAACCTGAATTTCCCTGTGCTGTGGGGATCGACTGATAAAGATTCCACTGCTCTCTGGAAACTCCACCAAGGACGTCAACAGTCTAGAGGCCTGAGCTGTTTATTCTGTGACTATCTATCATTTACAGCTGAGTCGGATTCCTCTGGGACTGTCTGATTCATACACGTGAAGAAATGATGGTGGTCATGGGACACCATCAGCATGGGTACTGCGCCCTTGTCATGCTCTAGGTACGGCTGTCTCCTGAATACAGTTTCTTGTACCTCATCCTTGATAATAATGTGAACAGAGGAAAGGCTCAAGGGAGATGGTAGCACTATTTCCGGCCTTGGAAGAAGAAAGAAATAGAAATTAGAAGAGGACTGCGGGTCTTGCAGAGGAGGTGACTCAGTTGGTGACGTACCTGCCACGCGAGAAGACCAAGTTTGGATCCCAGCCACCCACAGAGCACTTTGAGATTCCACTGTTTGGGGCTGAGAGGGTTGGAGGACAGACGACAGAGAAGGCAGATCTCTAGAACTCATTGGCTGGCCAGTCAGCCTGTCCAGCTAGCCTAGCCAACTGGAAGCCTCATGCTCAGGGAGAGGCCCTGTCTCAGAAATAAGGTGAAAATGACTGAGGACAGCACCTACTATGGCCCTCTGGTCTCTACACACCGGCGCACATCTTTGTACCCACGTGCACACACTGATGCACCCCATATGAAACATATGGACATCACGGATTCATGCACACATATACCGTTGTTGGGGGATATGTTTAAGGTGTGTTACTTTTGTTTATGCTCCATTTGTATAACTCTGTGAAGCTTGTGATTCTTTGCCTGTCTAAAACACCCAATGGTCTAATAAAGAGCTAACAGCCAATAGCGAGGCAGGAGCAAGGATAGGCGGGGCTGGCAGGCAGAGAGGATAAATAGAAGAAACAAGGAAGAGGGAGCAAAAGAACAAGGAGAGGAGGACCTCAGGGACCTCCAGCCAGGGAGTAAGAAGGAAAGTAAAATATACAGAAGAAAGAAAAGATAAAAGCCCAGAGGCAAAAGGTAGTGGGGATAATTTAAGAAAAGCTGACAAGAAACAAACCACGCTAAGGCAGGGCATTCATAAGTAATAATAAGCCTTGGTGTGTGATTCATTTGGGAGCTGGGTGGAGGACCCCCCAAAAAGCCAAATGAATAAAACAACATACAACACACCACTTACACACACACACACACACACACACACACACACACACACACAGAGAGAGAGAGGGGGGGGGATCTAACGCCCTCTTCTGGTCACCTTGGGCACCTGCATGCATATGCACACATACACATAGAGACAGATAAACATAAACAAAATACGTCTTATTTATTTTTATTACTTTTGAAACATAGTCTCTCTATAGTCCTGGAACTTGCTATGACCAGATTTGTGAGACCAAGGTGACTTTGAATTTGCAGAGTTCTGTTTGCCTCTGCCTCCCTACTACTAGGGTTAAAGGTGTGTGCCACCATTTTTTAAAAAAAGATGTATATGTGGGGCTATTGTGGACCTATGGCTCAGTTGTAAACGTGCTTCCCTAATAAGACTGAGACCCCGAGTTTGATACCCAGCACTACACAGAAGGAGGAGGAGGGAAAATGTTAGATATGAATAATGGGGCTCACCTATAATACTAGCAGCACTTGGGAAGCTAAGGCAGGAGGATTACTTGTTTAAAACCAGCCTAGGTCACCTAATGAGATCAAGGCCATCCCAGGCTATAAAGTGAGACCCTGTCTCAGTCCCCTTTCCAAACTGCACCTTCCCAACCCCCCAAAATAATCCACGCTTAGGGATGAGGTTTGTGGGCTTCTTGGATGGAGTCAGTCTGCTGTGGGAAAACGACTTGACAGGTATGAAGAGAGAGTATTGGTAGACATGAAGGGGAGCAGACATCTCTAGGCCCAGGCCGTGTTTATTCCTTCCTCCTGCTCAAACCTGTCACTGAGCAAACACTAAGTTGGCAACAGAATACTAGGAACGACTGGGCAAAAAAATGAAAATTTCCTATTAGTCTTCATATTTCTGGGGAGAAAGACTATACATTATTCTATGTGTAAGAGGAAGCACGCAGTTGAATGCAGTCGTGGCGAGCGCCTGTGCAGTGTGCTATGGTCACTTAGGTTCTTTCCTTCTAGACTGGAAGGTGTTCGGGCCTCTGTAATGCTGAAGGGATACCTTCTGGGAGCCGGAGCTCCAGGGGAGGCTGGACTGCAAACACCCGCCCTGGTGGGCCTCTGGTCTCTCACTGACCGTTGCTGGACCTGCGATCTTGTGAGAGCATGCGGACAGCTGGGAGCAGAGTTCATCTTAGAGTGGCTGTCAGGCGGGAAGGAGAAGGGAGCATAGCAGAAGATCTCACTTCTGGTCGCACTGCCCTTCTCAGGCTGGACTCTCTCAGGAAAGACTACATGTAAAGAAGCCTTTTTGGAAAGGAATCTGAGAGGGTGGGGTTCTAGACCCTGGGGCAAAGGCCAGGAATAGGCAGATACCCACTGCCTCCACAGGACACAAGTCTTCAACTGTTACAATTCTTAAAGCTAAGCAATGCGGGACCACATCACCATGGTGACGCAAGGCTGGGTGGTATCAGTGACCACCCAGTCTGTAGGTTTCACCTCAGTGACTTCCAGAGCAGGGAAAGTGACAGCTGAGCTCCTGCAGTTTCAGGGCAATGGGACAGCCAGGTAGAAATCAGGTCAGGGCTGAGGCCATTCACACATCAGAGAGGCTAAGTCCTTTCTCCTCCAGCTTTGTTTTCAGATAGTGTTTCCCCACACACCCAGGCAGGTCTCCAACTTGTGATCCTCCTGCTTCAGACTCCAAGTGCTGGGTTTCACGTTCCCATCTCTTCCAGCTCTTTTGTCTTGTGACCTCACAATCACGTGCATTTCTGTTTCCTAGGATCGTGTCAATCAGATGTGTGACGCAGAGCGGCAAAAAGGTTTGAAAGATTTAGGTTATGTTCAAAGTCCCAAGTGTGACTCTGTCCGACAGAGAGGGCCCGTGTTCTGCTGAGGGCAAGGTTTGGGTCTGGCTAGAGCCCTCCTATGGCTCTCTGTTTATAAGGCCAAGCAGTCCAGTCTCCTTGTCACTGAGACGGAGGCCTCCTGGGTCAAGTGTGTGTAGGTTTTCAGCCTCTGTGGGAGGAGGGGGTGTTCCTGGACGCCAGCAAGCAGGCTGAGGGCTGGGGCACTCTTTTGATCTTCTGAGTACACTTGGTGCCTAGAGCCCTCCTTTCAGGACTCGAAGTCTCCCCCGCTGGGTCTTGAATGTCTTTCCCAGCAGACATTGGTGAGCTCAGGGACTCCACAGAGGAGCTGCTGCGGTAGCCGGGGCAGGGGTTAACGAGAGACCACGACACTCTCTTTATCGCTAGCACTGCAGCCCAGCTCTCTCCTCCCCTTACCTGACTTGGCCAGCTGCCGGCGGGGTTATCAGTTTGCTTTCAAAAACGCTTTCTGTAGAGCCAAAGTACTGGCTGGTTAGACAGGGCCACTTTCCGTACCCCTCTATTTGCACAGGGCCCGTGCATGCGACCTACTTGTAACCGCAGCCTGGACGGAGGCCTGGGAGGAAGGTTTAATGCTGTAGAGGCCTCATAGCTCGCTGCCGTCTTCTGACCCAACCCTCATCCCAGCCTTAAAACAATTCCTTTTACTCTTCATCCACAGACATGATTTCTTCCACCTGGAGCCTCCCGACTCGACGCAGTGCTGGCCTTGATATGCTTAACTCAGCACAGCTGCTTGCCCTGTGCCCTCCCCTATCTTTGCTGGTCAGACTAACTGCTTCTTCAGGAAGGGAGTGGGGGAGGGGCTTGGAAGTGTTTTGGGTAAATGAGAGTTCCGGAAAGATAAAGATTTGCCTCCTCATAGACACCTCTTTAATCTTAACCCTTGTGATGACGACCTTCCCAAAATATATAATATCTTCTTTAATGGAGAATAATTTTACTTCCTCTTGCTGTGCAGGGTCATTTCAGTGAACACAGGTTTTATAATTTGTCACACTATAATAAGGCCCTGACGGTTTGGGGGATCTAAAGAGAACTAGATTTTGTGGTTCTGAAGTTACCTTGTAAATTTTTAAACTGAGTCTCTGTCTCTGCTCTTTACCAAATTATCTACTGGTTGGTGATGTGTCTCTATGCAGAAATTCTTCTAATTTCAGTGTTTATTTGCACATAGAATAGCAACATGTATGCACACACTCATGTGCACACACAGGCATGCACACATGCACATGTGCATACACACATGTACACAAACACACACATGAGCTGTGTAGCTCCACTAGAGGAAGGCTCTCCTCCATTCCAGAGTAAAGCCAAGATAACCTGAATGCTCTACTGTGTTCTCTATGGCTGTGCTTGTTCGTGTTTTGGATCATCTTAAAAATGGAGAGTTGCAGTAGCGAGGAGTTGAACATGGATGAGAAAATATCCTCAAATTTCTAGGAGTCATCTTCCTAGAAAATTCTCCAGTTTCATTCTTTGTTGTCACTGAATACAAGAAAAGGAAACGGCCTCAAAAAGACATCTTTTGTGGAAGATCTTCGTATTCCAACCTCATTTCTTTTACGGAAAAGCTTTGTCATGATATTCCCAGACTCACCCGTCTTTAAAACCCACAGGTGCAAAAACAACCTGTGACCACTAAGTCCCCTCACTCCTGCCCCATTGTCCTCTGTAAACTAACGAGGCCACTTGGTGACATGCAGACCAGCAGCCCCATTGTGCAATGCCATGAACTTAAGTCCTTTTCAACAAAGCAGAGGCATATTTTCCTTTATATTGTTGACTCTGACCCCGAAGCTCAGCAAAGAAAATCTGTGCAACGTTTCTAGGATCAGTTTATCACGCGCTCTGAGCAAACGTGTTTTTTCTCGTCATTAAAGGGAAGCCAAACCCATGTACACAGTGCTCCATTCTGCTTTCTTTCTTCCCACTCCTTCGTGTTGGAAATTCTAAAATATTAATGAAAGGATGAGAACATACTCTGATCTGGTCTCACACCCAGCCCCAGTGAGAGTGTGGCTATGATCAGGAGCTAGGAGGAAGGGACATGTCCTTTTTTTTTTTTTTTTTCCAAGCAGTGGAGCTCAAAACCAGGCTGTGTGACTTTCTACCTTAGAATGTCTGAAGGTGGTTGTTTAAGTCCGGATTTCAGGTCTGGATTCTACCAAGTGGGAATTCTAGGGGACAGGTTTTGTAACTTGCATTAAAAATATTTATTTGTGGGGTAGCAAGGTAGCTCATGGGATGATGCCCAGAAAACATTGTAGAGCAAGACCACTCCAGCAGGTCATCTCTGACCTCCATACGCATGTGGTGGCACTTACACACCCTCTAAATAAATGAGATGTAATAAACACCTCCATATATATTAAGTTGCATGCTTTATTACATTTTAACTAATCATGTGTGTGTGTGTGTTCACTCAAGTGCTACTATGTATGGAAGTCAGAGGACAGCAGTGAGAACCGTTTTCTCGCTCTGCTCTTGGTGTCCTAGGCACCAAGCTCTCATCATTGGGCTTAGCAGCTAGCCTCTCTTTCTGTTGAGCCAGCTTGCTGGTTCTGCTAGTTTCTTTTTTGAGACAGGATTTTGTGTAGCACAGACTTGCCTTAAAGTTCTTATACAGTCAGGGATGACCTTCAACTGCTGCTTCTACTGCTTCTGCCTCTCCAGTGCTATTATAACAGAAATACGCCATGATGTTTAGCTGTGATTTAATGTCCAAGGCTTTTGTTTATTTATCAGTATTGTTCTTTTGACTCTTCTGTGAACACTGGTAGTGCAAGTACTTTCAAACACAGAAGGAAAACTCTAGTTAGGTGCAACCTTTCTAATAAGAATGCTTCTTGTTTGGATGGCAGCCATTATAATGTTTCCAAGTGTTTTCCTTTTTAGAGCCCTCTCAGGGGCCAGGGAGGTATTACCACCAGCAATTTTCAGATAGACTTGAGTCTTTGTGGTGACCGCATAGACGTTGGACCGAGGGTCTCATAGCTCCACCTCACTGTGTGTTTGAGACATGGGGCACAAGAGGAGGGTTCTTTAGGCATCCAGTACAGACAGCCTGGACTGAAGCCTTGTCTTCAGAGGGGCCCCACATGCTGTCAGTGAGCTGTGCATTTGTTCATGAAAGATGAAAAAAGGGAGCGAGCCCTGGGCAGGGGGCAGAAACGGGGAGTCTTCAAAACAAAGAAAATCTCATTCTTCTCTGTTCATCCCCTTCAATTTTCTAATCTCTCCCCTCCACTCCCCCTTTCTTGTAAAGATTCAAACTCTGAAATAATTATATGAAATTAAGTCGGGAAAGGCCAGGCTTGTTTCCTTCAGATTGACATGGTAACAATTTGGGCAGTTTTCTCAGGACTCAGGGAGACAATTATTCCGAGCTTGGCTGTAGGTATCTCTCTGTTCCCCAAGCAGGAAGCTTACTCCCCACTAACCCATGTCTCTTTATGCCCCACACCTCATGCCATGACACAGCCTAACTGCCAGACAGAGTTTAAAAATGTGCTTTTATTTTTGTAAGTGCTTGAGAATTTTCTTCACTTCTGGGCACAACTACTCACTGTCTCCATGAAGAAAAGAAGAGACATAGAGGTCTGTAAACTTTCCAGACTGAATACAGATACAGGGCTGCCCTTGGCAGCTGCGCAGGGAAAGGAGGGGAGTCTGGGATTGGAGGGGGCAGGGTGGAGGTGGGGGAAGCACTTTCCATTCTCACCTGTCCGTTCTTATCTGCACATCAAACAAGATAAGCAGGCCTGGTCGTTAGCCAAGGGAACCTGTCTTCTGCGCAAATAATGCTGCTATTTTAAGAATAATAAAAATAAAGATGAGTATTTGTCACTTTTCTTACTGTGTGCCACAAAATTAATGAACCCTAACAAGTGACTGGGAGCCCATGAGTGCGAGGGAGCGCTGAACCGGAGCCAGACCGAAGCTCCCATGCTCCTCTGCGGAAGGCAAGCAGGCTCAGGCTCAAGAGAGGCCGGCCTGCCTTGACACACCATTCCTAATTATGATGCCTCTGTAAAAACCCCTGCCCTTTTGCTTCATAGGGCTTATAAAAAGCTCAGGCAAACCTCCGTCTTCCTGTGCCTCCCTGCCCCTAGGTAGGAATCCTCCCTTGCAGGAAGTGCAAAGCAAAGTTCAAAGCTTTTGTGGTCAAAAGAAAGTACGCCTGATCCAGGATAACATGATTAGGTAACAGACTAACAAGTGCCAGGGTCCCCGCATGACTGGCCAGTTTGGCCCCCTGCAGTACCAGCCTTTCTAAAAGAGATTTATCGTTTCTTGCAAACCCATACTGAGCGCATTATTTGTATTCAAAGCCATTCAAGATGTTGGGGTGCTGGGCTGTGTAGGGATGGAGACTTCTAAACAATGTTCTAAGAGATGTCGCCACAAAACACGGTGGTTAGCTAAAGGGTGAAGTTCTCGGGAGGACAAACAAGAGGTTCAGGGATCCAGAGACCTCGGTGGTTTCTATATGACAGTGAGGGTTGTTTGCACACTATAAAACAAGCCTAGGTTTCAGTCTATGGTAGCAGCAGGTTAAAGGGATCATAAATCTTTCTGGGCATTGAAGATCCATGGAAACCCCAGCCTGATGTCTTTCACATCTGTTTCAGGGTTTCAGCCTCTGCTGGCTCGCTGCTTTTTCCTGTTCACAAGCCCCATTCAAGCAACTGAGTGGCAGGTATAAAGTGATCCCCTTTGGAGCACTGGAGATGAGGGTGAGCAACCGGGCAGTAGGCAGGCCCCCAGGGCTGGCCCGCTGACACTGTAAACTGACACCGGGAATTGGTGGAGGGGAGGCGACCGGATTGACGGTGTAAGTGGGCAGCACACACAGCCTGCTGGAGGCAGGCGGTGGGTGGGAGAGGGCTGGCTGAGGTGGGTCACACGGAGATTGAATTTCAGCTGAATTAGATCAGAGCTGTGGGAAACAGCTCCTCCTTCGCACACAGCCGGTCTCATAGGAAGACGTGGGAGGGCGGCTGGGGAGACAGAGGCAGGCAGCTGCGATGGGGTACCCAAGTCAGTTCTCAGCAGCTAACAGCTAACTTAATTACTGTCTACCTCTCCCCAGTGTGCAGGCCAGACTTTGCAGGCTGGAGGCGGTTGGGGGTAGGGTTAGACAGAAAGGCTCGGTGGTGTTAAGGAAAGATGGGACAGCCAGAGTCTGCTTGTCTGTGAAGGAGGAAAAGCATGATTAGGAAGGGGTGGGAAAGGCGTGCGACGTTGAGCCCCAGCTGCCAATGGCAAACTCCACGAGAGAGTTCCGTAGCTTTCCCTCTACTCTTAGAGTTAGATACCTTACAACATTTTGTAGAAAGGCAATGTAAGCTCTCAATACTGTGCCTGCTGCTGTTTTTGCTGCCCTACGGCTGTGGACCAAGCCTCTCATTGAGCCTGCCACCATTCCAGGGAGCCAGAATACCAGCCTTCTTTAGGAAAGCCACCCAGGGAAGGAAGACGGAGGGCACATTTTAGAATTAAAGCAGAAACACTTGCAGTCCTAATAAAAGGGCACGAAGTCTGCTGACTTGAGATTCACCCCTGCAGCAGGGGTGGCAGCGCTTCCAGAAGAAGCAGGGACATTTGTTCTCTAAGCTAGCACCACAACGTTTTTCTCCAGGGTAGCCAGGGCCTGGCGTGGTAAACTCCAATTGAATCAGAGCCTTCAAATGATATTTTTTTCTCTTCCCACCACCCAGCAGGGGGCTAGAGGTAGCATTCCTGCAGAGAGCAGAGCCCGAGGCCTCCCTGGGACCCCCAATCTTCCCATTTGCACCTCAGTTTTGAGCCTGTGTCTACTGAAGAGATCACTGCTCACAAGAGGCAGATGTTAGGATGTTTCAGTGTTGCCTTCTGCATAAGGTACCTTTTCTTGGGCTGGGGAGCTCCAGGGCTTCTGTGCTATGCCTGTGCCAAGGAGAACTGCTGCCCAAGGGATGAACCGGCTGTGTAAACAGTGGTGACCAAGGGGGAAACAAGCCACTGTGCATTGCTGGACACCGGGTTTGATTTCTGAGTCTTCAGCACTCTGTTGGATGATCTGACTCACAAAATGGGACAATTAGCACCTTGACAAGAAGTCAGGCATGGTTTTGGTTTCCTTGAAAGGAGGTAGATGCCCACAAGGGTTCCTGGGAAAGAGTCGGATCATTTGCAGTGGTGCCAGGATTGTGTGTGTAGAAGCATCCCAGATCCCCTTTAGTTCCCAGAAAAAGACCCCTCGATTTAAGAACCACTGCTTTATAGTAAAGATTTTCCAAAGCTAGTTTTGGGGGCCATTGGCTCCCCTGCATCTCAGGCTCTGTCAAGTGAACAAGCCTGTCTCCTTTGGGGTACACCACAGAGAGCCTGGTTGTTGACACACACATTCAATACAAACAACCACTAGAGAGGACAAAGCGGGCAGGTTATTAGCAGGGCTCTTGATGAAGCTTGCTTTAGACGGGGCCTTCCTCCCCCATATGGTTCCATTCTGTTAGACAACCTGAGGTTGTAGCTCCTGGGAAGGCCAGGCTCTCAGAGACCATTATTAAGGAGGAAGGGAAGTAATCTCGAGCACTGCCAGCTTGATTTAGCCTGGATAAGGCTACTGAACGGAGAAGTGTGATAAGCATTATGCAAGTTCTAGATCCACAGATAGAAAAATGCCCAGCTTAGGACGGTACCAGCCCCTTTGCTGGGATAAGGAAGAGTCTCAGGGGAGAGGCACTGGTCATCATGTGTTCTGAAGAAACCAAAGACGACAGAATTCAAACGCCAGTCTGCTCTCTGGAGCCAGTGCTCAGTTGCACATTGTAGACATGCGCTGCCTACGAGAGCAGCTGACTCTGAGTATGCTGATTTCTCAAGCCAGCAAAGTTGAGAATGGTGACGACTTACATTCGACAAGTAAGACTGATCGATGCGAGGTCCACACAACGGGGCTTTACATACTCATTGTTGCTCTGTTTGTCTTCAGGCAGGATCTCAAGTACCCCAGGCTAGCCTCAAACATGCCATATAGTCAAGAATGACCTTGAACTCCCGAGCTTCTGGTCCCCTCTTCCCGAATGCTAGGACTTGAGTCTCCACATCTGGTTTGTCTCAAGTTATCTGGAAACACCTGGAGAGGTAAGGTAGCTCTAAATGAGCTCCTGTTCCCAATCAATTTAGGGGTTCAAAGGTGATGCTCCTTCACTATGATCAGGAACAGAGAGCCATTGCAAAGGTGATGCTCCTTCACTATGATTGGGAACAGAGAGCCATTGTTGAAGGCCAGGCTCGTCTATTTCCCAGGCATGGCCTCTCACATGCTCCACTGGACTGCTGCCCAGGGAGGAGCTGATGCTTTGTCAGAGAGTGAAACCACAAAGGATCTTCAACGTACTTCATTTTGAAGGATAGAAAAGAAGGAATGCATTTCTGTTTTGCTTTTTATGAAGATTTATTTATTTAATATGCCTGAGTGCTTGTGTATGCAGCACATGCATGCAGGTGCCCAAGGAGGCCAGAAGAGGATGTCTGGTCCCCAAACCTAGCTTTATAGGTGGTTGTGCGCTGCCTGGAATGGGTAATTGGGAATTGAACCCAGGTCCTCTGCAAGAGCAGCATGTACTCTTAAATGCTGTCCACCTCCCTTGCCCCAAGAATGCATTTTTGGTAAGTGCTTACTGTATCAAGATACAATGCAGCCTAGTATAGTGGCATACATCTTTGATCCCTGCACAGAGGAGGCAGAGGCAAGTGGATCTCTGTGAATTCAAGGCTAGCCTGGTCCACATGTCACGTCCCAAAGAAAGCCAGGACAAGGTAAACTCAGTATCTGTGGTTCCTCCTAGTACTTCTCACTTAGCCCCCCCCCCCAAACCTCACCAACCCAAGGCTTGAGCCTCGCTACCCTCCCCCAGCTTCTCTGTCCTATGTGACTCTACCATTTTGGCTATTGTCCTCTCTTGGCCTCGTGGTTTTTGACTCTTCTCTTGTCTTCTTTCCCCCTTCTCTCTTGCTCCTCTTCCTTCTCTTCCTCTCTTGCTTCCCCCTCCCTCTCTCCTCTCATGGCCAGGTTCAGCCTGGAACTTTTCAGATTCCTCTGACTGTTCCCTCATATACATAATATGGATAATAAAAACCTCTCCTCAACCTTGAAGCAGTCATGTCCTCATTTTTATTCACTACCTAGGAAGTTCCAGGACAGCCAGAGCTACACAACGAACCCCTGCCTCAAAAATAAAAAGAAAAAGAAAGAAAAAAGAAATATCATTTCTGCTTAAGCCTATGCTACTAAGGACAACTGCAGAGTTAAGGCTGGAGTTTCCAGATTTGTAAATATCTGTATATACACTGTATATAACCCTCAGCTGAAGAAAAACAGCTGCAGATGCCACCTTGAAACTGTTGGCATATGTTTGGTATAGTTAGAGCTTAGCGTGGTGACATCATGTGAAAATCGAGCTGTTCCCTCCTTGTTGCAAGGATGGTGCTTGTTAATTCCCAGCTGCCCTGCTAGCTTAGACCCGAAATAATCACTCAGAAACTGTATTAAGTATATCACTGCTTGGCCCATTAGCTCTAGCTTCTTACTGGCGAACTCTTCTATTATTTTAACCCATTTCTACTAATCTGTATATCACCATGTGGCAGTGGCTTACTGGTAAAGTTTCAGCATGTCTGACTCTGGCAGTGGCTCCATGGCTTCTCTCTGACTCCACCCTTCTTTCTCCCAGCATTCAGCCTAGCTTTCCCTGCCTACCTAAGTTCTTCCTTGCTATAGGTCCAAAGGAGTTTCTTTATTCATTAGTGGTAATCACAGCACACAGAGGGGACTCCCACATCATTCCCTGGTTTTCGTTCAGCTTCTGTGTCCCTTATATCTTTAGTCAAGTAGTGGCACGCTGTAGAGTAAGGAGGTGATGGCCAACGTGCTCACTGCCCTGCACTGCTTGTCACTGCATCGAACATCAGTGTTAGGTTGTTTCCACCACTGTCTGTCCCTCACTCATCCATCTGTCTATCGAGCAGCATGGCTGTCCAAATCTGGTGGGGAAGATTGGAGGAAACCTTTTGAGAGGGTTTCAAATCATAGCATTAAAGCTCTTCGGTGCTGAAGAGAGTAAGGGGCAGAGGTTCCTATTGACACGTAGGACCATGGGGAGGCATGGACAAAGAGCTTTAGTGTCCAGTGGAGAAACAGCAAGTCTCCCTGAGAGTCCCTCAGGGGGCTGGAGCAGGGAGAGGGTGGCAGACAAGGGAGACTGTGGCTGACACAGGACCGGAAAGTCACCCTGCCAAGCCCCCAGGCTGTGTGGAGCCAGAACAGGAGATGCAGTCAACTTCGAATGACAGTTGCTGGCACTCAGGAGCACTCGCTGTTCCCCAGGCTCTGTACACTAATCCTGAGAGGTGGGCAATAGAGGTGGGCAATAGAAACCTCAGTTTTCAGATTAACAAGGAGGTAAAATATCTTACCCAAGAGCATAGAGCTACAGAGGGGCCAAGTCTCTGCAGACTCCTCACGCTGACCTCTAAATCCACGAGAAGCTGCCGGCCCACTTAGTACCTGGGTGGGAGGACAGAGAATCAGGAATCAGGGCAGTGTGACTTGAGCTGGGCTCTGAAGATTGACTCAGACTTGCCTGGAGAGCTTGTGCCCATCTCTCCGACCTTAGGCCAAACAGTGTACTAAAAAATCAGCATTTTCACATCCAGAATGCACTGCTGTGGAAAGGGACCATACTGGTGACACTTGTCAGTGTGAACTTAACACTAAACATAACACTTGGTACACAGCAAATACTCATTAAATATTTATGGAATAAAGTGTATGTTAAGTCTGTTGTTGGTGGTTCATGCCTTCAAGGCCAGCACTCAGAAGGCAGAGGCAGACAAATCTTTGTGAGTTCGAGGCCAGCCTGGTCTACCGAGCTAGTTCCAGGACAGTTAGGACTACAAATAGAAACCCTGTCTCAAAAAAAGTCTATTAATGTCTATTAATTTATTGATTTTTAGCCACTAATTTTATTATCAAGAAATAATATTCCACTTCTTCAAAACTGTGCTAATTTTTCCTTTTCTGTATATGATAGGATTTCTTATAATCTAAGCTAACCTTGACTTTGCTCTGTAGTCAAGGATGACCTTGAACTTCTGATATCCTGCACTCTCTACCTTCGAAGCACCAGTATGGATGTATGCAGCATCATGCTGGGTTGGTTCTGTTTTTGGACTCAAACCCTGAGCTTTGTGCCTGTTAAACAAGAGTCCTAACAACTGCGCTGCATCCCTTGATCTGCTTTTCCTCTGGAGTTATAAATAAACAAAGCAATGCATTCTACTAGCCTTGGGACCCTTGGAAGTCTGTGACGTATCCGTAAAAGCCAAAACTTATAGAATGGTATCTTGTTCTACGTTTACTAAGCAATGGATCTGCGGCTCACACGTTCCATTTGCAGTCTCCACATTGGCTTTGCATAACATGTGCGCTGTCCAATTCAGAGACTATGCAATTTCCCTTCCTTTTCAGTTAAAAATAATTTAAAGCGAGTGTCCTACGTGTGTATCATTTTCTCATGGAAAGGACCAGAAGTTGATTATATTAGACTTTGGAGCCCCTCCCAACTGGGCACATAATAAAAATAAGAGCTCCAGAGAAGGAGTTTGGCCAATGGCAGAAATGCACAATGCCTTAAGAAATTGTTCAATGTTGCTTTCCCTTTGCAGAGAGAGAGAGAGAGAGAGAGAGAGAGAGAGAGAGAGAGAGAGAGAGAGAGAGAGAGAGAGAGAGAGAAATGTGTTTTCTGTCCAGCCAGGGAATCAGGAAAAGCCTTGTGGACTCTGTCCATCAACACTGATAAGCTATGACATCAGGGGACAAAAAGCCTGCCCATCTGCTCCACCTACACTGGGTCCTTCAGTCTGCGCTCCCTGAAGAAAGTCATGCAGCCCAAACAGAGAAAGATGAACATGAATGATCTCCTATTTGGACTTTCAGGCATCGGGGCATCCATATATTTTGAGCTTCCTTCAACCTTGTTTACCTGGGTTTAAACCTCTTTGTAGTTTACAGAGTGTGTGGTAGGAGCATCTCAGTATAATTAGCACATCTTAGTGCTTTATTGTTCGGAAACATACAACTGTCTCCGGGCAGGGTTCTAGTTCTTTATTTGGCTCCCATAATCCCTTTCTGACGTGAGGAGAGTTGTTACCATTCTATTACAGAGCAGGGGACTGAGGTTCAGGGAAAGTTCTAGGTCATGTGACTTGCGTGGGGGCACCCATGAAGAATAAAGGAACAAGAGCTTGAACCCAGTTCAAAATTTCATGCCCACCCCCATTCTGTCCCCTCAATAGCTTCATTAAAGAAAACGAGAAACTTGCTGTTCGCCATGAGCTAATTTTACATATATGATTTCTTTCATAATCTTCACGATAGAGAGCTATTATCGGGTAAAGAAATTAAGATAACAAAAGGACCAATAACGCGTTTATTCAGTGGTTGGGCCCTTTCACTGAGAGCTAAAACCCTGGGGTGACAAGTGTTTTTCTAACTATCAGGTTACTGAAATGTCTTCAGTGTGCAAAGCCAAGCAGAATATGCCACAGAAGGAGCTTATTGGTCAAAAAGCGAGCTCAACACTCCCATCCCCCCATCCAAAGACGATTTTCTTCCCTTTCAGAAAAACTCATTAGGAACTGTATCTGTGCATGGCCACCTGTGAACGGACTGCAGAACGCCGTAACCCTTTCCCCACAGAATGTCAGTTCTGATGCTGTTGGTACTGGCCAAGGAGAATGCTGGCTGTTTTTAACAGGAGAAATTCCAGATCTTTCCTGAAGTCTGTCCCTCAGGGGAAATGAGCTCTGTCCTTAAAAAAAAAAATCCACAGAAAACCTGGGAAAGAATAAAGACATCGGAGTGGAGCGAGCCTGGGCAGAAGAGCTACCTGGTCGGCAGGCTATCTACAGCTCATCTTGGTGGTTACTGGGGAAATTGTGTGGACAGGGTATCGTATGGTTATCACACAATCTTCTCAAGTTTCGTGCCCATCCTGCTCACAAATGCTCTGAATATCAAGAGATGCATTTCTGTGAGATAGCCATTCAAAGGGTCGTTTTCCCAGCTGCTGCAATCTATCTTAAACACTTACCTTTTCACCCGGATGTGAAGTGCACAGGTCAATAAGGGCTGTTTTTAAAAAGGGGTGGTGAGGGGAGCGCTTTATAAAAAGCCCAGCAAAGGAAGAACATCAAGGTTGGGTAGTCTCTGGGGACTGAGGTAGGAGACACAGCCCGGGATGTTAGGAGGCTGGAATAAGGCTGGCCTGTACCTGGAGCTTTGTGCTGACCTGAGCATCACCCAAGCACTTCCCACCACATACATGGATAGATTCTTTGCCTGGCTGCTTTGCCATTTTTCTGTAAGGAGCCAAAGTGAAAACCTCAACGAGGAAAAGAAATCCGACTTGGAGGGTTTGGACTTGGTGAACCATCATTGCCTAGCTGAATCCTACACGATTTCCCAGCATGCATGTGCAGTTCCTGGGAAGCACTCCTACACGACAAAGTTGCAATTTGCCTACAAATGACCTCTAAGCCTTTTCTCACTCTCAGGTCTGCAACGCAGAGGTTCTCTGCTGAGATAATTCTGGAAGACTTCCAAGGGCGGGAGGGGGTGTTGAAAGGGAATGCTAAGTGGGAAAATCAGAGGCCCAGGTGGTCCTAAGTTCCTGCTGGGTCCTGCTGGGTCCTGGGGCAGCTTAATTGAACCAGAGGTCCAGGGGTGTTGAGGAGAGGAAGTCTCAACACGTGAGGCTGCCCCTTGCTTGCCCAGGCAGAAGGACTGTGTAGTGTTTGAAGTTGGGCGGGTGGGTTTCAGGAAGCTGGCGGCATCAGATTTCCATTAGCCCAGACAGAGGCACCGGTGAGGCAGGTTCACACCAAGACCCGGTAACAATTAAGCCTTCTGCTGCTGGACCTCACCCTGGGGTGAGGCTCTTCTCTTCCTTGCCCATGGGACTTGAAGTCGCACTAGTTTCCTTACGGTTCGATTTCCTGCAGACTCCCGTTGTCTCATGTCTAACCTGAGGCCCCTCGTTAGACCACACAAATTGCCCAAAGTGTCTCCAGCCAGCCAACCCTGCAGCAGACCCCAGTGTTCCTAGAGAAAGACGTATCGCTCTGAAATGTGAGATTTCCTTCCTGTGTAAACAGTCGTATTACCCAGACTCTGAGCCATAAAGATTTGGGGGACATGAAAGAATTGTACATTCATACCCCAAAGCATTTAAGTTATTTTCTTTCATATTTTAAAGGGTTGATTTAGAATGATTATCTCCGTTTTCAGTGATGAGAGAGGTACACTTGTGACTGTAACATGAAGCAGAAGATTATCTTTTAAGATTCTTTTAAAATTTTGGTTTTTTTCTAAAGACAATTGCATTAGCTTCTAGAAGAAATGAGGTCAGAGAAGATTATTTTTGAGCTGAATCTTGAAAAACAGGAATTGTGTTTGTGTGTTTGGGGGGTGTGGCTAGAGTAGCCAGTAGGGAGAATGAAAAAAAAAAAAACCGACACCAGAAATGTGAGCATTTTTTCTAGTGTGTGTCATGGCTTCAGCACCACCAATGCAATGGGAAGAAAAATGGCCTCTAAGATAACTCTTGCCTGGCTCACTTCAAAGTGGAAAACCGCACCCAGGTAAGAGACCTGCTGATGCGGTTACATCCCTGAAACCCAACGCAGGATGAAAATGTTGAATTGCATCTGACCGGCCCGTTTTCTGAATGCCCAGCTTAGCCTTGGAGATCTGAAGTGGGTGCCAAACGCTTACCTTAGCATAAAGTAGGGTGAGACCATCGAATACAAAACCCATGGCTGTCACAGAGTGTTGCCTACCTCAGTAATTTATAGGCTATCTGTGTCTGACAGCTTCTGGTGATCCCCACCCTGGAGACCTGAACTATTTTTCTCACATGTCACACAGCTGGTTGGGGGGGGGCACATTGTATCTGACAGAACAAGACACCATGATACTGAATATCACTTGCCTGGGAAAGTTTTAAATTAAAACTTTGAAATACATTTTCTACTGAATGGATATGTCACTTTGGAGCCATTGTACACTGAATTGGGAGCCATCTGCAATGTAGATCTTTTTTTTGTTGTTGTTGTTGTTTGTTTGTTTTTCGAGACAGGGTTTCTCTGTAACTTTGGAGTCTGTCCT
Organism: Arvicola amphibius; assembly: GCF_903992535.2. Lineage (NCBI taxonomy): Eukaryota > Metazoa > Chordata > Mammalia > Rodentia > Cricetidae > Arvicola > Arvicola amphibius. The sequence continues at coordinate 62,781,930 of NC_052057.2, forward strand.
GGAACTAGCTCTTGTAGACCAGGCTGGCCTCGAACTCACAGAGATCCGGTGCCTCTGCCTCCCCAGTGCTGGGATCAAAGGCGTGCGCCACCACCGCCCGGTTAACGTAGATCATTGAAAACATGGTATGACTAAACCTTACAACCCACACAGGTAACGTTTACTTATGCAGTATCCGTGATCAATGCTATTCACATGAAGTTTGATGAAAGATTAGGAAGGCTGGGGATGGTGAGATGCTTAGGGTTGGCAGAAGGTCACACACACAACATTCCTCATGGGTCTGGTGAGAAGTGTCATGAGTCACTTCTCTGGCAAGTTCTTGGATACTGTTAGTGTTCCCAACTGGGGCATCGTAAGTCCTTCGTGCAGCATGGATCCCGGGGCAGACGGAAGTCATACTCCCAGGGCATGCTCACTAGTTCTGACAGCTGAGCTGGGCACCAACTCTCTTCCCCCTTCCTGTTCACATTCTATCTGAGAAGGGAGCAAACATGACTGAATTCTGCTGACTTTTCCCCTGTTAAATGAGTTCTTGATTTAGAAAAGAAGAGAATGATGTCTTTTGTACTTCCAGAAGAAACAACCGTGGCTAAGGGTGGAAACCCTTTCAAAGAACATCTCCTGTCCTGTGGTGACACAACCCTGTAACTCTATCACTCAGGGGGCTGAGGCAGGATGCGTGTTCTGGGCTGGGCTACACTATGTAGTTTTAAAAAACAAACAAACAAACAAACAAACAAAACATAACAAAACCCTAAAACCCAAATTAAAAACAACAAGAAGAAGAACAAAAAAGTCTCCCCTGTAACATAAAAAAGCAACCACCACCAACTAAAAGGTAGCTTTCATCACTGTCTTTGGAAACTGCCCGTTTCTTGTAAAACTAAAAATACGTGGAGCAAGGCTTTTTCCCTGATGTTTCACGTGTGTAGGTTGTGCACTTGGCCGTCTTTATCCACTTCCTTTATCCCCTTACCCTCTGTCACATCCGCAGAAGTCCCCGTTTCACCGGCATGATCTTCTCTTCCCCCAGTTCCACATAGGAGAGTAAACAGGTTTGATGGATTGATTGAGTTTGAGATGGGGTGTCATAGAGCCCTGGCTGGTTTCGAACTTCCTATGTAGCCAAGGATGACCTTCCCATTCTCCTGCCTTTACCTCTTGAGTACTGGGGTTATAGGCCTCCTCCTCCACCGTGCCTGGTTTATGTGGAGCTGGGGATCAAACCCAGAGCGACAACCATTTGAGGGGAGCACTGTTACTGAGCCATAGCCCAACAGCCAAAGACTTGACCAGCTTCCTGGCTCCCAGGACGTGTGGCTTGTTATGGGATTGGCATTTGGAGATTTTGACAGCACACGGCACTTGACATACATTAAATCCAAGGTACATTATTGTATTCTTTTCTAAGAGGTTCATATTATCTCTTGCTCGAATGTCATGCAAACGGAAAGCATACTTTCTTGCCCTATTTTTTGTTTTTTATTTTTGTTTTTAGCTTTTACCCATTTTAACAAAGTCAAATTATTCCTCACTGTAGAAAAAAGTAAAATTTCAACTAACTTGAAAAAGACTCACAAATTTGAAAATATTTTAAAAAGTATCTCTATTCATAATCTTCTTTCTACTTCATAACCTCACACTTAGGTTTTTCCAAGAATTCAAAGCTTGACTGAGGTGGGATTTTTTTTTCCCCTTCATACTTGCTTTAGTCGGCGCCCTGTCTTATATATGTTTGAAAATAAGTTGTTGTATACTGTATTCTATTTTAAAAGATGCTGGTGGTTTTCAAATTTACCTTTAGTCTCTTGACTATTGAAGATAGCTGTGTGGCATGCAAATGACAGTAATTAGAGAGCACCATAACATCATTAATAGCATGATTCATATTTATGAAGCACTAATTTCATGTGAATACCAAAAATATACACTGATTATACTGTTCACATTTCCAATTGAGCAAATAAACAAAATAGCTAGCAAGAGAATTTATTTTATAGCAGGGAAGTAATGTATTATGTGTCCTTTCTCGTGACTCAGCCTGTGAAGGACCACAGCTATGTGACGTTGCTCCTTTATATAGAAAGAATGACATACTTTTAAGCAATGAGGAGGTCAACTGCTCATTTCTTCTGAAACTTTTGGGGACACAGTTTTATGACACAGGTTAGGGGACAGGTAGAGAACAGGGTACGGGACTCGGGACTGTAGAGGGTTTTTGTGATATGGTTATCTGCCTGAGACCCCGAGAGTGCCGTGAAGGGGTTTAGTCAGCTCCCTGCGGTTGTCAGCATCTCTGGCTCCTTGACTGGTTTCCTGCCCCTCCGTGAGCGAACAGTCTCTTTTGAGGAGAGACATATCCTTAGGTCCTTCGGTCTCTTTTAGATTTATTTCCTCCTGACATTTATCATTTCCTTCTCCACACTTTTAGCAGCTTAGCTGGACAGTATCTTGGGTAAAGATGACGTGGATAAAAGAAAGGAAGTTTTATTTCTCCTCTACTCGATACTGTTTTTTCCTTGTACAGGTATATTTTTCTTCAGATTGCGTTCCATTTTTGTTGATACATGTTATATTTCACATGTGTGTGGGTTTAGTGTGCTTGCGCTTTACTCTGGCTCACTGTGAACATGAGATTTGCTAGAGTAACACAGAGTCATCAATGCGTTGTGTCAGGTGCTGCTTTGAAAGAAAGGGGCTGATGAAGCCAGCAAGATGCTCCGTGGTAGAGGAGTTTGCTGTCAGTCCTCAGGACCTGACTTTGAGTCCCAGAACAGGCAAGACAAGGACTTGACAATTGAGGTGTATCTCCAGCTCCTACTTCACAACATTTGCTAAAAACTATTTTGGAACAAATTTAATATTTGTACTCAAGCTAGTTGATGAGACTCATAAGAATCTGGTTTTGAGCCAGATGTGGCAGCACACGCCTTTAATCCCAGCTCTCGGGAGGCAGAGGCAGGTGGATCTCTGTGAGTTCGAGGTCACCCTGGACTACATAGTGAGTTCCAAGACAGTCAGAAGTACTTAGTGAGACCCTGTCTCAAATGTTTGTTTCTTTTTAGAGACAAGGTGTCTAGCATAGACTAACCATGAACTCCCTATGTATCTAGGATAACCCTGAACTTCTGATCTTCCTGCCTATACCTCCTGAGTGCTTGCACCCGCCTGTTGTGCCCACTGTCTGCAGTGTTCTCTACCACCCAGGCTGCATTCCCAGCTCTGACTTAGTTTACTGTCACTTTATGTCTGACCAAAGTGTGCAACTCTGCTTGGCCATTCATCGAATACATCAAGTAATTAATGACTTTTGGTTCTTTCCAGAAGTGAACGCCGTCAAAAACCGATCTGCCCGGAAAGAAGGATGATAAGAAAAGAGAGACCAGGTGGACAACAGAGGAAGCTGTGGACTAGCAGTGCTCTCTCAAGACGGCCATGTGGCTCAGTCCATAAAATCCTTGCTTGATATGCATGCTGATATGCGTGTGGACTCCTGGCACCATGTTAAAAGCTGGCCATGGCGGCACATGCTTGTAACCGTGCGCTGGTATGGACAGGAAGATCCCGGGAGCTCACCGGCCATCTATTCCAGGGTCAATGAGAGACCCTTTCTCAAACAGTAAGATGGAGAGTCATAGAGGAAGCTATCAGACATTGACCTCTGGCCTCCATATCCAGTGCTCACACACAGGAAAACCACACACACAAACATGTACACGTGCATACATCACACGCATGTGCATGATTGCACATGCAAACACACAAAAATGTGAATCTAGGCTATGCATGTGGGAGAGAACAGACAAATATTTGTCCTTCTGAGGTGGCTTATTTTGTTTTCCTGTAAAAGATCACCACTAGTGGGTGTGTATTCAAAGGGCTCCAAGTCGGCATCCCACAGGCTGCAATCACCTACTGCCATGCTGAACTCGGCCTCAGTTACAGCACCAGCAGAGAGGGCTGCCACTGAGCCCTGGCCTCCTGTGCGTCCCCAGACAGGTGATGTTTCTTGCCTTGCCTCAGCCGCCTCTGCTGTAAAATGGGGAGAACTATCCCACGCTCCCTAATAACCATGACAATGGACTAACAACAAAATGGCAATCTGTGACGGAGCATAGTAAGAGTAACCCAAATGGGGCCCAAAGAGGACAACCCGGTGAAAATGGAGTCCTCCTGGGCCAGCACCACAAAATGCCCTGATTTTTCCTGGTGCTCAGGAAGTCTATGGGAATCTCCTCATCTCTTCCCCAGCTGTCCACCCTCACAGTTCCAGGCTTCTCCTGTGGATCTGGTCTTGTCCTCCTTGCTTGGTGGCTTCTTGTGGGCGTGTCTCAGCTCTTCCACAGTGCTCTGAAGCCCTGCAGGCTTGAGCGGGGGTGGTTTGTTTATTATTAGTCTCCTTGGGCTGATATAACAAAATACCACAGTTGGTGGCTTAAGCCACAGAAATTCTTTCTCTTGTGTTTCTGACTCCAAAATTCCAGGGCCGGGCATTGGTAGGGTTGGTTTTTCCCATGGCCTCTTTCCTCGACTTGCTGATGTCTCTCCTCTCCTGGGTCTTCAGACTATCCTTCTCTTGGATGTATTAATATACCAATCTCCCCTTTTAAGAATATCGGTCTTATTAGATTAGAGTCCTGCCCTGATGGTTGGGTTTTGTCAACTTGACAGAAATCTGAAGTCATCTGGGAAGAGGGAACTTCATTTGAGAAACTGTGTCCAGTAGACTGGCCCGTATGCAAGCCTGTGGGGCATTTAATTACTGATTGATGTGATGAAGTCAAGCCCACTGTGAATGGTGCCACATCTAGACAGGAGTCCTGGGCTATACAAGAAAGCACACTGAGCAAGCCATGGGGAGTAAGCCAGTAAGCAGACCCCTCCATTGCTGGAGAGCAATCTTTGTACACTGTAAATGTATGTTATCTCATCGGTTAATACAGAGCTGACTGATCTATAGCTGGGCAGGAGAACCAGACAAGGAAAATACTGGGAAGTAGAAGGTCGGAGTCAGAGGAGTCGCAAGCAAACACAGAGAGAAGCCAGATGGCCATGCTGTACTGAGAAAAAGTACCAAGCCACACAGCAAAGCAAAAATAAGAAATATGGGTTAATTTCAATGTAAGAGCTAGTTAGTTATAAACCTGAGCTATCAGCTGAGCATTTATAATTAACATTGAGTCTCCATGTTGGTTATTTGGGAGAGGCTTACAGAACAGAAACTTTTGCCTACTCCATGGCCTCTGCCTTGGTTCCTGACTCCAGTTTCTAGCCTTGAGCGCCTGCTCTGACTCCCCCATAATGGACTATGGTATGGGAGTGTATGCTAAATAAACCCTTTCTTCTCCCATGTTGCTTTTGGCCATGGTGTTTTATCAGGGTAATAGAGAGCAAACTAAGATACATGTCTATTACCCCATTTTCCCCACCTCTTTAATTGAATTGTTTTTATTTGTGTGTGTGAGTTTGTACATATGATATAATGTATGTTGTATATGCATGTGTGTACGGGAGTGCACACCTCTATTTGCATGTGTGGGACCAGAAGATATCAGATGTCCTCTATCATTCTCCCCCAAGACAGAGTCTCTACTGGATCAGCCAGTCTCGGCTGCATCCTGCTCCCAGCATTGGGGTTATAGGTGTATTTGCAGCCATGTCAGGCTTCTCATATGGGTGCTGGGGACTCGAATCTAGGTATTCATCCTTGTTCAGCAAGTGTTCTTACTCACTGACCCATTTCTCCAGCCCATAATGACCTCTTCAAAGTTCTTGTCTCCAGGTAGAGAGACCTGCTCAGGTACTGCGCAGATGAATTTCCGGGGAGCCACAGCTTAACCTGTAACACTTACCGGGGTGGTTTGGAGAAGAGGATGGTCAGCTCACCTCTGCTGCCTACTGTCAATGACCTGTCCCATACAACAGGAGTGTTCCGCTTCAGCTGGGCTTACTATTCTTACAAAATGATACTCCTGGGAAGCATGGCTTAGACAAAGTCACAGGGGAGAAGGGCAGATTCTGCTTGTTACTTACTGCGGCAATGCATCCAGAGCTTGGCACACAGGAAAGGCATGCTAGCTGACGTTGGTCTCACCATCAGCACACCATCATGGTGACCGTGGTTGCTATGCACAGCAAACTCTGTGAGAACAGGGCCAGTTCTCAAAACATGTTGTCCGGTCTTTCTTGGTGTTCCCACCATATCCCCTCTGAGGCTCCTTCTCTCATCTCTGAAAAGTGCTGTTAGTTGCTGGGTGGGCTGCTTTCCACCTGCAATCCCACACTGAGGAGGACCAGGAGTCAAGACCATCCTCAGCATATAACAAGTTTGAGGCCAGCTGTTTGAGAGGCTGTCCAGACCATGTCCAAAACAACAACAACAACAACAACAACAACAACAAAGACCTGAGTTAGAATTTACATTTATTTGTTGTTATATGTGTGTGTGGAGGTTAGGAGACATCCCCGAGAGTCTGTTCCCTCCTTCCTTCATGTGCGTCCAAGGTTTCAAACTCAGATCTTCAGGCTTGCTGGCATGTGACTGTCCCTACTGGGTCTTCTTTCTGGCCTGGAACTAACACTTGCTGAGTGCTTGGTGTGTGTGAGGTCCTGGCGTAGTCATACAGAATAGTCATACAGAGTATTTCCCTTTAACCTTCAAACCAACCACGTGAGATGGGCACTATTTTTGTCCTCTTTTTTCCCCCATATGAATAAACTAAGGTAACTGTGGTCAAGGTCAGACAGCCAACATACAGCAGAGCTCAGATTATGCCTTCCTCACATTGGAGGTACCAATCAACATTTTATTTTCTCTCTTTCATGATGATGAATATGGTGACCAATCCCAACCATAACTGTCGTAGTGGTGCAAACTGAGGCTGGAGGATCACAAATTTGTAGAATGAAGCGGCGGGGCCGTGTCCCGCCACCCGGCCACCGGCTAGCTTTACACCCGAAATAATTACACGGAAACTGTATTCTTTTAAACACTGCCTGGCTCATTATCTGTAGCCTCTTATTGGCTAATTCTCACATCTTCCTTTAACCCATATTTAGTAATCTATGTAGCACCACGAGGTGTGGCTTACCAGGAGAGATCTTAACCTGCGTCCATCTCGGAGAGGAGAAACATGGAGACTCACTATGGTGACTGCCTGAAGCGTCTCCCCCACTCTACTTCCTTGTTCCCACAATTCTGTTCTGTCTACTCCACCTACCTAATTTTCTGTCTCTTAAAGGGCCAAGGCAGTTTTCTTTATTAATTAACCAATGAAAGAAACATAGACAGATAACTCTCCTCCATCATTTCCCCTTTTTCTGTTTAAACAAAAAAGAAAGGCTTCAATTTTAACAGTTACAATATTTAAATCTATTTTATCTTTTATCATAACTAAGGAAAACTATAACTATTGAACCATTCTTCAACTTCATCAAAGACTCCAGAAGGATATAAGACTACCTAAGTAAACAAGAAGTAAGTAACTTTCAAACTCTAGAAATGACAGAGACAACTCGCTGCCTGGACAGTCACCCAAAGTTCCTCTGTACCGTTGGGGCATCCATCTTCAGCCTACAGGCCCATAAGTATCCAGCAGACATTTCCATGAAGCAGGAAATTCCAAAGACAGTTCAGTCACTTTCTGCTGTGTCCTGCAGAACGTCTCGCAGACTCTTTAATGAATCAGGAACCCCAAAAGGCCATCTCACCTTTAGGCAAGTTCAGCAGTCCTCTTTCTGTGGGTTCCTTGTGTCCAGTTTATGCAACAGTCCAGCCAAGAGCAGTTTCTTGCCCAAATGGCTAACAAACTCCATAAGTAGCCTCTTCGATGCCCATCTTCCTCTCGAAGTAGATTGGTGCTGCCAGGAGCAGACGTGTCTCATTGTCATGAAAAACCCTAAGTTATTAAAACATTAAATGCCATAATCTGCAGTCTTTGAAAGATATGAAGAATGTCTATCTAACTGAAATATATCTCTACATATCTAGAAAATCTAATAACATGACTACAAGCTTAACTATTATCGATGATTATCCATTAACAACCTATATTTCCTAATTATACATTACAGTTTTTAAAATGAACTACAATCACAATAGCTTAATCAAGATCAGAAATACATATACATATAACAAAATTGACCTTAAAATCTATACCAATGCAAATTCATATCTATATCATCTCCCCCTTTAAATGTAAAAGAACATTTATAAACAATATTTGGGAAAATGGGCGTAGTTTTTTCTCTCCAAACTGCTTCCTGCTGAATGGGAGCGTTGTTAATTTAGGTCTTTTATGGTATAACCTGTCTGCTAGGTTCATCTCAGTCGGCAGTTGAGCGAAGTAATTTTTTGAGGGTGTTCACAGCAACCTTTCAGGAGGGCGTGGTCTATCATACCATATTGGGATAGAAGCAATCCACAGAGTCTCGTCCTCTGTGAAAACAAAAGAAGAAACTCTTTTCCAAAGCATCATGTTCTTAGATCCAAATCCTGAAGTCATACCGTTAAGATGTCCATTCTGGTCTAGACTGGCAGCCCATATAATGAAATGTCTCTCTGTATTTAGCTCCTTTACAGTCAAAAATTTCAAAGAAAACACAATAAAATACATCATCCAGACTCTCTGTGAATTTTCCATTTTTACGTGGCTTATTTTTACTCTATCACTTACTTTATTCTGTCTCTTTAAAGGCTTTACTTTTTTTTTTAAAGGCATTAACTTTATTTTCTATATTTTTTCTTCTCTTTCGCTCTCAAGCCTACGTACATTTATCCAACATTGTGACCCATTTAAAGGCCTTCTATGTCTGAATCTTTCCTATTGTGAATCTGTAATTTTTTTACTATCCAGGAGCACTTCTTAAAAGGTTAAGCACTTCTTAAAAACTTAAGTTGCGCCAGGTGGAGGTAATACGGTACAGCCTGTTTACAGCCAAGTCTAAACCTTAACTGTGCTGTTATTATGGTAATTACGATAGACCTGCCTGAGGTCAGCACAGTTTAGCATGGTGGAGCAGAGCCAGAGCTGCTACTGCCTCAGTCATGGCGGCAGAGCACCAGGAAGCAGCGTTTTAAAATGACTCAGCTTTTTCTCTGCCGCTATTGCCAAAACAGGAAATCTCTCTACGGCACGTCCAGGCAAACAGCAAAAAGCTGTGTTAAACTCTCTCTCTCCTTTATTTAAAGCCCTCTCAGGTTTTTAAGTGGATTTAGTCACCACGTTGGAGCGCCAATCTGTAGAATGAAGCGGCGGGGCCGTGTCCCGCCACCCGGCCACCGGCTAGCTTTACACCCGAAATAATTACACGGAAACTGTATTCTTTTAAACACTGCCTGGCCCATTATCTGTAGCCTCTTATTGGCTAATTCTCACATCTTCCTTTAACCCATATTTAGTAATCTATGTAGCACCACGAGGTGTGGCTTACCAGGAGAGATCTTAACCTGCGTCCATCTCGGAGAGGAGAAGCATGGAGACTCACTATGGTGACTGCCTGAAGCGTCTCCCCCACTCTACTTCCTTGTTCCCACAATTCTGTTCTGTCTACTCCACCTACCTAATTTTCTGTCTCTTAAAGGGCCAAGGCAGTTTTCTTTATTAATTAACCAATGAAAGAAACATAGACAGATAACTCTCCTCCATCACAAATTTCAGGCTATAAAATTCAAGTCCAGTAGAGGAGCCTTTCTCAAAACAAAAAGTAAGAGGGCTGGAGAATCAGCTGTTGTTCTCAGCTCTTGGAGATGAGGCTGAATGGTCAGCTCTTGGAGACGGAGGCTGGATGGTCAGAAGTTCAAGGCCATTTTAGCTGCAAAGTGAGTTTGAGGCTGCCCAAGTCTGCATAAACTAAGCTCTTAAAAAAGTGAAACACAGGGTTGGGATGTAGCTCGGTGGTGGAGTGCTTGCTCTCAAACAAAAGACCCTGGGCTCAACCCCCAGGAAAGAAAACAAATGAACAAAAGTCCCTCGTTACCTCAAGTCCCACTGACCCTTTTCCTGCTCTCATTCAGAGCAAAGCTCTCTACGCTGAAGAGATGCTCATCTCATTTTGTCTTCATCTCACAAGAAGAAGGCTTTCCCCTTCTTTCCTGAGAAACAGCTCTTACACAGAGAAGCAAACACCCACCCAGCCCAGCCTGACCAGGGCTCTGCCTTTTCCATCAGTCCTAGCGCCCTTTTTTCAGCTTTTCCCTGCCTTCCCGGAGTCTCTTGGCTCTGCTCCTCTGCGTAGCCTTGCTCCCTCCATTCTAACACTACATGTCAATGCTACAGGGAGTCACATGCAGGCCCACGCCTTAAACACCATCAAGGGTGGCCAGTCCCTTAGTCTGGCTGCAGCTTGGCCTGTCCCTGCAGCTTCTCACTCATGCATCCAGTTACACAGATCCCTTGGCCACCGACAGCTGAAACCGACTTCTCAAACTCAACTTGACATGAGATTCTTATTGTTTTATTTTTCTTTTTATTTATTCCTATCTCATTCAATGCATCCCAAGTGAAGCCTCTCCTCCCTCCACTCCTTCACCACTGCTCCCCCCATCTACTCCTTCATTTCCCTTGAGGAAAAAAAAAAGCAGACCTCCCAAGGGATATCAACTGAACACAGCATAACAAGTTACAATAAGACTAGGTACAAACTCTCATATCAAGTTGGGCGAGGCAACCCAGGAGGAAAAGGGTCCCAAGAACAGGCAAAAGAGTCAGAGACACCCCCACTTCCACTGTTAGGAGTTCCACAAAATCCCCAAACTAACAACCACAGCATGGCACAGACCCATGCAGGCTCCATGACTGCGCTTCAGTCTCTGTGAGCCCCAGGAGGAGTCCTGTTTTGTTGTTTCTGTGAGCTGTGTTCTCATGGTGTCCTCAACCCCTCTGGCTCCGACAATCTTTCCTCCTCTCTTCCACAGGGTTATTGAGGCTCGTAATGTTAGTGCATCTGCTCCCATCAGCTGCCCTAGGAAGCCTCTGCATGAGATTGTTGATGCTGCCTTCCCTTTCTTTTCCCGCCAAGCTCTCTCCTACTTTTTCTCTTCCTTACTCAAGGAATGTTTCCCAATTTTTCATGATTGTTCCGAACAAAAGTCTAGGACCTGTTTTTTAAGTCTTCATGTTCTTCTTTCTTGTATTCATTCAATAGAGTCCCACTAAAGGATTTATTTCTAAACTACATCTCAGGGCCAGAGAGCTGGTTCAGTCAGTAAAGGAACTTGTTATGCAGGTTTGATCCCTGGATGCCATAGTGAGAGACAAGATTCTTGTAACTTATCTTCTGACCACTACACATGCACCATGGTGTACACACACATATACACACACACTATAAAGCACACCATAATGATCAAATTTAAAGTATGGCTTGTCTTAAAAAATAAAATATAGCTTAAGTCCATCTGTCTCAAATTTCATTCTTGGAATTAAAATAGAATCCAGAAATTTAGACCCAGCTTACAGAGATCCCTGAGGGCTAACCCATCCCTCCCTTTCCTCTAGAACCTTCAGTGTGGCTAAAATTTCTCTTGTTCATCGTGTATAGGGCACACCCTATTCCCCAAATACATCAGACTTGTTTCTGTCTCAGGACCTTTGCACTTGCCCTTCTCTGTAACCTTTTCCCCTTGATCAGAGTTGGCTACTTAAGGTTCCCATCTCAACTGCAATGCCACCTCAGGGAAGACTTCCACAAACACACTGTAACTCTATTCTCCCTGTTTCTCTGTTGGTTACAAAGTGTCTTGCTGGCTCAAACTTAACAAGGAACTAATTTAAGACACAGGTTCATGCAGTGCAGGCTAGCCTTGAACTCCCGATTTTCTGGTCTCCACCTCCCAAGTGCAGGATCACTGGGCTTGGTTTGTCTCACTGATCATTAAGACACCAGAGACATTGGCTCAAAGCTATGCAAGGCCCATTGATGCCACCAGGGATTCAGGTTCTCTTTCGCTTCTCTTGTGTCCGTTATGACATCGTGAATTTCTTTCAGGATCACAGGATAGCTGCCTTGTGTCTGGGTTCCCCGTAGGAAGAGAAAATTAAATGGTCAAAGTCCTTTCTTAGGCGGCTCTGCAGTTTCTTGGAAGGGAAGCCCTGCCCAGCGTCTCTACCTAGGGTCACAGATTCCCTGCCCAGCATCTTTACCTAGGGTCACAGATGTATCAGACTGCTGCCCCTAGCAGTAAGGGAGGTCAGGGAAGAGAGCTGTCATCTTTCTGCTGTGGACACTCGACATTAGAAGGAGAAAGGGAGATATGAAGGAAACAGTCAGGGAAGCCCAAGCACATTCCATGTGTCCATTTTCATAGGCTCCCTAGTCTGCTTCTAACAAGTTACCTGCTTACTTCGCTTTCATAACTTATGGCTGTTAGGAATTTTCCTAAGGCGAGCTCTCTGCCGACGCAAAAATCCCAATCAAGCCAAATCACAACAAGCCAAATTAAAAATATCCAGGTTTAATGGGATTCCTGAGCTCTCGGGTGGGGACTGGAAAGCTGCAAACACGACGGGGGGGGGGGGGCGGGCTAACCACGCGGAAACTTTCCGGGGAAGCAGTTTAAATAGACTGGGGAGTGGTCAAGATTTTTGTTGGCTGTCTTGACACTCTTCCGGGGCTTGGTGGGCACAGGGACGGGGGCCTCCAAAGATGGAGGCCAGAGACAGGGACTTGGGACTTACAATGGCATGTTCATATATGGTCAGATAAAGAAGAATAAAGGTGCTTTTTCATGCTTTCTCTCTCTCTCTCTCTCCCCCTCCCGTGTGTGTGTGTGTGTGTGTGTGTGTGTGTGTGTGTAAGTCAGAGGACAGCTGTGAGTGTTCATCCTCAGCCCTTCTATCTCATTTGAAACAGTGTCTCCTTGAGGTTTGGCTGCCAGGGGCTATACTAGACTTTCATGGAGCTGACATTAGAGAGGAAGTATCTTGGCATCTTGGGTTGTTGGAACAGAACAACATAGAGTGGGTAGCAGCCTGTAGACAACAGTCAGTTTGGAGGCTGCCAAGTGCAAGATGAGGGTGTGGTGAGGACCCTGGCTGGCTCACCATCACTGGCCTTTCACTGGAGCTTCATGCAGTGGGTAGCAGGAGTTGCTTTCTGAGGTCTGCTCAGGTCCCAGTGCATGGCGGTGCTGACCCCTCAAAGGCCTCGGGTCCTGACACCCCGGGGAGTCAATAACTTCCCAGCAGAGGTACAAAGCAGCCGAAGTCTGGCTACAAAAGGGAGATTAAAGGAGACTAACAAGATTCAGGAGAGAAAATCACAGAAAAGTATTCCCAGAAGGAAGGCATCAGTTGTTGTCCAGCTCCAAGCGGTGCTTTAAGGGTATCTGCACCTCCATGGGTCTAGGCAGACCATCCCAGGACAGCCATTCTGCTCTGCGCCGGCGCCCCCATCCCCCTTCTCCCTTTACACCACATGTGGCTCCGCTGCTGATTTATGGAGTGCCATCTCTGCATCTGGACTGCCGCACTTACCCACAGACTCCTCGGAGCTTTGGACACCAGCAAGCCCATTGCAGGGGTGTGAGAACTAACTGTTGGCCCTCCGACAGAACCAGTCTACGAGGTGGAGTCACGTTGCAACAGGTGAGGTTTGGGTCAGATAGGAAAGCTTTTTGTCAGGCACATGAGACGCTGTAACAGCTGTGAGGGGCGGCTGCGGTTCCCACCGTGGCAGGCTTCAGCTAAGGCGCAGTCACAGGGAGTGGGCTGTCTCAGGCACTGTCCCAAGCCTAGAGGGCAGCGAGGTCACTGCCTACAGAGGGCCTCTGTAAACAGGCAGGGTCTGAGAAGCCGGAAAGGGAGGTGTCACAGTCACGGGACTCTGATGCATCTCAGAGCAAATCCTAGAAGCATTCTCTCATTTGCAACCTCGAGCTGAAAAAGGAAAGTGTGTGTGTGTGTGTGTGTGTGTGCACGTGAGGTGGGGGAGGAGGTGGGAAAGGAGAGAGTTTAAAATGGCAAAATGTTTGGAATTGTTTTTAAATTACATTGATTTTAGGCAAGCTGTTCCCATCTTAAAAACAATATATGTCTTTTTGTTTGTTTTTTTGAGACAGGGTTTTTCTGTGTAACAGTCCTAGGTGTCCTGAAACCAGCTCTTATAGTCTAGGCTGACCTCAAACTCATGGAGATCCGACTGCCTCTGCCTCCTGAGTGCTGGGATTAAAGAAGTGCACCACCAATGCCCAGATAACAATACATGTCTTAAACTCACCTATGGAAGTCAGAGGGGATGCAGGAGTATTTGATATCTTTGAGGAATGTTATGCTTCAATATAAAATGTCCATCATAGGTTCATGTATTAACTGCTTGGTCCCTAGCTGGTTGTGCTATTTGGAAGGCTCTGGAACCTTCAGGAGGTCAGGCCAGTGCTGGAGGAAGTAGCCAATGGAAGCATGCCTTTGGGGGTCGCACCTGCTCCCTAGTCTCCTCTATTCCGTTGCCTGTTCCCAGTCATAAGGTGAGCCCTCTACCACATGCTCCTGCCACTGCGATATTCTGCTTTACCCTGGGTCTAGAAGCAACAGAACCAACGACAATGGATTTAAACTTCTGAACCATGAACTAAAACAAATCTTCATCATTCACTTGTTTTTGTTGGACAGATTTATTGTCAAAGTCATAATAAAGCTAATATAAGGAATATGGATACAGAGGCCTGAGAAATGAAGGACACTATTGTATATTAGTCCTGAAAGCAGACTTAAAAATAATAAGAAGTATGAGCTGGAGAGATGGCTTAGCAGATGAAGGGCTGCCTCCAAGAAGTGACTGCTAGAACCCAGATGGCAGCAGGAGGACCCACTCCCTTGAGCGTTGTTCTTGAACTTCCCCATGCTGTCCCGTGGCATGGATGTGCCCACACATACTCTAGAAATGACAAGATAAATACATGCAGTAAAATGAAAACTGTTTTTAGTCTTGACTGAGAGCCACAGCAGATTTACGAGGCTGAAATAAGAGTGTCATCAGGCAATGACTGTCAAGACACAGTCTCACTGTCACGCTGACGTTTTCTATTCTCCTTTTCTTAGTTTTCAAAAACGCTGGTCACAGTCTCTGAAATAGAGTGGGTGGTGGCTGTCATTCGGGGGTGCGGGTGAAGGAACTGCCCCCAGGCAGTTTTAGAGCAGTTGGTTAATGACTGACTGCAGGCTGCCTTTTGAAACATCTCAGGGTGGAGTCTGTGCAGACTGAAGTTTCTGGTTGTGACTGTTCTGGGCAGGTACAAGAGCCCGGCAGCCCTGAGCTTACCATCCTGGGTGAGGGGTCAAGTGACTCGGTAAGCAGAGCCACCTCGTCCAAGTCCTGAGCCTTGGGAGACTTCTCGGCTCCACCTACCAAATCAACTCAGCAAGGTCACGTAGATCCAGATTCTGAATGGGAGGCTTTGACAAACTCGGCTGAGAAATGAGAATTTCCAGGTAATGCTTTGTTCCTGATGGAGTCTCTGAAATCCCCCCTTGTAATCTGGCATGCTCAAATGGGTCGGCATTGGGAAACCCAAAGACCCACCCTTTCCTAGACCCTAAACTTTTCCCTTCATCAGACATAACTGCAGTCAAATTCTGCTCTGCCGTGCCACGCGCCTCTGCAGACAGATACTCTGGGTCAACACAGAAGCAATTGGAGCAGCTGTGTTCTGGTTCCTGGGGCTGTTCACAGCTGTCTGTCTGTCCTGGGGTCATCTGAAGCAATTGGAGCAGCTGGTTCTGGTTCCTGGGGCTGTTCACAGCTGTCTGTCTGTCCTGGGGTCATCTGAAGGAGCTACTCAGCCTCACCTTTGCTCTGGTGCCTGCAAAGGAACAAGGTCTCTGCATCCGTGGTTTATATCCGGTGCCTCATACATGTCCTCATACATGTCCTCATACATGCCATCATACATCTCCTCATACATGTCCTCATACACGTCCTCATGCATGTCATCATACACGCCCTCATACATGTCCTCATACATGTCCTCATACACGTCCTCATACATGTCATCACACACGTCCTCATACACGTCCTCATACATGTCTTCATACACGTCCTCATACATGTCATCACACACGTCCTCATACACGTCCTCATACATGTCATCACACACGTCCTCATACATGTCCTCATACATGTCATCATACACGCCCTCATACACGTCCTCATACATGCCATCATACATCTCCTCATACATGTCTTCATGCACGTCCTCATACATGTCATCATACATGTCCTCATACATGTCCTCATACATGTCTTCATACATGCCCTCATACATGTCCTATTAGTCTGGGCACTTATGGAGTAGCTGTGGAATGCTGGAGTATGGCTCAGTCGGCTAAGTACTTGCCTTGCAAATGTGAAGACTGAATTCTGTCCCCAGAACCCATGTAAAATAGACAAACAAACAAGCAAGCCTTGGTGTGGAGGTGCTTGTCTGGCATCCCAGCACTGAGGAGGGAGAGGCAGAAGGCAGATCCCTGAGACTTGCTGGATTGATCAGTGAGCCCCAGGTCCCAGGGAAAGATGGATGGGTCCTGAAGAATGGCACCAGAGGGTGACCTATGGCCTCCACGCATGACAAGAGACACGTGTACTAGATTCCTGCCTGAGAGGCCCATACCAGGGAAGCTGACTGAGCCAGGGCATCCACTGTTCCCTACACTGTCCTTCTCTGAGATGGCACAGGCGCCTCCGTGTGAGCTGTGACCCGTTGTGCTGTTCAGTCAGGGCTGGTGGCCAGGATACTGTTCCAGGGGCCACTCCACCCCTTCCTCTGTGGATTCTGCTGTTGACTCTGAGGTGGAATTCCCTGGTATCTTCTGGACCAGAGGTGCTGATGGATTACTGGAGAGGAACCTCTCAGCATCTGACTCCACCAAGGGTCCCGTAAGAAGAGCAGGGAGCAGTGACACCTGGGTTTTGATAAAGATGAGGCTTAGAGATGCCCACAGCCATCTGTGATCAGTTATGTGGCTACATGGCTGATTTTCACTTCTGTTCTGCAGTAATTACCTGCAGGCATCCATTCGTCTCATGACTTAAAAATAGAAAATCTCCTAACAGAGTTTTTATTGCTGAAGAGCTGGGGGTTTCATTTTCCCCCTGCAATACTGAGATACAGAAAATTAGCCTGATTTCGAGTCCCACAGCTAGCTCATGTGTGGGTTAGACGTGTTGTTTGGCACATATGTGGGAGGTGCACCCAGATGTTTCTGCTTGTATCCATCTGTAAGGTCAGTGCTGCTGCGTGGACCAGGGGTGAGCCCCAGAAAGGCTAGCACCAGTGTGCAACAAATAGATGTGAATAACAGAACAAGATGTCAGAGCTTGCTAAGGGACAAATACACACAGAGAAGCAGCCCATTTGCAGCTAAAAGTTAGGTACTTATCTCAGAAACAAAGACTGTTGTAGGGTGTAACTGGTCACATCTCAGTGGGAGAATATGGCAGGTGGGTGGTCCTGAGTTCCAGAGTTTTAAGAAATCACTAATTGAAGCACAATTAATAAAAACTCAGAGAGAGATATTGGGGTTCAACCTGAAAAGACCTGAAAAGCAAAACAGTCAGACACTGGCTCTTACTTCTACCTCAGTCCAAAATGGCGATCCTGCCTCTAGGAATCTCAGAATGAGAGTGCCTGAGAACTGTCTCCTTCCATCTTATAATCCTCTCTGGTTCTTGGGTTCAAAGCATCACTGGGATTAAAGGCCCGCATCGCCCAGTTTCTATGGGCTACTAGGATTAAGGGTGTGTGTTGCCATTACCTGACCAAGGCTGACCAGTGGGGCTGTTTTACTCTCAGATTGTCAAGCAAGCTTTATTTATTAAAATGTAATTGAAATGCCACTACAACTAATAAGGAATATGGCCTACAAGGGCTGGTTTGTTTGATTGATTGATTCTTGCATTGACTTATTTATGGGGGCTTGTGCCACAGCGTCTGTTTGGAGGTCAGAGGAGAAACTTCTAAAGTTGGTTATCTTCTTCTACCATGTGGATTCTGGGGATCAAACTCAGGTTACCAGGCAGCAAAGGTTTGTGCCCGCTGAGCCCACTTGCCAGTGAGTTTTAATATTACACTAACTTTACAGTTATCACGCAGCTTTCTGTCACTATAATGAAATACCTTACACAGACCACTAATTAAGAGATTTTCTTTGGCTTATGGTTCTAGAGGTTCAAGTTCAAGATCAGGCAGGCAATTTGGTAGGACCCTTAGTGAGGCTGCCAGGAGAGCCTGCCAGGGTCAGAGGTTTCAGCTCTGGGAACCGGGGAGAGAGAGAGAGAGAGAGAGAGAGAGAGAGAGAGAGAGAGAGAGAGAGAGAGAGAGAGAGAGAGAGAGAGAGAGAGAGAGAGAGAAAGAGGATGATGAGCAGGCCCACAGGCCCTCCAGAAAGCACCATGTCCTCTCCATGATTGACACCCTTCTCAAGGCCCCACCCCCTAAAGGTTCACAGCGTCCCATAGATCTGAGTCCTGGAGAAGAAACATTTTACTTAAGGACTTTTGGTGGCCACTCAAAATATATGTGGGGCACACAAAGAGGTTTCCAATAAGTCACATGATAGAAGATGACACCTTTTAGTGTGTAAGCCCAAAGTTTTCCTCCAGTAGTTCTTCAAGGTGGTGTGTGTGTGTGTGTGTGTGTGTGTGTGTGTAGTTTGTATGTGTGTGTGTGTGGTGTGTGTGGTGTGTGGTGTGTGTGGTATGTGTGTGTGTGGTGTTTGTGTGAGGTGTGTGTGGTGTGTGTGTGGTATGCGTGTATCTTGTGCATGTGTGACATGTGTGGCGTGTGTGTGTCTTGTGTGTGTGTAACATGTGTGTGTGGTGTGTGTGTGGTGTTTGTGTGTGGTGTGTGGTGTTTGTGTGAGGTGTGTGTGGTGTGTGTGGAGTGTGTGGGTGTGTGTGATGTGTGTGTATGTGTGATGTTTGTGTGTGTGTAGGCGCAAGGGTCTACTATTTGTTTTTAAGTTAGAAAACAGGGTAGCTGGTTTCACTCTGACATTTTCATACTTCATTTTTGTTGTTCTTCCTGCCCTGCCCTCCAGTTCCTGATTCACCCTCTTGCTCTGCTCCCTTCCACGCTCAGTGTCCCTGCTTATACTCTCCTGTCATATGTAACCTGTCCCCCTCTTTATGTCTCCTCCCAGCCCTCTTTCAGACCTCTTTTGCCTGCGTGCTCCCTTTTCTTGTCTATGAGCTATACGCCCTCATATAGACAGATATCTGCAGCTAGAATCCACAAATGAGAGGACTTGGGTATTTGTCTTTTTGAGTCTGTGTCACTCAATTTAATATAATGATTTCCATTTCCACCCATTTCTTGCTCATGTTGTTTTTTCATTTTTTATGGGTGAAAAATCCTATGGAGCATATTTATCACATTTGCTTTATCCGTTCGTCTGTTGATGGGCATTTCAGCAAAGTTAGTGTTTTTAAACATTTAGCAAATGTGGAAAATAAGATAGGAAGAGAGCAGCATTTGGAACCATCACTTTGTAATTTTTGGATGGCGTCCTGGTTAGTTATTCTCTGCTTGCCATAATCTGGAGTCACCTAGGAAGTGGGAATCTGAACTGACGACTTTCTCAGTCAGATTGAGCTGTGGCTTGTATCCTTCCTTAAGGTCATACTGCTGTTGGAGAACAGCTGTGGGGACAGGGTCACGCTGTCCAGGGCAAACCCCAAAAACGCTAGCAACAGTGTGCAGCAAATAGATGTGAATAACGGAGCAAGCCCTTATGATTCAGGATGGATGTGGGAGGGCCCATCAGAAAACCACCTTCCTCTGTGTGGTCTGCTCCAGCTTCTTCTTTGAGTTCCTGTCCCTACTTCAGTCAACGATGGACGTTACCTGATATGTAAGCTGAAACAAATCCTGTCTTCCCCAGGGCTGCTTTTTGATTCTGGTGTCTATGACAGCGGCAGAAAGCAACCTGAGGCTGATGGTTTTCTCTTAGGTGGTTGGATAGCATTGTCAAAATGATCCTGTAAGATGCCCCTTGTTAGGAGCTGGAGAGATGGCTCAGAGGTTAAGAGCATTGCCTGCTCTTCCAAAGGTCTTGAGTTCAATTCCCAGCAACCACATGGTGGCTCACAACCATCTGTAATGCGGTCTGGTGCCCTCTTCTGGCCTGCAGGCATACACACAGACAGAATATTGTATACATAATAAATAAATAAATATTTAAAAAGATGGTCTTGTTAGTGGGTCTGTTCAGGTAGCAGATGCAGCGAGGAGCTAGAAGCCCAGTCTGCCTTGTCTCTGTCCACAGGAACAGGTGCTGAGCCCAAGGCTCTTGCCCCAAGCCCAGGATAGACTTCATGGCAGCAGCAATGTGAAGAGCCGGTCCATGCCAGGTGTCAGTACTTGCTATCAGGCCGTGCTTCAGTCCCCACCCCCTGTTGTTTTGCTCTGAGTCCAAGGAGAAGGTGATGAGAACACCTTCAACAACAACAGCAGCAGCAGCAGCAGCAGCAGCAACAACAACAACCACAACAGGAGTGAGGTAAGCCAAGAGGAGGCAAGGGAGGGTCTTCCTGAACCTGGCTCTGGTCAGGCTTACTTCACTCTATATGAGAGCAATAGGCCAGGACTTATGTTGCGTTATTGGCTTTGAGAAGCTGGAAAAGAAGTCGTCGTACTTCTTCAGAGGGTGAGACTACACAGCTCATCGCCTGGCCCACCAACCAGACACAGATCCACTCCTCCCTCCCTCACCCTCCTCAGGGAACAGAGCTCAGGGAAGGGGATAAAGGAAGAAAAGAGGCTGGGCCCACACAGGCCAGTATCAGTCTCGGATTAGAAGACATCGTGGCCAGGTGTTGAGGCTTGTCCCAGCTCATGTGGTTAAGCACAGATAGGCCAAACAACCAGGTTTTCTTGCTCTGCCCCTTCTCTTCCATTCTTGCTTTGTTTTTATTTTTGAGACAGGGTCTTACTATGTAGCTTTAGCTGACCTGGAACTTGCTATGTAGACCAAATTGGCCTCAGACTCACAGAGATCCACCTGCCTCTGCCTCCCTGGTGCTGGGATGATTCCTCCAGTTCAAGCACTTCCATATCTATACAATTCCATTTCCTGTTCTCTGACTCCCCACTTACAGATGATATTGGGCACATGAAGCAGATTGTACACATGGGCCATTGTCCCTAATGAGCTGATCACTGAGGGAAGGGAAGAGAGAGGATTGAGCAGAGGATAGCCTCTCATAAACAGGGCATCAAGACTTACCTACAGGAAGGAAGATCTGAGAGTTGAATAGGTGGATCTGCTCTCTTAGGGACTGGTGGTTGATCTTCAGTGTCAACCTGACTAGGTTTGTTTACTAGTATGTCTCTGAGGATACTTCCAGAAACATTGAGTTGAGGAGGGAAGACTTCTGTTGTGGAATATTATTTTAAGGTGTGCTACGTTTATTTATGCTGTGGAACATTTGTTTTAATGATGCAAAGATGTGTTACATGCTTTTATGTTGCATTTGTTTAACTCTAAAACTGTGATACTTTTCCTGTCTAAACACCTGATTGGTCTAATAAAGAGCTGAATGGTCATTAGCTAGGCAGGAAAGGATAGGAGGGGCTGGCAGGTAGTGAGGATAAAATAGGAGAAGAAATCTGGGAAGAGAGGAAGGAGTAAGAGACCAAAGAGAGGAGGATGCTAGGGACCAGCCACCCAGCCAGCCACAAAGTCAGAGTGAAAGCAAGATTACAGAAGCAAGAAAAGGAAAAAGTCCAGAGACAAGAGATAGATGGGACAATTTGAGTTAAGAAAAGCTGGCTAGAAATAAGCCAAGCTAAGGCCAGGCATTTATAAGTAATAATAAGTGACCATGTGTGATTTATTTGGGAGCTGGGGGTGTGCCCCCCAAAAGAGTGAAAAGTCAAAGGAGTAAAAAACCATCAACAGATTTCTTGCCCTCTCCAAGTGTGGTTGGCATGATAACACGAACTGAAGTCCTAGACTGAAAGAAAAAAGATAAAGGGTCAGCAAGATGTCCCCGTGGGTAAAAGTGCTTGCCACCAAGTCCAAAGGGTGTCAGTTCAGAACTCACATGGCAGAACATAACTGACTCTTGAAATATTTCCTCTGACCGCCATAGTATATGTCTTACCTCACAGAAATAAATAGGTAGATAGATAGATAGATGATAAACAAATAAATGTAATTTAAAAAACCTTAAAGGAAAAATGGAGAAAGCAAGCTGAGCACCAGTGTTTGATGCTCTCTACTTCCTGTTGATGCTATGTGGCCACTGGCCTTATGCTTCCACTGCCATGCCTTCCCCCCCATGTACATCAACTGTGAGCCTTCCCCCTATACACTGTCAACTGTGAGCCTTCCCCCCATGTACCATCAACTGCAAGCCTTCCCCCCATGTATCATCAACTGTGAACCTTCCCCCCATGTACCATCAACTGTGAGCCTTCCCCCTATACACCGTCAACTGCGAACCTTCCCCACCATGTACCACTAACTGTGGGCCTTCCTCACCATGTACCATCAACTGTGAGCCTTCCCCACCATGCACCGTCAACTGCGAGCTAGCACAAACCCTTGTTTCCCTAGAATTAGGGATCTCATCGCATCAAGCAGAAAGCTGAGGAGTAAGTGCCTGTGGAGGCTGTGGCAGCACACAGCCATGGTCTGAAGCACAGAGAGAGGTGGAACGTTGTGTCACACTAATGGGTCTGGGGCATGAGATGAACGAACCCTGGGAAGCCACAGCTCAGATTGGACCATGAATAAACAACTGTGGTATTCAACTTTCTTCCTTCCTATTGGGATGAGAAGGACAAACCTGACCTAGTCATGGAAGTAGTTTTTCCAAAACAATCCTTTTAATATGATGGGGTTAAATAGAAAGAAAATGAAATCATGAAATTTGCAGGAAAATGGATGGATGGACCTTGAAAGCATAATGCTAAAAGAGAATCCAAACTTGAAGAAAAAAAAACCCACATGTTCTCCCTTATATGAACCTTCTAGCTTATGATGGACACATGTTCCTATGTAAAGAGGTGGTACAATCTAAAACTTGGAGAGGCCAAGAGAGGGTCCTATCAGGTGGTAAGGAAGGACACACGAGTCACCACAGAGGATAAAAGCCTAACCTTTTCCTGGTTTTAACTGTTACATTTTCCCGTTTCTCACAGTAGATGCTGGAATTCAGTGCTCTGTGCACTGAAGTAGCAAGATGGATGTTTTTGTATCCCCAAATAACCCACCATATCCTAATGCCTTTGAGACAGTGACTGTGGAAGTCAGGCTTGATTCTTACTTCTGCTCCCCGTTAGTGCAATGGCAATCAGGAGTGACTGGCCAGGGAGCACTCCTGTCACCGTGACACACTTGGCAAAAGGGATTTGAAAAGATTGTTCTGATGGGAGGATCCTGTTCTTTTGTTTAAAACAATTTCAAAAAAAAAAAAAATTGAGGCAGGGTCTCATTTGTATCTTTAGCCAGTCTGGAACTCACTGTGTAGACCAAGCTGGTCTCAAGTCCACAGAGATCTGCCAGCTTTCTCTCCAGACTACTAGGATTAAAGGCTTGTGCACCACACCCAACTTTCACATTGTTCTGCTCTAGCATTATTTCATCTGTAAAGTCTGTTGCTAGACTTAAAATAGAGTTCTTAAAGTTAAAAAACAAACCAATCATGATAAACACAACTTTCGGTTCCAGGTTTTCAGGCTTGTTTGTCTAGCCATACATTGGCTTTCTGGCCTCCGCATCCTTCCTTGAATTGTATACATATGTTTTGAGACAGGGTCTCTTCCGTAGCCCAGACTGTCCTTGAAATCTTCTACCCCAGCCCCCTGAATGCTAGGATCACCGACTGGTACCACCTCAAACACCCATAAATATTGTTGAAATGTCACTGTGTGTTCAATACAGAGACACGGACAAAAAGCTCTGGTTATTGTCTACCATTTTAAGGACTAGCATATTCCCAGAGGTCATTTGTGGGCACGACTTCTCCTCCCTCAAACTTTGGGACTGGAGAACCCACCTGGGAGTTGCTTTGCTCAAATTAACCTGTTGATAATACTTTTCAAATCAGCATGAGCCAACTTACTGTCTCTGTGGAGAAATCTATTATCAGGGCACACAGCCTATTACCAAGTCCAAAACCAGACAAGATTAAACTTGGACCTGACTGTGGCTGTTGTTATTTGGGGCTATTGCCATGTCAGCTTAAATACACGGACCTTATCATTTATAAGACTGTGATGTGACAGAGCCACCATTAGGTGATATCAACAGTTCCTTCACTGCAAGCATTACCAGGCTGGAGGAGTTCAGGTGAAAAGCTGTGCGTCTATCTTCCTGGGTAGTCCGAGCCCTGATGTAACGTATGGCTTACACACCACAGAGGAGACTCTTGTCTCTGTCGCAACCTTCACCAGTCATGTGCTTTTTCTCCCATTGTCTTTAGGCCCATTGAAAAGAATCAAGGCACTTGGGAATTTGAAGGTTCCAGTAACTCAGATGGGAGCTCGACACAGAGGCCTGAGCAGGGTTGGTAGTGGTGAGGTGAGCATGGGGTTTGCAAGAATGGTTGGACTTGGTGATGATTTGGGAATGCAAGTTTCCAATGAGGATGCTCTCTGCTGCAGATAATAGAAACAGTTCTTCATGTCAGAAAAAAAGTCACCAGGCAGTGCTGGCACACCTTCAATTCCAGCACTCGGGAGGTAGAGGCAGGAGGATCTCTGCAAGTTCAAGCCTGGCCTGATCTACAGAGGGAGTTCCAGAACAGCCAGGGCCATACAGAGAAACCCTGTCTTGACCCCACCCCACAAGCTGTTTCTATGATTGTTAAGCAATCACCAGTCAACAGGAACATAGTACAGAGTTTCTCCAAATGTTGAGTGTAGCCTGCTGTGCGTTGGGGAGTCACAAAGGAAACCACAGTCTCCAATCTTGAGAAGCTCCATGTGTATCATGTTGGTATCTGAACAGCAGAAGATCTCTCGCTAGGACAACCTGTGTGGCCCGAATGTGGAGCACCCCTACATTCTTTCTTTCAACTCTGCCCTAAATGCCTAGGGCTGTTTGGTACCAACAGAAGGAGTCTAAGGAGATGTGCTGGACTGGGAAGCAGAGGGCAAGCTCATGCTAGGGTTTACTTTATTCTTCCCCCTTCGCGTATGAGTCCAAAGCATAGTTAGACTGTTGGAGGTTTTGTTTATTTGGTTTTGGGGTCTCACTCTGTGGTCCACACTGACTTCAAACCACATGTTTCCCTGCAGCATTTCTGAGGCTGAACCCCGAGCTCAGAGACTATGGTCCAGGACGCACCCTTTCCTCTGGCAGCTTTTGCCTTCACCTACCTAGGTCCTTTCCTACCTGTGGCAAGGATGGCCCTGCCACACCATTGCCGTTTTTCTGTTGGAAGGAAAAGTGCAGCTGCTTCTCACCAAATGTCACTGATCAGTGTCACGCTGGACATGCAGATGAAGTAGTGTCTGAATACGGCATTGCGATATTTGCTGTCATTTGGTCTTTTTTTATGTTTTTGATTTAATCCTTTTCATTTTATTGGTTGTTTTTTGAGAGTCAGGTTTTCCTGTAGCCCAGGTTGGCCTCACACTCCATAGGTAGGAGATGACCTTCAATTCCTGCTCCTCCTGCCTTCATCTCCCAAGTTCTAGGATTACAGGCATGATCCTTTCTTGCCTGGTTTATTTTTCAGTGGATTTTGCTAGTTCCTAAAAGCTGTTTCTATGGTTGTTAAGCAATCACCAGTCAACAGGAAAACAGTACAGAGTTTCTCCAAATGTTGGGTGTAGCCTGCTGTGCGTTGGGGAGTCACAAAGGAAACCACAGTCTCCAATCTTTAGAAGCTCCACAAATTTGTGGTGCTTGAGGTAGACAACTATCTGGGTTCGAATCCCAGCTCTACCTGTACCGGCCATGTGACTTGTCCTCATTGTGCCTTGGTTTCATTATCTGTGAAGTGAGATGACCATGACAGCTCAGGACACTCTGCCCCTGGGCTCCTCAGCCAGCTGGGTATGCACAGACATGGAGGGAAACATTCTTAGGGTTGCTTTAGTCATTTCTAAGTAAGGAAATTCTTAAGAAAAACTGTATCTCTGTCTCTCTCCCTCCCTCTCTTCCTTCCCTCCCTCCCTCCCTCCCTCCCTCCCTCCCTCCTCCCTCCCTCATTCCCTCCCTCCTTCCTTTCTATTTTCCTTTTTCTTTCTTTTCTTAAATTTATTGAAACAGTGTCTCTCTATGTAGTCCTGGCTGTCCTGGAACTCACTATGTACATATACCAGGCTGCCTTTCTTTTCTTAACACATTCTAAAACAAATCTTACACTTAAGTTTTGAATACAATGTTTCTTTTTATCAAGTTTTTATTTTATACAGAATCAAAAGCCCACCCATGGGCTAAAGATGGCTCAATGGTTGGAATTTGCTGTGTAATCACAAGGATCTAAGTTTCGGGTCCCAGCACCCATGTAACTTCATAAGTACCTATAACCCCAGAACTTGGGTGGGTGGAGGATGGAGGTCAGAGATTGGAGGATTTCTAGGCTGTTAGCTGCCAGCCTGGTCAAAACACAGGCAATCCAGGTAAAGGGAGAGACAATGGAGGAGCGTCCCTGACACCATCTTCTGACCTCACATACTTGTGCATAAAATACATGTACACACACACACACACACACACACACACACACACACACACACACACTCCATCCCAGAGGGTGGCATTCATGGCGACTGCCGTGTCAGGACTCCCTCTCAGCCCTGCCAACCCACTCAAAGCTAGCCCATCATATCCCACTAGGGAAAGGCCTGGATCTGTCTTGCCAGCACTCCGAATCAACTAACGTCTTTGATGTCATTTCCTGAGACCAAGCTCTTTGCTTCCTCTTTCCCACAGAGGAGAAAACAAATATCTAAACGCAGTCATTTTGGAAGTCTTTGAAAACGTTTTGCTTTAGGTGTGTCTGTTTTTAGGTCACTTATGTAACAATACTTGAGAAACGGTTGCAGCTTTGAATGTAACGCAAACCTATAATGCTGGGAGAATTTGCAGATAGAGTTAGGTTTTTTTTTTACATAGAGTTAAAATTTTAATGTACTTATTTTAATCAATTGTTAATCAATCAACCAAATTTACTTATTAATTTGAGAGAGGGTCTCACATGCAGCCTTGACTGGCCTGGAACTCGCTTTGTACATCAGACTGGCTCAGATTCACAGAGATGCACCTGCCTCTGCCTCTGCTGGGATTAAAAGTGAAAACCATCACAATCCAGCCGTTTTTAGCTTATATTTACTCATGAAGTTATTGTTTTGCGGTGCTGGAGATGGATCCCAGAGGCTTGAGCACGTTAGGCAAGAGCTCCACCACTTTGTTATATTAAACATTAATTTGTTTGTTTCTTTGCTATATATCTCAGGCTGACTTCAAAAAGACCATACTGCTGTAGCTTCACAAGTGTTGGGACTATAGGAGTTCATCCATCCTTCCACCAAATCACCTCTTTTAAAGCCAGAGGAGCAGAGATCCTTTTGTAGAAAAACTAAGGAAAGTAGGCTACCTTCTCCATTATAAAGTAATATTCATTTAATAAGGAAATCTGGACGCTATGGAAAATCAAATGGGAAGGAATTATCTCTGGTCCCAAACAGAAATAAAATCCCTATAGCAAACACTTTAATATATTTTCTTCCAAGCATTTACTCTACTTATTGACTGTCTTTAATATAGTTGTAATTAAAGTATTAATAACTTTTTGAGGGAGGATGTCATGTAACTCGGGTGATCCTAAAATTCACTATATAGTCAACGATGGCTTTTAGCTTGTGATGCTCCTGTTTCTGCCTCCTCAAAGCTGTAATCAGTAACCCATTGATCCACAAAGTGCTAGGAGTCCATCCTAAGGCTTTGTGTGTGTGCATGCTGGTTAGGCATTCCATCAATTGGACTACATCCCTGGTCTAAATACTGACTTTAAGCAGTTTTAAGATTTATTTATTTTACTTTCTGTGTGTGAGTGTTGCCCCCACCCATCTCTGTACACTACGGGAGCCGGGTGTCTACAGAGGTCTGAAGAGAGCATGGCCTGGCTACCTTGGACCTGGATTTGCACGTGGTTGTACTCACCTTATGGCTGCTGGGAACTGAACCTGAGTTCTCTTGCAAGAGAAATAAGAGCTCTCAACTACACGGCCCTCTCTCCAGCCCTCTAAAGAGGGTAATATTGATTTCATTTCATTTCCATTGACCAGCATTTCCCATGTTGCTATAATAGCTTTGTAAAAATTTGTCAGGTGTGGTGGCACACCTTCAATCTGAGCACTGGGGAGCCAATGACAGGCAGATCTTTGTGAGTTCAAGGCCAGCCTGGTCTACATAGTAAATACCAGGACAGCCAGAACTATGCAGTGAGACTCTGTCTTAAAAATTAAAAGGGAAAAACTTTTTAATAATATTTACATGGTATTTCACTATATTTAATTATTTAGTTTTCCATTATCAAATACTTAATTTAAAATTTACAACTGATAATTATCAACTGATACCATCAATCATTTTCCCTATTTTTTTAATCATTTGGGACTACTTCCGTTCAAATATTGTTCCCCATTTCCTGAGCTGTTCATCCCAACAAAGGCTACCATTGACCATTGTGAAAACCTGCAGTGAGCTCAAACTCTTCCCAGCCTCTGCCCGTTCTGTCTTCTAGCAGAATCTGGTGTGCCTCCTCTAGCTCACTTCCCTCTCAGTCCACCCAGTTAGTGTCCAGTCAGCTTTCCTGTGCCCCTCCAGACCACCACCGAAACTCTTGCCCAACGATCACGGTTAGAGACAATTTTGAGTGTCCTGTTGGTTTATTGTCTTTTAGGGCAGAGTTTCTTCAGCCAACTCACACCTCTGTCTGTGCCCTCTGCTGCAGTTGTGACACAGTGTGCCCTTCTCTGTCTGAGAGCTGTGGGCCTCTTGCACACCTTGTGACCTCTGTTTAACGGTGCCTCTTCCTCCCTTCCTTTTGTCCCAATGTCATCTGTTATCTAAGTGTTAGAGGAATCGCCCTTTCTCTAGAAAGCCTTTTCCAGCTCCCCACCTGGGTCTGGGCTGTAATTCAGTTGGGCTAGCTCTTACCTAACATCCAGTTGACCCTGAGATGAATAAACAGGGTTATGTTCCTCCTGCAACTCCGGTAATCAGGGGGTAGAAGTGAGAGCCTCTGAAGTTTAAGGTCATCCTAACACTTGGTTGCACAGAGAATTCGAGGCAGCCTGGACTGAAGAGACACTGTAAAGATAGACAAACACCAAAGTTCCTGCTTTGCCATCCCTGGTTTCCTACCCCATCCCCAGGCCTCCAGTTCTCAAACATTCTTCTTATCGATTTGTCTGAGACAGAGTCTCAAGTAGCAAGCTGCCCTCCAACTCTTTGTGTAGCCAAGGGTGACCTTTAATTCAAATTCCTCCTCCCTCCTCTTCCCCAGTACTGGCATTACCTTCCCGCATGCACCACCATGCCAGGTTCCTGTGATGCTGGGAGTTGAACCCAAGGCATTATGCATGCTAGGCAAGTACTCTACCAACTGAGCTAATTCCTATCCCAGAAAGTCGTTCTTGGGGGTTGGGGAACTTCTTCTTTTACTCAAAGATAGGCTCTGACTGGCCCACCTCTGCACATCCTACTCAGATAGCCAGGCACCCTTGAGGACAGCACTCGCCTCTATTTCTCCGCCATTCTGCCTCTTCCAGTGCAGATTCCTCTCTCCATTGCTACCACACACACAGGGTTTTATGGTGAATCCTCATAGTGCCAGCTCTCCTTTTATTTGAAGGACACTGTATGGATACTATTGCATTTCCTAAGCAGAAACTTCCATTGTGGGGCCAGAGTGTTCAAGAAATGCAGTAAGAACCCTGGAAACACAGAAAGTACTTCCTTTCGTTGGGCCCTGGTTGGCAGGCTCACTGCTGTTCTGTGGGTTGCCTCCACAGCCCTTCTAGGGTCTCAGTGCCAAGGGGAAAAGAAATCCGAAGCGGGGGTCTGAGGACAAGCAAGCCCCTGATGAAACATGACTTGCTACCTTTCATGCTTCTTCTCCTTTTCTGTTGAATGGTAAGTGCTTGTTTTATTCAAAATGTGAAAAACAATTTTAATGAGCAAACTAAAATATCCGTCTTCTTTTATCTTAATTTTGAAAAGATTCACGGGACAGTTATGAGTCAGGTTAGAGAGAGGTAGAGGCAACTTCTCTTGACCAGCCTCCCCCACCTTCCCCACGGGTCAGGTCACCTCAGCTTTTTGGTAGCTGTTGCTTTCAGGAGCCTTCGGGATCATTCCCGTCTAACCCCTTCTGAGCTAGAGTCCTGCCCTCCCAACAGGAAGCGGTCTTTCTGCTTTCAGGCGAGCCACACGCCTCCCAGCCTGCCAGCAGCTCCAACTAATTAGCACACGTGATGGGAATTGGAAACAAAGTCGCCAACAATAGGAGCGTGGGAACCCCGGCCGCGCCGCAGTTCCAGCACCCCTCCCCCGCCTGCTCTGCGCAGAACCAGGGGCCTCCAGGGCGGCGTCCCCCGTCCCCGAGGTGGGTCGTCCCGCAATCTTGGCTCCCTGATGGTCGGAGCTCTTGCAAGGTCCAGCTGGAGATCAGTAGTCACCGAATGTCGATCAGAGCTAGGGAAGAGCAACTGTTACCAAATATTCTTTCCACAGGTTAGTGGCCCGACCACTTCGTTGATCAGTGTCCAGTCCCACCGTGAGGTTCAGGGACCCTGCTGTGGCGGTGCCAAAGAGACCGCTCATTGTGCTAAGCAGAGGAGGGGTACCGCCCTTTCCTATCTTGTAGAGCCAAAACTGGACCCAGAAGTCCAGCGGCCAGCATCCTTAACCTAAGAGCTCCTCCTCTGGGTCTTTTTCCTGGGAGCCCCTCAACTGGCTAGAAGCAACTCCAGGTTCAGGACAGTTAATGGTCTCCTGTATCGAGGTGGCCCCAGGAGAGGCGAATGGAATCGCAGTTTCCCCGTGCAGGACACCAACGACTTTAAAAGGCTCAGCTGTATTGAGATAGAATTCATATACAACTTACCCACTTAAGATATATGATTGGGTTGATTTTCGTACGTTTCTAGATACGCACTAACACCAGTTGATGTTTGAATACTTTCAGTTTTTAGAAACAAAAACTTGACTGGGGCATAGCTCAGAAATACAGCGCAAGCACGGACAAGACCCTTGGTTCAGTCTCCAGTACTGTAACACACACACACACACACACACACACACACACACACACACTAAAGAGAGAGAGAGAGAGAGAGAGAGAGAGAGAGAGAGAGATGAGAGAGAGAGAGAGGAGGAGAGAGAGAGAGAGAGAGAGAGAGAGGAGAGAGGAGAGAGAGAGAGAGAGAGAAAACCATCTGGTACCTTGAGCTATCTTCACATCTCTGTTGTCTTTCTTTCTTACAGACTGTGCCATCTTCCCACTTGGTTTCTTTCACTTGCCATGTTCTTCCGGGTCCATCTAACCTGTACTATATAGCAACCATCACTTGATTCTCATTCTCCAATAATACTACACACAGGGATGTGAATCACATTTTGTTGATGGACACTGGAGTTGTTCCCACAGTGTGAGCATTATGAAGAATTATGGCTGTTCACGCAGGCTTTTTTCATGACTAGATAACCGGAAATGGAATTGTTCATTTGAAGGTAAATTTGTGTTTGGTTTTCAGAGAAAACCAAAAGTCCCAGGTGGCTTCTGAATTGACCCAGACTTCCCAACCACAATGCAGGTTAGTCTCTATTTTCTTTTTCTCCAGGTCCTCACCAGCGATGGCTATTGTGTGTCCTTTTGGCTATGGCCATTCTACAACCAAGTATATGAAGATGTCTCAGTAATAAAATTTTAAAAAATTGGATGAGCCCTAAACTCTTCCCAGTGTGGATTTCTGAGGTCGTTCTGGGAGTAAGAACTGTGATTTGCTCCGTATATTCGAAGGGTTAATGACATGAATGACAACTTCCTTGTCAGCTGCTAAGAGCAGTGTTATCACTGGTTAGGGTGCAGGACTGAAATACAAAGTTGATTGTTTATATTTCTCTATATATTTCTAGCTGATATTTGGAGTTGGACAAGAATGCCCCAGTTCGGGACTGACTCCACGGGATACTCCCCCATCCCACTTCCAACCCTCGGTTTCCACTGTCTGTAGCAGGCATATGTGTGGTTAAAAATGGTCCTGTGTGATTCTAAACCATCAGCTAGCAGTAAACCCTCAGTCTGAGCTGATGCCCACCCTCAGAGACTTTTCCTGGAGCCAGAGAGTTTAATCAGGGTTGATATTTATTTAGCTATGAGCATCAACTCTCACAGAAGTGATGCTTCTGTTGACTTGACTGGCTATGAATCACCAAAGGGACAGTTTACTCTGCTGTAGTAAGAAATGCAGACCGTGTGTTTACGGCAATGACATGGGCAGGAGGATCGTCCCTTGCGTTAACCTATTTATTTTGCACATTCAAATGACTATCAGGATTTGACATTTTTTAAATAGGTTGTTTTCCTCAATGGGAATCTGTTCTGTATAATGATTAAGATACATTCCTTTTAGAAGGAGCAGCCACATTTAACTCAGAAGAGGCAAACACCATACATGATGCACCGCTCACTGGCAAAGTGCTTGGTGAAGCATTGGTTTTGTTGTGATGTCACCTTGGCTACATATTAGAATCACCTGGAGGCTTTTACAGTATATATATTAATTTACACTGAATTCTGTCAAAAACAAACATACTGTACACACACAATTTTACAGTATATATACTTATATATACATATATACTGTAAAAATGTATTTTTTGCCACACTTCAGCATAAATTAATTAAATCTGAAGCCCTGGATCCTTCTGGGAACGGGGATGCTGAGGGTTTGCTAACAACAGTATTTTCCACCAGGCCTCCAACAACCCAGGTACAGCAGGGTTGAAGGTGGCCTCACCCACTGCTTCTCAAGGCACAGCTCGAGGTGCGATGGCTTCACCTGGCAATGAGACTGAAATGCAAGTCCATGGCCCCAAACTCCGGGACAGAGGCCTCAGCTTCGGTGCTGTAGTAAGTGTCCGCAGTTCTGCAGAGTTCTGGAGCCCGAGGCTGCTTTTGTCAGCTTTCTATTTGACTTTGCCTTTTGAGTCATCCGAGGGCTTAAGTTCTGACACCTAGGTTTTGTCCCCAGAGGTCGCAATGTCTGTTATTTTGTGATAGGACCTAATGATTCAAATTTTATGTTTTAGAAAAAAATCCCTGGATGATTCTAGTATGAGGTCAAGTTGCAAACCATAGAGCTAACTTAGAAATTCCTAAATCATCGATCGCTAAGGAACTTTTTTGGAAAATGAATTCTTGAGCCCAACCCAGTTTGATAACCTGTGGTAGTATCCTTGAACCCATGTGATTCTGACGTGTACTGCCTTCAGTGAAGTTCTAGGTTCTAGGAGTATAGGTGTGTGTGTGTGTGTGTGTGTGTGTGTGTGTGTGCGCGCGCTCATGTGTGTACTCCCCACTATATATACCTCCCTCCCTCCCTGCCTCTCTCTCTCTCTCTCTCTCTCTCTCTCTCTCTCTCTCTCTCTCTCTCTCAAATACAAATAGTATTTGTATACATCAAAGTTCATTACAAAACTGTAGACTTGGACAGCTGTGGTAGCACACACCTTTAATTCCAGCAGAGGCAGGTGGATCTCTGTGGGTTCAAGACCAGCTTGGTCTACTTAGCAACTCCCAGGTCAGCCAGGGCTATACTAATGAGACAAAGAAATAAAAACTACAAATCAAAACAAAAAATCCACTGTGGACTACAGGCCTTAGAGGAATACAGTTTCCCTGTTTATATAATTAAAACATATTACTAAATTCTATTATTATCATTGTAATGTACACTTTACTTTTCATTATTTTGTAGATTTGAAGGATGGCCTCATCTATGGCTTTGTCTTTTATTTGTTCATTTATTTGGCACTCAGATATCTGAGCATTTCATTTGATACGGGAAGACAATGGTTCCCTTTATTGTCTGTGGAACCCTTCCCATGGGAAATTTATTTTGAGAGCCGTGATTTCTCAAGATTGGCAGCAACTTTTTTAGATAGCCCAACTCCAACCATCACCACTACAGCTATCTTCAAATTCAGATGGCTTAAACTGGGAGTGTAACACACATCCCTAATTCCCCAGGCAAGTACCTGGTCCTTACCATTCCAGAGAACTCGGCAGATCTCAAAGCTACACAATGGAATACCGTGCATCTCAAGATCTCTGGGCAGAGTGAGGCTCAGCAGCTTTGTTTCCTCCTCAGCTTTGCCTGTGGAATCAGGCTTACCACCAGCATAGACAAATGGCTTCCAAAAATAATGGATTGCAGACACAGTCCTTGGACCAACAGTCACCTTAATTTCAGGTGACACACACTAGATGCTGATAGTCACTTGTTTCTGGCTACAAAATGGGAAGTGACATTTTTGTTTGTTTTGTATATTTTTCGCATACAGTTCAGACCATTCTAGAATTTACTCTGTAGCCCAGGTTAGCCTTAGACTCACATTGCCCTTCTTGGCTCAGTCTCCCAATGCTAGGCTTACAGGGCACCTAGCTTGGACATGGTTTTTGATGCAGTGTTACTTCTATCCACTGACAGGATTGAGTTGCTCAGTGCCCTCCCATAGCTAATTTCCCATGAACTTCCCATCCCTGGAAACACAGTCTTCATCAGGCTCATTCCTAGAAGATCCCAACACTAGGATTTTCTCCCATAAGTCATTTAAAATCATCTCAACTGCAAACAAATACGTTTCCTTGGGCCGTCCGTCCCTTCTGCTTGCTTACCCTTGAGGATGTCCTTTCTACTAGGCCCAAACAACCACATCTCCCAAGGTATTTTTAACAAAAGCTTTTAAGGAGAGGCACTGTGGCTCATGTCTGAAATCCACACGCAGGAGGCAGGAGCAGTAGGAGGGTAGGAGCAGAAGGCTAGGTGAACTACATAGTGGGTTCCAGGCCAGTGTGGCTACAGTTTGAAAACCTATGTCAAAAACGAAACAAAACCCACAAAGTTACTTTAAATATTTGTTACAGTCATCCTGTAGGGACTTAGAGTCTGAGGTAATGACATGATTGTACACATAAATACGGGGACAAATTGAACAATCTCTAAGTCAAATATATTGTTTCATATAAAATACGGCTCATATTTAAAATCTATTACATACTTTACCAATTGAAC
The DNA here is from genome assembly GCF_903992535.2 of Arvicola amphibius. NCBI lineage: Eukaryota > Metazoa > Chordata > Mammalia > Rodentia > Cricetidae > Arvicola > Arvicola amphibius. The sequence continues at coordinate 62,817,193 of NC_052057.2, forward strand.
TTTCTGGTTCTATATAACCCCACCATGGTGGAAAATAAATTAATTTAATCCCTCAAAGTGCTGAAGGTGTCGCTCAGGGGTAGAGTACTTGTCTAGCATGTACAAGGCCATGGGTTCACTCTCCAGCACTGCAGAGATGGGGGGGTGCTCACCAATGCCACAAAGAGCCCCCACTAGACTCCATGTCTTAAAGGTTTGTCTTAGTCAGTGTTCTATTGTTGTGAAGAGACAAAATGACCATAGCAACTCTTATGCAAGAAAGCCATTTAATTAGGGTGCTTTACAGTTTCAGAGGTTTAACCCATTTTCCTTATGGTGGGGAGCATGGTAGCACACAGGCAGATAGGTTTCTGGAGGAGGAACTGAGAGTTCCATATCTGTATCCACATGCAGCAGGAAGAGACATTGGGGCTGGCTTGAGCTTTTGAAACCCCAAAGCTTACCTCCCAGGGGCACACTTCCTCCAATAAAGCCACACCTAATCTGAGATCACACCTCCTGATCCCACTCAAGTAGCGCCACTTCCCTCATGATCAAGCATCCAAATACACGAGTTTTTGAGGACCATTCTTATTCAAACTATCACAAGGTCCCATCACCTCCACAAGGAGACTAGCCTTTAATGTGCACACTTTGGAGGACAATCTGGATCAAACATAGTAGAAGGCAAAAGAAAGTTTCTTCAAGTTATAGAGATTCCCCTGCCACACGAGGTGAGGGAGCTGTGTATCAGAGCATGCCCCGGGGAGATGGAGCAACTGACACACTATGCTCAGAAGGCTGTTCTTGCAAAGATGGCTGTAAATATAAACCTGGAGAAAGGGACCCTGATAACAGCATTCCAGGAATTATGTATGGCAGGTGGAGGGGGAGGAGATCTTAGAGGGAGGGCTCCTGGTAGACAGGAGGAGGGGACAAAGGAACAGTTCTGTAAAGTGGGGACATCCAGCAGAGAGAAACTGGCCATCTATTCCTCTGCTACTTAAAAATCATGGTTGAAAAGTCCTGCTATTCTTAAGTAGAGGTGTGAGAAATACCAACATCTGTGTCATTTACTTAGAAAGGAACTTGTCCTGGTTCATTAACTTGTAACCCCTAAAGGATTTGAAAGAGTCACTGAAAAATAGAAAAACATACTTGCTCTTAAAAATAGGGCTTTTATATGGGAAACTTGTGTCTTTTGCTTAGGCCATTCAATTTTATGCGAAATAAAATGCATTTTAATAATTAAATATATATATATATATATATATATATATATATATGCACATGAGTATAGGTGCCTGGGGAGGCCAGACGCATCAGAATCCACGGAGCTGGAGTTGCAGAAGGTTGAAAGCATGCTGGGCATGGGTGCTGGGAACCAAACGGGCCCTCCACCAGAGCAGTGTCTACTCTCACCCTCTGAGCTGTCTCTCCAGTCCCTAGAGAACCACAAAAGTTTTGAAATATATGAGCCCCTGCTCAGGAAGTTGCTCTATTGCTCAACTTTTGAATGCCCAGCATTCTCGTTGCCCCACCTCTACTTCCTGCTTGGTTGCGCTGCCTCTACTTCCTGTCTTGCTACTGGCCAATCAGCATTTTATTAAATATAATACAAGTGACAGGATAAAAGACCATTGTCCCACCACATATAGGATTTCAGAACTAGTAAAGATTTTTAAGTCGTGAAAGAATAAACTAAATTTTTGTCTAGTATCTGAAATCATAGAGTAACTGAATGATTTTCTAAGTATATATTTCTAATATGAACATGGATAAACAGAAAAAATTTAATGTACTAATTTTACACTTTGAATTAGTAGTAAAAATGCTGCCATGTTTCTCAGATTAAGAAAAGGATTTGCAATAGGAATTATCCTATCTCTAGCTGCCATAACTCAATGCCATAGATGGAGTCACTTAGACAACAGGACTCTCCTTTGAGCTTTGGATCCAGGAAGCCTAAGAGGAGATCCCAGCCTGTAGGGCTCCTGTGAGCCACCCTACTTTATGGCCTTGCAGATGTTTAGCTGCCTTTGCTGTGTTCTATAAGGAAAGAGGGGGAAGAGGGGAGAGTGGAGCGGGTGTGAGGAAAGGGAGAAAGGAGGCAGGCAGGGGGCTAGCTCTTAGTATCTGTCGTATGGGAGCACCGATTCCAGAATGAGTGCTCCATTTTCCTCCAGACTTAATTATCTCCCAGAGGCCCTGTCTAACTAAGGTTTCGGTTGCTGTGATGAACTGCCATAACCAAAAGCAAGTAGGGGAGGAAAGGGCTTATTCTACTCACACCTCCACATTACAGTTCATCATCAGAGGCAGTCAGGACAGGAACTCAAACAGGGCAGCAGCCTGGAGGTAGGAGCTGACTCAGGGCCGGGGAGGGTGCTGCTTACTGGCTTGTTCTCCAGGGCTTGCTCAGTCTACTTTCTTACAGCATCCAGGACTACCAGGCCAGGGCCAGCACCATTCACAACAGTCTCAACCTTCCCATCAGTCACTGATTAGAAAAATGTCCCACAGTCTTGCCTACAGCCGGATCTTCTTTTTTTTTTTTTTTTTTTTTTTTGGTTTTTCGAGACAGGGTTTCTCTGCAGCTTTAGAGCCTGTCCTGGAGCTAGCTCTTGTAGACCAGGCTGGTCTCGAACTCACAGAGATCCGCCTGCCTCTGCCTCCCAAGTGCTGGGATTAAAGGCGTGCGCCACCACCGCCCAGCCACAGCCGGATCTTCTAAAGGCATATTCTCAATCGATGTTCCCTCCTTGCAGATGACTCTAGCTTGTGTCAAGTTGACATAAAAATCAGTCAACAGAGGCCCTTTCTCCAAACACCGTTGCATTTCTGGGCTGTGGGGCCATTGCAGGACAGAAATCCAAACACCTGTGACATGTTTTGTTCCTCCTGTAGCAGAAGGTTGCACAGCCCCTGCTAGATTCTGAGTACAAATGAGGCTACATCTAGGGCCCAAATTGCAGAAAAAGACGGTTCAGTGGTTAACAGCATTTGTCTTGTAGAAAACCCAGGTTCATTCCCCAGCATCTGCATGGTAGCTTACAGCTGTCTGTAACTCCAGTTTCAGGGGATCAGGCATGCATATAGTGCATAGACATACTTGTAGGCAAAAAACTCATACACATAAAAAATCTTAAAAATCAAACCCAAAAAAACTACAGTGACTCAATCTTTCTAGTTGGCTAAGGGATTTTGCCCCATTCTATGCTCTTAGCCTCACCTGGGGAGCACCTGTGGATGCTCACCTGGGGAGTACTTGTTGGATGCTCACCTGGGAAGTACCTGTGGATGCTTTCAATCAAGCTGAGCACTGTTAACTTCATTTGTCCTTTAGGAAGTCTCTTGCTTCTGCCTCTAAGGCCATGGTCTTCTGAAGACTTTCATTGTGCCAAAACCCAAGTCTTTTACAGGAGGCCATGTGGTGGTATGTGCACATGTGTGTAAGGGGGTGTACAGATGATCTTTACACAGCAAAAAATTCTTCATTTTCTCTCCAAAATGATCTATCGGCTCCTTCACACTCTGGACTTAGCTTCTTGTCTACTAAGAATATCTGTGCTTCAATTCTTTTTTCTTCTTCATCTCTACCCAGTGGTTTTGAATAAAAAAAAGAAATCTTTTAGATCCTAAAATCAAAGTTCCTGGAAATATCACTTCCAGCCAATAGGCAGTGGGTTGCCAGCCAGCTAGTTACAAAGCCATGGAGCCTGTGATTTCCAGTCTGGGGGTCACCGGGAACTTCCTATATTTTGACCTTCAATATTTCAAAATTATCTTAGATTTATTTTGTCTTACTTTTCTTTCTATTGATACTATAAAACACTACAACCAAAAGCAACTTGAGAGAAGAAGGGCTTAAATATTTTATACTTTGGAGTCCAGCGTGAGGTGAAGCAAAGACAGGAACCCAAGCAGGCCAGGGATCTTGGGCCAGGAACTGAAGTAGAGACCATAGAGAAACACTGATTATTGGTTGTTCCACATGGCTTGCTCTGCTCCCTTTCTTATACAACCTAGTACCACCTGCCTAGAAGTGCCATTGCCCATCCCATGTCAATCATTAATCAAGAAAATGCCCTATAGTCCTGCCAATCTGATGAGGGATTTTCTCAATTTAGGTTTTTTTTCACATGATCCTGTGTCAAGTTGACAAAAAACTAAAACAAGACCAAAAAAATCCAACTAACCATCACATATTTTAATAATAATAATTATGATAATAATGGTAATCTCTTGTATTTGGGTACTCTGGAGTAACAGAATTTCTCTCTCTCTCTCTCTCTCTCTCTCTCTCTCTCTCTCTCTCTCTCTCTCTCTCTCTCTCTCTCTCTCTCTCTCTCTCATGCTCTAATGCCAGTAAAGGAGTGGACTTGCTACTAAGGAGAGAGCAAACAGACTTGGAGCAAAAGTTTCCCTTTCCCATGTCCTTATATAGGCTTCCAGCAAAAGAAGTTGTGACCCAGATTAAAGGTGTGTCTTCCTGCCTCGAGATTCAGATGGAAGGTGTGTGTCTTCTTACTTCAAATTAATCAAAACAACAACAGCAACAACAAACTTCCTTGTGCACTCGCCATTTTTGGATTTCAGTTAATTCCAGATGTAGTCAATTTGACAACAAAGAATAAATATCACATCTGTGGTACTAAATGGTGATGTGATTGAAACCTGGAGTTGATGGTATTGTGTGGTATCTGCATCCAGTCTGCCTGGGAAAACAGACCTTCACTCAACTGTAGCTGCCACTTCAAGGACAATATTCCCAGTCCAGTTATGTGACACTCTTAAGACTGATCTCATTTATACCTCACATTGTCTTGAAGCTGTAAATATAAAAAACAGTTGAATTATGTAAATTATGAAAATATATTACAAAACAGTAAGATTTACTTAAGAAAATAATATGTCATTCTCTCTCTCTTGTGTGTGTGTGTGTGTGTGTGTGTGTGTATACCTTGCATGCTTGTGTACATAGAAGCACATACTTGTGGAGTTCAGAGGACAAATTCCAGCATCATTACTCAGGACCCATCCACTCCTTGGTTCCTTTGAGATACAAATTTTCATTTGCCTGGACTTCACCAATTAGGCTAGGCTGACCAGCCATCAAATTCTAGGGATTCATCTGCCTCCACCTCCCCAGTGCTGTGATTACAAATGTGTGCCATGACACACAGGCCAGCACTTTTACGTAGGCTCTGAAGATGAAACTGAAATCATAGTGTTTGCAAGGAGCTATCTCGCAGACCCAGAAATCGGCATCTTTTTAATTGAGACCTCTGGCTGTTATGAACATGTGATTACATGCATATGCACCTACACACATGGATATGTACACATACATTCACTCATGCAATAAATATTTCTACTAAAATGTTGTACTAAAATGTTATTGTGATTCGTCAAAAAAGAAATTAAATAGCAAAGGCTGTATTTTATTACTTTCTTAGTAACTATCTTATATACATATTTTATTTATTTATTTTGAGACAAAGTCTCACTATGAAGTCCTGAGAGGCCTGGAACCATCTTTATAGACTGTAAATAGAGATGTCTCTCCCAGCACCCAGTTCTCAAATAACCTCTTAGAGGCTTATATTAATTATAAATATTTGACTGATGGCTCAGGCTTATTAATAGCTAGCTTTTACATAGAAATTAACCCATATTTCTTATTTATGCTTTGCCACATGATTCCTGCCTTGTTACCTCATTTTCTATATGCCTTGCTTCCTTGACAGCTGGCTGGCATCTCTCAGACTCTGCCCTTCTTTTTCTGTATCTCTGCTTGGATTTCCCACCTGGCTCTATCCTTCCTTGCCATAGGCCAATGCAGCTTTATTTATCATCAACCAATAAGAACAACACATATTCACAGTATACAGGAAGACCATCCCACAGCACTTTCCTCTTTCTGTTTAATCAAAAATGATTGTTTTTCCTTTAACATAGTAAAATTATATATAACAAAAAGTTATTAAGTAAGAATTACAGTGACAATATCTAGTCTATTTATATTTGTCAAAATTAAAAAAAATATTCTATCATCTATTCTATCTTAGTGAGTCTAAGCTTTCATATCTGATTATCTTTTATCATAACTAAGGAAGACGGTAATTATAACTATCTAGTCTTCAACTCCATCAAAGACCAAGAAGGATATATTACCTGAGTAAACAGGAAGTGCATTGTCAACAACTTCAAAAACTCTAGAAATGACAGACATATATGGCTGCCTGTACAGTTAACCAAAGTTCTTCTGTAATATTGGGGCATCCATCATTAGCCTACTGGCCTAGAGTATCAGGCAGACTTTTCAGTGAAGCAGGAAATTTGAAGGACTGTCCTGCCTATATTGGTAAAGTTCATCAGTCGCTTTCTTCTGTGTCCTGCAGAATGTCTGGCAGTTTCTTCTGTGAAGCAGGAACCTTAAGGACAATCCCACCTTGTGTTGTCCAAGTTCAACAGTCATTTGCCTGTGGGTCCTGCATATCCAGTTTATACAGCATAATGTCAAGCAGTCCAGGCAAGAGCAGTTTCTTGCCCAAATAGCTAGTCTTGCAACATGGAAAGCAAACTCCATAAGGAGTTTGTTCAATGCCCATAATCCTCTTTGAAGTAATTGGTGCTTCCATGAGCAGCTGTGTCTCATTGTCATAAAAAACCACAACATTTTAAATGACATATTCTGTAGTTCTTTAAATTATTTGCAGACTATCTAAAATATATCTCTATATGATCTTGAAATCATATCCAACATATCTACAAATTTGATTGTTATAGATGACTAACTACTAATCTTTTTATTATCTTAAATAATTTATAATAGCTTTCAAAAATTAGAACGTTACCTTATATTTTAAATGAACTGCATAGGTACAATACCTTAAATAAGAGTAGAAATATATATACAACATGTTGTAGCAAAAATAACCTTAAGTTTGTATCAATGTATGAAATCCTTTAAACAAGAATAGAAACATATATACGGTGTAACAAAATAACCTTAAATTAGTATCACTATACCAAAACCCATTTTGACAATGCAAAATATTGTAGATTAATAGTTATCTTTTTATCCTATATTCTTATATTTCTCTAAATATAACAAACATGCATAAACCACCAAATAATCAAAGACCATCCATACTCCCTCCCCAATTCTTGGTATGTGGACATTGTTTTCTCCAAACTGCTTCCTGTTGTCTATGGATGAAATATCTTTATGATCCTTGAGAAAATCTGAGATAATGACAAAGTTCTGCGAAGACCAGTGGTAACCTTTTATGATAGATATCACCTGTCAAGTTTCAGGAATTCTCCCTTCATCAAAGCTTGTCCATCTAAACCTAGAATGAATCCATAGCCTCTTGTTTCCTGTGGAAACAAAAGCAGAACCTCTTCTCCAAAGCAATGCATCTTTTAAGTTCCAGCTATTTGTGACTTCTTTTTTAAAGCTAAGGCATTTAAAAACACTTAGGTTGATATATTGTATCTGTCTCTCTTTCAGTTCTGTGTCTCCCAGCATCTGTCACTTACTTATCAACATCAAAAAATTCAAAGCCATCACAACGCTATACAGGATCCAGACTCCCTGTGTATTTCCCATCTACATGGTTTTTTCCTTTTATATTACTTTTATTCTTTCTTTAAAAGACTTTATTATTTTTAAACTATCATTTTTTCTATGACTGTCTATACCCATATTCTTTCTTTTTTGAGCCTATGTGTATTGTAAATCATACTGGAACCTGTCTATAGAGGTTTTTCTGGCTGGACCTCTTTTTGCTATGTTATCTTTTAGGGTTTTTAAAATTTTATTTAATTTTATTTTTATTTTTGGCTGTATTAACAAAAGCTAAATCCAGCACACAGCACGTGACTGATTAGTCTCTCTGTGTGAGACTGCAGAAACCCGCCTTGCAGTTTAGCTCATAGTAGCTGGTGACTGGCTCCATCTTGCAGGCAGCTGTTGGAGATGTGTGTCTGCACTGCTGCTGACAGGGGACTGTGAGACTAATGTGACTTTATTTCTGTGCATTTAGAACCTTTTATAAGCTTTTTCAGGTCTTAATGTAGATTCATGCCAGATATTGGGCGCCATATGTAAATGGAGATTTCCCTCCTGCCCACCACTTCCCAAATAACCACGCAGAGGCTTATATTAATTATAAATGTTTGGCTGATGGCTCAGGCTTATTACTAACAAGCTCCTACATATAAGTTAACCCGTATTTCTTATCTATGCTTTGCCACATGGTCTGTGGCTTGTTACCTCATTTTCTCCACGTCTTGCTTCCTTGGCAGCTGTCTGGCTGGCATCTCCCAGACTCCATCCTTTTTTTCTTGTATCTCTGCTTGGATTTTCCACCTGCCTTGCCATAGGCCAATATAGCTTTATTCATCAACCAATGAGAGCAACACATATTCACAGTGTACAGAAAGACCATCCTACAGCAATAGACCAAGCTAGCCTCAAACTCACAAAGATCCACCTGCCTCTATTTTCCTACCATAATTCCTGTGTTACCATACAGGCCAGAAAGAAAGTCAGGACTAATGGCTAACCATGGTGCCTGCTGACATGGCCAAGCATATGCTGGCTCTCAGGACTAACTGCTAACTGTGGTGCCTGTTGACATGGCCAAGCGCATGCTGGCTCTCAGGACTAACCTAACTGTGGTGCCTGCTGACACCGCCCGAGCCCATGCTGGCTCTCAGGCTTTCTCAGCACCACAGACACCTGTGACAGAGTCCATGCTGGAATTGTCACTCTTTCCCCTACCCCTACCTGAAAGGTCTCCAGATCATGGGCTTCCCTTCCCCCAGTTTCTTACTCCTATACAAACCCCGCCATGGTAGCCAGGCACCCTCTTGGCTCTCTTGGTCCCCTCTCTCTTGCTTCTCTTCTCTTGCCCCTCCTCTCTCACTCCCTCCCCTCCTCTTAGGGCCTACTGACCTTGATCAATGTACTACTTTCTCTCCCTGTTCTGGACTCTTCCAGATGCCTTTGGCTGTACTCTCCCTCATATCTAGAATAAAAACTTCCCAACCATACCTTGGAGAGGTCATGTCCTCACTTTACACATCTGGTGCCCAAACCTGTAGTGTGGGGTGAGCAGGGGGCAGGCCTGCTTTTCGTCCCACCCGGCTCCCACACAGCTAGCTTTACACCTGAAATAACAACACACAAACTGTATTCATTTAAACACTGCCTGACCCATTAGTTTCAGCCTCTTATTAGCTAATTCTCACATTTTGCTTTAACCCATATTTAGTACTGTGTGTAGTACCACGAGGGGTGGCTTACTGGGAAGATTCTAGCCTGCATCCATCTCAGAGAGGAGAGTCATGGCAACTGACTGAGCCATCTACCTCACTTCCTTCTTCCTGTTCTGTCTACTCCACCCACCTAAGGGCTGGCCTATTAAATGGACCAAGGCAGTTTCTTTATTAACAAATGAAATCAACACAAACAGAAGACTCTCCCACATCACAAACCCCCACTTTAAACACCTGGGATACTTGAGACCTTGTTGCAAAATGGGGTAAAGGGCTGAGTGGGTGAGCAGCAGCAGCAGCAGCAGCAGCAGCAGCAGCAGCAGAAGCAGCAGGCTGGGCAATTTACCACCTTCATGCTAGGATACAAATATCTTTCTCTACCCCCTCTTTCTCTCCCTTTTCCTTGTCCATCTCCCCTTCTGTAGAGACAGAGTGGCTCATCCTGAAGGAATCCCCAGAGAAGCCACTGATGCTTCCCCTTGGTGCTCTAGCAAAGGTCAGGGGGTTACTAATCTGGTTAGCGTCATCATCACCATCACTATCATTGTCTTCATCTTCATCATCAATTGCAAGTGTAAATAGTGCTTTACAAGTCTCTTCCCGGACCCTTCCTCTCCTTTTTTGAAAGAGTATCTAAAGTATTCCAGGTCAGTTCTCAGCACCTTATGTAGCTGAGCATGGCCTGAAATTGGTCCTCCGGTCATGAACTCCAAGGTGTTGGGACACCAGGTACTATCACCCGCCAGGCTCTGCTTTATTTCATTCTAACTTTCGAAGAGCATGAAGCACGCTGCGAAACATTCCTACTTCACTGATGAAGAAATGAAGGCTTATGGGAGTGTGGTGTGAACATGGCTTGTGACTAGCTCATGGTTACTCAAGCCCAGGCAGGTGACTTGATCACCTCTCCTTTTCCACTGTGGCCTCTTGGGTTTCCAATTAAACATGCCTTCCCAGCCAACCTCCGTGCACCTCCCACTGGCCCTCAATTAGAAGAGCTGAGAGCAGAAGCGACTTGTCTGCGGCATGCCACGGCACAAGGCTATGTGGTGCTCCAAACAGGGCTTCTGGGGAGCGCTGCATATGGGATGGAGGCAAATGGCTGCTGAGTCAAGATTCTTTTGTGACAGTTTGGGGCCATTCTGCTTTGGTTCTGATTTGACGCATGCTCCAAAGGGAGCAGAAGCTGAGCTCTGAATGTGCAGCTTATTTATATACCTATTTATAGCAGTGTGCGCTCGGGGGGATGTTTCTTAATAAGAGACTCAGAAGCTGCACTTTCTCTAAAAATGAGCAGCAGATGCCATTGCACTCACAAGAGATGGTGCTTTAAGTAGGTAGCACCAGCACCCTCCCAAAGGCTTCTACTTTCTAGAGATGCTGGGTTAACGGATCCGATTACCAGATTATACTACATCACAATCTCAGTAGATGTAAGACATTATCGGAAGAAAATGCTGGGGTCACCTACTGGGGTTGCCTTCACCAATAGACCAGACACATCAATACCTGATACTAATGGGTGCTGTTTACCTAGTGTTTATCAATGGGGCTACATATGGTGCACTTTTCATAACTGGCCTTGGGTGGTAACTATCATCAATATCCTCATGTCACAGCTAACGGAGACATGATAACGGAGGTTAAACAATTTGCCCATCGTCAGGAAGCTCCTCTGAGGAGCTGGATGGAGACCTGGTCTTTCAGTCCTATTGCTCCAGGCTGACTCAGAGCCTAGTGCTACATAGGGCTTCTCTACAACTGTTTCATCAACCAAACCCTAAAGGTTTCGAACACTTTACCTGCTGGCTTGATCCCAGAGTTTCTCTGGTTGGTTTTGCTTTTCAAGACAGGACTTATGTAGTCCAAGTTGTCCGGAAACTTTCAATCCTCCTGTCTCAGCCTCCCCCCAGGATAGGATTACAGGAATGTCCCACCATGAGTTGTTTTGATACAAAACTCTTCTGGGGGCTGGGTTTCACTGCATAGCACTGGCCTGGAACTCGCTATGATCAGGTTGACTGCAGATTTGAGGTCTGACGGCCTCAGCCTCATGAGAGGCAGCCTCTCAAAGGCACTAACATGCTTCACCTCAGAGTGGATACAGCAATTAGATGGAAGGGTTCCTGGGGCCGTGCGGCTGTCCTTCCGAGCTGCAGATGAAGGCTCTGTCCAGAGAACCATTTGCAATGGCACCCATGAGGTCATCTGCCCCGACAGCACAGTGACAGAGCAAGGGTCTCCTACAGGGTTCCAGGTTCTCCAGGGTCCAAGAAGTCCCCTGCTGGGACTTCTCCAGTCCTAAAAAGGTCCCATTCCTTAAAGGCCAGAGAACCCCACTCACTTTGCAAGAAGCCCCAAATCTCCCCTGGGAAAAAAATGCCAGTGACTAGCAGCTGGTGGGAAACAGCCGGGTGCTCCCAGCAGCTCCCTGACTCCGCCCCCCAAGGGAAGGGCTGCCACCTCTTCCTTCCTGGTGACTCAGTGACCTCCCCCATCTCATCTTGATCTTACATCCCCGGTCAACCCGAACAGCTCTCTCAGACCTAATAAAAGTGTCCCCATTGCCTCCTGTATCCTTATCAGAAGGAGCCACTAGGCTTTGGGGTATCTACGGCGACCTCACTGTGTTCGCTCATTGTGCATTGTCTCCCTAGTATGTGAGTCCAGAGTGGAGCTTATGACCTCTTCTTACCTTCATTCCCCACGTGCTAGCACCATGCCAGGTATGCAGACGACACAGCAAGTACTGGTTAGATGGATGGAAGCAGAAGCACAGACGTCACTTTGTGCTGCTGAGCAAGCGCTGGACTCGAGTTACAGCCACAGCCTTTGGTTTTTTGGTACAAGGCCTCGTTACACATATAATCAGGAGATTCTTAACCTGTGTAGCCTATGCAGGGCTCAACCTTATGACATTTCTGCTTCTACTTCCCAAGTTCTATGATTATAGGCATATGCCCAACAGGAGCAGCCTCGTTTGCTGAAGTAACGTAATGTGTGAGAAATACTGGAACCTAAAATGGCATGAAATCAAACACCCTCAACGTCAACCTTTTGCTTGTTCCTACCCATGCAGAGCAGTCAGAATTGGCCAAAGCCAAGCTTTCCTGTAGGTACCACTGACATGGGAAGCTGCACCATACAGTAGAGGTCACACTGGGGCAGGATGACCTACCACTTCAGGGGAAGAGCTAGGATGGGAGAGGGACGACAGGAGGCACGGAATGGTTTGCCAAGTCTTCTGTCCGGATCAAGCAGTGTTGTGTGTGAAGGTGTTCCGAGGTGAGCTTCCAGGTTGTGACAGCAGCCCTTTATGAAGCTCAGCTGTGACAGCACGGGAAGCAGGCTGTGAAGCTGCATAAGCAGTATGTCTTGGGATATCTGCCCTAGCCAAGATGGAGGGACCTTACCCATTTTGAGCCCAGGGGGGGCCGAAGAGCTTGACGTCAGGGTGAAGTGCTGTAAGATCTTTAATAGGAGTTAGGGGGTGGCCCAAAGTGTGTGCAGATGGAGAGAAGGACGTGGGGGGGTTTAGGTCCTCAGTTTGAGCTCGGAACTCATCGAGTCTGGAAACTAAACTGCTTGCAAAGGTGATGAGTTTCTTTTATTCTCCTCAACATGTATGAAGCTTTGCTTTACGGACAGGATCACAAGCTCCAAAAGTGGAGCCCCTTCAAACAGGATAAAGATAGGGTTTTCTCCTGGTCATCTACTTCTATGAATGCTGGACTAAGGACCAATCCTTAAATTTAAAATATTTTTAAAAGTCGAGCTTCTTGGTAGGGGAGGAGGGAGGATGCGCAGAACTTCATATAACACCCCAAACACCCGCCCCAACTGAGCCCAAAGGGAGGGGTGTGTGTGTGCGCGAAATGCTGGTGAGAAACGTGCATTCCCGCAGTGAGGTCAGCCTCCGAAGCAAACACCCAGGCCGCCACCCTGTCGCCTGCTGAGAGGATCTGGCCGCCAACTCTTGAGGGGGAGGACAAAACCAAACCAAAACAACAACAAAATCCCAACATAATGAATGTCTCAGGGGACAGCTACCCCTCCTTCAAGTTAACAGAGAAAACAAGCAGTCCACTTCCCCGGAAATTAGATGCACAGGGGAATTCATTCCATCCCTGAGCTAAGCCCCGCAGGAGAGTCTAGCTTCACAGGCTCCCAGAACCCAGAGACGCAGCCCCACAGTCTCTGCTCCCAGAGCTGGTGGCCACCACCTACACAAACTGCGCCCCAGGCGACTGTTCCCTGCAGGACCCGCCCAAGCCGGCCGACTGTGCGCGCCTCCCGCCGAGCAGCACCGGCAGGCGGGCGGAGAGCGGGACGCGGGAGGCGGCTTCCGGGGCTCGCCGGCGCCCGGACTCCGATTACAGGTTCACACGAGAAGCCCGGCAGGCACGCCCTCGCGCAGCCCCGCGGCCCCGCTCCCCGCCCGGCCATTCTTCTCCATTCATGCGGACGCCCAGGGCTGCCGCCGCCGCCGCCAGCGCGGCCGCCGTCGCCGTCCGTCCGGATTGGCTGGCGGCCGGGGCGCCGGCACTTTCCCACGGCCCACGGCGCGTGCGGCTCACCGGCGGCGCTGCAGGCGCGGCCCTGGCCTACGGCCAGGCCAATCCGGGCGCGCGGGGTGGGGCGGGGCGGTGGCTAGCGCCGGGCTGGTGTCCCGGGCCGGCCCCCAGCTCATGCCCGCCGCCGGCTCACCGCCGCCCGCGCCGCCCGCGGCCCCCAGCCGAGCTCCCGCGGAGCCGACGCGCTGCCGCCGGGCAGGGGCGGGCTCCGGGGGCGGTGCGCAGTCCGCCTCGGCCGCCGCTCGTCCCGCCCCCGGGCGGCTGCCAATCCGCGCAGCGAGGCGCCGATTGGCCGGAGCCGGCTGTTGCCCTGGAGCCGCGGCCCCGCCTCTGCCCCCGCACCTCCCCGCCTCCTCCGCCCTCCCTCGGGCCCTGGGAAGGGGCGCAGCGTGGGAAAGGGATGGTTGAGTTTTAACCGGAGGCTGAGCGTGAGTGGGATCAGTGTGCGCGCACCGCCCGCAGCCGAGCGCCGAGCGGCCGCTGCTGTTAACTCCTCCCTGCCCGCCCGCCTCGCGACCCTCGTCGGAGCCCGCGCTCCGCCAGCATGAAGAGAGCTCACCCAGACTACAGCTCCTCTGATAGCGAGCTGGACGAGACCATCGAGGTGGAGAAGGAGAGTGCGGACGAGAATGGGTGAGTTAGAGGAGCCCGGCTGAGCCAGAGTGGGAGGAGAGGCTGGGGTGCACTGGTTCTCGGTTCCCATTGCCCTGAGTCGTGGGGCCGGCTGCTGCTGGCTATGAGATACAATCCCGGCTCTGCCCAATTCAAGTTGCCAAAGAAATCTGAGTGCAGTCCCCATCCTTCCTTAAGGCAATTGCTTCCTATCTTACAGAAACTTGAGTTCTGCGCTGGGTTCCATGTCCCCAACGACATCGTCCCAGGTTTTGGCCAGGAAAAGAAGGAGAGGCGTGAGTACCCCCCCCCCCCACCTTTAAATATATATGCACATTACTGTGTTAGTTAACGGAAAGAACCAAGTTTCTTCTCTTTGGAATTTGCAGTCATAATGAAAATGTTCTCCTTTGTTTTTGCCTGCTTCTCACAGATAATTGAGAAGCGCCGACGAGACCGAATCAATAACAGTTTGTCTGAGCTGAGGAGGCTGGTACCCAGTGCTTTTGAGAAGCAGGTAATGGAGGCAGTAGGTAGAGCGCCTGATGTAGCCATCTGCACCTTCTGATTCCCTACCCTCCATGCTTCGAGCCTTATCTGTGTCTTGGAATAAAAGCCTTTTCATGTCATTGTACGTTCAGACACCAATTCCAACAGATTTTCTGTACAAATCATTTCATTTGGTTTAGTTTACGTTTGAATCTTGCGTATTTGTGTATAAGCGTGCATATTTTAAGTTCTCCAAAAGCACTTGGGTCAAATAAACCTTTTGTCATCTCTTTAGGGATCTGCTAAACTGGAAAAAGCAGAAATCTTGCAGATGACTGTGGACCACCTGAAGATGCTGCACACGGCAGGAGGGAAAGGTATGTAGGCCTCTCCAGTTCTGCAGGGGGAGTCTTCGTGATCGGTGTGGAGGGGGCAGCGAGCGCAGTCTGGGATTGGTGCAGTACCTGTCTGCTTTTGCTTTGGGGGTGGGGAGAGAACGGTGTGCCGACAGCATCGCATCGCATCGCGTCGCATCGGCGTTTGGACAGTGAACTCATCGCCCCGGCCCAGTTAGTGCCAGCAAGGGCCCACGTCTCTAAGGTCCTCCACTTGCGACAGCCGTGATTTAGGTCAAATCACTCACATTTGTCTGTTGCTATTTAAGAAAAGCTTGGGAAATGGCTTATTAAAAACAGCGGCTATGTAGTCTGAATTTCATATACAGGATTTAAAAAATGAATTGCCAAAAGAATCCGGAGGAAAGAGACCTGTTGTGGCTAAATAGAGGACAATTCGAACAGAAGGTGGGAGACTGAAGCCTTTGTCTGTCTCCAGCCCCCAAATTCTTCACCAAGGACCAAGTGCCTAAAAGCTTCACGATGATAGCTTACATCTGTGTGTCTAATGAATTTCACTCCTCTGTGGTTTCTCTGTCCTTGATGTATTTTTTGTTGTTGTTGAAGGAAAACATTAAAGGAAAGAGCATAGTTTCATCTGCTGGTCGGGTATAATTCCAGTTTCTGCTCAGAAACTTCTAATTGGGCTTTGAACTTGCATTAGCAAACATATAATGTTGATTAATGCAAAGATTTTGGGCAGCTCCAAAGTATTTGCTCTTCCAGGACCCATGATCTGTGATGTAGTATGTGTAGTTGCCAGGAAGGCTGCCTTTGGGCTGGAAGAAATGAGGGAAATGAGCAAAGCCTTGAAGATTTTTTTTTGTTTTTGCTCAGGTTATTTTGACGCGCATGCCCTGGCTATGGACTATCGGAGTTTGGGGTTTCGGGAATGCCTAGCCGAAGTTGCCCGTTATCTGAGCATCATTGAAGGACTGGATGCCTCTGACCCCCTTCGGGTTCGCCTGGTGTCACATCTCAACAACTACGCCTCCCAGCGGGAAGCCGCGAGCGGCGCTCATGCGGGCCTCGGACACATTCCCTGGGGGAGCGCCTTCGGACATCACCCACACGTCGCACACCCGCTGCTGCTGCCCCAGAATGGCCACGGGAATGCTGGCACCACTGCGTCACCCACGGAGCCGCATCACCAGGGCAGGCTGGCCTCAGCCCATCCGGAGGCGCCGGCCTTGCGAGCTCCCCCTAGTGGCAGCCTGGGACCGGTGCTCCCCGTGGTGACCTCGGCCTCCAAACTGTCGCCACCGCTGCTCTCCTCAGTGGCCTCGCTCTCAGCCTTTCCCTTCTCCTTCAGCTCCTTCCACCTACTGAGCCCTTCGACACCCACGCAGGCAGCAAACCTTGGCAAACCCTATAGACCTTGGGGCACGGAGATTGGAGCTTTCTAAAGAACTGATGCTGTAGAACAAGGGAGGGGAAAATTTAAAATCCCAGGTGCGCGGGGACGGTTGCCAACACCACCTTAAAGTCGTCAGTAAAAGTAAGGAAAAAGGTACACTTTCAGATAAATTTTTTCTAAAGAGTAAAGGTTTGTTGGTTTACTTTTTTTCTTTAAATTTTTTATCATGTCATATATTAGCAATTTAAAAAAATTAGTTGTTAATTTTTGTTTAAAACATTCATTTGAGGTAGTGATTATAAACCAACACTTTGTGATCCGTTGTCTGTTCTGTGCATAATTTACTTTGTAACCTGTCTGTCCTAGAATGATTCCTTTTGCCTCAGTTTGGGGAATTTTAACATTACAGTTTGTGGTCTGTTTCCAGGTTTGTATGAGTTTCAGTCTTTTTGAGAATTCCCAAACCAGTATGCTCAATGTTAACATGATTTTGTTAATATTTTGACAGATTAAAGTGTATAAGTGATATTCTTTGGCTGGGGTGGGATGGGGAGGGGGTCCGCATAGCATTATATTTCCAAACAAAGCGTTGACAAATCAAAATGAACAGCTTTATTCTAGAAACACTAGCCCTTGCCCCTTAGGGCAGCAAGGTGAATGCCCAAACTTATCATGACCCTGAATCCAGAGAGCAGCTACTGTGGCCTGGCAGGCTCTGGGAGCTAACATTTCAGGTTAGGAAAGTCGCTGGGAGGCTAGATCCGCATTTGAAGTGTTGGCAGCAAGCTCGACAGTTATGAGAACATGCCTGCACTTTGCAGCTCCGAGCAGAACAATGCATTCAGTCTCACGGATCTCGAGTTCACAAGTGTTAACCTGCATAAGCGACTGTTGTGTGCAAGTAGTCAGTTCAGTGCCTGTTAAACGCATAACCCAATCTCCCCCGGAACTGCCATGTTTTCTTTTAACTGAAAATCTTTCTGTTGTGTTTTCTGGTGCATGAGAATGTGGTTCTTGGGATACTCAAAAGGGCTTCTCTGCTTTCTCTTTGATTTTTTTTTTTTTTTTTTTTTTTTTTTTTTTTTTTTTTTTTACATTTTGATTTGGGCTCTAGAAGTGTTCTTTTACAGGCTTGTTCCTTTAGCGGGTATAGTTTGAAGAGCCTCCGCTGCGCTGGGTCTGATCTCTGTTGTACTGATGTGTCGTGACTAAATAAAAACAACGAAGTGCAAAGTGTGCCGCCGTGTGTCTCGTCCTTAGCCTTTCCCTCTACTGGTTGAGAAAAATCTCAGTTTTCTTTGTGTTCATTTTGCCTAATTGGCTTTCTTCTGTTTGCCAGTTCCATTATTCTTGGAATTCTAGGCTGTGTGAATCTGTAACGTCAAATGAGGTGACTTTGTTAGACTGCAGAGCTTTCTCAGCCTCCCAGGAGGAAGCAGAGCACGTCTGCTGGTCAGTCAGGTGGCCTGGTTCTGAAGTGTCTGGCTTGGACTCAAGAGTTTGAGTCCAGCCTGGGATCTGCACTCTTGGAAGGAATTTGATAAAAAAAATCATTTAAAACTCTGTTGGTCATTTGAGCAGAAGCTGCTGTACACACCCACTGTGTACTCAGCTCTTTGCTGATAACACAGAAAGTCTTACATATCTATTTTCGTTTGTTGTCATGAGGAAGCAGGACCACAATGGCCTGGTTCCCGAGCCCGGGGAGAAGGCTTGGTGCAGCACTGTGACGAGCAGTGGCAGGTTATAATTCTGCACCTGCACAGCTTCAGGACTCTTTTTGTTTCTAAGGAATTTCTTTAACCCTTGGGTTGCACTGTGCTCCTGAGCTGTGTGTAAGGAAGCAGACATGTGCTTTATGTTAGAACAAAATGGGACCATGACAGGCAGTAATTGGCCACAGAAGAGTACCTTCAAGATCCTTCCATGAAGGGATACTGCTTCTTTACTCAAAAGGAGTTTGCCTTGATCCCAAGAGTGACAGAGAGGAGAGGAGAGGAGAAGGCAAAACCCGCTCTGGCAGATGGCACTAGAGGGTTCCTTTTCCTTGGGCTGCAACTATGCTCCTCCTCCCTGATGAGAAAGCAAAGAAGACACAAAGAGAAGTTTGGACTTTGAAATTGCGCAATAGCTGTTAGGTCTCTGGGAGGAATGGGAGGCAGGCATTTGGGTTTCAAATGTGAGATGCCTTGCAAGTTTTTGCTCCGTGGCTTCAACCATAGGTCTGTCTTGAGATCTGTATCTCTGTTCTCAGCCTTGCTGGTGCCATGCACACACTGTCTGACACAAGCCTATGATGGAAAGTGTTAGGATGATTCTGCAAAGTGTGTCTAAATTTAGCAAACCCGATTTCCAGTGGTGCTACAGTGTACTGATCCGCTTTGAGCTTCCTTACATTCAGCTTGCTGGGACCTAGGCTTGGATGCCGCTAGTACAGTTTGCGGAAAGCTGCGGACCTGCGAAATGTCTAATGTGTCATCCTTGTCACAAGGGTAATGGCTGCATTCGAGATCCGCCAGCAGTGCTTTGGGGAAGGACAAAGAGATTCAGTCTTTCTTACTCTCTTGTTTCCCTCCCTCCCTCCCTCCCTCCTCCCCTCCCTCCCTTCCTTCTTCCTTTCTACCATTTCTCTCCCCCTCCCACCCGTTTTTTTTTTGTTGTTGTTGTTGTTTTTTTTTTTTTTTGCCCAGGCTGACCTCAAACTGTATGTGGAGGAAGCAGACCTTAAACTCCTGGTCTTTCTGAGTGCTACCACACTGAGCTTATGGAGTCATTTTTTAAATTTCATATTTTTTAAAAGAAATATCTTGCACTCTCTTTCTCTCTTTTATGTCTTGAAGGTGATAGGCTTCTGGGTGGTTCAGGTGGAGTGGGGGGATGGAATCCTGGCGAGGAGCCAATAGACCTGGGAGATTACAATTCCCATTTCCATTTTGAATTGATATATTAAAATTAACAACAGGGTCATCAGTTAGCGACTCCAGTCCATTCTATATCATATATGATGTTTAATCATCTACCTTCATAAACAAGAATTTCTAGATGACTCACTGATGTAAACAAGCATCCTTGATGATGCATGCGTTTATCTTTTTAAAGATTTA
This sequence comes from Arvicola amphibius, assembly GCF_903992535.2. Lineage (NCBI taxonomy): Eukaryota > Metazoa > Chordata > Mammalia > Rodentia > Cricetidae > Arvicola > Arvicola amphibius. The sequence goes on from NC_052057.2 coordinate 62,836,994, forward strand.
TTCATCTTAAGTGTATGAGTCTTTTCTCATGCACTATTGTATGTCTGTGCACTGCTTGTGTCTGAGGCCCTTGGTGGTCAGGAGAGATCACTAGATCCTCTGAATTGGAGTTACAGGTGGTTGTGAGCCTCCTTATGGTGCTGGAACTCGAACCTGGCTCCTCTGCAAAAGCAACAAGTGGTCTTAACTGCTGAGCCATCTCTCTAGCCTCTTGTATATTTATCTTATGAAAATAATATCTTTGGTCATAAATACTCATGAAAGTCCTTACTAATCAGCCACTTAATTGATTAAATAATTCCTCTGAATTAATGAAAGCTGTAGAACGCTTGCGTGACCTAGTCTCTATTAGAAAAATGCAAGAAATACCATTGCTAATTTATTTCATATAGCTAAATTAGGATGTGATTTTTTTATTCAGATTTTCTCTTCCCTACTCTCTTAGTCACTAAAATCATGATACTTTAAATATAGATTATTTAAAGTTGAAGCCCCTCAGGAAATGTCTGTCTCTTAGTAACAGTTTCCTCGGCCATTCTGGTCTGTACCAGTACCACAGCTTTGATGCCTTCATTAGTTTCTAGTGCTGATTTATAATTAAAATAACTTCAGAGCCCACATCATCCAAGACATTGCTTCAAATGTGGCCCAGTTTCTTTCACAATCCAAGCTCCAGGGAATGGGGCATCCTGGGAGAGGAGCTGGAATCCTAGCTGCAGTTCTGCCTTTATCTAATTGGGTGACCTTTCAGAGGTCATTAAGGTTTTGGATAGGCTCCTTTGGTCATCTGCCAAATGGCTAGATGAGGGATAAGGGTGCTAAGTATCTGCTCACAGGGCCATGTACTGAGTGGGAAGAAACCAGGGTTTGGTCAGGCGATAGACCATAGAAGAAGGTGTTCCCTAAATATTCTATCAGATCTTGTTCCTACACAGGTTTGATCTAATGTTCCCCCACTGTTGAAGTTTTTAAAAATTAAATTAATAATTATTATTATTGATTGCCATGCTCCCATGTGTATGTGAGTGTGTGTGTACTTGTGCAATACAGCCGGAGTGTGGAGGTTAGAGAACAACCTTTGTCAGGGGTTTGTTCGCTCTTCCCACTATGGGCTCTGGGTATTGAACTCAGATTATCAGAATTCTAGGGCAAGCAAGCACTTTTAACTGCTGAGCCATCTCAGTGGTCCTAATTAAGTCCTTAATAATCACCTATTTAATCTATTAAATATATTTCTGTAAATTAATGAAATGAAAAGTTATAGAGTCTTTAAGATCATTACCTTTGGATTTCTATGCAGAATTAACTTTTTTTTTTTATTAGTTGGCAACTTACTTACCAAAATCTGTCTACTGGCAGGACTGGGGCATTGGGCAGTAGCCATGTCCCAGGGCAATGACCTGAATGGCTCTGCAGAGGGCCGGAATCTTCTGATATTTTCTTTTAATGTGTATTTTTGAATGTGCCTGATAAGTCAATAGAGGTCTCAAATAAAGTAAATATTATACTAATTATGCAGCTGAAGGTGATACCAAGGGAAGATTAGGGCAGAGTTTGTTTTCTAGGCTATTTCATTTCCTCCAAACAAAGCCAAGAAAAACAACAGTAAAACAGATTAAAACAAAATCATCTTTCCTGTAGTGTTCGAGCAGTCCCCAGGAATTTCTCCCGAAGGTGCTCTCCCTTGGTCCCGTGTTCACTTTGCCATAGAGTTAACAAGATGCCAGCATGGTAACCTCCAGTGAAAGAGTGAGCACGTAGCTGGCTTGTGCCTCAGCACACTCATGCCCCAAAAGGCATGGTCTGACTTCGGGAAGTAGGAAGTCCCAGCAAGAAGCAAGCCCTTTAGAACTGCATGCAAAGTAAAGCTTGGCTAAGCTTGAGGAGCTGCAAGGTTCTCCTCATCTAGGATGCTTCAGCATTCTGGGGGGATAATGGTGGCAAGTGGGGGTGGTAGAAAAAGACCAAGGAGGAAGAAATCCTGGCCTTGGGAAATCCTCTCCATTGTGAGGGGTCCCTAGGTGTCGATGTCACATGCCCTAGAACCCTTCCCCAGCCAGTAAGCACCAGCCACAGCTAAGGACAAAACTGTTAGCCGGAGATGGGTCTAGGGGCTTGGGCAGGCTTGAGGACTTGGAGTTGGTCGGCTGTAATGCCAGGCTTCTTTACAGTTGAGTTTTAAATTTTCCCGTTGCATTTACTGTTATGCTAGCATTTACCAGTATTGTTTTCCGTAACAAAGTGGCCATATACTCAAAGAACCATACTGAAACTGGAAAGCTCTCCAGTCATCTGTAGGCAGTTGTTAGGTGATCTGTGCCTTGATTTAGTGAGCAGATATGAAAACACATTCCAGCCCAAAGATGCTGAGAATTGACTACTGAAGGCTGTTGGGAGCTGTTTGATGCGGATACTGGATACATCTACCCAGTCCCATTTCCCCCTCTGGGAACAGATTCATTTCTGGACTATTATAGAAATCCACACAGGCAGAATCAAGCCACAAAGTTACAGAATAATGCTCCCGAGCCTTTAAGCACCCTCTCTGAGCCCATTTCCTACCAGTTGCTCTTCCCGCACTGCCTAGCTGCTCTGCGCATGCTCTGCACGTTGCTATTTCTAGAGCGTATCCCCCGGCCCTCACCACTCAGTCTTTGCACTGGCCGCTCCCCCACCTAGACTACTTTTCTCAGTCCATCCTTTGAGACCCGTGTTGATATCTGACAGCCTTGTGATTAATTCAGAGGGACTGTACCTAGAGGGGTGGATTAATACCGTCATTTGGAGACCAGGCTGGCTATTCCATGACTGGGCTCCTGATAAAAAGGATGAATTTACCCAATTTTCTCCCTTTGAGGCACTCATTTTTCTGCAGTGTTATGCTACAGCAAAAAGGCCCTCACCAGATGTCATGAGTTTGAACTTCTTAACCTATACAACTATGAACCAAGCAAGTTTCTATTCTCAAACCAGCTCGTGTTTGTGGTTCTGTTACAGCATCAGAAGATATTAAGACATGCCTATCATCGAATTCAGATGGAGATGTGATCCAAGTTTTCTTTTCCCGTGTGGTCTTCCTTGACAGCCTTTACTAAAACAGTCATCCCATTCTTCCCCTTCACGTTCCACCCACCTCTTTTTCCTCTTCCATTTCTCTCCCCGGCACTGCATTATCCGACTGTAGAAATGACAATACACACTTTTTGATGAGTTTCTTACTGTATGTCTTTGGCTGGTTTGTCTTTTCCACAGTTCTGTCCTTTAAAGTAGCACCTACCATACTGGAGACTTTCAATACTGAATTTACTGAATGAATGGATGAATGAATGGATGGATGGGTGGATGGAAGCATGCATAGGTGGGTAGATGGATGGATGGATGGTGGAATGGATGCATGGGTGAATGGATGCATGGATGCATGGGTGGTTGGATGCACGGGTGGATGAGTATATATATGTATGGATGGGCGGATGGGTGGATGGGTAGGTGAATGAGATGAATGGATGGATAGATGTTGACGGATTTTTTTGGGCCACCAGCTCACAAAAAATGACAGGGACTTATTATGAATTATGAAAGCTTGGCCTTAGATTAGATTTGTTTCTGACCAGCTCTTACAACTTAAAGTAACCTATTTATATCAATCTACATTTTCCCTCTTGACTTTTTCCCTCTTTTCCATCTTGCACCTCCTGCTTCTTCTCCGTGTCCTCTGGTGACCCTCCTGCACTCACATTCATCTCCTTTTCCTTTCTCTCTGCCCAGAAGACCTGCCTGTCATCTTCCTGATTAGTTACTGACCATTCAGCTCTTTATCAAATCAGTCAGAAGGTGTTTGGCAAAGACACATCTTTACAAAAAGATTATTCCACAACAGATGGATTGATGGACAGAAGGACGGATTGGCGTACTTATGTAAGTGTGTACGTGTGTGTGTGTGTGTGCATGCATGTGTGTGTATTGATGGATGCATGCATGCATGCATGCATGCATGGATGTATGTATGTCTGCATATGTGTGTGTGGATAGATGGATGAACGCATGCATGCGTGAGGGGATGTATGCATGTGTGGGTAGATGGATGCATGCATCCATGCATGCACGGATGGATGGGTGAGATGGTGTGGGGCTCACCTTTATGAGCAGAGAGAAAGGTTGTAGATAGGTATGTCTGGACCTTCCAAACCCTACCTTAGTTTTAAAACTATTGTGAAAGATTTTTCTTTATACTTTACATTTTCATTTTATCTTTATTATTATTAAATTATAATTTAAAAATATCTAAATCATGGGTTGGGTATGTATCTCAGTTGGTAGAGTACATTTAACAAAAGGCCACCATTACTTTGGCTATGTGTGGTTTAATTGTTCCATATAAAATATATTTTAATCATACTAGTTTTTAAAATTGATGACTAAAAGTTGCATATACTGTGCCTTCCAGATCACTAGTGAGGAAAGATGTCTACAGTCAAACCTGAGGACCTGAGTTAGGATCTGGGAACCCACACTGTAGAAGGAGGAAACAAATTCCTGCAAGTTGTCCTCTGACCTTCATATGTGTACTGTGGTCTAATCTCCATGTCTCCTCCCCCATGTAACAAAAAAAAATCCTAAAATTGTAAAGGAAAATATGTATATATTTATCATGCAAATTATGTTATCTTGTCTCTATTGAGCTAATTAATTTTTTTACATACCTTTTCTTTCCAGTGGCAAGAATGTTTAAAACCTTCTCTTAACAAATTTTCAAAGACAAGGAAGAAAATTCTTTCTCTTTAATTAATTGGTTTTGGTGGCATACATGTCTGAGCCTGGAGCTAGAGGTCAGAAGAGGATATCAGAGCCCCTGGAACAGGAAAAGTTATAGTTGTGAGCATCATGTGGGTGCTGGGCATTGAACACAGGTCCTCTGGAAGAGCAGCCAGTCCTCTTAGCCACTCAGCGACTCTCCAGCCCCCTTTTCTCAGCAATTTCTGTGAATACAGTATTAACCATAGTCATTATTCTGTGCAATGACTGTATGTGACTTTTCGAATGGTTTTGTATATGTCTGCACAGAAGGCCTTCCATTGAGTCTGTAGCTCACTTTGGGTGGTAATGTACATTTTAACAATGTGAATTCTTCAAATCCAGGAATAGGCTACGTCACCATTTACCTGTCTCATCTTTGATTTCCTTTACGAATGTACTGCATCCTTCAGCCCTTTAAAATTATGCTGGGTTTAGATGGTACTGGCGATTGAATCCTTGACTTGGTGCATGTTGGGTAAGTGCCCTACCAACTGCTCCAGCCCCTAGTGAAGTCTTCAAAACACAAAGTAAATCTTCAAAACACAGTAGCCAGCCTGTTCTTTGCCTGCTCATCCCTTGTTTTCACGGGTTCAGGGACTGTCATATCCTGCTGCTGGGTTGGGTTGGCTGAGTAGTGGGGGCAGGGGGAGGGGAGTAGGAAGTTCTGGAGTAGCAACAAAGATCACAGAGTGGAAGCACCTAATTTTGGCATGCTAAGGGGGGCGCTTCCTGTGCTTTCCTGCCTGATCTCTTGTCATCTGGAAGAAAAGATGGCCAGCTACCCAGAGATCCTGAAATCTTGTATAAGGTTACAGACACCTAACCAGTATCCACACCGGTGACCGTTTTCTCCCACCAGGTAAAATGTCTTGGTAATACCCAGCCTGATCCCAGATTTCCAGGGGGCCCACTACAGATCCTCCCTGTTGTCCCAGGAACCCCCAACAACTCGCTCCTGTAGGGGTTTAGATCATGGCCCAACGGCAAATGCCACAAGCACCAGCATTGGATGCCGGGAAAGAGTAGGAGACAGAAAGGTCTTGAGGGAAGGGGAGGAGTTCTGGGGTGAAATTAAGTTGAAGTTTATGCTTACCTCTCTCAAAACAGAAATAATTTTCTAACGAAGAGAATAGATTAAAGAATTTTTTGTTTTAAAGGTACAAATATTTTAAATAGATTTGGAAGGTTTTTTTCCTTTCACCTTCTGCTGGAATTATGCTTTTCTAAGCGCCTAAAACTTTAGTAAGAGTCTGAGTGAACAAGAAAGTCCTGTTAAAAATACTTTGGGGCAGTGAATTCCAATTAGTGTCACATCACAGTCACTGGGGGAGTTTAGACAATCCTAACAATCAGTTCACATCCCAGCTTAGTAAATTCAGAAGCTCCAGAGGTGGCATCAATGCTTTAAAAATTCCCCAGGTGATTTAAAACAAACGAGCAAATACACATGCAACTGAGGTTGGTCATGGCTGCTTTGGGAGAATGAAAGAGGAAGGAGCGCTGAGTGGCAGGCAGCCTGGGAGAGGCCAGCTGCAGAAAGTGGGGCGGCTTCTGAGACTGGCCATGAGTGCAGCCAAGCAAGGCACAGCCTTTGGCGGTCTGCAGGCATGTCCGTCTAGTCAGGTGGCTAACAGATAGGTAGACACTGGGTGGGCCGTAAACTCTGGTCCCCATTGTTGAGATTGGTTTTCACCATTTCTCTCGCACCGAAGTAACTCTCCTCTGTCAGTAGATCTAAAGCTCATCTCTATCTCCAAAACATCTGGCCAAGCTAACTGAGGCACTGCTGTCTCGCTCATCTCTAGCAGCGCAGTCTCTAGACTTTCTCTGTGGAGAGGAGGGCTCAGCTCTGGGCGGATCATGCATGTCTGTGCTGCCTACTGTATACACTCACCAGGGAAATAGTCTATCGGGACGACAGGGTGCTGTCAAGGAGGAACTAGCTGAAAGCAGAGATTCAGGATTAGTCCAACCCTTAATGCAAGCTCCCAAGTGTTCCGAGTTCTTCACCATCTTGCCTAGGAAGCTCGCCTTATTTATTATGTCCCTCCAGCTCGGAACCTCCACCGTGCTCTGTGCTGCAGTAACGTGATTGTGCAGATCATCCTCTTGGTTACTTAACACAAGAATGGCGGGCCAGCCCTGTCTGTACTCTGCTTCATCCCTGGATGGGGTTGCAAGGTCTCCAGTCAACGCAACTATTTATTGGTTTATTGGTGGTCTTTTGCTTCTTCATTTACTTCTCTTCCTCTATCTAGTCTCATCCCCCAACTTCCTTCCCTTGCTTCTTTCTTTCTGAATGAGGACTGCACCATGACAAAGCCTTTCTGTTGTTTGAATGTGGCTTCCCTTGGCTCAAGTATTGGAATCTGGATTCCCAGTGCGGTGGTGCTGGGAGGTAGAGCTCAAGGGAAGGTATTAGCTATGAGCGGCTCATGCTGCTCTAGTGGAATTTATGGGGAATGGGTTGCGGTAAACGTGAGTCTGTTCCTCCTCCCCTGCACCACAATGCTTTGTGAATATAATTGCTTGTCCCTTTCCTTTGTCACTGTGAGCCAAAGTGCTACAAGGGCTGCCTGTGGCCACCTAGTCTTAGACCTCTTATCTTCCGGAACTACTGTGAGCTCAAATAAGCAATAAGCATTTTTCTTTTCTTCTTCTCCTTCTTCTCCTTCTTCTCCTTCTTCTCCTTCTTCTCCTTCTTCTCCTTCTTCTCCTTCTTCTTCTTCTCCTCCTCCTCCTCATCCTCCTCCTCCTCCTCATCCTCCTCCTTATCCTCCTCCTCCTCTTTTTAAATAAATTGCAGTCTCAGATGCGCTGTTACAGCAACAGAAAAGTGGATAAAGATGAACATCGGTGAGAAATAAGTTCAAGGACAGCCCAGACTGCAGAGCTAGTTCTAGGACAGCCAAGGCTACCAAAGAGACCTGTCTTGAAAAACAAACAAAAAACCTAACAACAAACAAGCTCTTTTAGAAAATTAGTGTTAAAGTGAATTATGACAAGATAAAAGTGTCTCCTGCAGAGATGGCTCAGTGGTTAAGAACACTTGCTTCTCTTGCAGAAGACCTGGGTTTTATGCCCAGCAACTGTACTGGTTGGTTTACAACCATCTGTATCTGCAGTTCCAGGGGATCTGATGTCTTATTCTGAACTATGTAGGTACCTGCACACTTCTGGTGTACATGCTTGTGCTCAGAAGCACACACGGGCAAAGAGAAGTACATACAAATAAGTCCTTAAAGAAAGAAGATGGCTTTAGTGTTTTCTGGGGTTACTGCCCCACCCCCCGCCCATTTTCTGCAGCCAGTGTTAGCAAGGCCATTACAGCTGAAGCACAGACCCTCTATGTAGTTCCAAAGCGCAGCCAGCAGAGAGCTCCATGGCATGAGCACCTCTGATGCATGGCCTGCCACACCTGTGTGCTTGGTGGACATACAGACGATCAACGTGGACCCCACTGTTGTCAGGGGTTCTGTCCTGCCCAGTTCCTGCAATCGTTAAGTCCCAAAGAAATCACACAGAGGTCTACATTAACTATAAACTGATTGACCCATTAGCTCAGGCTTCTTATTAACTCTTATAACTTATATTAGCCCATTATTTTAGTATGTTAGCCACATGGCTTGGTACCTTTTCCAGCGAGGCAGTCACATCTTGCTTCTTCTGTGTCTCAGTGGGGACTGCATCCTCTTCCCAGAATTCTCCTGTTCTCCTTGACCCGCCTCTGCTTCGTGTCTGGTTGCCCCACCTATACTTCCTGCCTAGCTACTGGCCAATCAGCATTTATTTAAAATATAATTGACAGAATACGGACCATGGTTCCATCCCACCCCACACAGACTGAACAAGAGCAGGCAATGTATGAAGCCTGCAGGTCTGTGCGGTCACTGCCGCATGATCCCAGTTCTAGGAGACTCGCATTATTCCTCCAAGACTTTCCTGCTCATGCACTTTTGAGTTTTTTAAAAAGTATTTGAATAAGGTAGGTCTGGTATAAAAGCACTGTTTATACTTATTTCATACAGTTTGGTGGATTAGAGACAAAAAACAACTGAGAAATAGCCACCAAAGTCAGGGCCTTATGTACATAGCTACTACCTCCAAAGTTTTCTCCTGTCTTCTTTATTTTAGTGATAAAAGCATACTATAGATGCTCTTTATTTTATTCTTTCTTTCCTCCCCCTTCGTGTGTGTGTGTGTGTGTGTGTGTGTGTGAGAGAGAGAGAGAGAGAGAGAGAGAGAGAGAGAGAAAGAGAAAGAGAGAGTTCATATGCTGTTTATGTATATAGTGGATACACACATATCTACTAATGGAGGCCAGGGGACACTGATGTCATCTTCTATCCATCTGCCTATTGCTTTGACTCAAGGTGTCTCCCTTAACTTGGAGTTCATGTTCTTCATCTAATATGTCCCAGAAATCCTCCTGTTTTCACCTAAACACTGCTCAGCTTACAAGGTATGTGTGGGTCCATTCATAACTTGTTATGTGGGTGCTGTATCTGAACTCAGGTTCTCAAGCTTGAAGAGCAAGTGCTCTTTCTCACCAATACCCCCCCCCTCTCTTCTTTTTCTCTCCCTTTCCCTCCCCAAGGTCTCATGTAGGCTATTCCCCAATTTGCTGTGTAGTCAAGATGACTTGAACTTCTGATCTTCCTGACTCCACCCACAGGTCCTTGGATTATAAGCATGCACTACCATGTCCAGCTTTACATAGTTCTGATAACAAAAACAATAGAACCCGGGGTTTATGTATGCTAGGCAAGTACTCTATCAGCTAAGCTATGCCCACAGATCAAGATTTACTCTTTTTGTAAATTTCTTCTCTTTCTTCCCCTCTCTCTCATCTTCCTTTCCTCTTTTTTCTTTCTTCTTTCCTTCCCTCCCTCCCTCCCTCCCTCCTTCCTTCTTTCCTTCCTCCTTTTTTTTGGCAGGGCTTATCTGTGTAGCCCCAACTGTCCTGGAACTCGCTGTGTAGACCAGGCTGACCTCAAACTCATAAAGATCCACCTGCCTCTGCCTTCAGAGATTAAAGGCATACACTACAGCTGCCTGGCTCTTTTGGTAAATTTCTAAACACACAGGGAAATGTTTTCTGTAGTCATAGAAGATCTCTTGGATTTATGGTTCATCTAATGTTTGTCACACTTGTTACACTGGTGACTTCTAGAATCACTGGCTGTGATCACTCCTGTTCCTAGACTGCTAGATTCTATCAAAAGGAACAATATCACAATACGTCTGTGCCCAAGTCTTCCCATGCCTGCTAGTGTGCCCACTGTCTCCTTTGCTAGCAATAGAATCCTGGTTCTTATGGGACAGTTGTGCTCAGTGTGCACAGCCCCACCCCCACTTCTTAGGTTGTTCATGGCTACATTATGCCAAGTGATCTGTGATCAGAAGATAAAGGACTTTTGGGAGAAATGATATGGCAGTCATGCCCTATCTGCCTCGTGCATGTGATGTCTATGCCGGGCTCCAACGCCATGCTTATCACGAAGTTTGATGATGAAAGGGTCTAAGTCTTTGCTGACTGAATCACGGCTCAACAGTCATGCTTCGGACTTGCTGCCTTTGCAGTGTTACCCAAGAGGAGGAGTAACAGGCTCCAAAGCTGCCAAAACCTTGCCTAAAAAGTTATTGACAGTTGAATTACACTATGAAATAAGTGACATTGATTGTTTTCTGTGTGTCAGGCATTATGCAAAATCCTTTTCAAATGTTTTAAATTCTTAATTCTGTATTATTAGTTCTGGTCTACAGGTCATACAAGTAAGGCAAGAGCCTCAGCGACTTCTTCAGGTTCATTCTGCTGGTGCATTTTTGGAGGAAGTATTTGAATTTGGGCAGTTCCAGGAAATGCCTCATTTTCTTACATATGACAACATCACACATAAGTCTTCCCTTGATAGCAAGGCATGAGAGGCTTATTTTCTTCCTCAATGAACCAAACCTCTGACCTCAATTCCTCTGTTGGGAGTACAGACCGGCTCTTCCCAGTTCTCCTCCTCAGAATCTGGAAGTGGGGAATCAAGTGAGGGAATGGTTAGGGTGATGTGCTCGGACTTCCGAGTATACAAGACTCACGGAGAACAAACCCAGCTGCTGCAGTGGAGGCTGCAGTTGCAGCTCTCAATGCATGGATTGTAATAAAAACAAATGGAATTTATCTACCATGAACACCGTTCATACACACACACACACACACAACACACAACACACAGAGATCTCTCTCACACACATACACACATACATAGATTTCTCTCTCACACACATACACACACAGATCTCACACACACCACACACACACAGTTCTCTCTCACACACATATACACACACAGATCTCACACACACCACACACAGAGATCTCTCACACACATACACACACATGCACACACAGATCTCACACACTCTCACACACATACACACGCAGATCTTTCTCTCACGCACATACACACACACACACATCTCACATGAAAACGAGAAAATTATATAATTGCAGAATGGAGAGCAGTTCTTTAGCTAACTACAATCTAATTATAAAGTTGATATATGAAAAATATGTTACATTATCTTTTTACCACCATCCCCAATTTTTCCCAGGAGTGGTTGAAATGTCAGGATTTGAGAAAACTTGAAGATCTCAAAATAAAGGGAGCCGGTAGTATAGTTGTCTGGAACTGCAAACCAGGCTGGATGACACCAGCTGTCATTTCTCCTTTTCCACCTGAGCAATAGGATGCTGTTTGTATTTTGGGTAATATCTTACACAACCTGTCTCTCTATAAGTCCTGGGTCCTCCAAAACCTCTATGGCTAATTCTGGTCAGCTGCTAGCTAGCTCTGCCCTCTGATTCCAGATAAACCTTATTGTTAGTCTGCGGAGTCTTAGAGTGTGATCAAAATATCCCACCACATATAATGTAATCTGATGTCCTCTTCTAAAATGCAGGTGTACCTGCAGATAGAGCATTCATATGCATTCATATATTATAAATAGATATAATTCATATATTATTAAATAGATTAAAAAGTTGCCTTCGTGTCTTCCTGTACGTTCTCTTCCCACTGATCTAGAAGAAGGAAGTGATGTCTGGAACCATGACATGGATTTTGGATTGAGGATGACAATACAGAATGATGGCAGCTGAGCCCTTGATATCCATTCGAATCTGGGGATGGCTTAACTGTGGACTGTCACGATAGGATGGAACTTAATCTTGTTGACCGACTATTTTATTCCCCCACCACCACCTTGTAGATACCATCCTGGCACAATGAGGTAAAGCTACATTCATTTGGGGTGGCAGAAATCAGAGACGTATTAGTATGGGTTCAAGACATCAGCTGGGCTATGAGCTGGGAAGTGCCAGAGCTAGGAAGGGGCTTGCCACAGATGCCCTTCTCCGTACTCATTCTATAAATAATTCCTGAGCATGCCCTATGCGTGGAGCTCTTTGGCAGGCATTCAAGGCTCCGGGATGAAGCAGGACATGATTCCATCTTCTAGAACTTCACAAAATGCACCAGGTGGGCAGATCGCCAGTCTCCTTGAGTTGTGGACCTGGGGGTTTATTTTTTGTCATATTAAACCACAGCCTCTTTTTATGCTGATGATGAGGAAGAGGAAGAGGATGACCATGAAGGGGAGGAGGAAGAGTAGACAGGTGTTTATGTGCTGTGGGATGGATATGGAAGTCAGAGGCAACTTTCAGGAGACAGGTCAGTCACTCCTTCCACCATAGGTCTGGAGAGTCAAGCTCAGGCCCTCAAGCTTCTGGGAGAAATGCTTTCTCCATTATCCATCCCACAGCCAAACTACAGTTTCTGAAACTGTGCTCTCAGATCCACGCGTGGAAGGATGAAAGTCTGCTGAGAGTGAGCATTCCTGGATATACAGCGACAGCAAAAAATTAATACAAAATTACAGTTCAACAAAAGCAAGACCTTTCTGGCAGGACTCACCCCCGGGGCTTCATGACTTGACTGCAGGCTGGGTTCCGAACACACAGCAGACAGCGGATACACTTACAGGCAGACTAGTGGTGCCTGTGATGCTGAGTGACACCCTTCAGCTCAGACTTGTGACTGTATACCTTATGGGTACAATATTCTCTGCACAAGGTCTTCTTCTCTTATAAAAGCAACAGCTTAGATATAGAAAACAGAGACTTTCAATATTGTCTTTCCTCAGCGTGTACACATCAAATTAGTGACTCTTTGCATTGGATTGCACTTGAATGTTTAACTTGAGTTGGGCTTGGTGGTGCATACCTATAAACCCAGCACTTGAGAGGCAGAGAAGGACTATTAGGAGTTCAGAGTCAACCTGGGGTACATAGTACATGTGTTCGAGACTACATGATAGCCCATCTCAAGAAAAAAAGACAGAAAGTTTGATCTTAAAAGTTGAGCTGAGTTAATGTAATTCTTTTTCGGTGAAATTTGGCTTACGATTATGACAGAATTCCTGTCAGATGACATGGTATGCGTGTACTCTCAGCACTCGGGAGATGACATGGTACGCGTGTACTTCCAGCACTCGGGAGGTGACTTGGCACACTTGTACTCTCAGTACTCGGGAGGTGACTTGGCACACTTGTACTCCCAGCACTCGGGAGGTGACTTGACACACTTGTACTCGCAGCGTTTGGAAAGCAGAAGAGGAGGATCCAACAGAGTTTAAGGCCAGTCTTGGATGCATAGGAAGTTTGAGGTCTGCTGGGATACATGGACCTTGTCTCAAAAACAAACAAAACATACAAAAAGGTCTGAATTGCAACAATTTCTAAAGCGGTCTTAAGCATGCTTCTGTCATGTTGAGCTGCATGTTCGTGTGAATCTGTAAAATAGACATATCAATATCAATCAGATATTTTCCAGATGCTCTGTTTTCTGCAGTATCAAATATTCAGCCAAATTTTAATTCTTTATATAAATACAAGCAAGGGCCTGTGAGGTGGCTCTGTGGGGAAGAGCACTTGTCCCACATGCCTGATGACTTCACTGTGATCCCAAAGTCCAGTGCAATGGGAGAACTAATTCCCAAGAGTCATCCTCTGACCTGACCTCTACTCTTATGTACCCACCCACACCCAAGCCCACACTCACACATACACGTCACATTCACAATAATAATAATCATAATAAGCCGGGCGGTAATGGTGCATGCCTTTAATCCCAGCACTCAGGAGACAGAGGCATGTGGAACTCTGTGAGTTCAAGGCCAGCCTGCTCTACAAAGTGAGTTCCAGGACAGGCTCCAAAGCTACAGAGGAACCCTGTCTTGAAAAACCAAAATCAATCAATCAATCAATCAATCAATCAATCAAGTAATAATATTAATATAATAAATTTAATAAATAAAAATGAAATAATAATAATAATAAAAGGAATAAATAAGCCAGTACACCCATTCCAAAAGCATGCAAATTTGCTTTAATTTCTAATAAAAATAGACACACCAGAGGATTGCTTCAAAATACGTTTCTTGATGGTTTCTCATCAATGAAGTGTTTAATTTGTAAGAGTTGTGAGTGGAAACCATGCTAGAAGCCCTGCGTAAAAGACTAAAGAGAATGTATATAGCAAACACACAGGTTCCTTTTCTCTTTGTGTGACATGCACTCCCGGGTGTGCGGACACATTCAAGCATGCTTGCCAAGTTTTGGCTGCACATCCACACAGGTAACCTTGATGCTGGATCACATTTCTTCTGCTGCTTTAAGAACAGCTTGTATGTTCGGGTGCCTTGTTTATATGGTGCATGTGGATGGCGGGTGGGGACAATAAAACAATAGTCTCTGGGGGCCTCTGGGGAGAATCTCTGAGTTCCCTGGGATAGGAAGTTCCCTAAGAAATCAGGAGCCACTAAAATTCCCACCAAACAACAAAGCATGTGCAGCCAAGATAAAAGGAGAGTGGGGGTTGAGAAGGAAAAACAAAACACCTCACCCTGGTGCAGGGAAGCAGGTGCACCCAACTCAAACAATAATCATTTCTTCTGTTATTTGTAGAGTTTAGGAACAAAACAACACAAAACAATACTCAACTCCTCCCCTCTGGGGTGGAGGGACCTACAAGGATGCTCACAGCAACAAGATAAACAAGGCTCGTTCTTAGCCTGTGCAACTGCAAAGAAACGAAATGCAAAACTAGCAAACAACAATAACAACAACAACAAAAACAACGAAAGTACCAGACTATAAGCAAGGAAGAAGGCAGAGCCAAGATCAGCTAGAAGGACACCATCTTTGGATGGACTTGTGGACAGCTTCTTATTGTGCCATCAAAGCTGAGCTTTCAACTTTGAAGCTAATTCCTCCTTACTGTGGTCACAGCAAAATGCATCGTAGTCATGTGGCTGTAAGGGACACAGGAGGAGCCAGAGTCAGGTGTAATGTGGGACGAGAGGGACTTCTCTTTGTGTGGACCCTTCTGAAGTCTTTGGGAGCCTTAGAAATGTGTCTAGTCACATATTCTGTGACATATGCAAAGATAAATTATTCCTAGACTGTTGAGTGGCTCCCAAATGGGGACCAAACTTCAGGGTTCACAAGACCTGGGCATAATCTGCAGTTCCCACAAAATGTCCTTTCCAGCTCTACAGTAAGTCCTTCTGGTCTTTGGATGCATGTATTGAGGACTTTGCACAACCTATAGCTAAGGCTGCAACATGAGGGACAAGGCTGGAGGAGGGTGAGGAGATGGAGCCGTAACTCAGGGAACCACTGGCTCGGGGCTCCCAGTAAGCACAATAGAGCTGGAAGATTGCTTCTTCTGTCTAATGCCCCGTCGAGGTATCTGGCCTGTTTCTTTGGTATTTTATCACATAACAGCTTAGTGACATTTGATCAATACCGAGCTTGAAGCATTGCTCTTGCCTTCTGTGGCAGGGTCATAGGAGGATAAGAGACCTCAGTGAGAGTGGTGAGGGGCCCCAGCTGACTTGAGACATGTCTGTGCTTGTCTTGGGAATACTAGCTGGTTTACAGGAAGGACTCAGCCACTTTCCAGAAAGCACTCACAGGAAGAGAACAGAGTAACAAGGTCAGCCATACTCAAAAGCCAGGGGTTGTTTTGAATGCACTGTGGCATCTGCCATTGAGATTTTCTTCCAGCCAAGTCTCTAAGGATCCATTCCAGGACCTGAAACAAAGAGCCCGAACATTAAAAAGACATTTCAGTGGGACTGTGTGGTACCGAGAGCCTCAGACTGAATGAAACCTAGTGTGACTTGCAGGTCACTTTCAACAGCTGGGTGGAAAATGGCACAGCTGTGGTCCATGCGAAGCGTGTGTGGTTATCAGAAGGGGATAGGGAAGACACAAACGCTCCTATGGTCCCCACAGCTTTGGAGGAGCATCTCTGGGAGCAATTGCTATCGGAGAGAAGAAAAATAGTCTTGGGCAGAAGATCATGTGAGCCATCTGCAGGCCACTCACAGAAACTCGTCAGAAACTGGATGTGAGATAAACCACTGCACCTAGACAAGAGCACAAACCAGAGCGTTGGTGCAATGGTGCTAGTTTTTGATGTAACAGGCATTAGAGTGGCAGGCCATCCAGATATAATTATCGTGGCCTGCCTCAGGGTTAGCTCTTTATGTTACTTATTCCTTTCAAAGCTTCTCTGGAGCTAGGGACATGGCTCAGTGTGTATAGGCCACCAGAGGACCTGAGTTTGAATCCCCAGAACCCATGTAAAAGCTTGGAGTGGGGCTGAGCACCTTTAACCCCCGTCACTGCAGCAGTAGAGAAAGGAAGAGTCTGTGCTCTTCCTGGCCAGCCATTCTGGCTGAAATGACAAATTCCAGGTTCAACAAGAGCCCCATATCAAAAAAAATAAGGAAATAGAGGCAATAGAAGAAAACGCCAAAGAGGAAGACAAACTCTGCCCCCCCCCACGAGAACATCTGCACTGGCATGTGCACACAAGCACAGACACCCCACCTCCCCACACTACCGTACCCCCACTACAAACCTTCTCTGTATGTAAGGTAGACTCTGTTACTACTCTCTCTTGTCGACAGATAAGGAGACCAAGTCTCAGAAAAAGAATTACTAGATCAAGAATATACCCAGCTAGCAAGAGTGTGCTTACTTGACCTGTTTGAACCTCAGTACCCATCTCTTAACTCTGTACACATGGATAGAGAAATAAATGAAGCCAAAGAAGGAGTGTTTTTGTTTCTCTAATTTCTAGTTCATTTTAGCCTCCAGACTGCTGAGGTGACTTGAAAAAAATCACTAATACTATGAAAATGAATTAGACTGTATATTTCTTCATTTATTATTCAAAACACTTTACTGAACACCTGTGACTGAGCCCTGGACCATGCTGACTAGTATGCTCCTGTTTTAAGATCTTCTCTCGTTCTAATTCTTTAAAGCTCATGTGTTGGAGAGCATAGACATTTCCTATTGCAATTCAGTTACCCTCTCCCTCCTCTTCCAAGCAGCGTGATTTTTAGAACCATAGCTTTTGTCTAATTCAGTCTAAAATGAGACTCATCATCTTCCTTGGATATGTTTAAGTACTTGGACAAAAGGATGACATTCGTTTATTTCTAGTACATCAGGCCAAATTGTGATGGTTGACTTGTGCCTCTCTGACTGAAGGGAGGAAATTGGGAAAATGTTCTGCCAACATTTGCTTGCTGATGTATTTGCCCTTGTGTATACAAGAATCAAGGTTATTGTTCGCCTAGCGAACCTGACCTCACATGATGGTAAGTTGTTATCTTCTATAGGTAGGCTGAACCGGTGACTAAGAAACACGCACCACTGTTCTGGTGGAGAGAAGATCCTTAACCTTCATGGAAACAGAGACGTCTTTCCTATGAGCCATCTCGGTCGGGATGACAGGACCCGTTGAAAATGTAATGCTTGAATCAGAATGTTCATGACTCAAAAAACTCTGACCGGTTAAGGCTTGCTTGTTGAGAACATAGTACCTCACGCTGCCTATTGTTTATAACTCATCTCATGGAAATGTTGAGTTTTCAAGGGTACAAGTTGTGATTCTGACTATATATAAACCTAAGTGGGGGTTGAGGGAACCCTAAGTTTAGGAGAATCTATTCTGTTCTGGATAAAAATAGTTCCACTCACTCTTGCTTTGCAAGGAAAACATCAATTAGACTGAACAATGTTCCTTGCAGAATGTAGATGCCGCATTGTCTCTGGACACCTCCTTTGAATTCGCTCTGCTCTGTGTCGTGTCTTCTGCTAGGAGGAAATTATCAACAACCAGAGGAAATCCTGGACTAGTATTGAATAGTCCTTATTTTAAAGGTACTTCCCTTCTTGTGGGAATTGTATGTATCAGAACAACACTATAAAATGTTGGAATTATTTTACAAGGTTTGACTTTCGGCCCCATTTTTTTTTTTTAAAAAAAGATCTGCTTATTGTGCTTAAGATCCAGTCGATTGTTGAGCTGGAGAGCATTCTTCTCAGGCTCCATGGACTTTAAGGTGAGGTGGAGGTTAAAGAATCGACCACAGGAAGCAGAAGGTCCTTAGAGACACCCGCTTATTCTAGAGCATACAATGACTAGTAAGGGCCATTTGAGTCATAAACATTTGCCCCTTTCTGAGCAGAGATGGCTCTCTTCACAGTGGGGAACCTCAGCAAGCTGGCACTGCAATCCTCTCCCATTGGTTTGGTTCAGCCAAATATGGGAGGGGTCAAAACCAGTGGGTTTTAAAGACCTGTTGTGGGAAAAAGATGTCAAATTTACTTTTTCTTTTCTGAGAGCAGCTAATAATAATTGTGGCCAGGAGCTGCATTGAAGCAGCAGTAGCTGGAGGGAATGGGCTTTTGTGCCCTCTGGTCTGTGAAGCCAATTAGCAGGATGCTTAATTGGTGCTGACCCATACACGGATATGCCCCACACTTCCTTGCTATGGAGCTCCATGTTAGGGGAGGGTAAAGTGGTATACCTGGAGTTATAGACAGTCTAAGCTCAAAGAAGCCAGATGCAAGCACACAAGTCCTTTGAGTTTTTACATAATATCTGAAAATGTGCAAGACTCTGGCATTGTACTGCAGCTTCTATTCGTTGGCTTCAGTACAAGTACAATCGACTTTTCTGAGGTGTTGCCATACTGTCTTACAGGGTAGCTGCTAGCCACATGTTGCTATTTAGGATTTTCATGTGTAGAGAGAGTGACTGAAGAACCAAATGATAACCTTATCTTTAATCTTACCAACCTAAACTTACACGGCTAAGTCTTGGTCTGTTCACAGGTAGGTCCAAACCCCTGCCAGACAACCATGCAGCTGGATGCTCGTCGATTCTCTCGGGATTCTTGTGCTCTCAGGAGAACTGTGCACCTACCCGGCAGTGGCTCCTCTGTGTGCTGGGCAGCATTTTCTTTTCTCCATTTTTTTTTTGTCCAAGCAGCAAGAAGGCCAGCATGGATGATGTCTGCTCAGAGCGCTGCACAGACCTGGAAACTCCCTGTCTGTTCTTCATTTCTCAGGATGAGAATGTACCATTTTCCCACCAGGGAACACTGAAGAGTGGCTCCGGTCACTGTTCTCCTCTGTGGAGCACATCCTATATCCCTAGCAGGGCTCACTCACTATTGAGCATGGGCCTGCATCCTTCTACCTTGTTTGTTTGCTCGTGTGTTCATTTGGTTTTTTTGAGACAGGGTTTCTCTGTGTAACTGGCTGTTCTGGAACTCAGTCTGTAGACAGGCGGCCTCCCAAGTGCCGGGATTAAAGTGTTCAGGTGTGCACCCGCACTTCCTGACTGACTTCCCCCCTTCATAGCAGTTGCGCTCAAATTCCCTTCACGTTATTTCACGCGTGTAATTTGACAGTCCCAGCGCCACATAATTTCAGACTTTTAGGTCCAGTAGTGTCCATTTAATCACTTTTGGAGGTTCAGTTGCCTGTGGTCAACTAAGATCTCAAAGATTGAATGGAAGTTTCTAGAAAGAAGTAATTCACAAGTTCTGATTTTCTTCCTGCTGTACTGAGCAGCTAGACCAAGTCTCTCACTGTCTGCTCAGTGCAGCCCGAGGGGTGAAATATCCTTTGCCCAGCATATCCACACTGTCTGTGCTACTTGCATGTCTGGCACCTGAGAGCCGTTGCCGTGATCAGGTCGACTGTGCTGGTGTTTGTGGTGTTCATGCCTGAGTTCCCACTGTGTACCTGTTGATGGAACCCGAGCACAGGCATGACTGTGTCAACCAACAGGCTGTGTCAAAAGAAGCTGTAACTAGCAGTCCCTCAGTAAACAGGTGAAAGTTCTCCCTAAGGAAAGACAGCAGGTTTCGTGCTGAGCGGGCCAGGGTTTACTGCAGAATGAGGGTTTAAGACTTTAGCCCTGCAATCCTTGTTGTAACTTAGTAGTTAATAACAACCCATTGTGCACAGCTCACACATGGTTTCAGTGTCCACTGTCAGACTTGCACAGCACCTGCAGATAAGGGGCGCCACTTTAGTCCTGAGCTGCCTGCAAGGTCTCTCCCTTTTCAGCTGATCCATAATAAATGTTCTGTTCCTGTGACTCCCAGGCTCTGCACCCTCAGGGTAAGCTGGGTGTAAGAAGCCCAGTGAGGCTCTCCCTCTCTGGACATGGTTCGATGACCGCATAGCTCACTCCAGTCCATGCAAAAGTGCTGAAGGAAGGCCGTCCTCATGAACAGTCTGGACTGACAAATCAGCCAGCTGTGTACACCAAATGCTGAGTGGTCAGTTTCCAGGGAATTTAGCACAATCCAACAATTTTTGCAATGAGATATCCTAAATTTAATGCATTCTTCCTTCGGTGGTTCAGAAGGCATTTGAAAATCATTTAATGCTCTTGAGGAGTCGTTATGAACAGAAATCACTGCCCACTGCACAGTAACAAGTAGTTAGGATTATCTTGGGTTTCTAATAAATTAAATTCAATATGAACATTTGCTGCAAATAAACCAATTTCTAATTTTATTCCAGTAATGATTACCTATTATTTTGGGAAGCATTTATGTTAAATTTATTATATCATTAAGATTAATATGACTCATATAGAATGCTTAAAATTTACCTATATGCTAGACATTAAACTAAAACTAAAAATTCTTAAAATGTTCTTTTAAATAAAAGTATTTTTGATGCAGCAGGTATGTTCCAGAGAGCTGAGTACAAAGTAGACTTCTGAAGAATGAATTTTGTATGAGGAAGTACGTGAACATGATGTTAATGTGCTCATCATAACAAACGAGGAAAGCACCGAAGAGTTTCAATAAAGGTGTACACATCACATCGTGGGTAACGACTGTGTGCTTGCTTCCCAGTCCTATGCGCTCGTGCACCCTCAGTTCCTTCCCTAGCTAGCGTGACAACATACCAAATAGAAGAAATGCGAGAGGGAAGGGTTGTTCGTTGGAGAGGGTTCAGTCCAGCACAGGAGGGAGGCCGCGGCAGGGGGAGCAGCTTGTCCCTGGGCACTTAGAGCTTGAGACTGCAGCTGGAAGCAGAGAGCCCAGGCTGGAACACTCAGGCAGACTCCATCCACAGTGATCTGCCTCCGGTAGCTCAGCCCCGCCTCCTAGTGGGTGTGTCCAACTCGCCCTTGCAGGTTGCTTGTGACCAGGGGAGCTAGGAAGGAGACCAGCAGGCATGTAGATAACAGCTTCCTATTGCAATGATTAAAAGACTGGACAACCCTGAAAGTTTTATATTCCCCCTCCCCCGCCCCAAATAGTGCTCCCAGGTGGGGGACGAGTTTTATGAAGAGCACATGAACCTGCAGGGAAAAACGCTACAACCAGTTACAAGTCAGAGTATATGAAATTTAAATTCATATCATGCTTTTTGTCCATAAGAAATTAGCAGTGGGCAGTTAGATTGTGTAAAAAAAAATTTCATAAACAGGGATCAGTTATCACCTGAGAACAGTGGTTCTCAATTTTCTTAATGCTGTGGCCCTTTCACACAGTTCCTCATGCTGTGGTGACTCCAGCCATAAATTATTTTGTTACTTCGTAATTGTAATTTTGCTACTGTTTTGGATTATAATGTAAATATCTGGCATGCAGGGTATCTGATATGCGAGTCCCAAAGGGATTTTGACCCACAGGTTGAGAACCTCTTGATGGATTAGAATCTAATCTAATCCTTCAAAGGCTTGGGGAAAGAAGATTTATTTATTTTTTCCTAGAAATATTTTTTCCTAGATTTATTTATTTTTTCCCATAGAAAGAGGACATTCGTTTCTTCTATCTTTGATCATAAGGCCTGCTGGCTCTCATAGCTCTGTCCCCTGAATTACAGTAGCCATTGCTCCTTTCTTGTCTTTTGGCCTCAGGCTGGGAGTTCCATCACTGACCTCTCTGTATTTTAGGAATGTGAGGGGATCACTCATCTTTCTGGTTCTGTGGCTTGCAAATGGCTAATTCTGGCCTGTCTCTATAAAAGTGTGAGCCATTTTCCATATTACATCTCCTCTTAGAAATCTATGCATATCCTATTAGTTTTATTTTTTCTGAAGACTCTACTACAGTGCTTAGTAAATGTTCACCGTATTGTTGACAGAAAAAGATCCATCCTGTCATTCTAATCATAAAATACTATCTCACATCATTGCTTTTCATATTTTAGGATACATTTAAAATGAAATTTATCACTTATTATTATCATTATTATTATTATCATTATTATTATTACAAAGATCATTAGAAAAATGGGAAGACAAAAATATACAAAAGAGGGCAGTCTGTAATCCGACAGTCACAAGTTTGTAATGCAGTTCTTAGCACGTTTGAAGGTAGATTTCAGAAAGACTTATTTTACGTGTGTGTGCACATGGCGTGTGTTCAGGAGCCTGTGGAGGACAGAAGAGGCTGCCAGGTCTCTGCAGCTGTGGTTTTGGGAGGTTGTAAGTTGCAACTCGGTTCTAGGAACTGAATCCACATCTTCTGCTGGAGCATCTTAAGCTATGAGCCATCTCTCCAGCCTCTGAAGATGGAGCTTTAAACTAGTCATCTATTTATTTATGTATTTATTATTATTGCTGTATGTATGTGTGTCAGCGAGAGAAAGAGAGACAGAGACAGAGAGACATAAACAGAGACAGAGGGAGAGAGAGAGAGAGAGAGAGAGAGAGAGAGAGAGAGAGAGAGAGAGAGAGAGAGAGAGAGAGCGCGAGCGCAGAGGGTAACCTGTGAATTTAATTCTCTCTTTCAACTGTGTGGGAGATCTGGGGATCAAACTCAAGCTGTCAGACTGGGCATCAAGGCACCCCTACCTGCTGAGCCACCTCTCTGGTCCCATATGTCACTTTTTGCTAGCTTTTCTAATTTATTCTATTATAGTAATACATCCTTTCCACGTTGTCATTTTTTCCTATGTCAGTAACTATTTTTCCTACATAAGCACTAATTATACCATAGTATTATATAGCAAATTGTGTCTAAATTATTCCCTTAAGAATAATCTCATGGTGAGCGTAGCACAACTTTGATCCCCGCACGTGGGAGCAGAGGCAGACAGAACTCTGAGTTGGAGGCCAGTCTGATCTACAGAGTGAGTTCCAGGATAGTTAGGAACACAGAGAAACACCATTTAGAAAAACAAAACAAAATAATAATATCTAATAAAGGCTCTATTTTTTCATATGTGTTAGTGAGCTTGAGTTAAATGCCTAAGGGGATAGAATATTTCCATTTTCTTCCCAGTGAGCAGGGTTTCTTTATTTAAGTTCCTGCCTACATGCATTTATGCTTCCATTTCCTGCTGCAGGGATCATGAACTCCCTTGCAAATGTCCCCAGTCCTGGGAGTCCCTGGAATGTGGCCCTACGCTTCAGTGTTCTATTGCCCTACTTTGATTTCTGGTGCTGTGATAAAGACTATGACCAAAAGCAGTGTGGGAAGGAAATGGTTTATTTGACTTACATATTCTGTCATAGTCTGTCACTGAGAGAAGACAGGGCAGGAACTCTAGATAGGAGCCTGGAGGCAGGGCAGAAGCAGAGGCTGTGGAGGGGTGCTGCTTACTGGCTTGCTTCTCATGTCTTGCTCAATCTGCTTTCTTATAGAACCCAGAACAACCAACACTGAGCTGCCTCCCCATTATTAATCAAGAAAATACCCCACAGGCTTGCTTGCCTACTGACCAATATGATGCAGGTAATTCCTTAATTGAGGCTCCCTCTTCCCAGATGATCTATTTTTGTCAAGTTGACAAAACCAACCAACCAGTACAGCTAGGCTTTCCCATCTTCCCCTTACTTCCCTACCTATGCCACCATGACTCCCCTCCCAGGCCTTACGGGGAATGAGAGAAAATCACTACTTCTGTTAGATAGCTTGAAAAGATATATTTAAAAGGAAAAAAATTATTCTTTTTTTTTAATTAAGCCAAGCTAAGTGCATTTTACTATAGGTTATATATTGAGAACTATAAAATAGACATTCTTAATCATTTTAAAGTTTAGTAGGAAAAACAAAGGCATATAAATCATCATATAAAAATCAATGAAGAGTGTAAGAGAGATGATAGGGAAATTTAAAGGGAGCTATTTATTTTATTTTATTATTTATTTTCAGCTAGAGATATAAAGATATTTTCATGAGGAAGCAGCCTCTGTCATAACCTTGAAAGATGGGTTGACATGACAAAGTATGACTAAGTCGTGCATGGAGCAGGAAATGGTGGGACCCAAGACAACCCTAGATCTAGAGGTGGAAGTCAGGGCACTGTAGCTGTGTGGAATGTTTGTGGTTTTCCTGGGATGTCCTGAGGCTCCTCGTTGGGAGGGGTTGGTGGTTCCTTTGGGAAGGTGTTTGGTAGTTGGTATTCCTCTTGGTTGCCTGAGGAGGTGTTCGAAATTCTGGATTTTTTTTTTTAAAGACAGAATCTCACCATGCAGCCCTGACTGGTTTTGAACTCACTACACAGACCACACTGGTCTCGAACTCACAGAGGTCCCCTCTGCCTTCTCTTGGGAAGATTTCTGACGGTTTCTCTGGAAAAGTGTTTCTATGGGGAGGTATTTGGTATTCCTTTGGGGAGCCATTTGGTGGTTTCTCTTGGGAGGTGTGATGATTAAGCTTGGTTGTCAACTTGACATATTTGAGAAAAAGGAACTTCAGTTAAAGAACTGCCTCTATCTTATTGGGCTGTGTGCCATCTTATTGATTTCTCATTCTAGTAGAAGGGCACAGTCCACTGTGGGCAGTATCATTCCTAGTCAGGCAGGTCTGCTTTGTATAAGAAAAGTTAGCTGGATGTGGACCTGGAAGAAAGCCAGTAAGTAGTATTCCTCTCTGGTCTCTATTTCAGTTCCTACCTTGGCTTCCTTCAATCAGAGCCAAATAAACCCTTTCCTCCCCTCAAGTTGATTTTAGTCAGTGTTTTATATCAATAACAGGACAGGATGTTTGGTGGTTCATCTGAGGAGTTCTTTGGTATTTCTTTGTAAAGGTGTTTGGTGTTCCTTCAGGGAAATATTTAGTTGATGTATTTATCAAATCATTCTTAGTCAATAAAAAATTTGGAGTCAGATATCTGATTAAGAGCCCGAGTGATCAGAGAAGTGGCAGAAAAGTAACCAGTGACTTCCCTTCTTCTGTTCTTCCATCCAAAAGGCTGAGGTCCTCTCTAGACCTCCCTTACTACTTCCTATCTCTCTATGTTCCTCAGTCTTCCAAAACCTCTATGGTTAATTTTGTTCAGCTAGTGGCTATCTCCACCCTCTGATGCAAAGCAAACTTTAATGTCAAGATGCAATCAAAATATCACACATTTAATTCTTCTGGGGTGGTGTATGGTGGCTTTTCTGGGGCAGATAGTTGATGGTTCCTCTTATCAACTTATAGTTTATAAGTCTTATAGTTTCTCTGAGATGTTTGGTTCCTGTGAGAGATGTCTGGTGGGAATGTTTCTTTTATTGTTCTTTTGAGATGGTGACTATTTGGGCCTCTAGAATGGTGGTTCTCAACTTATGGGTCATAACCCCTTGTGTGTTTGAAAAACCCTTTCACCGTAGGGGTCACCTAAGACCATTGGAAAACACAGATAATTACATCATGATTCATAACAGTAGCAAAATTACAGTTATGAAGCAGCAACACAAATAATTTTATGGTTGGGGTTGCCAAAACATGAGGAACTACCTTAAAGGGTCACAACATTAGGAGGGTTGAGAACCACTGCTCAGAAGGTGTTTAGTGGGTCCTTTGAAGAGGCATTCGGTGTCACCCCTCAAGAGGTGTTTGTTGGTTCCTCTATGGAAGTGTTTGATGATTTCTCAGATAAATAAGAGAGACTAGAAACCTAGATTTCCATGTAAAAACCTCTTGATTATTATGGTGGTTTCAATGCCTTCAAACCTAA
Source organism: Arvicola amphibius (assembly GCF_903992535.2). Taxonomy (NCBI): domain Eukaryota; kingdom Metazoa; phylum Chordata; class Mammalia; order Rodentia; family Cricetidae; genus Arvicola; species Arvicola amphibius. The sequence continues at coordinate 62,863,134 of NC_052057.2, forward strand.
TTTTGTGTAAGATACCATTCATAGAAAAATAGTTTAGTGCTCTCCTGAGTTGAGTGATTTTATACCTTCCCCACTCCCTCACTAGTCCTTTTATTTTCTTTTTTGGCTTTATGTAGAATAAAATTCTTTGTAGAATTTTAGTTATTCAAGGTGACAAGCATTATGGCATCAAGCCAGGCATGGTGACACACACTTTTTATAATCACAACACTCAAGAAGCAGAGGCAGGCAATCTCTGTGAGTTTGAGGCTATCCTGCTTTTTATATAGTGACTTCGAGGACAGCCAGGGCTGCAAACAGAAACCCTGACTCGAAGCAATCATAGCAGCAGGTTGGTTCTAAGGGCTGGCTCACTTTCAATTTCCTTGAATAGCGTGCAGTGGATATGAGGGTTTCCTTTGCATTAGACAGCTGTGGGATTTTTTTAAGGGAGCTTTTTCCTGCTATCAATAATGTATAAAAAGTGCTGTGGTTCAGAAAGTTCTTTAAAAGTTTAAAAACTCTGTAATTAGAAGAAAATAAAGCCCTTACACATAGCCTCTGAGTTCCAGTTTGGAACTCTGATGGCAGATAGTCTCCTAGCTCACCTACCACACTCATACCACTCCTCTTCCTTCCAGTCTAGGCTGAACATCTGACCTCATTCCTTCTCTTCATAAAAGAGAAGGAAAATATTGTTTTTTAATGGATTTTATTGACTTATAGAATACACTTCAAACTTTTTTGTTTGTTCTGCATGTCCGACTCTGAGTTATGGGAAGTTTTTATTGGAACCTATAGTGTTTCTAGACTCCCCAAACAGACATAACTTAGTAGTACAACTCCTGCCTAGCATGTCCAAGCACCTGGGTCTGACACCCAACCACACAAAACAAGAAACATAGACAAATGAGCAACTGCAATGCAATGGCCAGATAAGGTGATACATTTGTGGACTCAGCCATGCCTGGAAACAGTCAGTGGTTGCCCCCAGAAGGGTCTAGGAGCAGTTAGAGCCACCAGAGTGGTCTAGGGAAAGGTAAAGAAGCCTGGGCCTCTAGGTGTAAGAAGTCAGAAGAGACATGCTTTAACAACGAGGAAGGCTGGAGCACGAAGATGGTGGTCCCACGAGACACGGTTTGCCCGATGCCCTACGCAGACAGTGCTCTGTCTGTGTGGGTTTCTGATAGAGAAGTGACTGATTAGTGACATTTGTCAGAAGCTAATGTCATCAGAAAAAGATTTCTATCACTTAATTCCCCAAGGAATGAGTAAGACATAACATGCAAAGCTTCCTCCGAATTTCTTTGCTGAGTCCCTATCTCCAGAGTGATTGGTATCTGGCCTTCGGAAGGGTTTTAGTTAGGTCTTGAGGGTGTAGCCCCATTTAAAGCTGGAAGTTAGCTACTTCTAGGAGGGTAGTCTTACTTAATCCCTTAGCTATCAAAATACCATGAAACACAGAAAATGAAAACAAAGCAACAAACCCAATAATAATAAAGAGTTTCAGTAGAATTTTTGCCCTCATGGATGGATAGAGAGGGTCCCTTTCTAGGAGGTTCACGGATGTTATTGGCAGCTAGGTCTTGCTTCATTTAGATTAGATAACGAGGCTAGGTTGGTTCTTCTGAGATTGGAGTCAGCTTCGTTTCCTGGTTCTCACACACCAGCCCTGCATTGTTGTGTTTGGATTCACAACATGGCCAAGGGATGTTTACATCCCCACCCGGACAGCTGTGCCCACTGAAACAGATGTCTATTCCCGGAATGGTGAAACTCTGCAACCCTTGGTCTCTAAAAATAGGCCACTGTTTTACTTTGCCGTGAACCAGAATTGTTTACCTAGCTGCTGAACTGTCTGTCTGACTGTGGTTCTCCCAAGTTGGATCAAGCTGAGAAACGGTCTTATATGTCTTTGAAACTGCAGATTTTAATTTCCGGAATTATCACGAAATCCGGACCACAGTTATAAGATTGTTTCCTGTATTTATTCCAAATGGGAAGTCATGGTTAGAGACAGCCCTTACGTCACGAACTCTAATTGCTTTAAGGAAACCTGAACTCTGGGCTCGAGACATTTGCAAGGTTGCTTGACTGCAGACTCTATTGGCCCATTCAGGAACAAAACAGGAAGCAGTGAGGAGTCCTTTTCTAGCAAAAGATGTCTGGGAGTCTTAGGGAGACAGGAGACTGACTTTTTGGTTTGGGCTTTTAGAATGTCAAACAGGATTTGGTGACACAAGCCTGCAATCCCAGCTATTCAGGAGACTGAAGCAGGAGGACCAAACGTTCCAGGCCTACTTGGGCTACAGAGTGAGTTCAGGGTTACCCCAGCAACTTAGTAAGTCCCTGTATTAATAACACAAGGTGAAAAGGCTTGGGTTGTAGCTCAGTGGTAGAACACTTGCCTAGTGTTCACAAGGGGTTCAATCTTAGGTACCATAAATTAAGTCATACATTTTTTAAAGTATGCAACTTTCTAATCTGTAGATTAAAGATGGGACTTCGCCAGATAAACTGAGTTTTCAGGGCAGAGTTTTGGGCTGTTAATTTCCTGTTTGTATTTATACATAGAAATCTTTTCACTTTTCTGTGGTCCCCAGACCAGGTTCTGTGCCGCCAACCCAGTAGCTGCATTTCCTACACTTAGGATACTGCTCTTATTAGTGAAAGGATTTATATTAGAATTATAGGAGAGGGGAAAAGGAATGGGTTTTAAGAAACTGAGTGTGGGCTCAGTGGCCCTACCTGTCACTCTTTTGCATGGATCGTCAGGGCTCTCATTTCCACTTCCTCTGTCTCTCACTCTGTGCTGTTCCCAGATCCATCGTCTTTGGCCCACTTCTGCCCCGTGAACTTGCAGTAGACAGCAGCGTATGGTCTCTTAGCCTCTCGTACCGTCGTCTCACACTTCAGACCCTAAACCTTCTGGCTTAAGTGTTCTCATTGCTTTTGTATTTGACTCAGCCCCTCATATAGTAACTGAGACTGGCCTCAAAGTATGGGACAGAGTAACCTTGAACTCAAGATCCTCCCACCTCCACCTCCCAGAAAGCCGCTATTAAAGATGGGCACTCCCGTGCCCGGCAGTGTTCTCACCTTCCTTCTGGGTCTCAAGCCCATGCCTGCCTGAGAGATGGACCGTTTCTTCAGCCTTCAAAGCCAGGTTGAGAGCCTTGCTTTCCCTCTGTGAGGCACACAGTTTATCAGTTGCTGGTCTTTTATACAGTTTCCTGAAGCACGGAGAAATCATCGCTCAGTTCTGCTTTCCTTTGCACTGGCTGGTGGCAGAAAAGCTGGAGCATCCTTGACCAGGAACTGTGCAGGGTGGCTGGGAGCTGGGGGAAGTCCCCAAGGATCGCCCAGCCTGTGCATTGGAGTGTGGCCTAGAGGGGTTTTCCTTGGCTCACTGCCAAGCACTCAACCTCAGAGGCCTATTGCTTTATGCCCCTGTTTTCATTCAGGAAATGTTGATCGAGTGTCCGCGATGGGGGAGCCGATTTTTTCAGCTGATCTAATCTCTCAAGGACGGCTTTGACCCTTTGAAAGTGGAATTGCCCTATGACTACTAGAGATTAGGAGGGATGGGAAAAAGTGGATTTAACCAGTGATCGCCATGTACACATATGAACCCATCACACTCTTATTAACACACACAGTTGATTCATGTTATTAAAGAGTGGCTTTTTTATTTTGAGTAGACTCCAGAGTAACTGGCTCCTTAGTTAATTAGGTTGCCCAGCCCATTGGTGAGAGCAGGAAGTGCTGAGGGGCCCCCAGTCATGTTCTTGAACTGCAGACGGAGGCACCCGTCCAGCCCGAGAGAAGCAGCCCTGTAAAGTATCGACATATCTAGGAAGTTCGTCTGTCTTCAAAAGGTAATTTAGTCTATTTTCTGTCTCTCCAAGTTCAGTCTTAATTCTGTCTTTAGAAGAGACTATGAGCATCTTTCTGTAGCAGACAGTTAGGAACTCAGAGATGAATGGGCAAAGAAGATGTCCTGTAAAAACACAATGGGGCACTATTCTCACACAAGCAAGAATAAAATAATGTCATTTGAGAAAACATCACAGCACTCTTGAGGCAGAGATAGGCGGATATCTGTGAGTTTCACGATCAACCTAGTCTACAGAGTGACTATAGTGAGTTCCAGACCAGCCAGAGCTACACAGTGAGATCCTGTCTCAAAAAAAAGGTGGGCATCTTTCTCAGATTGTCAGACAACCATAAATAGTTGGAGCTGGGTCTGTTTGCTCCAGGACTGGTACATGCTGCTGGGAATCTTCTTTTTGTGCACTGAGCAAATGTGTCAAAGACAAAAGGACCCCAGTACTGGCGCTTAGATGACTGTGTCCAAGTTTGGCTCTTAGGATACGGCTGTGAAGAAATGCAGAAAAAGAAACCCTTGCTCTCAGTGGTCCAAGTGGAGGAGGTGGGTCATTCCTTCAAAGGATGGAGAGAGGGAGTGTGTGGGTGAGCTTCCAGCACCTGGGGATGGGAAGACAGGACCCATGCAGTCCCTTTGGCCCCATATCATGGCTGCATGGTGCCTGCAGAGGAGAGATCATTCTGCCCTCTGTGTTTGTTGTTGCTTCAAACAGGATGTGACCTCCTGTGCTTTGTTTTTATTTCTTCCTCCTTCAGACAGTGCATCCTGCCTGTGTCTGCTTGCCTGCGAGGGAAGAGAAAGGAAGGAAAATAGAGCAAGGGGAGGAAACTGCTTCCCCACGTTAAGTGACCCCTCTCCTTCCCCAGGCCATGTAAGGATTTACTTCAGCATTCTGGACGTCCCTTCCACCCTACCCCCATTTCCCTTGACTCAGCTTCTCCAGCTCATCCCAGCTGGCCACACAGGTTTTCCACCTGCAACCAGAGCCTTGCCTCCTTCCCAGACCAATTCAGGCTGGAGACAGGAAGCAATTAAGGAGGACCAGCTAGGCCCTGCTCACATCCAGACATCCTTGAGGATCCTTGGACCTTTGTCACTCTGCTGACGCTGAGACTGGGGGCTGCACTGCCCTGGAAATTGCAACAGGCGTCTCTTGTCCCTCGTTTCCGTGAGCTGAGCCAGGACACCTGCAGCTGACTTTCCCAGTCTCCGCCTCCCACAATGCATCTTGGTTTCTAAATCCTCCATTCTGCCTCTGTTCTGCTTGGGATTGACCTCAGAAAATGCTGACTCCCTTATTCTTCTGGGTCCTGTGTCAAGATGACCTTCGATGGATATCTTGAGAAGTTTGAGCACGTCCCTTGCCTGGAATCTCCCAGTTCTTTCCCTTGTTTTGGATGTAGATGGCTGGAATGTTCTCAGTTCTATGTAGAAGGTCGCACAAAATGCAGCCTGCAGTTGTCTCTGAATCTCGCTGCTGTCTGTGAGCCCTTTCTGCATTATGTCCTGGAGCTGTCACTGCCCTAGGCTTTTGACTGCAAGGTGATTTAAGTCTTCATAAAGTGCCTTTGCTGATGTCCCTAAACCTAAACCCTGACTGTTTTCCTAGCATTGCTGGCTTAGCTGCCAGGACTCTGGCTGTTCTGGGCTCTGCCCACTGTGTAACCAATGCTGTTTAAGAGACTTATTGGCTTGCCAATTCTGTTCCTGTGGTGCCTTATGTCTGAGACTAAAGAACAGTTTGCTATCTACATTTTTGGAGCTGCTGGGTGGGGGGCGGGGTTCTGGGACTGAGGGAAACAGAACAATTGGCACCATCTACATCAGTCTAAATTCGGTTTATTTAGTGGACAGAACTGGCTAGCTTTCTCGTTACTGTGAGGAAACACCTGAGAAAGGAGCCTAAGGATAGATGGGTTTCTCTGGTCTTGGGTTGGGGAAAGTGGAACGGAGGTGAGGGTGGCTCAGCTGTGGTGGCAGCAGTGCAATTCCGTTGGTCACATCCTGTGTCCGCCATCGGAAAGCAGAGAGGTGACTGCTGGCACTCAGCTCCCTTCCTCCTTAAAAAACTTGGTTTAAAAAATTCAGTCTGGATGGAGACAGGGGCAGAGACCCGCAGCGGAGTCCTGGGCTGAGCTCCCAGAGTCCAGTTGAAGAATGGGGGGAATGAGAATATGAGCAAAGAGGTCAAGACCATGATGGGGACACCCACTGGAAAAGTTTACCTGAGCTAAGGGGAGCTCACCATTTCCAACGAACAGGAAAGGAACCAGCACAGGACCAAACTAGCCCCTATGAACGTGGGTGACCGTTGTATGGCTGGGGCAGATTGCTGGGCCACTGGCCGTGGCCCCAGGATTTGCCCTGCTTCTTGTACTGTCTTTTCAAAACCCATTCTGTTTGAATGGATACCTTGCTCAGCCTAGATATAGTGGAAAGGGCCATGGTCCTTCCTTGGAGCAATGTGCCTTATCCTCTGGGGAGGGAGGATGGATGGGGACAGGGGTGGGGGAGAAGGTGGAAGGAATGAGAGATGGGGAGGGAGTGAGAACTTGGATTGGTATATAAAATGAAAAGAGATAGCTTGTTTTTTTTTTAAAAAAATAAAATTAAAAAAAATGTGAGAAAAAAATTCAGTTGGGAACCCCAGCCCACGGGATTGGTGCTACCCACATTCAGAGTGGGTTCCCCCCAGCTAAGCTTCTGTGGAAGCATCCCCCCCAGACATTGAAGACTGACCATCAAAGATAGCTCCGGAACGGCGCAGAACCCTTTTTAAGTTTTACTTTACAACTCTGTCTTTTTTTGTGGAAAACAGGCCAGTTTGCATTTTGTCCCTTCTGTGACGGATCCTGTGCGGTGACCAGAGTTGGAACGGCTGTACTTTGGGATCTCTTGTGGGCTCCTTGGAGCCAGATTACTCGGACTCAGGGCCTCTCCATGTACCCTCGGCACCTGGGTGTCCCTCGCACACCGCCGAGCTGTCTTTGGGACGTCATGCCATATGTCGGCGACTCCAGCTTGTACGCCTTTTCCTGGGTAAAGCCTTGACAACCCAGTAGGCGGGGCTACAGCTGTACTGCAGAGAGATGCAGCTGTTGGAAAGGCCAGTTTGTCTCTGGGTCCGGTTCCTGCATTAACTTCTCCAGGGCTTTCTCTAGTCTAAATGAGAACGTCTCTTCAAATGAACCTCCCACCTTATCCTGTAGGACGTGTTCCTACTCTCATAAAACCTTCTATAAAGATACTCCCCCCCGCCCCGTGTCATTTTTTTTCTTTCAACTAAAAAAAAATTGACCTTGACATTTCATCCTTATGGGAAGAGCCTGACAGAAGACTTCCTGGACAGATGAATGAGTCATTGGTGTGACGTGGACTCAAGGAAACAAATTGAGTGACCGAAGTCCTTTGGAGGAGTGTTTGTTATAAGACCATCTTCTGGGCTTCGAAAAGGGGGCAGGCCACTCTGTTATATCACAGGGTCACAGAACGTGGCCAGGTAAACCTGGAAATTTTACACTTTGATCCAGGTTACCCTGCAATGTCCGGGCCCTCTCTTGGAGCACATGGTTCAGAACCTCTGTGACTTGGGCCCTTGTTCTGTTCTTCTGCACCATTTTGCCAGCTTCCCATAGAGCAGGCATTGCACGATACTGTAATTATCCACGTGCCTTTTTCTTCATGAAGCTTTGAGAGCAGTGACTCTTATACCATTTTAAGAAAGGATTCTCTCTCTCTCTCTCTCTCTCTCTCTCTCTCTCTCTCTCTCTCTCTCTCTGTGTGTGTGTGTGTGTGTGTGTGTGTGTGTGTTCATGGCTGCAGGTCAACATTGGAGGTCTTCTTTGGTGTTTATCTCTCTGCCTCATTGTTTGAGACAGGGTCTCTCGTTGAACCAGGGCTTGCTAAGCTGGCTGGCCAGTGAGTCCCCTGGATTTGCCTCTCTCTGCTTCCCGGTGCCGCGACTACAGTTACACACCACACCTGCTGTACTGGGGGTACAAACGCAGGTCTTCATGCTTGTAGGGAAGCACATTACCTCCGAGCCATTGTCCTATTGGTTTCTTACATTTTTGATGATAAAAATGTATTCTTTTCATAGTGCTCTCTTCTCAGGCCCAGGAAAGCCCTTCCCAGCCAGATGCCTCTCTCTCCTCAGAAATGTTGCAGCATTGAGTAGCAGACAGTTTCGGTTCCTTGTCAGTCTACTTGATTCCCTCTTTGGAGCATTTCAAGCTGGTTATAGATAAAAACGGTGCAACTTTCAGAGAAATACGGCAATTTGGGTCTCTGTGGGGAAACCCTGATTTGGCTTTTCTAGTCAATGTGTCTTACAGGCTCCACGGGATGCTAGCATTGGAGGTGGCAGGACTGTGGCTCTACTGCAAGTAAAATCAGGCACAAGTGAGAAATGAACACCATTTTGTTTATCATGACCATGAGGACAGCTAGCTTTGCTCTTCCTAACAGGCGTTTGTGTGTTGAGTTTGGGAAATAGCACTGTGTGGGATCCAGGGCCTCCCAGCAAGCAGGGTTGCAGGGTTAGCTGTACCAGGTGCACTCTTCTTCTTCTTCTTCTTCTTCTTCTTCTTCTTCTTCTTCTTCTTCTTCTTCTTCTTCTTCTTCTTCTTCTTCTTCTTCTTCTTCTTCTTCTTCTCCTCCTCCCTCCTCCTCCTCCTCCTCCTCCTCCTCCCTCCTCCTCCTCCTCCTCCTCCTCCTCCTCCCCCCTTCTTTGAATCCAAATGGTTCTAAAACTGTAGCTTTGCGAGCTCACACAGGCCAAGGTGAAGCATGGAAAAGCCATCATGGCCCAGCAGCTGGTGATTTGCAGAGGTGGGATGTGACACTGGAGCCTGCTGGCGGCAATCTCAGTAGAACACGAGCTGTGCGGTTTGGCCAAGGGGAAAGGGACCAGATGTGTGTGAAGTTTCTGGTCCTCTGGGAGATCCATTTAGGGAAATCTGCCACCCACTGCCTTGTTTACTGTTTGATCCATTAGTGTTTGTTAATCTGGTCCAATGGACTCACCCACCTCCCTCAAGAGAGGAAGCTGTGGTCTCCATTGATGTGTGCGGATCCGGGGACAGAGATGCAGATCTAGGAAGTTCAGCTGTGCCTAAAGAAAACACAAAGGAAGGTCAATGCTGAAGCCACCTGGGCAAATCTGTGAAGAAACAAATTACTTATGGTCTAGAGACTACTAAATTCCAGCCATCACGCATGTGTGTGCATTAGACACGTGCAGCCAAACCGAGTGCTCTCTGTTGACGCCACTGCCAGACTTCTATGTGTGAATGACTTTATTTATTTAATTTTTTACAATAATTGATGTAAAACTCAACTGCTGCCAGGAAAAGTGTAGGATCTTTATCTTCTCTCATCGTGACTCTCTTTGCAGTTCTGCTGGCATCAGCTGCTCCCACGTAGCCCCTTTTCTTTCCTCTTCAATGGATTACGTGTGCTGTTTAAGTGGTTGCTCGTATTACGCGTTTGTCAAATGCCAGGTGTTCCTCCACAGATTTGAATAGCTCATAACTCTGAGGGGAGGTGTGGTCGTTCTCATCTTCTAGAAGAGGAAATTGAGGCTTAGACGGCTCAATGGCTTGCACTCAGGGCTTCACAGCTGGGGTTGAATGCCGGGCCTTCTGACTGCAAGCAAGGTTCTCTGAGTAGTGGATATGCCTGCTCTGATTGGGCAACTGAAGTCCAAATCAGCCTGTAACAAGCAACCACAGCCTGGTGAAAAAGAACATGCTGACGCCAGCTCTGGGTCTTTGCGCTTTCGGGGTTTTTATTTTTCTCTTTATAAAATTTGGGTACTTGCCAAGTTGTAGTCAGTCAGTCTGTCTGTCTATCACTCTGTCTATCTGTCTGTCTGCCAGTCTATCTGTTTGTCTATCTATCTGTTGTCTGTCTACCTGTCTATTTCTATCTATCTGTCTATCTATCTGTCTGTCTGTCTGTCTATCTGTCTGTCTGTTTACCTGCCTATCAGTCTATCATCTATATCTATCTATCTGTCTGTCTGTCTGTCTGTCTGTCTGTCTATCATCAGTCTATCTATCTATCAGTCTATCTATCAGTCTATCTATCTATCTATCTATCTATCTATCTAACATCTATCATCTATATTTTATCTCCATCCATTTAAACACATTTGATCATTTAACAGAGTGTTTCAAAACATTGTTTTTGAGACATGATCTACATGCGAAGCCTAAGTTCGACCTGACCTTGCCTGCAATCCTCTGTAGCATCTCTGGTGCTAGGTTATTATTGGACACATCACCACAAACAGTCTTCAAATACTTTTTGACAATATAGTCACAGGGTAGAGAGGCAAATGGGATTGAAAACCTATGTAAAAAACTAGTTTTTAGACCTGGTAATTGCCAAAATTTTCCATAATTCTACATAAATCTCATTTCTTTTCTTCCTTCCTTACCCCTGTCCCCAGCCCCCAGCATTCTGTATTAAAATATGAAGCCATTGCCGAACTTTTGGCTGTGTGAGAATTGTTTTCTGTTTTAATTGAATGTCTCAGACACAAATATTGGTAATGAAATGTTTGGAGGGTTTTTGGGCTTTTGCCCCCATTGTTTTTATTCTGGTGTCAATGAAGTTCAGCTGGCTCTGGTTAGAAGTGATCCAGCAGTTTTATAAGCAATCATCTCCCCAGGCACAGTGGGAAATGCAATGCATTATGGGAAACTTGCAAACAATATAATTTTATCTCACTGCTGAAAGAAAAGGGAAAAAAGAGTCTTGGTTGCTGCTGGGCATTCCGTTTAGTCACGTGCATTTTCTGAGTTCAGAAAACAGTCTGAATGCTTCACGTTGGAGATTTCTGATTCCTTTGTAAATGGTAATAGGGTTACAGCCACCACTGTGGAGGCCTGAAGCAGCAAATCCCCAGCAGACTGGCCGGGATAATGCCTCCTGAGAGTTTGTCAGGGGATATGATAAATGATTTGTCTGGCATGCTGGGTGATTTTTTAAAATTCTATTAGTTTAGTATGCATTATAAAAATATAATGAATAATGTTATTAAGAAATGAGTTAATTTTTGAGGCAATATTAAAAAGTCCTCCCGGTAGCAACATATAGAAAATGTGTATAAAGGTGACGGTTCAAAAGCTGAGTCAACAACGAGGAGAAAGGGTATTTTTTCATGATGCAGTATGGGATGCATAGTGCTTGTAGATGGGTACCTGGAAATCCACAGCCACTGGGATGATCCCTTGTTTTCTCTTTTAGGACAGACTTAGCTGGCTCAGTTGATCCCTGGTACTCCTTAACGGTATGCCAGAAACTGGGGCAGCCTTTCCCAACCAATCGTCCAACAAAGATGAGAGAAACGTCAAGAACTTTCAATACGATGTCAGGCCTGTGTTTTGTTAGCCTGTTACTGAATATAGCAACCACTCACCTCTAGTGTTCCTGTTACGAGTTAAAAGGGCTGTAAATTAGATTTCCTGCTAATCAAAGCTGACAGCACCCTGTAGCAGGATTTTTTTCGGATGTCTATTTGGCCCCATGCCTGGTGTGGGCCCCTCTGAGTTCTCAGTTTGTCCTACATCTATTATGTCAACTGTCTCTCCCTCCCTCCTGTCAAACACTTGAAACCTTTGCGTGTGCCCAGTACGTACTTGCACCTACCTACTAAGCACTTACAGGTATAGTCCACAACAACTCTTACGCAAATTCATGAACGCTTGCTGTCAACTCATTTCCTAAATAAGATAAAATAAAAGGGAGAGTCAGTACCAGCTCCCTAGCTGCCACCTTTTTAGCCACACTGTGAGGCTTGCCTACTTAGGTCCTTTCTTTTGCAAGGGAGGCAACCACATTCGTGAGACAGTGGGCACAAAAGCCCACCTTCCCTCTCAAGCTCAGCTCACTGGCCTTGGTCTCCAGTGGTCCAAGGAGATTTGAACTTTCTTCACCTGTCATTTCAGTCTTTCTTCCAAAGTTTGTTGAGGATATACCCTTCAGCTTATCAGTGTTGTTCATCTTTCTTTTAAAGAACACGGCTACATGTGCTGTAGTGTAGAAGTCTGAACTCTCAGGGGCTGGTTTTCTGCTTCCACACATAAGTGGGTTCCTGGGGTTGAACTCGGTGGTACGCTTTCAAAGTAAGTGCCTTGGCCCACCACTGAGCCATCTTCCAGCCAGATATTTATTTGTGAAATCCACAGCAACCCAGAGCTAAGATAATCTAAAAGGGAAGCACAAACGCACTCTTGCTCAAAGGCTGGCTTCCTTTTGTTCTGTAATCCTGCAGGTGGCACTCAGAGGAGGGAGAAGATGCAACGGACTGCTGCAGGCAGCGGTGAGTGTGATGGCATTCCTTCTCACTCAGAGAAAGGAAATTTCAAAGTGCTGTGTGACTTCAGGTGTGCCACTGTCCCTGTGCCTCAGCTGTTGAGACAACCCGCCCAGGCAGATCAGCCACCTATTTTATGATAACTCATATCTACCTTGGAAAATCCCTTCTGTGACCCTCTCAGTGGAAACATCACCTGCCAGGAATCAAGACATATTCAATGCTTCTTCTGGGGCATGCACAAACCTTAAGCATTTCTGCAGTTTCTGGCCTGGTAAATGTGTCATGCAGCTTGTTTTTCACCGGGTGACACATAAAACACTTAATTCAGTTTAACAACCAACTCTGCCTTCTCGTTAGTTTCTTGTGTGTGACTTCAGCAGGTTTGCTGGAGTTGGCTGTGGGTGTTTGTGAGGCGTTTGGATGAATTAACAATGCTGTGCACAGATGATTATGTGTTACCATGCTTCTTTACTGCTCCATCTCCCTATGTAAATCCCAATGGCAAGCCTGTGTCTCCACAAACTATTCCTAGCAGAATACCCTTCCTGGTCCATGGTCTAGAAGGAACTTAAAACAGATGAAGACTAAACACACATTTTGGCTTTTGACCTTAGCTGTTTCATGGTTTCAAACTCCTCTTTCCAAAATAGAAAGTTTTCCTGTAAGGAAATCCTTCTTTTTGAGCTGGATGGCAGCGGCACATGCCTTAAATCCCAGCCCTTGGGAGGCAGAGACCATCAGATGTCTGTGAGTTCAAGGCCAGCCTGGTCTAAGGAGTGAGTTCCAGGACAGCAGGGCTACACAGAGACAACCTGTCTCAAAAATTAAAAAAAGAAAAGAAATTCTTCCTTCTGGGTCTCCAAGGAGCACAAGGACCTCAGTGAAGATCAGGTCATGCTGGCGTCAAAGACCTTGTGTAGACCAGGATCATGCACTTCCGACCTGTTTTTGTGAGAGGCTACCAGTTCTCCAGTCGATGGTCCCTTGCTTGTGCATGTGCACAGACTAAAGTGCAACCAGCAGGTATTAAATTTTGAGAAAGAAGCACGTGGATTTGAGAGGGAAAAGTGCTAGTGGGGAGGTGGAGGAAATGGAGAGCAGGTTTGATTCAAATACATTGTGTGTGCGAACCTTGAATACTTTTTGAAACCACCTTGTTTCGTGTGTACACTCAGCTTGGGCACTGAAGCCTGGCTGTGGTTGGCTGGGCTGCAGATGGCCTTACTCTAGTCTTATTTGTTTTCCACCTTGACTCAGTGGAGAGAAGTGGAATGTGGTCAGTGTTGATCAGAGCACAAAGCTAAGGAGTAGGCTAGGCTTGGCTTCAGAGTCAGCTCTGCTGTAACGTGACACAGTATCCTGCAATCAGTTATTAGTTACCCAGTACTACCTGGATGCATCCTTATGAAAGTAAAATCTAAAGTGAGTTTGAGTCCCCTTGACAATCTTTCCCCAGGCTTAGTTCAGTCCTAGGGCCACTGTTATCTTATCTTTTTCCTTTTGTCTCTCTCTGCTTCTTGGCAATGGTGAGTGAGAAGCTTTGCTCTACCATGTGTCTCTCAGCATGATGTCCCCCTTACCATAAACTCAAAATAGTGTAACCAGCCAGCCTGCCAGCTATGGACTTCACCCTCCGAATCCAGGGGATCAAAGCCTACAAACAGTGGAGCCAGCCAGCCAGCTATGGACTGAACCCTCTGAATCGAGGAGACAAAATATAACTCTCTGCCTTGCAATCATTTCTTTCAGGTATTTTTTTGTCACAGTGACAAGAAACTGACGACCACAAAAATCACATTCTGTCAAAAGTGGGTACTTGCCAGGCACGATCCCTATGGTACCCCATGTATGTGGCTGCAGGGCCCAGAGCTGACAATAGAGTCGAATACACTTGGGGCAGTCTCATCATACCAGCCTTGGTGAGCCAAGAACTGTAGGCCTCCGTGCTGGCTACTTTTTTTGTTTGTTTGTTTTTTGTTTTTTTCGAGACAGGGTTTCCCTGTAGTTTCTAGAGCCTGTCCTGGAACTAGCTCTTGTACACCAGGCTGGCCTCGAACTCAGAGATCCGCCTGCCTCTGCCTCCCGAGTGCTGGGATTAAAGGCGTGTGCCACCACCGCCCGGCTTGTGCTGGCTACTTTTATGTGATCTTGACACAAGCTAGAGTCATCTGAGAGGAAGGAGCCGTGGTGGAGGAACTGCTTCCATAAGATTGGGCTACAGGCAAGCATGCAGGGTACTCTCTCAGTGAGTGATTGATAATGGAGGATTCAGCCCCGGGGTAGGTAATCCTGGAGTTATAAGATAGCAGACTGAGCAAATCTTGAGGAGCAAGTCAGTAAGCATCATTCTGCTACAGCCTCTGCATCAGCTCCTGTCTCTAGACTCCCTCTTGGTTTGTTTAGTTCCTGCCTTGACTTCCTTAAATGACTGATTTAAGATATGTATGTCAAATAAACCCTTTTCTTCCTAAGTTGCTTTTGGTCATAGTATTAAGTTACAGCAATAGCAACCCCAAAAAGACTGCATCCATTCAAGAACTGAGTCTAGCCAGGCTCATGAACAGTGTTATTTATTGTTTTCTGTATGAATGTCTTACTTCAGTTCTAAGCTATTTAGGCTTTTGTCTTATGTACTAGTCTCCAAATTTCTGGGTAACAGTTCTGAGACTTGCTCTGTCTGATTCCTTACTTGTGATTTGGACAGCCTTTAATCATTTGTAGAGAAGCTGTACTTGGTGGGTGGCTTATCCTGGAATAAACATGTTCTTCCTATGACTGCACTGATGAAATAAAACTCTAAAGGGCTGTTGGAGAAAGACGGCCTCGTTGTTAATACTTCCTTATCTTTCGGAGGATTAGCGTTTGATTTCCAGCACCCACACTGGGTGGTCACTACTGTCTGTAACTCCAGTTCTAGAGCACTTTCACAACCTCTCTATACACACAAATACACAAATAAAAGTAAATATTTAACTAAGAGTCTAGCCCTTGGCAGGGAAGTGTAGCTCAGGGCTTCTGCTGCTGAAATGGCCGCAGTGGTTCCAGCCTCCTTTGCTGGAACATGAAGCACACATTCAGAAACCAGGTATCCAAGGTAGAGTTGTTTTGCATTTGTCGCAGGCAGGGAGCAATTTGGAGGTAAGTGATTTGGATGTACAGATCCATTCCCAGCCTGGGTCATTTATGTTCAAATTCCTTAGTGTCTGATAACAAAATTTCTTTTCCCTCTAGCAATGACAGGAACAGCACCCACAGGGGACTCATGTGTCACAGCTGAAATTATAACCATTCAGAGACTTCTTACAGGTGGAAGTTTAGTATTACACTGACGTTAGAGCCAGCGTTCCCTTCACGGCCCAAGTCCCCTGTAGAGTGACGCCGAAATGCCCCTGCAGGCAGAAGCTGCAACTGTGGAGATGAACGCTGAGTTCCTGAGTCTTTAAAATGGTGTTTTTGATGATGGGGGGGGGGGGGGGGGTTCAAAAGCCGTGAGCTGTCCTCGCTCCACAGATAAGTGTAACTCTCATTCCTCACTGAAGAAGTCTCTCTTTGCATTAGATGGAGAGCATTATAAAATACGACAACTGGTTAAACTACAAAGGACAATTGATCATGGGGTGCCCGGCCCCAATGGGTACATTTACAACTTCTGTGTCTGAGGCACTGGGAACTTGGAGGAAAAGGTGGCATCATGGAATCTGCTGAGACTGTAACTCCTAGAAATGACAGGGATGCTTCACCCGTTCAACAATATGGCTGCATAAACATGACGTGGAGAAGGACAACAGCAATAGACATGCTGACATGGAAGGGGAAATACCTTGGGGATATATAGAAAGAGTAGGTGGAGTCAAGGAGATGCCATGTAGCTGACCAAAAAGGAAGATGCCGGAACTTAACCTGTAGGCCACAGCCTTGTGGTATACACAGATTAATAGAGATGGGTCAATTTAAGATGTAAGTGATAACTAGAAATACGCACGGACCATTGGCCAGTGTTTTAATTAATAAAGTTTCTGTAAGATTATTTGGGTCTGGGTGGCAGAGAAATGAAAAGGCAGTCTCCATTTATAAAATGATACCCAAATTAGGCAACGTACATCCACATAAATCCTCAGAAAGCTTTAAAAAAAAGGACTTCTGGACCCATTAAAAGAAAATCAATTGGAACATCTTGGTAACCCCATTTTTTTTTCAGATAGGCTCTGTTTGCTGACTGCAAGCAGAGGCATGGCCCATTTAAGAAACAGCTTCCTGGTTCATACCAGCAGCATGAATTGCTCTGGCTCTTTCAGGAGGTAGGTCCTCCTGAAATAGGATTTGTAAGGAGAGTGCTACAGCTTGCTTAATGGCAACATAAACCTGCTGCTGAGTCCCTGGAGCTGGGACAGTGAGCATGGTTTGTAGAGATAGTGAACTTACCGCCACAAAGAAAGGCGGAGCCAGCACCCAGGGCTGCTGCAACCACACCGCTTACCAATTTAAAATGCTTCTTGTCAGAAAAGAATTTCATATACATAATAAGACAGATTCAGGCATAAAAGAGCTCTAAATTAGACATAGTATGCTTAAAAAGTGTACGTAGGCTTGGGAAAGAAAAAAAAGAATGTAGACAGTTATAAAAAGAAGTAAATTATTTTAAAAAATAAAAGTCTTTAAAGAGACAGTAAAAGTAGTATGAAAGAGTACAAGATTCATAGATTAAAGGAGTAAAGAAAAATAAGTCACATAAACATGGAATATCCCCAGAGAGTCTGGATTGTGTATATTATTGTGTTTTCTTTGAATTTTTTGACTTCAGAGAGACATTGGATTCTGGGGGCTTCTAAGTTAAATCAACGTATATATTTTAAACATATCTTGACTTCAAAATTTGAATCTAAGGATGTGTTGCTTTGGAAAAGAGGTTCTGCTTTCGTGTCCACAGAATATACAAACCTATAGATTCCTTCTAGGCTAATGTGGTTTGATTGAATAAGATTCCCAGAAAGGTCTCTGTGAACCCTAAAAATACTTCACCCAACAAACATCAGGAAGCAGTTTGGAGAAAACTATGCCCAAACTCCCAAAGTGACTTTTTATAACTGTTTGTTTTTATTTAAAGAGGGGTATGATATAGAGGTACTTTGCATTGGTATAGACTTTGGCTTATTGATACAAATTTGAAATCAATTTTGTTATATGTATATTTCTACTATTGTTTAAGGTATTATAATCCCAGTCTCCGGCCCTTCCCCTGTGCCCGTTGAATCTTGACCCCCTCAAGGAAAGGTCAAGACCACTCCCACAGGCTATTTAAACTGTTCCCCAGAAAATAAACACATGGTTTTCCCTTGCTGGTGTTCGCATCAGAGGCTTTCTGTTTCCCTTTGGGGCCTCAAGCACAAAGGTGTCTAATTAAACCTGGAAATCTTTTAATTTGATCTGATTTGGTCTGATTGGGATTATTTTGCGTTGGTGGAGAGGCATGGTTAGGAAATATTCCTAACATCTTGTAGCTTCCATGGGGGGGGGGGGCTGTTTTTCCCATGGGCCCAAGGCCACGTGTTGGAAATGCCCTCATCTCCCATGCTCTCTGCCAGGCTAAAACTGGCTTCCAGGCTAGATCAGCTTCATCTTGGTGAGTTCTTTTTATCTATGTTATTAGGCATTGGAGTGACTTGCTTGTCGGGCTTTTGCTGAAGTTGTGGTCCATGCTGGGAGCCTGACCCACACGATGAAAGAGGGCTTCCACTGAAGTAGATTGCAGTGGCCAGGGATGCCTGCCATTCGATTTTTACAGGCCCATTTTGGCCCAAGGATTGTCTCAGTGGACGTGCTATGAAAGACTTGAGTCACACAATTGGACATGGACTTTTAAAATGGGTGCTTGCAATTCGAAGCCAGATCCATTATTGCCCCTGGGCTGCCTCTTACAAAATCTTTATAAATTGGGACTGTCTGATACCATCTGTCCCAAGTGGCCAATCTCTCTGTGCACTAAGATTTGGCCTCAATACGACCTTGACAATGGGATGCCACGGCCACCAGAGGGAATCCTTGAGTTAGCCGTCCTCCTAGAAAATTTTTGTCGTGGTAGAGATAAATGGACAGAACTCGCATATGTCCATGATTTTTAGGCACTGTACTCTTGTCCCTCCCTCAGTAGCCAGTGTCTTGTAGCTCGGGTTCTGGTCACTAGGGTCATGGCGCCTCCAGATTCTCAACCATCTGGGAATTGGGACCCTGATAGCTTCTGCTGGACCATGCAGCCAGAGGTACTGGCCCCATCCCCACTCCCTCAAATCCTTATTACCCAACCCCCTGCTGTGGAGCAACATTCTCCTCATTCCTCTCCTTACCCACCCACCTACTCCCTCCCCAGCCAAACTGGAAGTCCCCATCTCCTCCCATACCAGATCTGCCCTTCTCATCAGCAGAAGCTGATGGCATTCTCAAAGTCCATGCTTCCTTTTCTCTTCCAGATCTTTCTCAGATAGAAAAGCAGCTGGGTTCCTTTTCTGCTAATCCTTCTGTTTATATTAAAGAGTTTTGCTATCTGTCCCAGGCCTATGATCTAACCTGGCATGACTTCTATGTCATCCAAACTTCTGTTCTCACTCCTGAAGAGTGAAGTAGAATTTGGGCAGCAGCGAGGCAGTACATAGACCACACTCATCTAATAGACAGCACATAGACCGCACTCATCTAATAGACAGCACATAGACCACACTCATCTAATAGACAGCACATAGACCACACTCATCTAATAGACAGCACATAGACCACACTCATCTAATAGGCAGCACATAGACTACACTCATCTAATAGACAGCACATATACCACACTCATCTAATAGGCAGCACATAGACCACACTCATCTAATAGACAGCACATAGACCACACTCATCTAATAGACAGCACATAGACCACACTCATCTAATAGACAGCACATAGACCACACTCATCTAATAGACAGCACATAGACCACACTCATCTAATAGACAGCACATAGACCACACTCATCTAATAGACAGCACATAGACCACACTCATCTAATAGGCAGCACATAGACTACACTCATCTAATAGACAGCACATATACCACACTCATCTAATAGGCAGCACATAGACCACACTCATCTAATAGACAGCACATAGACCGCACTCATCTAATAGACAGCACATAGACCACACTCATCTAATAGACAGCACATAGACCACACTCATCTAATAGACAGCACATAGACCACACTCATCTAATAGACAGCACATAGACCACACTCATCTAATAGACAGCACATAGACCACACTCATCTAATAGACAGCACATAGACCACACTCATCTAATAGGCAGCACATAGACCACACTCATCTAATAGACAGCACATAGACCACACTCATCTAATAGACAGCACATAGACCACACTCATCTAATAGACAGCACATAGACCACACTCATCTAATAGACAGCACATAGACCACACTCATCTAATAGACAGCACATAGACCACACTCATCTAATAGACAGCACATAGACCACACTCATCTAATAGACAGCACATAGACCACACTCATCTAATAGGCAGCACATAGACTACACTCATCTAATAGACAGCACATATACCACACTCATCTAATAGGCAGCACATAGACCACACTCATCTAATAGACAGCACATAGACCGCACTCATCTAATAGACAGCACATAGACCACACTCATCTAATAGACAGCACATAGACCACACTCATCTAATAGACAGCACATAGACCACACTCATCTAATAGACAGCACATAGACCACACTCATCTAATAGACAGCACATAGACCACACTCATCTAATAGACAGCACATAGACCACACTCATCTAATAGACAGCACATAGACCACACTCATCTAATAGACAGCACATAGACCACACTCATCTAATAGACAGCACAGTCCCTGTGCGGGAAGTGGCTGTGTCAGCCACAGAACCACACTGGGATTACCAACCTGGCCTCCTTCAAGGTAGGGAGATGGCCTCAGAAAAAAAAGTAGTTAATTTTGATAAACTTCGAGAGATCACACAGCTAGCTGATGAAAACCCAGCCATTTTTTTAAAACCCATTACAAGAGACCATGGTCCAATATGCCAGACTGGACCCAGCCTCCCAAGCAAGAGCCACAGTCCTGGCTATCCATTATATTTCTCAGTTAGCACCAGATATTAGAAAAAGTTTTAAAAAAAAGGCTGAGGAAGGTCCCTAAACTCCTATATGGGAATTTGTGAAAATGGCCTTTAAAGTTTTTAATGCCCGAGAAGAAAGAGTCTTCCCAACAGACAAGGCTACAACAGGTGGTAACGTTCCAGGTTCAAGCCCTAGCAGGTGCTCTGAGGCCACCAGGTCTCCCAGAAGGGGGACAAGGAAAATCAACCACGAGGCCCCATCTCACCAGCAGGCTGCTTCAAATGTGGTCTAAATGGCCATATGGCATAATATTGCCCTGTGCCTCCTATGAGGCCATGTCCTATCTGCCAGCAACCTGGACACTGGAAATCACAATGCCCCCGTGTAGGCTCATTCTCTATGCCACACCATGGGGGTCCAGCCTCACCAACATTGGCAAGTGAGACTGTGCCAGTCCAGTCTTTGAACTTCTCGGCCTTGAGGAGGATTGATGCAGCCCAGACTTGGTGACTCCCATCACCCTCTCTGAGCCTAGGGTAATGCTGCAGGTAGCAGGTAAGTCCATTACTTTTCTTTTGGACATGGAAGCTACCTACTCTATTTTAATATTTCACTCAGGCCTTATGTTCCCCTCACTAATTTCAGTTATGGGGGTACATGGGATCATTCCTCCCCACTTAAAACTTTGCCACTGCCCTGCATTCTTTCAGGGCAATTTTTCTCTCCTTCTTTCCTGGTTATACCTACTTGCCCTGCACCTCTATGGGGTCAAGATATTCTCAGCTGTTTCAGGGCCACACTCACTTTGCCCCCCCCCCTCTCCTGAGTCACACTTTCTTCTCACTTTAATGGCTTCACAGGTTCTTATGCCAGACTGTTCTGTCCCTACTCTCCCTGTTCCAGTAGATCCCCAAGTATGAGACACTTCTACTCCCATGACTGCTACTCATCATCAGCCAGTCCTAGTTCACCTTAAAGACCCTTCACCCTTCCTTTTCAGACCCCAGTTTCCTATTTCTGAAACTCACTGCTGAGGCCTTAAGCCTATTATCACCCATCTCCTATCTCAAGGACTTTTGATTCCTCTAGACTCATCCTGAAACACTCTAATTCTTCCTGTGTGTAAGCCTTCTGGTGCTTACCACTTGGTTCAAGACCTCTGCCTCATAAACGAGGCAGTCATTCCAGTTCACCCAGTAGTTAACAACCTTTACAATCTCCTGTCTAATGTCCCTCCTACCACCTCCTACTTTACTATTCTGGACCTATACGATGCCTTCTTTACTCTTCCTTTACACCCTGACTCATACTTCCTCTTTTCCTTCACCTGGAAGGACCCTGACTCCCGGTCCTCCAGACAGATTACATGGACTGTTCTCCCTCAGGGTTTTCAAGACATCCCCCATTTCTTTGGCCAAACTCTGACTCGAGATCTCTCAAACTTTGACGCAGGTTCTAGCACGCTCCTCTAGTACGTGGATGACCTGCTTCTCTGCAGTCTTACATTGTCTCTGTCCCAACAGGCCACCTCTGTGCTCCTGAACTTCCTCAGATCTCTGGGATATCTAGTTTCACCAACTAAAACTCAGCTGTGCTCTCCTCCATTGGTATATTTGGGTGTTCAACTTACCCCGGGGTCTAATACCCTCACCTCTGACAGGGTCCAGGCCCTGTGGGATTTACAGCCTCCAATCACAGGGGCTCAAATCCTCTCGTTTTTAGGCCTGCTAGGGTTCCTCCACCATTGGATCCGTAACTTTGCCATTACAGCCAAGCCTCTACCAGGCAGCCAGAGAGACGCCCACGGGGCCTCTCACCCACCCAGCCATTGTCCACCGCCACTTCTCTCCACTGCGGGATGCCCTTCTAACAGCTCCTGCCCTTGCTCCTCCAGACCCCACAAAGTCTCACCTTTTCTATACAGATGAGAGGTCAGGAGTGGCCACAGGAGTTCTAACCCAACAGGCTGGGCCTTGGAATCAGGTTGTCACCTTTTTATCCAAACAGCTGGATGTCACCATCTGTGGATGGCAACCATGCCTGAGAGCCCTGGCAGCAGCAGCTGAACTCACTCGTGAGGCTCTCAAGATCACCTTGTCCAGGCCAATCACCTGGTATATTCCACCCATCACCTCTCAGATCTTCTGAGACATTCCTCTCTCTCCTTCCTCAGGTCTTCATGAGTCCAGACTTTTCACTTACTGTTTCTAGAAAACCCCAAATTACTTTAAATTACAGGCCTCCAGTCCTGCCCTAAACCCCCAACCCTCTTTCCTGTTCCCTCCCCCTCTGGTACCTTCTCTCACTCTTGCCCAGAGGCTGTTGAGGCTTCAACCTCACCCTGGCTGGGTCTTCTAGACCAGTCACTTACAGATCCCCTATATGGGAAGTTCCCATATAGATAAATCAGGAAACCGACAGGTAGCGTATGAAGTGGTCACTTCCACTGACACAATTGAAGCAACCCGCCTGCCAATGGGAACCTCCTCACAAAAGGCCGAATTAGTTGCCTTGACTAGGGTGCTCCAAATACCCAAGGGCCAGCAGGCTAATATCTGCACTGATTCTAAATATGCCTTCTTGATAGCCCACACTCATTCCACACTCTGGAAGAAAAAGGGCTTCCTTACTACCAAGGGCACTCCAATAGTTAACAGACCCCTTATAGCCCACCTTTTGGAGGCTCTCCAGCTTCCTCCAGAAGTAGCCATTATTCACTGTTGGGGACACCAGTCCTCCAAGGACCCAGTGGCCTTAGGAAATGACAAGGCTGACTCTGTAGCCTGGGGGCTGGCCTCCAGCTCCTTGGACTCCAAAGAATATATTTTGTTCTTAACTCCCTCCTATCAGCTCTGTTACCAACCAAAAGAGAGGGAAGAGCTTATAAAAAGGGGGACCACAAAAAACAAAGGATGGATATACCTATTTAAATAACCATCTCATTCTTCCTCAAGACCAGGCAATGTCAATCATTTTAGACATCCACCAAACCTTACACATAGGCCCCAAAGCTTTGTTCCACTTCCTGAAGCCCCTCCTTGACCCCACCCATCTCTGAGACTGTATTTTACAGGTTCACTCTTCCTGCCAGATGTATGCCCAGGCCAACCCGCAAGGAGCTCTCCACATATGTCAGTCTTTACACCAGCTTCATGGACACCAACCAGGCAAAGATTGGCAAGTTGATTTCACTCATATGCCTACTCATAAAAAACTCTGTTATCTCTCAACACTTGTGGATACTTTTACAGGATGGATAGAAGCATTCCCGGTCTCCAGGGAAACAGCAGATGTGGTGGCTCAGGTACTCCTGGACCATATAATTCCTTGGTTTGGTGTCCCACAGACCATCCAGATGGACAATGGGCCAGCCTTCACTTCCAAGGTCATGGAGCTCATTTCAGAGGCTCTCAACATCACCTGGAAATTCCACACCCCCTACCATCCACAATCCTCAGGAAAAGTGGAGAGGGCCAATGGGCTCATCAAACAACAGCTAATCAAATTCTCCATTGAATTCAGCTTACTTTGGCCCTCCCTTCTCCCCATTGCCCTTCCCCACCACAAGGCCACCCTACATTCCCCTAAGGGCCTGAGCCCTTGTGAGCTGCTTTATGGCAGGCCCTTTCTCCTTAACCATCACCTCCCAGTTCAAACTTCTCCACTGGTGGGTTATCTACCCTACTTCTCTCTTCTGAGGTTCCTTCTCCCTTCACATGCTTACAGTTGTCTCCCTGCCACCACACCAGTGGACCCTAATGCCCCTAAACCTACCCTGCTCTCCTCAGGGGACAGAGTACTCCTCAAACAGCTAACTCCTAAGTCTCTTGAACCTCCATGGACGGGACCTCACTCGGTAATCCTTACCACCCCCTCGGCTGCCAAGCTCTTGGGACACCCATGCTGGTACCATCTCTCCAGGCTCAAGCGGGCACCTTCTCAGGACACTTGGTCTGTCCAGCAGTTAGGACCTTCCACCCTCCAGTTTTCCAAGATGGCACAATGAAGGGCTTACCTACTCTTCATCCTGAAACACTCATCTTTGGTGATGCAAACAAGATGGGTAATAAAAATATTTTTTCTCCTAGTCACCTGTCTTTTCATCTCCCTCAAGAAACAGATGCCTGGCATCTGGGATTACAGTAAACAGGATACCTCTTCAGCCACATCTCTCACTAAGCATGAACCCACAAACACACAGCTCTCCCCTCCACATGCCACCTCATGCCCGGAGGAAATAGCCAGACTTGAGTTGGTGCCCCTTTTTCCAAAGAGAACCTAAAATGTTGGTCATAAATATTACCTCAGCTTCCTATCACCCCTTATACAAACAGTCTAGAATGTAAATCCTAGGCTCCAGCCTTCATCTTTGGAGGCTTCTCCCCTGTGCCCCTCTAACCTTGACCCCTCTGTTTCCCCTCAGGGCCACCTGAGAGTGCAGGCATCTAATTATATTTGGACATCTTTTAGTTTGATGTGATTTGATCTGATTGGAATTATATTGCATTTGTGGAGAGGCATGGCTAGGAAATATTTCTAACAGGTATTATGTTTATACAGCTCATTTAAAAATGTAATGTATAATTTAAATTATGAATTAATAGATAGACATAATAGCCAAACTTGCAGTTATGTTAAGTTTTCTAGATGTACAGAGATATATTTCAGATGAATAGGTATTTTTCAAATCTTTCAAAGACTTTCAGAATATGTGTTTTAAAATGTTTTAAGGCCTTAGACTTTTCTCAAGTGACACATGTCTGCTTCTGGAAGCAGCAATTGCTTCAGAGAGGTTGATGGTAATTGAAGAAACTTGTTATGGAATTTGCCTTCAATATGATAAGACTAGCCATTTGGGCAAGAAACTGCTCTTTTCTGGACTGCTTAATGGTATGCTGCATGAACTAAACATGCAGGACTCACAGAAAAGTGACTGCTGAACTTTCCAAAAGATGGGATGGTCCTTCAGGGTTCCTGTTTCACAGAAGAAACTGCCAGACATTCTGCAGGACAAAGAAGAAAATAACTGATGAATTTTGCTATTAAAAGGTAGAGCATATCTCCAGATTTCTTGCTTACCTGAAAAGTCTGCCAGATATTATGGGCCTATAGGCTGAAGATGTGTGCCACAATGTTACAAAAGAACTTTGGGTGACTATCCAGGCAGTGAGATGTCTCTGTTAATTCTAGAGTTTTGGAAGTTGCTTACAATGCTCTTTCTGTTTACTTAGGTGATATTATATCCTTCTTGAGTCTTTGAAGAGTTGAAGACAGTAATAGTTTTCCTCAGGTATGATAAAAGATAAATTAGAGACTTTAGATAATTATGAGACTTTAGACTCACAAAGAAATATTGTAACTCTAATTCTTGCTTTATATCTATTTCATTATTTATAATTTTACTAAGTTAAAGCTAAAATTTTCCTTTTTAGTTAGACAGAAAAGGAGAGATGATGTGGGATGTCCTTCTCTATATGTGTTGCTTTTATTGATTGATGAATAAAGCTGCTTTGGCCAATGACTTATCAGAGTAAATCCAGGCAGGAAATATGAACATATATATATATATATATATATATATATATATATATATATAGAGAGAGAGAGAGAGAGAGAGAGAGAGAGAGAGAGAGTAGGTAGAGTCAAGGAGATGCCATGTAGCTGCCGAAGGATGAAGATGCTGGAACTTTACTTGTAGGCCACAGTCTCATAGTGAAACACAGATTAATAGAAATGAGTTAATTTAAGATGTAAGAGCTAGCTAGAAATATGCATGAACCATTGGCCAAACAGTGTTGTAATTAATATAGTTTCTTTGTGATTATTCAGGTCTGGCATCTGGGAAATGAACGAATTGTCTCCACTTTCATCCCAGGCCTAGACAAAAAAACTACCAGTACCAAGCGGTCAGTTCTGAAATCATATACATACTGACAACACTAAATGGACTTAGCAGGTAGTATTTATATAGTCATGCATATATATATATATATAATATAAATAAATATGTATATGTTAACATTTGTAATATATAGAAAATGAATGCATTACACATGTACATGTGTAACAATAACAAAGAAAAGGAAGCCATGAGTTTATGAGGGGTGGGGCATGGAAGAGTTTGGAGGAATGAGAAGGAAAGGGAAAATGATATAATTATATTTTAATTCAACACAAAAACAAAAGCAGTAGAGCAAATGTTGAAAAGAGTCCTAGCTATATCCAGATCAACTAAATTAGGCTCTCTAGGGACCTCTTCATCAGGGATCTCGTGAAAGTCCCTGAGGGGGTTTCATTGTGCACTCGGCAGGCCGCAGGTGTAGCAGGAATCCATCTTCTCAGCTCTTAGCGTGGCAGGAGCCCAGAGCAGGGAGGTCCCCTGCAGCTCAATCTTCGTCCTCCTGGTTGCCAGGAAATATAATCATTTGCTATGTGAAATGGACTGGAAACACCTGGTAGATCATACTCAGCCCTGTCACTATAGGAAATGTTACAGTCTGAGTGTGCTCCCTAAAAGTCCTGTGTGGGAAATTTAATCTCCAATGCAGTGTTGAGGCCATTAGGGAGGTGTTTAAAATCACGAAGACTTCACACCCACTCGTGGATTAGTGCGAC
The DNA here is from genome assembly GCF_903992535.2 of Arvicola amphibius. Lineage (NCBI taxonomy): Eukaryota > Metazoa > Chordata > Mammalia > Rodentia > Cricetidae > Arvicola > Arvicola amphibius. Next base: position 62,890,094 of record NC_052057.2, read on the forward strand.
AACATAAAGGCCTTGCAAATGGGGACCATTGTCTCCTGTCTTCTCCTCCATCCACCATGAGAGGAAGTCCTTGCTATGATTTGTTTTTCTTGTTAACTGACACAGTCTCAAATCACCTGGGAGTGTTTCAGTGTGTGTCTAGATAAGGTTGGCCTGTCTGCCTGATTGTTGTCTCCATCTCACTGACGGACTCGGGAAGTTCCAGCCCACTGTGGGCAGCACAGTCTCCTGGCGCTGGGTCCAGGATTGTGTCAGTGTAGAGAGGGAGTTGAGTACAAATGACACAAGGATTCGTTTCTCTCTGCTCTTCACTGTTCTTGTGAAGAGGCTACCTGTTTAAGTTTCTGCCCTTCCTGCTTCCCTGCCATGATGAGCCTGAGACTGAAAAAAAAAACAAACCCTTTCTTCCCTCGCCTGCTCTTTGTCAGGGTATTTTATTATAGTAATGGAGAAGGAAGCTAGTATACTTGTTAAAGCCTGGGTCCCTGGACTTGGATTCCAGCTTCCAGAACTGCGGGAGATAAAGTCCCAACTGTCTAAGTTAACCAGCTGCAGGCACTCAGCCGCAATGGCGCCAGATGAGCCAAGACAGATACTCAGCCCTAGTGCCATGTGATCAGGGCAGGTGTGGGTCGGCAGTGTAAACTGGAAGCTTCCAAAAGAAGCCACTCTCCTCTTCGATTCCTCTGTCTCTGCCTCACTCTGTCTGTCTCTGTGCTCACCCTCCTTTACTTGCTAATGAATTTCCTTATATTATTTGGCCAACAGTTCTCCCAGAGAGACTCAGGAAAACATCTCTATAAATCTTGAATCAGTAGACGAGAGTGGAGATGGTTGGGCTGACTCAGCTCTGTTCTGGTCCCTCTGGGCTTAACTACTTGCTTTATTAACACCGAGTTCTCATGCCCAGGAATGTCCTTGTGTGTTGAGATGTATTTCCCCAGCCCCGTACTGGAATTCCCTCCCCTGCTCTTTATACGCATTGTCCCCACTCGTGAGAGTCTGACTAAGTACCACCTCTGCACACTCTACCATCAGAAACGCGTCTTTGGCATTGTCAAGCTGCTCTAGCACTTTGCATCTTTTGCCTTGGTTTATTTATTTGTCTATCAAAGCAGAACAGATACAGTTTTAGTAAGAGAAAAACTCCAAACAATGTGTGTGTGGGGGAGGGGGGGGGAAATCTGTCTTAGTCATTGTTCTATTGCTGTGAAGAGACATCATGACCAAGGCAATTCATATAAAGAAAACCATTTAATTAGGGGCTTGCTTACAGTTTCAGAGGGCTAGTACAATATTATCATGGCAGAGAGTATGGTACAGGAGAAGTAGCTGAGAGCTGCATCTTGATCCACAGATAGTAGGCCAGAGGTAGAAGGAGAGAGAGAGAGAGAGAGAGAGAGAGAGAGAGAGAGAGAGAGAGAGAGAGAGAGAGAGAACTGGGATTAGTATGGGTTTTGAAACTTCCAAGTCTGGTGACACACCTCTCCAACAAGGCTACACTTTCTTATTCTCCCAATTGCCCACCAGCTAGGAACTAAGCATCAGAATATATGAGCCTATGGAAGCCATTCTTATTTATACTACCACAGGTGTCAAGGTAAGAATACCCTTAGTTTATTATCTAATAGAAAAACAAAAACCAGGGCCATGTATAGTGGCACATGCCTTTAATGCCAGCATATGAAGGCAGAGGTAAGAATATCTCTGTGAATTATAGTCCAACCTGGTCTACATAGAGAGTTCCAGGTCAGCCTGGTCTACATAGAGCTCCAGGCCAGCCTGGTCTACATAGAGAGCCCCAGGCAAGCCTGGTCTACATAGAGAGTTCCAGGCCAGCCTGGTCTACATAGAGAGCTCCAGGCCAACCTGGTCTACACAGAGAGTTCCAGGCCAGCCAGGGCGTCATAGTCATGCCTTGTCTCAAACAACAACAATAACAAAATCATAAAACAAAACAGTACACATATGATGTACAATGTGCCACGTGATGTTTGTATGCAGTATGTCATGGCTAAATTGAGCTAATTAATGTGTTCTGTCACAAACCTTTCCATTCTTTGCATTTTCATCCTGTCTCTTAAAATGCTTGCCTTTCTGTTGAGGAAAGTAATTTGAGGTAAGATACTTGCTTTACAAGCATGGGGCTTGATCCTCAGTAACCCCCAAAATAAAATGTTACTTAAAATCCCATTATGGGGCTGGAGAGATGGCTCAGAGGTTAAGAGCACTGGCTGATCTTCCAGAGGTCCTGAGTTCAATTCCCAGCAACCACATGGTGGCTCACAACCATCTGTAATGAGATCTAGTGCCCTCTTCTGGTCTGCATACAAGGAGGCTGAACAGCTGAACACTGTATACACAATAAATAAATAAATCTTAAAAAAATCCCATTATGTTGTAGAGGAAGCAGGTGGGTATTTGTTAGTTTGGGACATTGCTGGCGATATATCAAGATCCACTTCTTGGGGTAGAAAACCTTTTCCAAATGTTGTAGGAATAGTTCAAGTCTCATATGCTCTTCTAGAATGGTCCACTGGACTACAGAGAGGCGTCATTTATATTTCCTGTCTGTGAAACAGAGTGGGCCCTTGTGGCTGCCTCTACAAAGAAAACATGAAGGGGGAGGGAAACTGAGTTAGGTGGGGTACACAGCACCCACAATGCGGATGTGGAGTCAAGCCCTGTTCTGCCTAGGTAGAAATGCAGCAGCCCTGAAGCCAGCTTCTAAAAGGACTGTAGACCATTCAAAGTAAGCAGCCTGACGGGCACAAGGACCCATGCTAATACCAGTTGATGCCAGGGCTGGCAGAGATGACTTGGCCCTGTCCAGTATGCAGACTTGCAGGTACCCAAGTTTGCTGTTAGTTTTAGGCCACCAAGGGCTTTTGTAGTTTGTAATGTTAGTAAGTAAATAGACTTGACTTTTCTTCTTTTTCATAACAATTTTAATTTTGTTCAAGCATCCTTCATTCTGGTCACCTAGGTATCATTTGTTTGTTTTTTTAGGTGGAATTCTGTCTGTTTTCTATTGTTTACTTCTGGGTTCAATTCAAACTCAAATATAAATGGAGATGTTTGTTGTAGACTCATTGTTTTTTGATGATGGCGAGTGACCTGGAACCTTAACCATGTTACGCAAGCATTCTGCTACTAAGACATGTCATCAGCCTTTGTTTGACATTTCATTTTGAGGAAATATCACTAAGATTCCCAGACTAGTCTTGAACTCATGCATAGGAAGGTCTTGGACTGGGAACCTCCTGGGATAGCCTCCTGGGTCTCCGGGTTTGTAGTTCTGACCCCTAGGCCTTTCTTTGCTCAGGACTATTTAAGAAGTTCATTTCTTCTCCTCTGGGAAAACGGCTGAAAGCCACTTTCTTTTCTACTTTTGGCTTTATCGTATGAAGGTGTTAAGGTCCCCATCTGTATCTATATTGTTGTGCCCAGAAATGATTCTTGCACGTGATGACCACTAGCCAGGAATATTACAGAAGAATGGCACTTTGATCAATAGATCACATCATTCCCAAAGCCCACATTATTGGAGCATTATTGCGTTTGAGTATACTATATATAACCAGGTTTCATTGTGGGCTGTGCAGATCTGAAATAAACAGTAACTAGGGCCTGAGGCATCTTAAGTTCTTCTCGTGTGAAAGTCTGCAGGCACAAGTCTGGGGGCACTGCCAGGGCCCTGATCTAAGACTGAGCCTTTGTTTTCCCGTTCTTAAATAGTGGCATCTGTCTTCCAGGCACTCACAAGGCAAAAGAGACAGGAAAAAGATGAAGTAAATGCATTATTTGTTTCTTAAGAAAGATTCTTAGAAGTTGTCAAATACATTTCTGCTCACATCTTGTTTGTGTAGGAGGTCCTTCTGTCTATGTGTTGCTTTCGTTGGTTGAATAAAGAAACTACCTTGGCATTTTTAATAGGGCAGAACTTATATAGGTGGAAAGACCAAATTGAATGCTGGGAAGAAGGGCAGAGTGGCAGATGCCATGAAGCTCCTGCCTGAGACTGACATTGGTTAGAATCTTTCCCGGTAAGCCTCATGGTAATACACAAATTACTAGAATTGGGTTAAAGCAAAATGTGAGAGTTAGCCAATAAGAGGCTAGAGATAATTGGGAAGGCAGTGTTTAAATGAATTCAGTTTCTGTGTGGTTATTTCTGGTGTAAGCTAGCCGGACAGCGGGATACAGCCCATTCCTCTTACTACATCTTGTTGGCACTTAGTGCAAGGAAAGCCGGGAAAAGTAACTTTTGGTGTTCAAATGCTCAGGCTATAGCCAGGTGTATTGTTATGTGTTATCAGGAAACACTGTGAGGTGGTGACTTTCTTTACCATTTAAAATCAGTTTATATTGAATCTTCTGTTTCCGTGTAGCCCAGGAGATCCAGACTATGTTCTATGAACTATGTGTTTGCTCTATGCCACATCACTAAAAGTCCTCCCTCCACCAGTCTTCTGACACAGGAGTTCAAGTTCTGGAGATCTCGAACTAGCTGTTGAGCACCTGTGTCTATTTCCCCTCCTTGTTTTGTATCTTCAGGGGGCCCAGTCATTGCCAGGTGGCCTAGAGATGTATATTGAGGGATCCCATAATTTCATCTTGGTGATCTGTGATCTGTTATTGATGTCTGCTGGGTGTTGGGTATGGGGAACACAGGATTATTTGCCCTTCTGGTGATTGATAAAGAGAGCATCGGATGATGTTTTTCATTAAGTGTTTATTCCTACCTGCTTTACACATCCAATGAAGAGCGGTATTTCAGTCAGTCAACATTGTGTCCCACAAAATTACATGCTCCACGCTAAACAAAACAAAACTGTAGTGTGAAGCGGCGGGGCTGTGTCCCGCCACCCGGCAGCCGGCTAGCTTTACACCCGAAATAATTACACGGAAACTGTATTCTTTTAAAATACTGCCTGGCCCATTATCTGTAGCCTCTTATTGGCTAATTCTCACATCTTGCTTTAACCCATATTTAGTAATCTGGGTAGCACCACGAGTTGTGGCTTACCAGGAGAGATCTTAACCTGCGTCCATCTCGGAGAGGAGCAGCATGGAGACTCACTATGGTGACTGCCTGAAGCGTCTCCCCAACTCTACTTCCTTGTTCCCACAATTCTGTTCTGTCTACTCCACCTACCTAATTTTCTGTTCTCTTAAAGGGCCAAGGCAGTTTTCTTTATTAATTAACCAGTGAAAGAAACATAGACAGATAACTCTCCTCCATCATTTCCCCTTTTTCTGTTTAAACAAAAAAGAAAGGCTTCAACTTTAACATAGCAAAATTACATATAACAAAACAGTTATCAAGCAAGTATTACAGTTACAATATTTAAATCTATTTTATCTTTTATCATAACTAAGGAAAGCTATAACTATCTATTTATTCTTCAACTCCATCAAAGACTCCAGAAGGATATAATGCTACCTAAGTAAATAAGAAATAAGTAACTTATAAAACTCTAGAAATGACAGAGACAACTCGCTGCCTGGACAGTCACCCAAAGTTCCTCTGTACCGTTGAGGCATCCATCTTCAGCCTTCAGGCCCATAGTGTCCAGCAGACTTTTTCATGAAGCAGGAAATTCCAAAGACAGTTCAGTTACTTTCTGCTGTGTCCTGCAGAACGTCTCGCAGACTCTTTCATGAATCAGGAACCCCGAAAGACCATCTCACCTTTAGGCAAGTTCAGCAGTCCTCTCTCTGCGGGTTCTTTGTGTCCAGTTTATGGAACAGTCCAGCCAAGAGCAGTTTCTTGCCCAAATGGCTAACAAACTCCATAAGTAGCCTCTTCGATGCCCATCTTCCTCTTGAAGTAGATTGGTGCTGCCAGGAGCAGATGTGTCTCATTCATGAAAAACCCTAAGTTATTAAAACATTAAATGCCATATTCTGCAGTCTTTGAAAGATATGAAGAATGCCTATCTGAAATATATCTATGCACATCTAGAAAATGACTAACATGACTACAAGCTTGACTATTAATCGATGATTATCCATTAACAACCTATATTTCCTAATTATACATTACATTCTTTAAAATGAACTACAATCACAATAGCTTAATCAAAATCAGAAATACATATACATATAACAAAATTGACCTCAAAATACAAAACAATGACAGCAATGTGTGTATGGTAAGAATCAGTCAGCACTTGCTGAGTCTCCTTTATGTCTCCCAGAAGAGTGCACTTGTCTCTGTCGGCAACCATTTAAATGCCAAGGTATGTTTTAATTTAAACATTTGACATACATCTTCACACACATTTAATCCAATTATCACCTTTTAACCCCTCAAAGAGAAACTTATCCAGTATACCATATTTTGTTGCTGTTGCTTAAATTAAGCAGTAGCAAATACCAGGGGAAGATCTCAACCACCAGGAAGCCTGTGTGGAGAAGAGTCTCGTTGTTTCTAAGGAAAATAACTCTAAGTATATACTGTGCATCTAGGAGAAATGACAGCACAGGAATGTCTGAGTAGTCATGGTGATAAAGGGAAGCTAACGAGAACCATGTGTGTGGCGGGATCCCCGTTGGGAAAGGCCATGGCTATTTGCAGTGGAATGCCTCACACAGAGGGGAAGGGCTGGCCTCCACGGGGAGTCCTTTAGATGCCACTGCATGAAAGGTGCCCGGGTCCCCTAAAGAGAGGGCAGCAGGGCGTGAACATGATCAAAGTGCACTGAATACATGTATGAAAATGTCACAAGAGATCCATTGTTGTATACAATCAGCACATGCTATTAAAACATTTGGAAAGAGGAACTTGGGAAGAGCCAAAGCCAAATGACTTTCTCTTTGTGAAACATGTTCCACATTGTGAATTTCTTAGATCACCAGGATGCCAGCTAAATCTGCCAGCTTTGCCAACTCCAGATGGCTAGCTTTTCCTTCGTTTCTCAGGAGTGAGGGAAAGTGGAACAAAACATCCGTTTGCTTCAGTCTCCCCGGTCACGGGGAAAATCCTGGGCAAGCCCCTAAGCCCACACTGTCCTCCCTCATCCACCCCTCCTTCTTGCAATTTTGTTTGTATTTGTTTTGTTTTTTGAGACAGGGTTTCTCTGTATAGCTTTGGAGCCTGTCCTGGAACTCACTCTGTAGATCAGGCTAGCCTTGAACTCAGAGAGATCCTCCTGCCTCTGCCTCCCGAGTGCTGGGATTAGAAGCATGCGCCGCCATCATCCAGCTTGTGTTTGTTTTTTAAGGCAGACTCTCGCTATATAGCCCAGGCTGACCAGAACATCAAACCCTCCTAACTCTACAGACATGCATTACACTTATTCTGTCTTTCTTAATTTTATCCTTTATACTAGATCTTGTGTGTACATTGATACATGATGTGTGTATGTGTGTATGTATTTGTGAGTGTGGGCATGCACATGCCACAGAGTGAGTTGTATATGTGTGAGTGTGAACATGCACATGCCACAGTGTGTGTATTGTGTATGTGTGTTTGTGTGTGAGAGAGCACGCACATGCCACAGTGTGTGTTGTGTATGTGTGAGTGTGAGCATGCACGTGCCACAGTGTGTGTAGTGCATGTGTGTTTGAGTGTGAGAGCATGCACATGTCATAGTGTGTGTTGTGTATGTGTGTTTGTGTATGTGAGAACATGCACATGCTACAATGTGTGTGTGTTGTGTGTGTGTGAGTGTGAGCATGCTCATGCCACAGTGTGTGTGCTGAGGATAGAAGACAGTCTTGACTATTGCTTGAGACAGGGTCTCCTTGCTGCTTCACACACCAGGCTGCCAGTCCAGCATCTGGGATTCTTTCGTCTGTGCCTCCTGTCTCGTCACAGAAGCCCTAGGTACAGCTCTAGGGATTTGAACTCAGAGACTCATTCTGGTGTAGCAAACCCAAGGGGCTGTCGTCTCCAAGCTCCCTCCGTCCTGCTTGTAAAGGAAGCACCATATAGGTTGCCTTGCTTTCATATCTTAATAGGACACTAGGGGTTGTAAGAAAACTAGAAAGATGAATTCTTAAAGAGAGAAACAGGTCAATTACTAATAGTAAAATAAATGTAATTTGTGATCTCTCTGTTTCTACTCCTCTCCTTTCCTGTTGCATCTACCATTAGGATTGTGTGTGTGTGTCTGTGTGAGTGTGTGTGAGTGTGTGTGTGAGAGTGTGTGAGTGTGTGCGTGTGCGTGAGTCTGTGTGTGAGGGTGTGTGTGAGTGTGTGAGAGTGAGTGTGTGAGAGCATGTGAGAGTGTGTGAGTCTGTGTGAGTGTGTGCATGTGTGAGTGTGTGTGAGAGTGTGCATGTGTGAGTGTGTGTGAGAGTGTGAGTGTGTGTTTGTGTGTGAGAGCATGAGTCTCATTGTGTGTGTGTGTGAGTGTGTGTGTGTGAGTGTGTGTGTGTGGTGTATACAAGCATGACCTACAAATGGAGGTCAGAGGATAGCAGCTGGTTCTCTCCGTCTGTGTGGGCTCTGAGATCAAATTCAGGTTGTCAGTTTGGTGGAAGCACTTTAAGTCACTGAGCCATCTTGCTGGCCTGTAACTCTGGATTTGGTTTTTAAAGATACTACCTTTCCCTCCCTCTATTCTCTGACTCAGAGTAGAGTGTTCTGAACAGGGTGGGGCGGGACTGAATCTCACAGGTACCCTGCAGCCATCGCTTCTACCTGCGTGGTTGTGTGGCCTATTTGTTTCTGAGATTGAATGCCGCGGGAGAGTTGGATGGCACTTAATCTCAGTGATCTTGATGGCCCTCAGGAAGGCCCTTTCATCGACCTGGCTTGTTACCAGTGGCTTTCATCACCAGCCTCCCTGTGACTGATCACCTTTCTGCCTGCAAATCCTCTGGGGACCTCAGACTAGACTATGAGCAAATACACTTGACCCGACTCTTCAGAGTCGCCCTTCTGAATAGCCTGCAAGATGGCTGAGCTGCTGACACAGATGGAGGCTTAAAGGGATTGTGCTCTTGAGGTTGAAGCACGATTAAATGTGGAATTGAGATTGTCCCGAAAGCCCAGTTGTCTTTTGCACAGAATCCCTGGGATACTTTGCAATCATGCCTGTGAGTCCTTTGCTGCCATCTCTTTCCGCGCTGCCTGCGAGACTGTAGATTGTGGAGTGTGCACTGAAGAATGATTTTCTCTCCAACTCTGCCCCTTCCTCTCAACAGTGTTATGGAGCCGAGTCTAGCCTTAGAGTTGCTATGGTAGCTGAGCGGGCTTTGGAATTCTCATCCTCCTACCTTTGCCTCCCAGGCGCTAGAATTGCAGGTGTACACAAGCATGCTCTGTCTATGTAGTCCTGAGGATTGCATGTTCAAGGCTTTGATGTCTGCTTAAGTAACGAGTGCCAGTTCACAAAGGTATTGCTCTGGGGATAAGGATGGAGAGAAGGATGGCCAAGAGACTGGGTCCTGGCAATACTAGAGACTCTGGTTCCTGATTTAGCTTCCTCTGAAGGAAGTTCTTGCATGTTTCAGCAGAACTTGTTCATGACTTGGGCACCAGGGGAAAGAAAATCTTGAGATTGCTGTTTTGTCCCGGGACCTTAGTTCTATGCCTTCTTTATTCCCCACGCATCATCAGAATCAATGGAACACGGGTACTAAGGCCTATCTAAACTAGACTCTGGAGCCAAGTACCAAAGCTCCCAGTGCTGAGCATCTTGCAGCTGGAGCCTGAGCGTCCGCATCAGGCTTGTCTCTGGTGCTACTACGGTTCTTAACTTTTGAAATCAGGAAACTATTTTTTCATCTTACTCTTAGGCAGGAAAAAAGCAAATGTCATACTGGATCAACATCTTATGCAGGATTTCAAGTTAATACTTCACACCGATTCCATTACTGTTGGGGTCCAGCCTCAATGGGTACATTCAGGTGTGGGGGCATGTGGCTTAGAAACCCCAGGCAGGCAGAACAGAGATACAAAGGGAATACAGAGATGAAGGATAGAATCGGGAGGGTAATCCAGCGAATACTGAATTCTCCCGTGACTATTTTCCATGTGCTTATAGACCCCAATCAAAAAAAAGTGGGGGAAGGCAAAAGACTGCTTTAACATGACATGAAGAACAAACAGAGTAATTATATCTTCAATACCTGAAATATCAAATTGACTGTATCCTGAATTAAGCATTCTGTTGTTTGGACAGGACATGCAGCAACCATACCTAAGGCTAAGTGTCCTGTAGGCAGCCACTCACTGGGTCACACCTCCTGTCACCTTCCTGATGGAATAAGAAGAGGCCTGAACTCTCTGCCTTCCAGTCAGGGTGGAATGAACCCACATCTGTGGGTCCTTACACATGATAAGGTAGAGAGGCCAGGCTTGGTGAGAGCAAGAGTAACAGCTTGACGCCAGGGCTACCCTCCTGCACTCGGGAAAGGAGCTGAGACTGTGGCTCCCCTAAATGGAGCGGTGACTCAGTGGCTTTTTTATATCTGGGTGTCAATTGAGTATTTGTTTAAAAAGATTTACTGTCATCAGAATAACACAAAGATTTCTATGTTTCCTTTGTCTTCTTTCTTTCCTGCTCACTTCCTTTTCTCTCTATTTCTCTTCTTTTTTCTCTTAAAATGTTTGTTAATATATACAATACGGGAAAAGTTATTTCTTCATTGCAAGCCAGGGAGGAGCCCACACAAACGACCCCCGTCCATTTTGAACGCTCTAATATAATTTATCTTCTTTGCTTCTCTCTTCTCGTCACATCAAGGTTTATATCTCCAAGGAAATAGAAAATTACCTTTTAATTCTATTCTTGTCTTTTAGACCATTCGCATTTGATGGACAAGAAACATAATTTGAAAAGATGACTAACTAAACATAGCAAGTGTGGTGGTATACCTGTACTCCCAGCGGAAGGCTGGGATTGCAGCCTTAGGAGGTAGGAGGATTATGAGCTCAAGGTCAGTCTCAGCTACATAGTAAACAAAATGACAAGAAAACAAAAAGACAAAACAAATCAGATTATTGAAAAAGAACTTAACCACTCGAGGCGAGCGGAAGTTCTGCCTGTGAAAGCAGGTGTCCTGCCTACTAAATTCTGATGCCTCCGAATGCCTGGGCCTGTCAAGGCACAAGCTTAACTTGACTACGGATGTGGAAGTTATCAGTGCGGTTACCATAATTTTATTATGACCTAGCAGAAGATGAAATTAGGTTTGTATGGTTACTGGAAACTTTTGGGGAGTCCCATGTGAGTTCCACACATCCCTGGGGACATTTGGACCTTCTGGCAGGGTTCTTTTTTAAAAAATAACTTCTGAGATTACAATGTAATCACATCATTTTCCTTTTCCCTTTCTTCCCTCCACTGTCCCTTGTACCCTATCTTTGCTGCCTTTAAATTCATGGCCCATTTTTTTGTGAGTTGTTATTACACACCCACCTGCCCCCCCCACACCTGATTATATAAATACAGCCTGCTCAGACTTTGTTACTTGGATGTATGTTTTCAAGGCTGACCATTTGATATTGAATAACTAGTCCATGTGATCTTCTCTAGGGAGGATGGTTTTTCCTGCTCGCAGCCTTCCTTAGCTGTCTGTAGCTGTCTGTCTGGGGTTGCAGCTTCACGAGCTTTCCTCTTCCCACGTCAGCATGCTTAGTGGTGCAATAGTTGTTCAGAGAATGTTTAGGCAGCTGTGTTGTTGAAACTTCATGGAAACAGCTTCTGACATTTCTAGGAGACAAAATCTTTATTTTTAATTTTTTATATTTAAAAGTTATTTTTGCATTTTACATATCAACCACAGTTCCCCCTCCCTCTCCTCCTCCCACCACCCTTCCTCCACCCAACCCCTCATCCACTCCTCAGAAAGGGTAAGGATTCCCATAGGTGTAGTGAAGGAAGCGGCGGGGCTGTTTCCTGCCACCCGGCTAGCTTTACTCAAAATAATTACACGGAAACTGTATTCTTTTAAAACACTGCCTGGCCCATAGTTTCAGCCTCTTATTGGTTAATTCTCATATCTTGCTTTAACCCATATTTAGTAATTTATATAGCACCACGAGGGGTGCCTTACCAGGAGAGATCTTAACCTGCGTCCATCTCGGAGAGGAGCAGCATGGAGACTCACTATGGTGACTGCCTGAAGCGTCTCCCCAACTCTACTTCCTTGTTCCCACAATTCTGTTCTGTCTACTCCACCTACCTAATTTTCTGTCTCTTAAAGGGCCAAGGCAGTTTTCTTTATTAATTAACCAATGAAAGAAACATAGACAGATAACTCTCCTCCATCATTTCCCCTTTTTCTGTTTAAACAAAAAAGAAAGGCTTCAACTTTAACATAGCAAAATTACATATAACAAAACAGTTATCAAGCAAGTATTACAGTTACAATATTTAAATCTATTTTATCTTTTATCATAACTAAGGAAATCTATAACTATCTATTTATTCTTCAACTCCATCAAAGACTCCAGAAGGATATAATATTACCTAAGTAAACAAGTCATTTGTAACTTTCAAACTCTAGAAATGACAGAGACAACTCGCTGCCTAGACAGTCACCCAAAGTTCCTCTGTACCGTTGGGGCATCCATCTTCAGCCTTCAGGCCCATAGTGTCCAGCAGACTTTTTCATGAAGCAGGAAATTCCAAAAACAGTTCAGTCACTTTCTGCTGTGTCCTGCAGAACGTCTCGCAGACTCTTTCATGAATCAGGAACCCCGAAAGACCATCTCACCTTTAGGCAAGTTCAGCAGTCCTCTCTCTGCGGGTTCTTTATGTCCAGTTTATGCAACAGTCCAGGCAAGAGCATTTTCTTGCCCAAATGGCTAACAAACTCCATAAGTAGCCTCTTCGATGCCCATCTTCCTCTCGAAGTAGATTGGTGCTGCCAGGAGCAGACGTGTCTCATTGTCATGAAAAACCCTAAGTTATTAAAACATTAAATGCCATATTCTGCAGTCTTTGAAAGATATGAAGAATGCCTAACTGAAATATATCTATGCACATCTAGAAAATCTAACATGACTACAAGCTTGACTATTATTGATGATTATCCATTAACAACCTATATTTCCTAATTATACATTACAGTTTTTAAAATGAACTACAATCACAATAGCTTAATCAAGATCAGAAATACATATACATATAACAAAATTGACCTTAAAATCTATACCAATGCAAATTCATATCTATATCATCTCCCCCTTTAAATTTAAAAGAACATTTATAAGCAATGTTTGGGAAAATGGGCGCAGTTTTTTCTCTCCAAACTGCTTCCTGCTGAATGGGGGCGCTGTTATTTAGGTCTTTCATGGTGTAACCTGTGTGCTAGGTTCCTCTCAGTTGGCAGTTGAGTGAAGTAATTTTTTGAAGATGTTCATAGCAACCTTTCAGGAGGGCGTGGTCTATCATACCATATTGGGATAGAAGCAATCCACAGAGTCTCGTCCTCTGTGAAAACAAAAGAAGAAACTCTTTTCCAAAGCATCATGTTCTTAGATCCAAATCCTGAAGTCATACCATTAAAATGTCCATTCTGGTCTAGCCTGGCAGCCCATATAATGAAATGTCTCTCTGTATTTAGCTCCTTTACAGTCAAAAATTTTAAAGAAAACACAATAAAATACATAATCCAGACTCTCTGTGAATTTTCCATTTTTACGTGGCTTATTTTTACTCTATCACTTACTTTATTCTGTCTCTTTAAACACTTTACCCTTTTTTCTAAAGGCATTAATTTTATTTTCTATATATTTTTTTCTCTTTTAAGCCTACGTGAGCCATTTAAAGGCCTTCTATGTCTGAATCTTTCCTATTGTGAATCTGTAATTTTTTAATATCCAGGAGCACTTCTTAAAAGGTTAAGCACTTCTTAAAAACTTAAGTTGCGCCAGGTAGAGGTAATATGGTACCGCCTGTTTACAGCCAAGTCTAAACCTTAACTGCGCTGTTATTATGGTAATTACGATAGACCTGCCTGAGGTCAGCACAGTTTAGCATGGCGGAGCAGAGCCAGAGCTGCTACTGCCTCAGTCATGGCGGCAGAGCACCAGGAAGCCGCGTTTTAAAATGACTCAGCTTTTTCTCTGCCGCTATTGCCAAAACAGGAAATCTCTCTACGGCACGTCCAGGCAAACAGCAAAAAACTGTGTTAAACTCTCTCTCTCTCCTTTATTTAAAGCCCTCTCAGGTTTTTAAGTGGATTTAGTCACCACGTTGGAGCGCCAATCTGTAGTGTGAAGCAGCGGGCTGTGTCCCGCCACCCGGCTAGCTTTACCCAAAATAATTACACGGAAACTGTATTCTTTTAAACACTGCCTGGCCCATAGTTTCAGCCTCTTATTGGTTAATTCTCACATCTTCCTTTAACCCATATTTAGTAATCTGGGTAGCACCACGAGGTGTGGCTTACCAGGAGAGATCTTAACCTGCGTCCATCTCGGAGAGGAGAAGCATGGAGACTGCATATGGTGACTGCCTGAAGCGTCTCCCCAACTCTACTTCCTTGTTCCCACAATTCTGTTCTGTCTACTCCACCTACCTAATTTTCTGTCTCTTAAAGGGCCAAGGCAGTTTTCTTTATTAATTAACCAATGAAAGAAACATAGACAGACAACTCTCCTCCATCACACAGGGAGTCAACAAAGTCTGGCATATCAAGCCCCTACCCCCTGTATCGAGGCTGTATAGCCCATAGGGAATGGGTTCCAAAAGCCAGTTCATACACTAGGGATAAATCCTGATCCCACTGATAGTGGCTCCACAGACTGCCCAAACTACAGAACTGTTACCTACGTTCAGAGGGCCTAGTAGGGTCCTATGTAGGTTCCGCAGCTGTCAGTCCAGAGTCAGTGAGCTCCCACTAGCTTGGGTCAGCTGTCTCTGTGGGTTTCCTCATCATGATCTTGACCCCTTTGCTCCCTCTCTTCAACTGGACTCTGGGAGCTCTGTCCAGCGCTTACCTGTGGCTCTCCATATCTGCTTCTATCAGTTATTAGATGAAGGTTCTGTGATGACAGTTAGGGTAGTCATCAATCTGACTTCAGGACAAGGCCAGTTCATGCACCCTCTCCACTATTGCTTAGCATCTTAGCTGGGTTCATCTCTGTGGATTACTGGGAATTTCCCTAGCACCAGTTTTCTCCCTAACCCCATAGTGGCTCCATCTATCAGGATTATCTCCTCTCTCTCTCTCTCTCTCTCTCTCTCTCTCTCTCTCTCTCTCTCTCTCTCTCTCTCTCTCCTCTTTCTCCCCAAACCCTAACTCAAATATTTCATTCCCTGATGTTTCCTTCCCCCCTCCCTTCGCCCTCCCCCTTCCTATTTACTCAGGAGATCTTACTTCTTTCCCCCTCCCAGGGGCAGTCATTCATAGGATCAATACTCTCACAGCAAACTCCCTGATCCTCTGGCTCTTACTATATTTCTGCCCCTCTTCCTCTGTGTTCCCTGAGGCTCAGGTGAACCAGTTGTGTTGTAGATGTATCAGTCGGGATTGGGCTCCACAAATCTGCATTTTCTTCAGTTGTGGTTTTCTGTAATGGTCTCTGTCGCAAAGAGAAATTTCCTTGATGATGGGTGAGAACCACACTTATCTGTAGGTAGAAGGGCAAATATTTAGGCTGATATTACACTGGTTTATTAAAGTGGCGGTTGTAGGTTCTCCTGCAAGATCTGTGACATCACTAGTTCTGGGTGGCTTGCAAGATCATGGTGGTATGCAGTACCAGGCATGGTTTCCCTCTTGCTGAGTGGGTCTTCAGTCCAGCCAGAGAGCTCTTGGTTACCACCGAGACAAGTATGGCACTACTACACTCTGAGGGTCAGTGTGCTATCCTCGTCATTGTTGTGGTTCCCAGGCATTGTAACTGTATTGTGGTTCATAGGAATCACAGCTGTGCAGGGCTGTTGATTGTGTTTTTCCTTTGGAATCTTGAATGACACATGCTGGTACCATGAAAACTGTTACTTAGGCAGGAGGCTTTCAGGTCAGTTCTAGCTTGAGGACCTCCGACCCTTAGGTCTAAAATGCATTAGGACTTACCTTCCACCTGTAGGGGGCAGCCAAGGGCAACAGCCATAGCCTGTAATGTTTTGGGAAGCCCTTAGACAACCCTGACCAACAACTCAAAGAAGTATTGGGGATTTTTTTAGATGATCTGTGACTCTTGGGATTTGGGTATTGTTCATTGTCAGCACAGATGACAAAATTTCATTTAAAAATAAATAGTTTATATATATAATACATAAAGCTATAATATGTAAAAACTATTAAATATTAACTCTTTATAAACTATATAACTATTACTATAACTTTGAATATATATATATATAATTTTTCCTCTCTCTCCCTCTCTCTCTCTCTATATATATATGTATATATATACATATATACATATATATATATATATATATATATATATATATATATATATATATATATATATATATATATCGAAAAGTGGGCAGACCTTAGCAGAATCACATGGCTGTGGTTTTATAAGCAGCTAAGTCAGGACTGGGTTTGTGGGAAGGAAAAGTACATTATATCCCACTATGAGAATAATTACTGCTCCTATTCCTTTAGCATGTCTTCTTAAAGAGGGGTCTCTTAAGAAGAGATCAGCCTTCCTGAGGTGTGGCCTCTCCCTGGTGACACACAGATCTAGCTGGATTAACTTTCATATATTTTGGATAGTTTGGAATATTAGGTATGTACCCAAGGCCAGAGGTAGATTCCATTTTTAACCAGAAGGAAATAGCTTTTTCTTAAGGGGCCCCAACAGAACCCAGATCAAGGCCCCTCTAAGGTTCTCTTTATGACTATTACCACCATCATAATTATCCAAAGGAACCCAAATAAAAGTAATAGTCACACCCCCTCACTTAAACAAAAATCTTAAGTCTCACACTAGAAATTATATAACAGAATAACTAAACTAAAGTGCATGGTTTATGCTCTGTAAGTAATGGGAGAATTGGGTTTTAGAAAAAATCCCTTTTGGGTTAATTTTGAGAGTTTACCTAAGCAGAACATCAGAGTAAGGCAATATATTTATTCTGCTAAAATTTGAAGCTAAAACCAAAAAGAATCTTCATAGTACGCAGACTCTAGCCATCTGACCACTAGTTTGGGCGATAGTTGTAGTTGTGTTATCGCGTTTTAAAGTCCCCTGGTCATTATTGGTTTTTTTCTGTAGAGTGTCTGAAAATCTTTCTGGTGGGCCTACCTAATGTCTAGCAGCAGCACTGAGTGAGTCTCAGGGGTGTGGTCCTGCATCAGAAACACAGGCATGAACTGCAAAAAGACGCTGGGACGCAAGGAGAGCACCACAAGCCAGGGCTCTGGGAACTTCCTTCGCACTGGTGTGGAAACAGTGCTGGCGAGCAGCTGTCTCTCAGCACCTCCATTATTTATGGATATGCAGGTTTACCTCTGCAATAGCCCTAGAGAAGCTGTGGCAAAATCGTGAGAGTCACTTGTCACCCTGAAGCAATGAAAGGAATTGTGATTTCCCCACTGGAGCTGGTATCTGCAGCTTCATTTGCACATTGGATTTTGCACACGTGCTCGCTGCACGTGGGTTTCTTTGGTTAGGGTGGGTCACCTTTGGCCTTGGCCTTCATGTGCCACATTCTTTCACACAAAGAGTGACTGCTACCGATATATCGGGATTTCCTAACAGCTTCTGGTGGGCCAGTGGCTTTCAGCAGGTGTGCTTTGTGTTTATATTTAGTCTGTTAGACACAGGAGCAGGCTTCTCACACCGAGAGGTGAATGAGGGTAGAATGGCCTCTTAGAAATCATTTTCTTGACCATATTCCCAGGGAGTCACTTCCCAAGGACAAGGATCGGCAGCTGGGGTAGCACTCTTTACCAAGAAATGAGTGTGGGAAAAAAACCCAACTGGTCTTAACTGGTTCTTAGGAAGATTGATATCTCAGTCAGAGGGAGAAGAGCTGAGGCAAAGGAGGAAGCTAGTTTCCTGAAGGCATAGGGGTCCGATGGCAGACAGGAACAGAAACTCCCACAGGCCACCTCCTTGGAGACAGCCTTCTGCTTCAACTTGGGTACAGTAAGGCTAATTTTGACTTGAGTTGAGTCCTCTGTCCCACTTTTTTACAATGGAAGGAAGTACTCCCCACTTAGCCTGCTTCCTGGTAGTCCCCAAGAAGGTTTGCCAGCGAGTCTTCTGTGGAACACAGTGTCAGCATTTCATGGGGGAGCTGCGTGATGGCCAGCATGGGTGTGGGACAGTTGCCCTGCTCTCTACCTCCTCTGGAAAACTGAACTTCTCTAAGTGTTCGGTGCTGACAAGGGTCCTCCTCAACACTAGGAAAAGTGTTTAAAAGGTAAGACAAAACCGAACCATTGTAGGATAGGGAGCTGGTTTGGTGGGCAAGAGCACTTACGGTGCAAGCATGCAGACCTGAGTTCAGTGTCCCCGCACACACACAAAACACCAGGAATGGTTCTGTTTACCTGTAACCATAGTGATGGGGAGGGGGAGGGTAGGCCGTGACAACATGATCACCAGGGCTGGTTGGCTGTCAGTCTAGCCAAAACCCAGCCGAATCTAGGTTCAGTGAAAGACCCTAACTCAAAGGAAGAAGTTGCAGAGTGTTAGATGATCCCTGATGTGCACACACAGGCATGCACATTGTACACACATCTGTCCAAATAGTTCATGCACACTCTACACACACAAACGCACCCCTTTGCATATGTTAGTACAGTGGAAAATATATGCAAACAAGATGAACACAGCAGACCACCAACCTCCATTTCTTTGCTAGGTTGATTTTCAGCTCTTGTTCATTTCCTTTGGAATTTATTGAGATGAAGATTCTTTCTGCATTCTCCTTGCCCTCGCTAAGTCTCTTCCTAAAAGCATTGTTATGTTTACATCAATGGCTTTCTCTTCACGTTCATTCTTCAGGAAAATTGTGGGCTCCGATACTTTGTCTCTTCTTCATTATAATTATATATTTATATTGCTTAAAAATATAAAAACCATACGCCCTACATGTGTAGAGACAAATCAAACTATTTTCAGAAGTGCATGAAAAGTTGATTAAGTTGCTTTTGCTTCTGATACCCCCATCCCAGCCATCCAAGTTAGCAAGTAGATGTGCATGTCTGAAGCTTCTCTTTGTGCTAGCACAAGTAGGGTCCAACTGTTCCTGCATAAAAACGAGTCTTCTTCCTTGCCTTTCACAGGAGATGAATCAATGTAAATACAAGTAAATATTACTTTGCAGTTTGTGGCTTGCTTTAAAATTACAGGGCATCCCTCAGGATGAAACACAGACATCATTTTTTTATTTATTTTTATTATGTATACAACATTCTGCCTCGAAGTATGCCTGCACGCCAGAGGAGGGCACCAGATCTCAGTACAGGTGGTTGTGAGCCACCATGTGGTTGCTAGGAATTGAACTCAGGACCTTTGGAAGAGCAGCCAGTGCTCTTAACTGTAGCGGCGGTCGGAGGAGTTTGGAAATAACCAAAAATAGTCCTTTTAGAATGAATCAGTTTTAATAAAAGGAGAATAAGGGAACTTACAGAGCCAAGGGTCCAGCGAAGCAGAGGGTAACGCGGGGGGCTTTGGAGAGCTCATTCACTCACTGTCCGGACACCGAGTCTGGGACTGGAACAGGGCCTTTCCAGGCTCCTGAACTGTGAGCAGAAGCAGTCGGAGATTTGCAAGTTGCTTCATCTACGGCCTTTCTCTCACAGCCGTGTGGATGAAGGCAGGCGTTTCTTCTGCTCCAATGCTCGCCCTCTGTTCTTATGACGACATATCTACCTCCTATTCAAGTCACTTGCTTTCTTCTCTGAAACTTTCTCAGCTCTGGGTGCTGCAGAGGTTCTTGCTCTGCCCCATTTTCTTTCTTTGCTCTTTACCCTGTTCTTCTATCTCTCAGCAGCTTGTTCCCTCCTCTAGTCCTTTGCTGTGCTCACTCAGCTGTGAGCTGGGCCTGCCTGGCCTTTGGTTTTCCTCTCTTAAAGCTCAGAGCACTTATCAGTTGTCTGTCGCTCTCACTTAGGGATCTGTCTCCGAGACGCTGGTGTCACCCAGCATCTGGAGGAGTTAAGCTGCCATCAGCCACCACACTTGGTTTTTCTTCCCTGACCTCCAGGACAACCTAGGCTAAAACTTCTTTGTTTCTCCCCTCAGATCAGTTATCCCCACCAGCGTCTCTGGCTTTCTCAAAATGATCAGCTGTTTTCCTCCCGCCCTTAGATGTCTGTGTCATCTTCACCTCATGAAGCCACCACCCATGTGACGGTCTTGTCAAGACCCGTCTGTTCCTCTTGATCTGTCACCTACTCCTTGAGAGAAATGACTCCCATTTCAAAACTGTAACACCCTTTTATTTCCATCTATTTTTAATATTTTAATTCTGGAGTCCACATATGAAAGATAACATTGATTATTCTCTTTCTGAATCTGGCTTGTTTCACTTCCTACAACTGATGTCATTCCATGCTTCTTTATGGGTGGATAAAACTCCACTGTGTCTCTTGACCCTTTTTATTTGTTTATCTGCTGATGGGCAGCTAGGCTGTTTCTACTTCTTGGCTGTTGTGGAAGGTGCCATGATGAACATGGGTATGCAGGCGTCTCTATGGTTTCCTTAATGGACGTTATAAAGATGATTTTAACAGACAGGCTAGGCTGGTAAATGAGGACCCAGATGGTGAGTGTAGAGCTCTCAGGGGTGAGTGGAATGCTCTGACGATATTACAAGGAACAAGCAAATTCTACAAGGAATAGAGACATGGGTTTTGTAAGCCAGGATGGTTTTCCCAGCACTCTTCTTGGTTTCCAGATGATGGTCAGAAAGACTTAATGCTAGTGTTGCCTTTGTCACCACTGCCAAGAGGACAGAGCGGGTCATCCCTGGAAACAGCATGCTCCTGTCCTTGGTGTGACAGAAAGGACACAGATGGCTGAGCTCTGAGGGCAGGTCCAGGGTTGGGGGAGCCAAGGACTTGGGAGGGAGGCCATGCAGAGAAGTGATGGAGATGCAGGCTGCATAGATTTCCACAGCTTGTCAGCTGAGTACCTTTAGCACACTCCTGGACCACTGCTTGCCCGTTTCCTCACCTGAGACGGCAGTGAGAATGACATCCCTTCATACGGTTCCAGGGAAATCCAATGCATGTATAAAACATGGACTGAAGAAGCTAGTATGGACTGAAGAAGGTAGTAAACATAGGCAGCGTCACTACCAATGTGGTATTTCCCTTTGTATGCTGAGATTACCATTAATGAATAAAGAAACTGCTTTGGACCTATAGCAGGGCAGAACTTAGCAAGGCAGGGAAACTAAACTGAATGCTGGTAGGAAGAAGGTGGAGTCAGGGAGAAGCCATGGAGCCACAGCCAGAGACAGATACACTGAAACTTTGCTGGTAGACCACGACCTTGTGGTGATGCACAGATTAATGGAGATGGGTTAAATTAAGATACAAGAGTTAGTAAATAAGAAGCTAGGGCTAATGGGCCAAGCGGTGGTTTAATTAATATTGTTTCTGTGTGGTTATTTTTGCAGTCTGGGCAGCCAGAGAACAAACAAGAGGTCTCCTTACAACAGGGAGGCCATGCAGGGAAGTGATGGAAGTTGCAGGCTGCACAGACTTCTACAGCTTGTAGTGAACACGGGCAGCATCACCACCATGTGGCCTCTCCTCTGTAGCAGGATGCTGCTCGTGGAGACTTTTCCTTCACGTTGTTAAGGGAGACAGCATCCTCTTGCAATCCTCACTCTAAAAATTATGTTGACGCTCGCTGTCTCCCTCATCTCCATTTTCCGATCTCTTAAGCATGTGTTACACCTTATCACCACAGGATCTTTCTATTTTCGCTTTGACTCTGGCTTCATTCTGCCTTAAATAGCACGTTAGCCTACAGTTAGCAGGCTAGTGACTGGCTAGTCCCCTGTAGTGTCCTCACAACTGCTTTGACTTTCTGTTTAAGAATAAGAAAGTAGGGCTGGGGAGAGAGTTCAGGTTTCCCAGCTTGTAGAGTAAACTATGACCTAAGTTAGGATTCCCAGAACCCATATAAAAGTCTGACACAGTAATGCCTGGATCTGCAGTCCCCACACTTCTGAGGCAGTGTGGGAAACGGAGACAGGAGAGTTCCTGGAATTCAGGCTGGTTAGCCTGGTGGTGAACAAGAAGACTCTGGCTGAAAAACTGTGGGTGTCAAGGACCAACGCCCAAGGTAGTCTTTTGTTTTCCACTTCCACGCCATGCATGCTGCCCTCCCCCTCACACGAAGACTACAAGAACAAGGGCCAGGGCTATAGCACGGTGGTATGTTGTTTGTCCAATATGTGTACGGCTCTGGATTTTACCCCCAGTATAGTAAACGGAAAAGAACCTGGAGAAATGAAATATTCAGAGCCAGGCATGGTTGTGTGAACTGTTAATTCCAGCACCCTGAAATTGACTCAGGAGAATTGCTAGTTCCATGCTATTCTGGGAATCATAATGAGACCCTGACTTAAAACAAACAAGGAAGAGTGGAATGCCCTCTACTGCCAGGGATCCCCTCATTTCCCTTCCTGCACCTCTTTCTGCAGATGCCATCACTTTTAGATCCAGATTAATGCAGACATTTCCAGAAAGCACTTCCTGACTTCCTGGGATTTCTGCAAGTGGGTCATCTCCATTAGAGGTTTCACCGTGAGACAAGTTAAACACAGTGAAAGCTGAGCTGCTGGTTCTCTCATGTTCATCTTCGTACACTTCCTCTTGAATGTCAGCAACAGAGCCCGGTGAGCTCATCCTGCCAGGACCTGTAGGAATTAACAGTAGTGAGCACGTCCTGCCTGGACCTGTAGGAATTAATGGTGGTGAGCACGTCCTTCCAGGACCTGTAGGAATTAAGCACACCCAAAGAGAAATAATTGTTTCTGATGCATCTCTTTATCTCTAATATTTAGCAGTCACCGCGTTTCTTGGCTCTGTATTCTAAATGTCTTTGTTCACCTCTTTTATGCTGTTGGTTGTTCTTTCAGCTGTAACTGTGTTCTACTACAAATTATTCTTTTCAGCAATTGAAATTTCTTTTTATTGCACATGTGTGACTGTCCCAGTCTTTGATATGTTTAGTGCTCTGTTATGTAAGGCAGAAGCCTTCCTAGGATCAAAAAATCATCAGTTTCTGCCCCCTGCTGTTCCCACCACCTCCCACTGGAGATAACAACTTGACTCTGAGCTTGGGTGTGACTGACCACTAGGCCTGTTCCTGCCTCAGAGCTAAGCTTATCTAGTTCCTTCTATTGGAAGACCCTTCCTCCGGGAGTCTACTGGAAGACCCTTCCTCTGGGAGTCTACTAGAAGACCCTTCCTCTGGGAGTCTAGCTGGAAGACACTTTTGAGGTATTCCTCTGAGGTGAGCTAATGAAGTCCTGAGTCAATGGGTATTGCTGACGTGGTTATTGCCCCGTGAAGGACCCCATGCTTCAGCTCTGCTGGAGTGGCAAAGCCTCCCTGCCCTCCACCCCCGCCAGGATGAAGCTCAGAAGGACGGCAAAGCCTTTCTTAGGTCTGAGTATGAATGTTGACAGAAAAGGTTCCCCATTGCTCCTCCCCATGCTTTTTTTCCCCCAGCAAGCAAATGCTTTAAAAGGACTTACTGTTTTGACAGATTTTAATCTGTGTCATCAGTTAAAAATAGATTGTGTTTGCTGATGTCCTTCTCTGCTGGGGTGTCTTTGAGCTGTGCACCCTGCTCTGCTCAGCTCCGCAAACACATGCTCATTTGTGGCGCCTCCCCCACGGTAGGGTCTGAAGATGGCTCCGCTACAGAGACTGTTCCTATGACATTAGCTAAGCCTGCTTCCTTGTTCAGCTGCACGCAACAACAGTTCCCCCCTTCCTCCCTGCTCAATTGGATGTAATAAATTCACTGAATTTTTAGGGCGCTTCAGTTCTTCCACTAGAGAGTATAGTCCACCCAACCCTAGCTTTTCTGTGTCCAGGCGTCTGTCCTTGCTTCATTCCCTCACAGCCCACTTAAGTCAGTTCCTGGAGCCAAGCAACCATGCGGCATATCTCAAATGCCACCTTTCCCTTTCCTTTATTTCTTTTTTATCTATTGATTTATTTACAATATTACTACTACTATGACTACTACTAATTACTCCTACTAATAAATGCTGTGTTGTGAATGCGTGGAAGTCAGAGGAAAGTTTTGTGGACCGCATTTTCTCCTTTCACCGTTTGGGTTCTGAAGATCAAACTTAGATTTGGCAGTGCGTGATTTTATCCCCTGAGGCATTTTGTCAACCCCAAAACGGCACCTTTTTATTGTGCTTCTCCCAATCATGACACTCACATTGAAGACTCCACTGTCTATTAGTACACTCATATTAATCTAATATCTTCCTATCTGTCTGTCTATCTATCATCTATCTATCTATCGATCTATCGATCTATCTATGTATCTATCTATCTATCTATCTATCTATCTAATCTTTTATCTGTCTAGGAATGAGTTTTGGTCAATCTTAATTGTCAGCTCAACAGGACTTAAGAAACGTGCTTCTGGCTGGGTTTGCAAGGGTGCTTTTGGGATTAACTAAGGGAAGAGCACTCTTCCCCAGAGTGGGTGGCACCTTCTGGAGGGTGGGTGTGGCAGAAGCAGAGCTGTTCTCATTCACACGTCTGCTTTGTGCCTCTCTGAGGAGTGCACTTAAACCATAATTGCTGTTGTGGTCACCGCCCTTGACTGACACCAGAACCCAGTATCTGCAGCCTTTCACCATGGTTTCCTGAGGATCTTTTAGGTCTCTAACACCAGATTGAAGGTATCATCCACTTCTATGGTCTGAACAAGATGGGGTCCTCAGACTCAAACAGTCATTGTGGGTGCTGTTTGCAAGATGTTCTGGCAAACACCTTTCTTAGCACAACTCTTGTTCTGTTCCTCTAGAGAACTCGAGTATACAAACATACACCCCCTCAAACACACCCCCAGCCCCCCACACTTTAGAAATGAATGACTTATCCAGAGGTCAGCCAGGGATTATGGCTATTCATGTCTCTGCCGTTTAACATAATGTAAGTGGTCCATTAAACGTAACTGAGAAAATTAATAAGTAACAGCCCCTCCCTCCTTTTTGAGAGGAGACAGGGTCTTACCATGTGACCTCTGCCTCAGTTTCCTAGTCTGGGATTGCGGGTGTATGCCACCCGCTCGGCACCCCAGTGCCTCTCCTACATGCCCTTGCAGCCCGTCCATGTTGGTGCTTGGTGACCGGGGACTATTCAGTGAACTCTGCCACGGGAACAGTCTGTCTTCTGCTGTTATTCATGTTTTAAAAATACTTCGATTTCAGTTTCTCAGGATAAGGAGTCTGTGTTCCACACGGCTTTCCTTGCAAGTGCATGCTGTTTCATGAATTGCTGTTGATTGAATAACCAGGAAGCAAACCTTGAACCATTTCCTTCCAACTTTTAAGCCATTTTGCTTCCTGGAACAGTGTCTGGCCCCTCCCACAAGATTTTTGTAGTAAGGGCGTCACTGAGGCTGTGGGGCCCTCTTCTTGGGGCTGACCAGGACCTTCAGTGCTGTCCTCATGTCCTAGTGGTCTATCAGGAATCACACCCTTAGGTGTCTGGAAAGCACCTGGCCAGGGAGTTTTGTCAAGCAATGGCTCTGTGCCAGGGCCGGCTCCCTCTGGCTAGCAGCGAGTGAGGACATCTACTGTGCCAGCCACCAACTGTTTCCTAACTGCCAAGCAAAAAAAAAAAAAAAAAAAAAAAAAAAAAAAAAAAAAAAAAGGTAATTGCCTCTCATTGGTTTGAATAACTTAAGATGAGGCTAAACAAGGCTATTCACCAGGAAGGAAGCAGCGGTTGCAAGTGCTCAAACAGCATAAATGCCAAAGAAGAACCGGAAAGCTCCTCTGCACCCATTATGAGGACCTGCCGAGACCGATAGGGGAGCGATGGAAATGACAGGTGACCAGGAAGCAGAGATAGATTTGTTCTTCAGAGAAGTCTAACTGCAGAGCTCTGAGTATGAGCGCATTCTGCTTTAATGGGTTTTAATCGTTGAGGATTGTGTGTTTATTAGCGATGAGGAAAGAGTGAATAACACTTTGTTTGTGAGTCAGTCCTCTGTTTCCTAACAGCACAGTTTCCGCGAAAATTCCAGTGCAGAATGCCTAGGTGGTAGGACCTCTCATCACCCGTGATCAGACACTGCCCCCTGGTGGCTCAAAGAAACCTCACACTTTTGTCCTGAAAGAGAAGTGAGATAAGAGATGAACCAAATCTATGTCCATCTCCGTGGTAACATCCGCCCTAACGCTCTCCTCGCCTCCCTGCACTCTGACACCAGCCTATGTGCCACATGACTGCTCCTTCTTCTTCTGAGGTTCTATGTGTTCTATGAAATGACGGTGGAAGCTCAGTGAGTTCCTACTATGTGTAGGGCATTCGGCCACCGCGTCAGAGGGAACCTTCAGAACATTGGCCAGAATTGCTCTCTCCATTTTTCTAACAGGCTCTGACTCTCATTATTTGAGAGGTTATTTTATTTGTTAATTTGTTTGCTTGTTTATTATTGGTTGTTTATTGATTGTCAATTTCCCTTCATAAGTCCAGAGTGAAGTCTGTGAACACAAAGAACGTGCCATGTGGTTACTGTTGTCTATTTAGTATGGACCCAAGTACGTGGCACTTAACGCCCCCTCAGGAAGGTTCACGGAGTGAGTTAGTGATCTCAGTTTTAGTGTGGTAGCTGTGGATAGTGGCACACGGCGGGCCACAGGGTAGAGAAGAGAGCTGCCCATTCTGAGGAAGAAGTTCATGGGATGGAGTTGTGTTCTACCCAGGTTCCCACGGGAGGTCTTTGGAACCTGAAAAGCAGCAGGAAGTGGGGACGTTAGTGCAGGTGGTTGGCGGAAAGGGTCTTCAAGCCAGGGAAACAGCATGGATGGAGGCACGGCTGGGAAGGACCTGGCTTTGAAGGGCTAGGATCGCTGTCTAGTCAGCAGTGATGGAGGCGGGAAGTGCAGCTGGAAGGAGAAGACAGATCTTTGCAAGGTCTGGATGCTGCACTTTTACTATCTGTGGGTCAGTGCAGCCTCTGTTAGAGAAGGAAGCAGTTACATTGTTTTCCGGGGACCACCTGCTAGCCGCAAAGCTAAAGGTCAGCTTCTAGGCACTTCTGCACGGCACACAGCCATCTCCACACACGTGAAAGCATGAGTCACGAAGGACGAGAATGAGATACAGATAGCCTTGGCACAGCTGAAGGCATCAGAATGAAGGGAAGAGAATACGGGTTTGTGTCTGGAAGACCACAGAACAGAGGGCAAACGAGGCCGTTTTCTCAGGTTGTGTGAGCACTGGGATGAACCGTGCGGAGGGCTTGTTAAGGGCTTCCGTGAGTCTTAGGGCTACTTACTGAGCTGAAATCGTTGCAGTAAAATTCTGCAGATCCTGTGAGGTTTTTCTCAGAGTTTATTCATTCTGGGCACTGTGCAGTTGCGTTAACTAAGTTCTCACTGCACGGTTTATCTGGCAGTGCTAATTGCCTGCCTCACCTAAAGACCCTTATTGATTTGTTTAGACTTAGCCTAAACAATTGGGAAGGTTTCAAATATGAAGGAAGAGAGGAAATCCTCTGAATGATTAATTACATTTTAATATTTTATTTATTACCACTTTTGTGACTTTTTTAGAGGAAGTCTTTTTTGTGATTCTTCCATTTATAAATTCTTTTCATTTTATTTCTTTTTAATTAATTAATTAAAAATTTCCACCTCCTTCCCACCTCCCATTTCCCTCCCCCTCCCCTTCCCCACCCCCTCCATTTCCCTCTCCAGTCCTAAGAGCAGTCAGGGTTCCCTGTCCCATGGGAGGTCCAAGGTCCTCCCCCCTCCATCCAGGTCTAGGAAGGTGAGCATCCAAACAAACCAGGCTCCCACAAATCCAGTCCATGAAGTAGAATCAAAACCCAGTGCCATTGTCCTTGGCTTCTCAGTCAGCCTTCATTGTCAGCCACCTTCAGAGAGTCCAGTTTGATCATATGCTCCATCAGTCCCAGTCCAGCTGGCCTTGGTGAGCTCCCATTAGATCAGTCCCACCATCTCAGTAGGTGGATGCACCCCTCGCAGTCCTGACTTCCTTGCTCATGCTCTCCCTCCTTCTGCTCCTCATTTGGACCTTGGGAGCCCAGTCCAGTGCTCCAATGTGGGTCTCTGTCTCTATCTCCATCCATTGCCAGATGAAGGTTCTATGGTGATATGCAAGATATTCATCAGTGTGGCTATGGGAAAAGGCCAGTTCAGGCGCCCTCTCCTCTGCTGCCCAATTAGAGGAGGTCTTATGAAGCCCTCTCTTCAAACTGGCTCCATAGCCTAGGCTGACTTGAAACTCCTGATTTTCCTGCCTTCACCTCTAGTAATGGTGATATTTCAAGTGTGTACCACCATGCCTGGCACGATTATAATTTTAAAAAGTTTGCCTTTTAAATAATTTCTGGCATCATGCAAATAAGAGGATGAAAATAATCAATTTTCAGCCTACAGCTGGTGGTGTAAGATGCACGACTTGGGAAGCCGAGAGGGAGAATCGCAAGTTCAAAGCCTGCCTGGAACACATGGGAACTCAAGACCAGCTTGGGCAACATAATGAGACCCTACTTAAGAACAAAAACCAAAAATTCAAATGACGAGGCGTGTAGATTACTACATGTTAGAGTACCTGGTGTGTGAGACACCAGATTCAGGCTTCGGTACAGCAAAATCCTTTCTCAAAATGTGTCCAATTGAGGTCGCTATCACTGGTTTATGGTACAGAATCACAATGTTGCTGCTCTGTCTGCCCGATACGGTGTGCACAGACATGCTCCATGACTGAGGGTCGAGTTGTTAAACCTTTGAGATTTCTTATTTGGCATTTATTGGCTTTAAAGTTTTTTCATACAATAGATTTTGTTTGTATTCTTTCCCCTCCCCCAGCTTCTCGCAGGTCTCTCCTACCTCCTTACCCACTAACTTCATTTTCTTTCTCACTTTCAAAAAATAAACAAAAACCCAAGACCTTTTATTTGATAGCTTATGGTGTCTAGGATGGGGAGCGTTGCCCTATTATCAGGTGACTCTATTTAAATATTCTATGTATAGGAAGCTTCTATGGGAGTAGGTTTCCATATGACTTTCTAGAGGGGCAGAAAGATTCTCAGAGCCAGAGGCAGAGGATGATCTCAACATCCACTGTACACACAGCAGGGCTGTGCACACACAAACTGAAGCAGTTGTTACAGCATGCATAATATCATGCAAACTCAAGCCCAACGAAATTCAAGCATGGAGGGGAGGTGATTATGAAGCCCTAGCCCTAGCTGAGGAGCGACTGGCAGCTGATAACTTTAAGGAGACAGAGGGTACGTTAGAAGAGTGAGATCCCCGGTAGGTCCACCACACTGCCACAGGTGATTCTACACCCAGCAGCACATGGATGGCACAAAGTGGATTTCATGGGTTAATAAATAAAGGACACAAATTTGGGGGCTGGGTGGGGAGTTAGGGGTGGTTTGTGAGGGGTGGGAGAGGAGTGGGGAGTGACTGTGACTAAAATCCCTCCCATTAAATTTCTTAGAGGATTCATTTTAAAAATGAAAACGGACAAAATCTGAAAACAGTAAGGGTTATGCCTTTGTTTCAGCCATTCATTTCGTCCATTCCTTCCTTCCACAGTTATTTATTAGGCTTCTGCCATGAACCTGGCGTGTTGTTAGACATTTCCAGAAACTCAAGGAGGTGATGGTGCTCTACCCATCTACAAGACTGTAATTTGGGAATGCAGACACTTTCTAGGGCAAGGAAGGATCCAAAATATCTTTAGTGAGGAAAAGACATGTAACATGAGGTCCTGCTAATTGGGGGTTTCTGTCCCACCCGGTACCCCACAGCTGGCAAGCCCCAAAGAAAAT
Source organism: Arvicola amphibius (assembly GCF_903992535.2). NCBI lineage: Eukaryota > Metazoa > Chordata > Mammalia > Rodentia > Cricetidae > Arvicola > Arvicola amphibius. Next base: position 62,920,011 of record NC_052057.2, read on the forward strand.
CACACAGAGATCTCTATAAGTTATAAAGCTGATTGGCCCATTCGGTCAGGCTACTTATTAGCTCTTGTAGCTTATATTAACCCATTATTCTGATCTATTTTTGTCATATGGCTTGGTACCCTTTTCAGCTGGCAGGTCACATCCTGCCTCCTTGGTGGTCTACACAGGACTGGGAGGAATCAGCTTTCTCCTTCCCAGGATTCTCCTGTCCTCATTGCATCATTTTTACTTCCTGTCTGGTTTTTCCTGCCTATACTTTGTGGCTGGTCAATCAGTGTTTATTTAAAACATGATTGACAGAATACAGACAATTCTTCTGCACCACTTCCCCCTCTTTAAAAAAAAAAAAAACAAAGGAAAATATCCATAGTCCATTTATTGGGAATGTGGGCATAGTATTTCAGGCTACTTCTAGCTGTTTGGGGGCTCTGATAATCTTATGGGGACGTAAAGAAAATTTAGAGTTATGATCAAGTCCTGACTGAAGTATCCTCTGAGTCTTGATCATCTCAGGCAGCAGTCTTGAACCATTCTGGATGAAGAACTCAGACATCTGGGCCATCTGTCCCACCCAGTACCCCACAGCCGGCAAAGACACAAACAGATTTCCTCATTAGAACCCCACGTTAGCTGGCGTGTGTGGAGCGAACGGCAATGGGTGAATTATTCAGCAAAGGACTACCCTGCTCTTTGCACTGCTTTCCTTGTTCTCCTGCATTTGGCGTTAGCTTCATTCTAGAGAAGAGAAAACCCAGCCAAGCAAACACAAGCTAGTTAAATTTAGAAGGTTTCACTTGATGCTGTAATCGACATTCTAAATGTCTGTATGTGCTCACATTTCACAGACTTCCCGCCTCCTCCCCCCCCCCCCCGTGCTTTCACTATTCCATTTGTGACTGCTTGCTTCTGCTTTGCATTACAAACGATGCTCCCTTCTTCCGTAACCACCACTTTCAAGCCAAATGTGTGAACGGTAATGGTTTCCTGGATAGGCACCCAAAACAGTAAATGCTGGGTAAATTCTTGGAGTGCTCTGTTTTTCCTCATCATATCCTTTATAGTGTATTGTTGATCTCCCAGGGGACCATGAAAGGCATATAAGCAAAATATTGTTGCTGAGTGAATGCTTGTTAATGAGCAGACAAATGGATCGCACGTGGGAAACTACCCGCAGCTGTTTGAATTTATAACTGATTTTTATTGCTGCATTTTGCAATGTGTTCCTTCACTAGAGTAAATGTCATGATTTAAAGGGTAAATGTAGTATATTTGGGCGTCAAAATGATCAGTGGAAATATATTTATTTATATTCTGTTCTAAAATTGAAGATATATGGGTCCTCATTATAGGGTAGTAGTGTTTGGTTGTGTGTGTGTGTGTGTGTGTGTGTGTGTGTGAGAGAGAGAGAGAGAGAGAGAGAGAGAGGAGAGAGAGAGAGACAGAGATACAGAGACACACAGAGAGTGTGTGTAAATATAGCTTCTTACTACAGACACAGACAAACTTAAAAATTAAATTTCTAATAAAGCTTCCAAAAGAACCTTAGCAATGCAGTTATGACACAAAACAATCCTTCAGAAAGCGATTTGAGATGGGTTTAACATACAGCTCATGAGAAGCGCATTCCCCTCCACTCCTTCTAGATAAAAATGATAAAGGTAACAAGTGCTCTACTTTACAGGAGCATGCGTTGCTTACTAGAGAGGTCAGGTATAACTGCTAGGCCTTGGAGTCACAGTTCATTCCATTCGTTATCCCTCCCTCCCTCCCTTCCTCCCTTCCTCCCTCCCTTTCTTTCTCCCACTCTTCCTTCCTTCTCTTTCTTTTTTAGATGAGATCTCACTCATCTCAGACTGTCCTTGAACTTGCTATGTAGCTAAGAACAATATTTAATTTCTCATCCTCTTTCCTCCACCTTCCAAGCGCTAGGACCAGAAGCACGAGCTGTCAGCCTGACTAGTGCAGCTCTGGGAATTGAACGTAGGACTTAATGTGTGCTAGGTAAGCACACTGCCCACTAAGCAACACTCCTAGCACCTCATTTAATTTTCATTACAACTTAATGTGTATTGTTCCTATTCTGCAGTTTATAACTGAAGAAATAGGCAAGAAAGGGTTAAGTAATCTGTTTATTGCTACATGATTGGTAAGTGGCAACAATGGGGTTTGAACCGAGCCCTTTGGCTCAAACATCTTTCTTGATGCCCAGTACACCCTGCTGCCTTTGTGGAGGTCAGAAGCTGGCTCCAGAATCCAGATTCTTGATAGTGTATTAGGCACAGATGACAGAGAATGTCCACACATCTGTGTCTAGACAGGCTGGGGGAATAACCTAGTTGCCTGGTACTTGTCCAAAGAGTATAAGACCAACCTAAGATGATGACAAGAATTTTGGCTGAGCAGTTAAAATAATGAAAACAGAGGATGAGAAGTGAGGTGAGCTGGGAAGGAATTGTTGGGAGTTTGTAGATGATGTCTTACTTAGAGATTATCGTTATCTACAGAGATGTTGAGCCACCAGTTGGACACAGGAGACTGCAGTTCAGGTGACAGATTGAGAGACAGATTTAGAATTGCTAACATATGGACACTGAGCTGCAGGCTTGACACAGTGCTCCAAGGGGCAACAGTGACAGTAGGAGAAAGAATCTCGGAGGCTGAATCCGGGGGAGCCCAACATGTCCACGCTGGCTTGAAAAAGAGAAGACAACAAAGGACACAGTGGAGCAGCAGCACTGGAGAGAGAGCCTGGAATGCAGGTGTTAGAGAGACAAAGAAAACGAGGAGGGCAGAGTCCTGCACGGTCAGTGGAATGAGCATTCAGAATCTCCACTCTGCACCATGAGGTCACTGGCAGCTTGGTTGGTACCATACAGCTTTGGTCGGATGGGGGTAAAGCCTTATAGGAGCAGTTCAGGATTTGGGAATTGGATTAGATCTCCAGGGAGCGCGTTGTTCTAAGATGGGGCCAACCCATGTGCTTGACCCCTCTGTGCTGCTTTTCCACATTGACAGGCAGCCAGCAGGCCAACACCAAGGTGTTTATGTCCTTCAGCCACAGATAAAGTTCTCTGTGAGCTACTCAGTCTGAAGTGTTCTGCTACAGCTCCACATAGCACACTAAGGTCGGAGTCTTTGGAAGGTATTGCCTCACTTCTTCAGCAAATCCAAGAGCCATCATCTTCAACGACACTGGCGGCAGAGGTGAGCCCCAGCAAGCTGTGCCAGCCCTGCCCTACAGTCTAGCTGGATGCAGCCCTCATGGTCTCTCTGCTGGGCTGGTGCTTCTCACTGCAGCCTAACTTGTTAGACATTGTATCCTGTGTTCCCGGCATCTCTCAGCTTCTTAGGTGTCCATTGTATCTTTCAGGGCTTCATACATCACCACCGCAGGGGGATGTTCATGGAATCTGACCCTGTTCCATGTTGTTTGGCCTCTAGGGCTTCCCTTACGCAACTGAGTGGAAGCCTCCACGATCCTGCAGCTCCAGCTTTCTGTATGTGGATGTCACGGGCTACAGCTGGATTGGTTGGTAGGTGGTCCCTCTAGGACATCATCTACAATAGCCTCTGAGTTCCTGGATGGTTGAACCTGGGAAATGCACTTGCAGGTGACTCCGTGCAAGCAGACTCTCAAGGGCAAGTCTTCCTAATGAGTTTACACTACTTCCTCCAGCACTTCCCAATATGACACCATCAGATGGACCAAGGCTTCAACACATGAGCCTGTAGGAGACTTTTCACATGTAGAATAACAGGGAATATGCACAGCACACCTCCCTAAGGTGCCTGCAGACTGCGTAGAGGAAGCAGAGTCCACAGGAGAAAGGGTTAGGGGTTTAAAGGAAGGCAGCACACAGTGTTAGTACAGAATCCCACACTCCGAGGCCAGCGTGGATGTATACGTACCCATCTGAAGACGGCTTAGCTCAGCTAGATGCCACCTTGTCAGGAACAAGCAGGGACTCCAGGTTTCAGAGAGCTGTGTAACTGCTGCCTTGTGCAAACATGGTATGCAGACAGCCAGCAGCCTGGAGGTAGGCTCAGTGGGACTGGTATTAGCCCGAGGGTGTAGCTGGAAGTGTGGCCTTCAATTTCTAGCTATGGAGCCGTGTACAGCTGGGTGACAGAGAGTTCTATTTTTCACTGAAGTTTATTTTTCTTGTCATTTAAAATAGTTCTTTGTGGGATGAGAAATAGCTTAGTGGTTAGAGCACTTGTTCTTGGCAGAGGACCCAGATTCGATTCCCAGCTCACAACCATCCATAACTCCAGTTCTGACCTCCACATTCACCACACATGGATATGGCGCATGAATGCACATGCAGGCAGAACATGCATATACATATAAAAGAAAATAAATAAAGCTGAAACATAGTTTTGTATTATACAAAGCTTAACTTCAAAGTCAATCAGGGTAAAAGCAAGTGTGCACTTGCAGAATATAGAGAGCTGAGAGAGGGTGGGAACTCATGACTAGCTGTGCTCAAGCATTACGTGGAGGGTTATTCTCTTGTGAATACATTAATTCATGTTCTTCATTCTCCCAGCCACTCCATAAGGAGTGTCTGTATGTATTGAACACTTGCTAAATGATAGGAACTCAACAAAAAGATAGAGACTGTGTTTCAGAGGACATTATGGTTAAATGAATAAAAACAACTCAGCAAACAGAAGTTATAAGAGTGTAAAGTGCATTAATAAGTACTAGTTAGCAAACATTTCTGGTGTACTGGGTGCTGCCTGAGCCCTTTCTCACAAGCTCACTTAATCGACTTTGCAGTCTATCGATGTTATGTGAATCACCTCAACAGATATTTACCTTTCCTGAATTATTGTGCAGGCTGATGGCCAACCAGGCGTAGCTTTGGGTTTTTGTCGGGTTCAAATCTGTTTCACGTGTCTCTACTTTCCCTTTGTTTCAGAAGCTTCTTCAGGTCAAGCTCTCACGGTGAACACAGCGGGGTGGGGTGTTGACTGCCAAGCTCCTGGACATTTCAGTTTCTAACCTAGACACCAGATTCACTGTTGCTGCGCTGCTCAGAGTAGGGTGCATGGCCATCAGTAAGATGGAGAAACGCGTTGTTCCTCCTGCCGTGAGAGGTGCTGTGAGCTCAAGGACCCAGGGACCAAGTGACTCAAAGAGACAGAGTTGCTGTTCTGTCATCATAAAGTGGAGATTTAATGAAGAAAGGACAAGATCAGCACAGCTAGTACCTAAACCTGGAGGTTGTGAAACGATTTTTGCCCAGGATTCTTTGGGGGCAGGTAGGGGCACAGGTTAGGAAGGGCTGTATAGGGAAGGTCGCCTTTGGGGCCAGGCCTGAGTACTGTCTGGTAAGATTTCAAACCTAACTGTGGAAAACAACTGAGGTCATTAGCACTTGTGGGAACAGTTTCCTTGGGGGAGGTGAGAAGAGAGGCAGATGGTGGTAGATTAAGGAGTGAGTGGGAGGTGAAGGAGGAGAGCCAGTTTCCAGAGCCTGGCTGAGGAGGAGGGAGAATCCTGCAATAGGGTAGGAAGAAGGAAGAATGTCACCTTTTGTTTTTCTTAAGTCTTGAATACTTTATGTATTTTTTCCATCTACTAGCTTGGGGTGTAGCTTGTTGTTTTCTGAGACTTTGAGGAGGGCCTTTAGGGTATGAGCTTCATTCTCCCTGGATTTTATGTGTGGATTCTCATTGTCATGGTTTCCTCTGAGCATGGCCTTTGCTGTGTCTACTAGCTTGTGTTTCTCTTTTCATTGGCTATAGAAAATTTTAATTTCCCCCCAGAGTTGTGTGGTATTGTCTATTGTTGTTGATTTCTAGTTCTAATTCATTATTATCTGATAGGGTACAAGTAGCAGTTTTATCTCTTTTTGTATTTGTTAAAATTTCCTTCATGGCCTACAATGGGATCTGTTTCAGAGAAAGTTCTGTTGGCTGTTAAGTATGTGTATTTTGTTACTGTTGGATGAAATATTCTGTGGATGTCTATTTTTGGTTCTGATTTGCGGTAGAGTCTCATGTAGCCTAGGGTGGTCTCAAACATGATATATAGCCAAAGATGACCTTGAACTCTGCCTTTGCTCCACTGGGATTATAGCTATGCATCACTGTGGCAACTCGTAGATGCTTACCAAGTCCATTTGTTGTATGGTATAGTTCAACTCTGAAGTTCCTTTGTTGGTGTTTTTGTCTGTGTCACCTCTTTATACAGGATAGTAGGGTATGAGAAAACCTGCTGCCCTTGTACCTGGACCTATCTATCCCTTTATATCCAGTCAGTAGGGTTTATAAAACTGAATACGCCAATATTTGATGTCTAAATATTTGCTATCTTATCTTTTTGGTGCATTGATCCTGTTGCTGAGATGGATTGATTTTCTGTGTCTCCTCCCTCTAATTCTGGCCTGCTGTTCCAGATGGAAAAGTGACCGCCCCTGCCTGTTTGCTGCTTTGCTCTCTTGCTGTACAATTTTCCATCAATGGTCTCTGTGCGTGGTCTGCCAGTGAGGTGTGCCTTTGCCGCCACATCCATGTACGCTTATTTATCTTTGGCAATGAATTAATATTTTCTGTACACGATAAACTTTATTCAGATGGAGTTTCTCTTCTTCTTCTTCTTCTTCTTCTTCTTCTTCTTCTTCTTCTTCTTCTTCTTCCTCTTCCTCTTCCTCTTCCTCTTCCTCTTCCTCTTCTTCTTCTTCTTCTTCTTCTTCTTTTTAGTTTTTAGTGTTTTGAGACAGGATTTCTCTATGTAACCCTGGCTGCCCTTGAGCTAGTTCTGTAGATCAGGCTAGTTTTGAACTTACAGAGATCAGACTGCCTCTGCCTCCTGAGTTCTGGGATCAAAGGTATGGTTCACCACACTTGGCTACTTCCTTATTTTTTTTCTTTTTTTCTCATGGTTTATTTTTTTATATTTAAAAATTTCCATCTCCTCCCCTCCTCCTCCCCCTTCCCTCCCCTCCTCCTCCCCCTTCCCTCCCCTCCTTCTCCCCCTTCCCTCCCCTCCCCTCCACCCATACTTCCCCTTCCTCCCTCTCAAGGCCAAGGAGCCATCAGGGTTCCCTACTCTATGCTAAAACCAATGTCCTCCCAACTCCCCCCAGGTCCAGGAAGGTGATCGACCAAGCTGAGAAGGCTCCCACAGAGCCCGTCCATGCAGAAGAATCAGAGCCCAGCGCCATTGTCCTTTGCTTCTCAGTCAGCCTCCGCTGTTGGCCACATTCAGAGAGACGGGTTTGGTCGCATGATCCATCAGTCCCATTCCAACTGGAGTTGGTGATCTCCCATTAGTTCTGTCCCACCGTCTCCATGAGTGAACGCACCCCTTACGTTCCTGACTTTCTTTCTCATGTTCTCTCTCCTTCTGCTCCTCATCAGGACCTTGGGAGCTCAGTCCAGTGCTCCAATGTGGGGCTCAGTCATTTTCTTCATCCATCGCCAGATGGAGGTTCCCTCACGGTCCTGACTTTCTTTCTCATGTTCTCTCTCCTTCTGCTCCTCATCAGGACAACCTCCCTAGCTATCAGGGAAATACAAATCAAAACAACTTTGAGATATCATCTTACACCTGTCAGATTGGCTAAAATCCAAAACACCAATAATAACCTTTGCTGGAGAGGTTGTGGGGTAAGGGGTACACTCATCAATTGCTGGTGGGAATGCACACTTGTGCAACCACTTTGGAAAGCAGTGTGGTGGTTTCTCAGGAAATTCGGGATCAACCTACCCCAGGACCCAGCAATTCTACTTCCTTATTTTTTAAGCATTGCCTGTAATTGCAGTTTGAGTTAAATCCTCCTATTTGAACACAGTTTCAGGAAATACAGTTTCATTTTCAAGTGTTCAACTTCTTGTTGCTAAACTCTTGTAATAGTTTAGAGCTCTTCAATCCAACCAATGCACATCCATGCTTATTGCCACGGTCAGAACCCAGAATCAGTACAGGTGCTGCCAGCAGATGAATGGAGACAGTGTGCCATCCCCGAAGGACTTTCATTCCACTTTTAGGAAGAAAAAGATGATGATATTTGTAAAAAATGAATCAAAGTAGAGCCCATGTGACACCAAATAAGCCACATCCAGAAAGACAAATTCCCCTTTCTTTCATATGTAAACTGTAGACTAGGAAATGAAGACAGACAAATGCCCCTCTTTCTCATATGCAGGCTGTAGACTAGGACATTAAGAATTGTTTGGGAGGTGGAGATACTAGCTGGAGTGTTCGGGAGTCTGGAAGGAGGTAAAGGAGTAGACAAAAATCAACGTACGCTTGGGACGTGGTGGTGCACGCCTTTAATCTTAGCACTCGGGAGGCAGAGGCAGGCGACTCTCTGAGTTCAAGGGCAGCCTGGTCTACAGAGTAAGTTCAGGGATGCATGGGGAAACCCTGTCCAAAAAAAAAGTACAGGATAGACTTACAGGAGAATGTCTAAGTTAATCGAACCCACCATTTTTTTGTATTGAGGACACGCTAAGAAGGAAATGAACAAAACACAACACCACCCCCAGAGTACCCTGGGTTTAGTGGAGCGATGCTCCGGGGCTTGGTCTCCAGCGCCCTTAGGTCCTTAGCACTCAGTACAAATGCACTAACTAGATACCAAGGGTGAAGATTGAAGGGCTGACTAGGGCACAATAGGAGGGGGAAGTGATAATTGAACAGGCTCTGAATCCATGTGGCTTGGCTTCACCTCTGTTGATCAATTCATATAAAGGATATTTAGGGAATGAGGTGAGCTTTACTTTGAAGGAACTTGAAAGACATCTTTGGAGCTCACCATCCTCCACCCCTGTTGTCCTTTCGAAGGAGAGACCTCTTAGATCTTGAGACTGCTGGGAGGGTTTCTCACTGCTTGTATTTCCCAGACCCTCCAATAGCCTGCACTGGCTCACCTATGCTAATAGAACTGTCATGAATGTCTCCTTATTCTTTGTGAGATGCTGTTTCCATTATCCTGCTGGAATCTATGCTACTATGACGATCAGTAAAAATGTATTAAGGACGCTTGGATACTCAAGCCTGATGGGTAGCAAACGGATGCTGAGTGGTCCCTGCAGATACAGCCATGGAGGATAAAGGACCAGGAAGATTAGTTAACAGGGCAGAGCAGGGAGCTGGGCAGAGAGCTAAGTGGGTAAAGTGCTGGCTTTGCAAGCATGAAGGCTGGAGTTCAGATCCCCAGAACCCACCTAAGGTCACAGGCTGTAGTGGTCACCTATAATCCCAGCATCCTGATGGTAAAGTAAGGGGAGGACACAGGAGAACCGGTAAGTCAGGGATCAGACTAGCTAGCAACAAGAGATCCTACTTCAAAGAAGATGGTCGGAGGACAGACAGCTGTTTCTCGGGGACCTCCACACACACACTGTGTCATGCATGTTTCTATGCTCACGCTTAGGGACATGTATACCTATACAGTTCTCTGTCTCTCTCTGTCTCTCCCTCTGTCTCTCTCCCTCTCTCCCCCAACTGGTGGAGCAGGTAATCATGGGGAACAACAGACCCACAGGAGAGTCTTTGCTCTGGGAATAAGACAGAATCGAAGAATGGTCCTTCTTCCAACACTGCACAGGGTCTGTCCAGGTGGTGCCAGGATTTCTGAGGTGACTGGGTGCTGCGCATCTCTTACCTTTAGATGAGCACAGCTGTGTGCTTACCCATTTCACCACTGACTTGCTTTTTAAATTTGTTCCAGGTGAAGAGAACTCTGAGTTACTCCTCTCCTTCCTGTGGCGAACACCCGGGCTGAGCAGTTAAGGGAGGAAGCATTTATTTTAGTTCATGGGTGGAGGGTCCAGTCCTGATGGAGGAAAGGCTGGGTGGGTGGCGTGAGACAGTTGTGCTGCAGCTGCAGGCAGGAAGCAGGCAGAATCCTGGTGCTTAGTTTGCTCTCTCTAGTCCCCATTTTCATTCAGCCCAGGAAGCCAAGCCCACGGACAGTGTGGCCGGCATTTAAATTGGATCAAGCCTCTCTGAAATCAACCTCACAACCACACACATAAGCGTGTTTGTTAGCTGATTGCAGATGCAATCAAACTGAAAATGAAGACTGGCTATCCCCTGGACTCATGCACAGATGGAGGGAGGAAGGGGGACGGGGCTGTGAGGTCTTGACATTGATCTTAATGCATAGCTAAATGACGTGGTGGTTTTCTACATGGGGGACAGACAGTGATAGAGCCTAGGTTAAAAAAAAAAACTGAGCTGAACATTTGGTACCAGCAGGGTGGCAGTCATTGGAGCAGCCCATTAAGCATTCTTGGTTTTATTCCTCTTGATTGTGATGGGGATGAACCTTCTTGTAGACTTGGTGTAGAATGGGCCCATACCACTTGCTTTGGTGCAGTGTGTGTTACTTTGGGTGAAAGCTTGGAACACCCAGTGCCCGACAAGTCATGCTCGCAATTTCCCTTCTCTATAGTGACCAGCAAAGCCAGCTCATTGGCCTTTGGCTCCAGAGTGAGAAACGGCACAGACATAAGGCCACAGAGACCCATGTTAGCTCTGTAACAGGAGTAGCTAATAAAATACTGCAGTTTTAATTCATTGTGATTATAAAATATATTTCAAGATCTCAGCCTTACTTAGACTGTCACCATGTCTTGAGATATAAAGACCATAGTTGTATGCAGAGCATAGTATGGGTGTGGAGGTCTGAAAAACCATACCAAGTGTGTCAGAGTGCACAGTGCTCTGAAGGGGAGTGGCATTGTGAGGAAAGAGGGACTCATGGACACTTTAGTGTCGTCCTGTGCGTGAATGTGAGGGTAGTAAGGTGGCAAACAGACCAGATCAGTGTGCAGAGGTGGCCACAGATTGGAGCAGAGGTGTGCCAGGAGGTGGTCAGGGGTGTCTAAGAGGACCCGATGGAAGCAGTTCTATGGAGTGAAGAGGGACCCAGGATGAGGATGTTGTTAAGGGATAGCTGATGCGGCTTGGTGCGTACTTGGAGATGCTAATGGGCACGGGGAGGAATCCAAGCTGGCTCTGAGGTTTGCCAAGGTTTGTTTTAGGCCCTGCATGTGCCTGTGCAAATGGCCTGATAAAAGTCCAGGAGTGGTTGTGCTGGATGTTAAAGCCAAGGACTTCACATCTCTCTCTTCTGGTCCTCTCCCTCAGCAGAAGAGTGGATGGTGCAGTCATGCCTGTTGGCACATTTCAACTTTATTTCCTACGCTGACATGTGGAGAAGGCTGGTGAAGAACCCATGGGCAGATACTTAAGTTTGAATCTGGAATGTGCCCCCAAGTTTCATGTGTTAAAATCTTGGTCTGGACATAAATGGGGCATAGTGGGATCTCTCTCTCTCTCTCTCTCTCTCTCTCTCTCTCTCTCTCTCTCTCCTCCCTTCCTTCCTTCCCCCTAGGTGAGCAATTCTGCACTGCCAAACAGACTTCATTAGAGGTTTCTTTTCAACGGGTCCTAGTATAAAGGAATCAACTAATCACAGGATTGAAACTTTCAAGACTGAGCTAAAACCCAACTTCTTCCTTGATGGATTGTTCTAGGTATTATAGTTCTTGTAGCTATTCTGACACAGCAGGCTCTTGAGGGGAGAAGAGCATTTTTTGGTGTGTGGTCATTCCATGGGTTTTGGGGTATAGAAGATGCTAGAGAGATGGCAGGTTCACCAGACGGATGGGATCGTGTGAATTTTCACAGACCACTTCAGAGCCATTGATGGAACTTAAACGTAACCCTCACCAGGTCAGGAGTGTGGTAAGGATATCTCTAAGTGGATTCAGGCTATGAACTACTCTTCTCTAAATGCCATCGCTGCACACAAACAGCTCCTAGTTCATTTGTGAAGGGACTGGAGAAACCTCAGATATTGTTGGCATTCGTGAAACAATGTGCGTGAGATGCCACGCCATTGTCCTTTGACTTCGCCTGTTTCTTACTGTAGCCCCACCTGGGCACATTGTTCATTGCCATGCAAGCAGCACTTCGGTTCTTCCACCCTCCGCTATCTTTTGGGAAGGATTGCATGCGTTTCCCTTCATCCTCTGACCATCATGGTCCTCATAGCTGAAACAGTGTCCTCCATGGAGCAGTGGCTAGGACTCCTTCACACAGCAGGAGCAGCGTGTTTACAGTGAGGCTTGGAAGATGGCATAACATCGCCGGGGGGTAGCGGGCAACAATGAACACCTTGGCATCAAGGTGCTGAGCTCAGGGATAAGAAAGGGGGATCAGCAATCCGGTTTTTGTTTCCCTTTACTGTCCAGTGCTGAAGATCAAACCCAGAGCCTCACGCGTGCCAGGCAAGTGAACAGTCAGTCAGCTAGACAACTACTGGTCTAGAGCAACTTCACAGATGATCTGTCTACACCAGAGCGGTGAGAACTGGGAAGTGTTTGCTGTAAGGCAGGCACTGGGCCCTGAACCGGCGGCATGACAGTCACTTCTCTGTGGCCCGGTTTTTTCTTTCTTTCCTTTTCTTTTTTTTCAACATTAGGCTAATTCTTGTTTAGGGAGGGACACACTGTAGTGTGAGTTTGAGGGGTGTCCACTATTCTAATACTCAGAAAGCCTCATGGGAGTAATCTGTTTCTCTTCAACCTGCCAAGTGGACTAGCAATATCACTTACTGTTTTGGGGCCTAATTAATTAATCTTTGGATTTGTGGTCATTCATGGTCACACTCTTAGAGGCCAATGAAAAGCCTCAAAGGTCACATTTTCCTACTGACTTATGCAAATTAACATGAAAACAGAGCTTGCCCTGGACTAACCAGGAGCCAAGTGTTTACATCCATGCACACTGGACTGAGAGATGCTCAAGTCCTTGGCACTGGCTGCTCTTTCAGAGCCCCTGGCTTGGACTCCTAGCCTCGATGTGGTGTCTCACACCATCTGTGCCTCCATCCCAGATCTACCACCCTCTTCTGGCCTTCTTAGGTACTGCACACAGGTGTGCACAGACATAGAGCAGGCACAACATCCATCCAAAAAAAATAAAAATAAATAAAATCTAAAAAAACAATTAAAAAGCATGTGTATCTTTTTTAAAGACATGTTTTCACTGCATAGGCTTGAAAATACTAGTACTTGGGAGGCAGAGACTGTGAGTTTGAAGCCAACCTGATCTATATAGAGAGCTCTAGTCCAACCAAAAGCTGCATCAGAGACCCTGTCTAAATAAAAAAAGTGCATGTATCATTGATTACAGTGTTATACAGTGCTATTATCCCACCAATTCTAAAGGACATTCAAGAGAGACACCAGGTGGCCTCAACCTTAAACTTATCCAGTGCTCTTATGAGCCCAATTTACTTATTCATAAATCTGCATTGTTTCAATTATTTATGACTTTCTGCTCAAACTGGATGCTGTTTGTCTTGTCCTATAAAATCCATCTGGGTCCCTGGCAGGATCCTGCTGTGTCCATGTGTGCAGTGTGCTCATTGGCAGGACATGGTTTGGCAGAGTGGCAAGGAAGTCACATTTTAACAGACGGTCCAGGCTAGGGGTGTCCTGTGGGAAGCGAAAGAGAACCTGAGGCAGTGCCAGTAACCTCCCAATGCCTGGAACGAGGCTTGATTCCTCAGCACGACTAGTCCAGACCTTCAGCTTCTCCTTCACTCTGCCTGTGGATAAGGGGAACATGCTGAAGGTCTTCCCCACTGTGTCCAAGGGAGGGAAAAAGAAGTGGCCTACTGTTTTGCGAGGGAAGTCAACCAGCAGGCCATTGGCTTCTTCCAAACTAATTACAGCCTGTTCGCTTGTGAGATGGCCCTGTCCAGCAGCCACCCTATCAAGATCTGAACACCAGGGGCGGGACACATGGGGCCCAGAGACCAGACCAAACCGTTATTAGTTCACAGAACTCCAAGTCTTTATTCATCACAGCTTGCTCACAATGACATACAGGAAAATAGCACTAATGGAGAGTAAATATGCAGGCAGCAACCTTCGGGAGTGGGGAGTTGGGGGAGAAACGACTTCAGAACTGCAATAGGTACTTATGCTGGGTATCTGCTGATTCTTTTAGTTGGCACAAATGCCCTGCCTAGCCCCCTAGCTGCGTCAGCCTCACAGATGGAGCGATGTGGTTTTGTTTGTAGGCAGGATTGCCCTACACTGGGGAAGGAAGACCAGCTTGAGTGAAAGTCCGCAGTGTGTGTGTGTGTGATTTTGTTAGTGTTTTTAATGCAACAACCAGCTCACAGTCTCCAAGTGGAAAATATTCAGTAGCATCATGTGCTTGTACTACAGGCAAAAGCTTAATACGAACATCATCACCCATGGCATCCACAAGTAAGCCACCCGACACGTTAACTACTTCATTCCATCCAAATAACTGAAATAAGAGAAGTAAGCCCACTTCATGAAGAACGACTTCAGGGCTCCTTGAACCCTTTGACTTCGCATTTGTGTTCAGCACTGTAAAAGGTTCAGCCTTTTGCTTCGACCCTGATTGAGCTCAGATCTGTCTTCCCATCCATCCCTTTCTAAGACCTGAACACGCGTGTAGCACATAGTCCATGAGAAGCAGAAGTAAGAGCTAGGACTGGTGTTTCCCTTAGCCCGGCTTTGTGGTTTCTAGGCAGGAAGCAGATGTGGAGGTTCTCATGGAGACACAATACCTGTCATTTAAGCGTGGCCTTGGTCAAGCTAGAGATTATGAAGTCATCTAGGTCACTAGGCAATGGTGGGTTTCTAGCACCATAGACTGTCTACTGACCTCATTTTTCTGTTGGAGTGAGAAGGGCAGGGACTAGAGTTCCACATGGGGAGCTTCGGGAAGAACAGACCTAGCGAATTCATTGGAGTGGAAAGACACAACATCGAAAGCCTGTTACAGGACATGTAAGATTATGAAATAACTTGCATAATGCAATACTTGTATTTTTTAACAAAAATGTAAATATTTACAAAATAAGATCCAAGGTACTTTTTTAAACATCAAGCAAAACATTCTGCAAAGGGACCGCATTGATTTTATTTTATTTTTGATTCTGTTTTTTGTTTTGTTTTTAATAATGAGTTCTTTTTAAACCATGTCATACATTTCCCATACTGATATCTCATGATCCATTATAATATAGGCAGAGGGATTTACTATGGGAGGGGCGTGCCATACCCGCCATTGCTTCAGCCAGACAGTTCAACCTGGAGCTCCTTGTTCCTGCGCACCTCCGCAGCATGCCTCTCCTAAAAGACATCCAAGAAGAAGAGGTCAGTCCATACGGCCCAGAAAACTAGGAGGGCCACCCTAGCCTTTGCTGGACATACTTGGTCAAAAATCACGTGGTGTGGTATCTACCTAAACAGAAATTCCTAAAGGAATTTTCTTCACAAGGAGAATGTGGGCCCAAGAAACTTCACAGTAGAGAATGTGGGCCCAAGAAACTTCACAGTAGGGAAGACTACAAACATCTTTATCACCCCATACTCCTCCCCTCAGGCACCACACTCCCTTGCTGGTGATCAAACCCTGGAACCAAATGCCTTGTAAGTGATAGGCAAGCCCTTTACTGAGGAGCTGTACCCTAATCCTGCACTTCTAACAACAACAACAACAACAACAACAACAACAACGTTCTTCTTTTAAAAATTATGATTAAAATGTCAAATAATTAATAATAAAATCTTGAATATATCGACTTCTGTATAAATTCTGAGACCGGCAATAAAATATAACATTGTTGATTTCCCCATCTTCAGTCTTTAATTCCTTTTTTTCGGACTATTGTAAGAAATTTGTGCTTGTCCACAGGCCTTCTGGGAAACTGAGATCCAGAGAGTAGACTTTGGTACCACTTTCTAAAACCTTGTTTGAAATGGCCCTTTTGAGACCAGCAGTGTTTTCAGAGACTCTGGCACACACTGGCCGAGTCAGTCCAGTCGAAACATTTTTTTCATGCCACTTCGAATGTCTGGGGTTCCCCACCCTCATTCCCGCTGATGAAGAGTGTAAGCATAAAGGATAGGCTCTAAGGCCTGTCACAGCCATGCTTCCACATAAAGGCTTTCACAAGACCCCAAACCAATACGATTACATCTGAACTCTTACATAAATGAAATTCTTCCTTTTTATGGGGCAGTCACATAGTTCTAAACAGGAGAATTTGTTTCCTCGGCTATGTTTGGCTATAAAGTCTTGACTGTGTCATTTTATAGCATGGTACATTGCATGGGTTGGTGGATATTTATTTGCATAAGGAATCCTACTATTAGAGATTACTGGTCTTGGGCTAGGAAGTGAGCTTTCTAAGGAGGGAGCTGATGGAGAAAAGGTGGATCTAGTGTTTTTTAGCTTGAACTTCTACATTGGATGATCGAAGGCATGTGGTTTTGCATAGAGGGGCTCAATGCCTGTTCAATTGAACTTTGAAATGCTAACTACTAGTAAAAGTATCATTTTCTAAAACTGCTTTTCTCCTCATATAGTTTCTTTGATTCATTCACCATCATCTTGACTAGCTATAAAGTAAATCTTATTATTAAATCCTATTCATGTCAAGTGTCTGTGCTTACAGGGTTCTTTATCCTGTAACACTGAGTATGTATTTATAACACTCAGCATGTATCTGTACTATAAAACTGAACATGTATTTATACTACAACACTGAACATGTGTTTGTACTATAACACTGAACATGTGTTTGTGCTATAACACTGAACATGCGTTTGTACTATAACACTGAACATGCGTTTGTACTATAACACTGAACATGTGTTTGTACTATAACACTGAACATGTGTTTGTACTATAACACTGAACATGTGTTTCTACTATAACACTGAACATATGTTTCTACTATAACACTGAACATGCATTTGTACTATATACACCTAATGTGCACCACAATTGCATCCATATAGAATTTGCATAGATTGATTTCCTTAGTCTTCATAATATCATGATAGAGATTATGTTAGTCTCATTTTATGGGGAAAAAACCAAGGCTCTGGAAGGCTGAGTAAGATTTCCCAGTTTATATATCAAGCAGGTGGTGAGATTCAACATTAGTTATATATGAATGTGACCTTTTCCCCCTCAAGTTTAGGCTGTAGGAGGGAAATGTGTCATATATTCTGTACTTTTTTAAAAGTTAAATATTGGTAGAAGCAGGAAGTTGACTCTAGAGAAATGTAACATAATTGGTTTAAAAGAGCCTTTCATGCCATTGAAACCATGAAGATCAGGAGCAAAGGCATATGCTGGGAAATCAAGTTGGGTTTGGAGATCATACAGATGCTACAATTCCTCTTTCATTCAGTTATTAGGAGGCAAAGCTGTAGCGGTGTCTGTTTTGCATGCAGATGGGGACTCATTAATGAAAGCTGGGTTCTCATGAAAACTGGGTAGTGCTGAGACCTCTCCTGTGCTGGGAGACAGCAGAGCTTCCAGTAGGAAACAGCTTCACCAGCGTAAACACTAGAATCAGTGCTATTGGCTTCCTTTGGACTTTACTCCTTACTCAATTAGTGAAGTAATGAGTTTGCTGAAGAAAGTCAAAGACTTAATTTGAGTTCGAGATACCTTTAAAAGGAAATTTAAATAATCCTTCTGAGTTTCTATAAAAATATTTTCAGGCATTTTAGCTGGCTTGGTATTTGGGAAGTTTAAATAATGGAATGCAGACTCCTGATGTGTTGATGTGATTTTAAATGAAAATGTCAGAGAAGCTAGGGTAGTCCTGCACAGGCAGTGATGTCATCCACCTGTGGTCCTGATTAACAACCAGAACACTACAGTTGGGGGCTCCTAGGGTAGCTGTGAGGCTCTATCTATAAAGTTCTATAAAGTTGGGACGTGGTTTGTGGAGTTCACTCAGGACATGGTCTGTGGAGTTCACTCGGAACGTGGTCTATGGAGTTCACTCGGGATGTGGTCTGTGAGTTCACTTAGGATGTGGTCTATGGAGTTCACTAAGGACGTTGTCTGTAGAGTTCACTAAGGACTTTCTTCTTTAGTAATAACCATTTCATTACATATTTCACATTTACTTTGCTAGGTACACTTAGAGTTACTGGCCAGGCTAGGCCCAAGCATATCTGAATTTACAAAACGCTTTTTCTGCAATTCCCCGTCTCCCTATTCCTGCTAAAGGGAAGTGTAGTAGTATTTTGACACCGGAAACATTACTTTTAAATGAAGGTATGTATGAAAGATGGCTTTAAAAAAACTTCTGGTCCTCTGAAAAAATGTGATTTAGAGATTTTTTTTATTGGAAGTTAAGAAATGTGAGATCTTTTCCCCCCTTCCTTTATCTCTTAATGCCTCTTTAATGTCTGTAGGTATCAAAACTTGAACTAGATGACCTCAGATAATAATTTTATAAAATTACATTATCAAAGTCTATTCAAATGTAAGATTATGTCATCATAATCAGGTCCCTTTTTTATTAATGGTTATGAGCCTATGCATAAAAGAGAAATCAAGAATAAGTTGAGAGAGCTCATAAAAGTCCTCTTGTCATAAATCAAGATGCTGGTGGTCATGGGACCAAGAGTAGTCCCTAAAATAATGGCTACAAATGCACCTACTTGTTGCTGGTTGGATAATGAAACATAAAATTGCTACCTATGCCGAGATCCTTCTTAATTCTACACTTCCAGTTGGTGAAGGCAAACCTGGTTATGTGAGTCCTGCTGGAAACTCCTGTGAGTTCTGTTTTGCTATTATAAGGCAGACTGGTGGAAGGTACTATAGGTTGCTTGGGAGTGCATTTGAGCCAAGAGGCACCCATTAGGCTGGGAAGAAAGCATCTCTTTAATTCTTCCTGCTTGGCAAGAGTGGGTGCTTTTCCTAGTATGGGAGTCTGATATGGAGTGAATTCTACTGATAACAGATAACTGGCAATCCCGTCTCTCTCTTCTATCCACCCCCACCCCCTGGCCGACAAGGTCTCACTTATTATGTAGCCAAGTCTGGTCCTCCTCTTCAGCCTCCCAGATGCTGGGATTAGAAGTGACCTCTGCCTTGCCTGGCTGGAGAGTACCTTTTTCTGTTACTTCCCCTTCCGGGTTTCTAAGCACACACTAGAGACCCTGTAGATGCTCTCACTGAGTGATTAACTCATTAATATGTGATTTCTGAAGTAACTGCCTTTCCGGATATCAAGTTTCAGAAAAGCTTCTGTTATGGGGCAACTCTATGCTCTCAGCATTAACAACTATGGCCTTTTTGACTTCACTTAACCAGAAGGCTGTGTATAGCTCATAGCAAATTTGCTTTGTCCTATTTTAGCAAAGAAGTAGTTTTAGTACTCACAGACACAGACAGAGACACAATAGAAGATGACTCTTACTACACAACACCTCTAGTTCATTTAAAACATAGCACATAGAAGGAAATTTTGTGCTTCCTAGGTGTTCTCATTTCACTGAGGAGATAAAAGATGTTTGCTGTCAGTGGGAAAAAAGTCCATATGATTGGAAAAGTATCCATTTAGTTATGGAATGCCAAAGAAAGCCTGGCTCTAGCAATGACTTTACTGCCTCATATATTGTGGGCTCATATATTGTTACTCCTGTCAGCTGAAATTTAAATCAGAATAGGTTATAGAGTAATTCTCAAACCTGGGTATATGCTAGAAATGCTGTAGAGTTTTCAGAAACAAATATGGATGGCTGGTGTGGTGGTTTGAATACTTTGTCCTCGGTAGGTGGCGCTGTTTGGAGTGATAAGAGGGTGTGGCATTGGAGTTTTCAAAAGCCCACGTCATTCCCTGTGTCATACTGTCCCTGCCTCGTGCTCATGGGTCTGGATGTAGGCTCTCAAGATACTGCTTCAATGTCAAACCTGCCTTCTTATTGTCATCCCCAGCATGATGACCATGGGCTCTAACCCTTTGAAATACGGGTCCAAAATTAAATATTTTCTTTTATAAGTTATCTTGGTCCTGGCGTTTTATTATGATGGAGAAAAATGACTAAGACTGCTAGGTATCTCCTGGGATGATGCTAGAGCTTGATTCCATGAATTAAAAACCCTTCACAGGTGGAATATTTTCAGGGGAATCTCAGGCAGAAATGGATGCATGCATGTATGTATGTATGTAAGATACTTGATCCAAATATGAGAAAAAGGGGCAGATGATAGGTAAAGATAAAACTACAGAGACCTAGGTGGTAGTGGCACACACCTATCTCAGTGCTTGAGAGGCAGAAGCAGGTGAATCTTTGTGAGTTTGAGGCCAGCATGGTCTATAGAAGGAGTACCCGGAAAGCCAGGCTTGTTACACGGAGAACCCTGTCTCAAAAACCAAAACCTCAAACCCAACTCTCCAAACAAACAAAAGCCCAAAACAAATACCAAACTAATGAAACAACAACAAACCACACAGAAAAAGTTGCTTGTAAAAAGCAACACTTCTAGAAATGCTTGCTGAAGTATGTACATTTTATGAATTAGTTTACAAAGAACATCAAGAGGGATAACCTGCAGGTTTGCATGTATGTTATTTCAAAATCAATGGTGGGATAACCTGCAGGTTTGCATGTATGTTATTTCAAAATCAATGGTGCTCCTGGATTGCTACTGATGTGGACTTCACCATGGATACTGATAGTGATGTGGACTTCACCATGGATACTGATAGTGATGCGGACTTCACCATGGATACTGATAGTGATGCGGACGTCACCATGGATACTGATAGTGATGGGGACATCACAATGGATACTGATAGTGATGTGACTTCACCATGGATACTGATAGTGATGCGGACTTCACCATGGATACTGATAGTGATGCGGACTTCACCATGGATACTGATAGTGATGCAGACTTCTCCATGGATACTGATAGTTATTGCAGACTTCTCCATGGATACTGATAGTTATTGCAGACTTCTCCATGGATACTGATAGTTATTGCAGACTTCTCCATGGATACTGATAGTTATTGCAGACTTCTCCATGGATACTGATAGTTATTGCAGATGTCTCCATGGATACTGATAGTTATTGCAGATGTCTCCATGGATACTGATAGTTGTTGCAGACTTCTTCATGGCTAGTCGAGGTGAGGTTGAGTTAGAGAGTGAGACCACCATATTGCATCCCTGGCAACTGCACTGGATTATGTTAGAGCCTGTGGTGTGCAGTGAAGGATGATTATTGCTCTGGACTGAACACATGGCCCTCTACTGCCCACGGTTCTATTGCTGTAGTGGTAAGCAAGGAGCTCCTCTGAAGAGAAGGGTAAACTGAGGAAAATGTGACTGGTTCAAGATCAGGAGAGCAGATAACATCAAAGGGATCTTGCTGTCCTGGATTTTAGTGCTTTGGTGCCATCATGTGTGGCCTGTGGTGAGCCAGACTCTGACTCTTAAGTCAGACACTGACAGTGTGTCTGTGAAGCTCACAGACACAACTGCTTATACATTTAAAACAGTTGACCTGAAGTTGGCTCCCCTGGCTTCTGCCCAAATCCCTAGGACTTGTTTGCACATTGTCCCCGGGGCCTTACTTCTCTGCTGGAGCCTACACCCCTTCCCAGGCAGCGTTCTCAAAAATTCACAAAGAGCATGGCTAACTTAAAGAAAACCTCTGGGAAATAACTTTAGCCAGGTAAAGTGATACATGTCTGTAATTTGAGTTCAGAATCTGAAGCAGGAGGATTATGAGTTTGAGTGTGAACTCTCAGTGTTTGGAGGACAATGACAGTGTCTCTCAGCATCTGCAGGGCCTGACATAGCATTAGCTGTGGGAGCAGGATGGAGGGTGAGAAGTGTAGATGCATCTTCCCATCTTTTCCAGAGTCCCTATCTTTCAAGCTTAATGCAGTCTCTGGAAACAGACAAAGCAAAACTATTCATAGCTACTATGTATAATTTTTTCAAAGGCAAGCTTGTGTGTGTGCATGTGTGTGTTTGCACGTGTGTTTGCATGTGGGCAGTGGGATATGGAGAAAGGCCTGAGGACAACCAAATAAGTATGAAATGGTCCCTCTGCTATGCTCCTATGTTCCAGATTTTCTTACATGGAGAGACTGGAATTATGACAAATATTTTATGTTAAATATATATTAAAAATATTATATGTTAATTTTCATTAACATTAAGTATTATAGCATTAATGTAATCAGTTAAATATTAAATATGTGCAAATTGGTAATTTCCAACACATTGGTTTGTACAGAAGTCATACACATTTGAGACCAGCCTTCCTGGGCTCCCTGTCCAGTAGAACATTTGGCAAGGGCTTCAGGGCTGATGTAGCGTTCTCTTTCTCCACCATAGGCTCAGGCCACAGATTCAAGCTACATGATTAGAGCAGCCTGAGGTTGACTGTCCCACCTCGTTTTGCGGCACCCAGCATCCCCCAGCTGTGCTGCACAGGGTTTGTCTCTCAGCTATTATGTACAGGTATGGCCTGCAGCTGTTCTACACAGGTATGTCCCCAACTGTGCTGCACAGCGATTGTCCCCCAGCTGTGCTGCACGGGTTTGTCCCCCAGCTGTGCTGTACAGGCATGGCCTGCAGTTGTTTTGTACAAGCATGTCCTCAGCTGTGCTGTACAGGCATGTTCCCCAGCTGTTCTGCACAGGTATGTCCCCAACTGTGCTGCACAGTGTTTGTACCCCAACTGTGCTGCACAGCGATTGTCCCCCAGTTGTGTGGCGCAGGGTCTGTCCCCCATCTGTTCTGTGAAGGCATGTACTCAGCTGTGTGGCACAGGCATGTACTCAGCTGTGTGGCACAGGCATGTCCTCAGTTGTGTGGCACAGGCATGTCCCCAGCTGTGCTGCACAGGGTTTGTCTCCCAGCTGTGCTGTACAGGCATGGCCTGCAGTTGTTTTGTACAATCATGTCCCCAGCTGTGCTGCACAGGCATGTCCCCAGCTGTGCTGTACAGGGCTTGTTCCCCCTGCTCAGCATTCTGGTGCCCTTACCTTTTCCTGCAGACGTTCAATGATAGCAGCTAGATTAGCCTCACGGTTTTCCTTAATTTGTTCCATTTTCAGAATCAGCTTCTCCTCCGCCATCTTGCTGAAGTTGTTATTCTCCTCCAAAGCCTTCTGGAGGACTTCTCGCTCGTGCTCCCTCTTCTCTGCCAATTGTTTCAGCACCTGAGCCTCCTGAGACTGGGGAGAAAACACATCCATTTTTAGTTATCTGGAAGCCGACTTAGCTGAGTGCTAGCTGGTGCTGCAGCCATGAGCATTGCTATTCACAGACTCTTGTCTGTAGACTTCAGCACTTTCTATAGAATGTGTTGACGGGGAGTGTGGCTCCCTGAATTTTCAACTGTCAAGGTTTTAGACAGAATGTCTTGGAAATAGCATTAACTCTCATTGAAGAATTTCTTTTCTTTCTTTTTTTTTTTAAAAAAATAAGATACTGCTAAGCATATCTGCAACAGGAAGTACTACAATGAGCCACTGGACCACTACATTCAAAGAGAACCTGAAGAAAATGGGAAAGGCCTGGGGGCCTGAACTTTGTTTTTCTTCTGTCCACTGCTTTCTAACCAACCATAGGGTGGACCCTGTAGGAGCTTTTCAACTCTTGTCAATCAAATCCACATTCTCTTTTTATTACATGACTGTCCTTCCCCTTTCTCAGCAGCTATTAAATTCTTCCTGGCACTGGAGATATGACTCAGTGGTAAAGGACACTAGCTGCTTTTGAAGAAGACCAGGGTTCAGTACCTAGAAGCCACATAACAGGAAACAACTGTCCTCAACTCCAGTTCTAGGGAATTCAATGCTTTCTTCTGGCTCTCTGGACACCAAGCATAAACATGGCGTGCAGACATACATGCAGAAAAAGCATACATACACATAAAATACTCTGTAGACACTTGAAAACATTTGTGCAAATCTTGTGTTTAGTGTCCTTTTGGCCAAACCCAGAAGAAAGCCCCGATTCTGGCTGTCATTCTTCAATTGGACACCCAGAGGAATTACGGGGACTCTTACCCTATGCAGGCTTATGTGGAGGTCAGGGGTTGGTATTGGGATGCAATCCTCAATTATTTCTGTTTCATTTACTCACTTGCGTTTGAGATGTGGTTACCTGCTGAACTTGGAGCCTGCCATTTTGTAGACTAGCTGGGCTGTGAACCCGAGGACCATCCACCTATCTCTGACCCTAGAGTACTGGGCCTACAGACAAGTGCCTGTACTTACATGGATGCTGGGCATCTGAACTCAAGTTCTCAGACTTGTGCAGTAAGCATTTTACCCATGGAGCCATCTCCCAGCCCTGGCACTTGATGTTTAAAGAAACCCTTCACTATACCATAGCTTAGGGCTCTCGAGCTCTCCGTACTTCTAGTGATGGAAGTTAGACTAAGGACTCCATTATTGGAGTGTGTTAGCAGCTCTGTCTGCCTGCAACATCCCTGACTTTGTTCCTCGGAGAAATCAGCTCTTCCCTGAATATGGCTCAGTCTGGCAGTTTTACCATCAAGGAAGAAAATCAGTTTTGATGCCACTGTCTGTAAATTGAGAAGATAAGCAGTAATCTCAGAACATTATACAGAGGCATGGCATATGATGCGCAAGAAGCTGAAGAACGGCAACACATGATCCAAAGCAGCGGAAGCTTTTCTCTACCTGTGTGTGGGAGTAAAGGTCTCGCTGCATGTTCAAAGGGTTCTTTCTACTGTGCTGTACTCGGGCAGATGAGCAGGAAAGCAGGTGGACTGTGTGGGTTTAGAGAGGGGTGCAAATAGGGACCCTGGCAAATGTTGGTGCATATGAAGTTTTCAATGATAAGTAATGGCCTTGGAGGATCATGGCCTTTCACAGAAGCTCCCTGAGAATTAGAACGGAGAACTGGGTGAGATAGAGGGCAGCTGGTACAAGGCAGAAGTAAGCTAAGGCAAATACAAAGCAGAGTCATTCAAATGTGCCATCCGGGGAGATGGGAGAAACTGAGGCAGATTGCTGGTGAGCACCTTTTCTGCACATCCTCACACAGAATTTAGGATCACTGGATGATGAAGCGAGAGGTAGGCCGAGGCACAGTGATGAGACAGGGAGAAGAGTTATTGTCCACTTAGGAATGCTTGAACATTGTGCAAAGAGGTTAATTAGCATCTCTTACGCTACCGAGTCTAAGAGCTTAATTACTGCACAAATGAATTGGATGATAAATCTGAGTTAACTGGTCTATAAAACTCATTTACGGGCACATAATAGATTTAAGACACTGTAGATGCCACTGGTTTCCCATTTACTTCTGAAGTACATATACTCCTGCTACTCCATCTTCTTGTCCCCTTTAATCATGTGTGGGATATATTACTTGATACCCAGATCCATTCATCAAATACCAAAGCCCTTAGTTCCAAAGCATCTTTCCACTAGTAGGCTGGATGCTGTCCTGTAACTACTGGGCTTTCTGCTAATCCTGAAAGGACATTGTCAACATGGCAAAGGGCTAAAAAGTATGTGCTCAAATATGACAGTTGAGTGTAGTTGTGTGAAACAAAGATCACAGCGTTCACTTCCCCCTGAAAAGCAGGAATACATGAGAGATTTAACATGATGCAAACCCGGGCTTTCATAATGAGCTCTTCTCGTTCTGAAACCTGGGATGGGGTTGCTGGGGTCCCGTTGCAGGAAGAGAGTCTGCATGCTCTTCTTGCTTGCCCGGAAGACCACAATAAGAAGATATTTTGACCATGAAGCCAGTTGGCTTCCTGAATACTGAGCTGCGACTATATAAACACTACTCCCTTCCCCCTGTATTCCATCTCAAGAGCCAGTTACCAACTTAAGATGCTGGCTGCAGATGAGAATTCCCAAAAGAAACAAACTTGCCCGGTTTGTTCAATTAGACTGACTAGGAGCAACTTCAAGGTGATGTATTAGAATATTGCAGAGCTAGGACCCAAATACAAGTCGTTTCAGTCTATTTTGGCCCTTGAACATAGTTATCCGCCTTTGTGTATGACCTATTGTTCTCAAAGCATCACTTGGAGCCCTTTGCAACACATTAGCCTAAGCAGACCACCAAGTTTCAACGCCTCAGACAGGAGTGAGACCGGCAGCAGAGGTCTCTCTGATTTGCTGTGGCCCGTCTGTCCTATCATTCCCCAGTATATTTAAAAAGTGTCTTGAGTTATGATTCCTTCTGCTTTGCTACTATAAATCTTAATGAAACTGCTACCATGTTGTGACTTGGTATTTAGGGAAACCGGAAACTGAGTTCCTGGGCTGGAGTCGCTAATCGCTGACTTAGGAATAAACTCTGCTTCCCCCATTTAAAGTAAGAGTTGTATTTTTGAGTGGCTGCAACACGTCATTGGAAGACAAGGTCAGGTGTCTTAGAGTCAGGGCAGGAATTAGAGGCCCCTTACTGTAATGAGGGCCAGCAGTGCGGGGCATTGTCAGCCATGTGTCTAAACTGCACCTGGTTCAGACCTCACAGAAGCCGTTGTCTGGCAAAGGCATAATTTGGTAAGGGAGCAGGAGGATCCCATTCTAAAACTTTGGAGTTACAAATGAAGAAGTTGGGGCCACCTGGTTTGTCTACTGATGGTTCCCTTTCACACCGCTTCGTTTAGAGCAAGGAGTTTACTTCTCTTTCTGAGGTTCATAGGTCATTAGAATTCACTGTGCGTGATATTGATACACGAATTAGCTCTTACTGAACAGGTTTGAGTGGGGAGCATTTTAATTTAATCTGTTTACCAAAGTTATAGGTATTATTAAATTTTCATCTTTTTTCATAATGTTAATGCTTTTCAAGCCAGTTTTAGTTGGCCTGACCTGTTTATATGTATCTATTTTATCACCTTGATTATTCTATGTATTATGATCACTTTATATTTAAAATATTTATGAAATGTGCTATATGGTAGTATTAATCGGGACCACTTTCCTTTGTAAAATCATTTGCTGGACCATAATTTTTGCAAAGCCAGAACTTGTTGCATTTTATCAGGAATAAGCGACAGCTCATGGATCTTTTATAAGTGTTTTCAATAGAGGACAATGCCAGACAGTGTCACCAGGGAAGAGGGATCTCAGCTGAGGGGCTGCCTCCATCAGACTGGCTGCCTCCATCAGACTGGCTGCCTCCATCAGACTGGCTGTCTCCATCAGACTGGCTGCCTCCATCAGACTAGCTGCCTCCATCAGACTGGCTGTGGGCAAGGCTGTGGAGCATTTTCTTGATGAATGATCGATGTAGGGAGGGCCAGCTCACAGTGGGTGACTCACCCCTGAGCAGGTGAGCCTGGGTTGTAAGAGAAAGCAAACTAAGCAAACCTATAGGCGATATTCCTCTGTGGTCTCCGCTCCAGGGTCTGTGTGAGTTCCTGGACTGACTTCTCTCAGTGAAGGCCTGTGACCTGGAAGTGTATGTGAAATGGCTGCTTCCTGCCCAGGCTGCTCATGGTCATGGTACTTATCACAGCCACAGGGAAAAAAAACCAAACTCGGAAAATGGGCAAAAGGAGATAGAATTGAGATGACTTGCTCAGGGGCAGTAGCTGTTGTGTGGAGGCACAGGCTCAACTGCAGACATTCTGATACCCACATGTTCTTGGGATGATTTGAAAGGCACCTTTAAACTGTAGTCTGCTGAAGATAATCAGACACAGTCCCCACACTGGGACATATGGGAAAGAGAAATCACTAACAGAGACACTGGAACAGCAGAGCGTGTTGGATCATCCATGTGGGATGTGTGGAAGCCTGCTGCCCTTTGCTATGGGAATGTTGAACGAATGGGCGCAGGGCCTGAATGGCCAACATGTCATCATCCATTCCCTAACGTGGTTAGCTGAAATCTGAAGACTTGAATTTCAAAAAATGCACACTGATTGACAGAGGTACTTCAATAAGGGAGAAAAAGCAAAATCACTTAGAATAAGCTTTTCTCTCAGCTAAACCATGGAACATTTTTCTTGCTGGAGGAGCCTGTGCAGTTCTATCCAAGCAAGTGACCATATGGTCAGGGCTATGACTGTGGCCAAGTGGCCTAGGGACTTGGGGAAACTGCCAGGATATTTAATACACAGTATATCTGATCCCCTGTGGAGACACTTGGGCAGCAGCCTTCCAGCCCTGACTTCAGAGAGCCCTGTCTGTACAACTCAGGCGGGCCCCTGGCCCACAGAGGGCTCTTGGATTCCCAGGGAATGGCTTTAAACATCCTAGTAAGTGGTTTTGTGTTTAGAACATCCTAATAAGAACCACATCTCACACCCCTGCCCTTGTCTACCTCTGTGCTTGGAGTTAGGATTATATCAGTTTAACGAGAAAATACTTGCTATCTTAAGATAATTGAGGGTATTGACTGGAGTAGCAACTGACCATTTATAACAAGAGCAAAGTGCTGCCGATACACAAGTAAATGCCATGTGTACTTTGGGGGAGAATATTTAAAAATTTGTATTATGGGAAGGAAAATAAGCCCAGTGTAATGTGATGACGGCTGAATTCGGCTTCTCAGTTTTTAGCAGCATTTTAATATTTATTCAAGCTTTTAATATTTATTTACTGTTTTTTTCAAGACAGGATTTCTCTGTGTAGCCCTGGCTGTCCTGGAATTCACAATGTAGACCAGGCTGGTCTTGAACCCAGAGATACACCTGCCTTGACCTTTCAAATGTTGGTATTAAAGGTGTGTGCTATTATTGCTGGCTATTTTGAACACCTAGAAGGATTTGTTTTATGTAAAAATGCAGGCCTCTTTATGACTTACACAGTGGGTCTGATCTAGCGCTCTTTCCCAACTCCCCCATCCACTGTCTGAGCCACTGCCTTCAAAACATCTTCTCTGTGCTTGCCTCTGTGTGCCCTTAGTCATGAAATGGATTTTATTTATTTGTTTTCTAGTCTATAACAATTTCCCATTTTCTCTCTTTATCTAACACTATTTTTCTAGTTAATTCCTTTAAAAATAGATCTTTCTTTAAAGCTGGGCTGTGTTTCCCATTCAGCACGGGCATGGTTTTATTTTCTTCCTCTGCCTTCCTTTCACTTCCACTCAGAGTCCCCAGAGCACTGCTCTCTGACGTCAGCACCCGTCCTTTCTCTGAGCTCAGCACTCCAGCCTCACAGGCCTTCGTGCTGTCTCTCAAACTCACCAGAGCCCTCCAACCCCAGGGCCCTGGCAATTGCTGCTCTTGCTGCACTAAACATTCTACTCTCATCTTTTGTTCTCTTGCTCATGCTTGATGTGTTGTATGCTATGGTGTGTTTATGATTGACTATTGGTCCTATTGGTCCCTTAGTGACAGGAAGCTTAAGGGGGGTGTACTTAGTTCCTAGAGTCAGGGTCAGAATAAATAGCAGGTCCCAGATCTGTCTGTCAATCACGTGGTTTTAATTTCAGGAGGTATCATTTGGAAACTCATTACCTATAATTTTGCTTTGTGTTAGGAGTGTGGAATACTATAGGTTTACAGACAACTGCGGATACCTGCCGTTTTCTATCTCTAAACTCTACCCCACCTTCTTCTGGTGAGGCCTTAATTTTCTTTTGCTTTACCCCCAGACTTTGCCTTACCATTTCTTTAGGGCGGAGGTGGGTGAATGACCCAAGTTTGAGCATCATATTCCTGTATCCATGACTGCAAAGCGGTTGCAAGGAGAAGAAGTCTGTTTCTGCCTGAGTTGCTGTGTTGTTGAAAAGTGATTGGGGATGGAGGGCAGCTAAACTTCCCTGGCAGTGAAGCCAGTTAGAAGACAAGAAATACTGGCTTAGAAGCCAGAGCATTGGATGATACAGCAGCGTTATCTCAATTCAGCTAAATAACTCTGCTTATTCTGCAGCCACTCTGAACTTCTTAGTCTCGTACTTGCTTTCTCTTTTAGCTAGCTAGCACAGCTGGATTGGGGTTACTTGTGTGTCCTTCCCTGCATAGTGAGTGAACTGTATGCATTTGCTGGGGACTCTCTGAAGAGACTTAGCAGTTTTTCACACGAGTACTAATTAAGTCAGTACAATCCAACAGAAAAACAAAATCAATGAACAAATGTTTAAGTTGGTACTTTCTCTTAATTAGCTGTACGATTACTTAATTAAAAGTCTACTACTAGAACATAACCCACATGGTGATTTCTTCATTGAAAAATTTCCAAATTGCACAAGAAATATAATGGTATACACTATTTTAAAAAGGTTCTGAAACATTCTTTTCTGAATATCAAAATTCTGGCAGAATCCATTTGTCAATGTCCGTTAGCTACACGGTCCATTTCTAATTTGATTTAATTGTTTAAATAACTGTTAATAGTTTACTGCTATCAGGATGTGGAAGTTTTACCAGAGTCATTAATTAGTTGCTTCAGGGAGTTTTATAAATTAACACCCAGTTAATTTTTATTAGCTCTGTGTTCTTTCTCCTTTATCCATTTTCTGAGAATTAAGCGCAGTAGCTGGAAATGTTATGAGTGTACAAGCCCACAAAACTGAACTTTGCTTTTTGAATATTGTTTGGACCAGTCACTGATTTTGTATTCTGAGCTCTGTGTCAACTTTGGACATGTGTGTGTGTGTGTGTGTGTGTTTGTGTGTTTCATGTATATGTCTTGCTGTGCTGTGCTGTGCCCATTATATAAAAGATGCCTCTGCTGAGAACTTAAATTAGCCCTAGTGCAACAGGCCCTGCAGGACTTTAGACAAGACATTGGGTGCTCCTGAGAGTAAAGCAGAAGAGGGTAGCCAAACAGTTAAATCTTGTGCATTTACTTGGGCTAGTAGCTCAGTTTCCCCATTATAATATAGATTTATAACAATATTAATAGATTATAGTGTTTAATATATTGGCAGATTTTTTATAGATAACACAAAAGTATTAAAATGAAGAGTTTTACTCCTATAATAACTGTGTGTGCAGGATGCTCTTAGTGACCTCAGGAGACTAAAACGCATCATGATAAAGCAAGAAGGAAACGCGGGGCAAGCATGAGTTTTGTGGAAGAAGACTTGATGGGAAGGAAGGCCTCCTATTGGACAGATTCATCCAGAAAGAACTTCTTCAATGCATAGATTTGCTAGGATACCTTAATGCCCTCATACTGCTCCAAATACTTATTTTTAACTCTATGTGTGTGTGCTGGGGGTGGTATGTGCATGTGAGTGTAGATGCCTGTAGAAGCCGGAGGCAATGGATCCTCCTGGAGTCCTCTGAAGTGGGTGCTTGGCATGGGACTTGGGTCCTCTATAAGAGCAGAAGTTCTTTTAACTACTGAACCATCTTTCTGGCCTCTACCCTCAAATCTTAATGCTTACAGATTTCTTAGTATCTTACTACAGAAAATTAAAGGTCTTGGGATGGTGTAGGTTCATCATTTGCGGATCATTGTCTCTTGGAATCTCTGCTTGACATCTCTCTCTTCCTTCGTGTGTGTGTGTGTGTGTGTGTGTGTGTGTGTGTGTGTGTCTGTGTCTGTGTTAAAGAGAGAATGGGAGTGGAGGGGAAGAAGGAAGAAAGGAGAGACTTTAGAAAACTCTGAATTCGTGGTCAGCCTGGTCTACAGAGCAAGTTCCAGGACAGCCAAAACTACAGAGAAATCTTGTCTCTAAAAACCAAACCAAACCAAACAAAGCAAAACAAAAACTCATAAAGAAAGTTACCTTTCTTCTTTCCTCCGCAGCCTCTAGCTTTTTCTGGATCTCCTCCAGAGACAGGTCTTTCTTCTTTGGAGAAGCTAAAGTTCGTGGAGCTTCTGAGATGGGAGATGGTGGCTTCAAGATCAACTCAAAAGCCTGGCCAGAGGCACGCTTGTTGATCTGCTTCACCTCCATGTCTATGGAAGGAACATTGAGAAGGTCAAGTAGGCATCTGCATCAAGCAACTATTTTAATGATGTGGAGTCCAGCAGTCCAAGAGGCATCTTATTCTAGGAAGTGGAAATGAAGGGCTGCACAAAGCTCTGCCTTATTACAAAATGCACAGACTCCCACAGCTTGACTGTGCAAACACTTTTACAGTATAAATGTTTTTTTTTGACAAATGGAGTAAATTATGTCATTTGCAACAACATGGGTAAACCTGGAGTGCACCGTATAAGAGAAAGCAAGGCCCAGTAAGGCAGATACTGTCATCATGCATACAGAGTGTGGTGTGCCAGCCAAGGCTGATGGATACTGGGCAGATGTTGGTTAAATAGTATGAAATTTCAGCTAGACAATTAAAATATGTTCTTGAGTGTCCTGGTTTGCTTTCTGTCACTGTGACAAAACACCAAGACCACAGACAACTTTGGAGAAAAAGCTGTACTTGGCTTATAGTTCCACATCACAGCCCATCATTGTGGGAAGCCAGGGCAGGAACCTGGAGGCTGAAACCGAAGCCGAGACCATGCAAGGACACTGCTTACTGACTTTGTTTCCATGGATGTTCCAGCTTACTTTTTCATATAATGCAAGACTAAGGTGGCACCAATCACAGTTGACTGGCCCCCTCCTGCATCAGTCAAGAAAATGCCCCGTACTCATGCACACATGCTGCTGTGATGGAGTCAGTCTCCAATTGTGCTTCCCGCTTCCCAGCTGACTCTAGGTTGCATTAAGCTGATGCACAATGTGATCTGCAGTGATAACTGTAACATTATACTGTGTTGTTTTTATAAAGTTATTAGCATGTGCTCATTGTGCAGAGTGATGGGTGTGATTGTGATCTTTTACAACTTCCTTATCATGTGCTTTGTTCGTATTTGGACCCCGTTACTGCCTCTTGCCTTTTTCTTTCTCTGCCTCCCTCTGATTAGTCTCCTCTTCCCCAAATATCCCTTCCCCTACTTTCACACATACTATGTATGTGTGTGTGTTTGTGTGTGTGTATGGTGTGCATATATATGTGTATGTGAAGACCTATGAAAAAAATGAAATATGTGCCTTTCCGAATCTGATTTATTTTGTTAATAAAATGATCTCCAGTTCCATCTATTCTTGCAAATGATAATTTTGTTATTTTTAATGATGAATTAAAGCTCCATTTTGTCAGTGGTCTAAGCATTTTTAATCTACTTTCTTTGATTGGGTTCTTGCCAGAAATGCATGATAACACATGAGATAAGCATATGTTAACTAACTTGATGTAGTCATTATGTAATGTGTATTGTGTCTAAAATGTAAGCTGTAGGGCTGGAGCGGTGGCTTAGTGGTTAAGAGCTCTGGTTGCTTTCCCAGAGGTCCTAAGTTCCATTCCCACCCACCACACGGTCGCTCACAACCACCTATAATGAGGTCTGAGACCCTTCTCTGTTGTGAAGACCTACAGGAAGACAGAGCACTCATGTTCATAAATAAACAAATCTTTTTAAAATATGCCTTGCAAACACATACAATTTTTAATTGTTAATTAAACTAAAGAATAGAAAATTACTTATCATTGCCATATGTACTAGCAAGTAGATTACTGTACTTTCACGTTATAATTTTGTATAATATTATTGATAGGCTTATTATCAGACTTTCATATATTAATCACGTGCTATCATTTGCAATCTGAAATAATTTGTAGCATAAAACAGTAAATAGGTAGTGTCTTTGAGGACATTTATAACTTCATAGCTCACAATGTAAGAAAATCTACCGATTTCGTTAAAAAACCTCACTGTCTTCAGCTTGAGTTCCACACTTCAACACTCTGGTCCACTAATCTTTGTTTGCATCCAGAAACTTCTTGGGATTAAGCCACTGCTTTGTGTCACTAGTATTTCATGTATGGGTGTGTCTTGTTACCCTCTAGAGTGGTTCCAAGACCCCCAGGGAATTCCCAAGCACTCAATGGCCCAGTCTCTTACTGTAATGCATGACTGAATACTTTCCTTTGAGGTCCAGAAAGGGCACTTTACATGATCTCTACGTTGCTCAGATAATTACTATCAAGGCAGGAACACCAGGCCGAGTAAGCACTTTGGAGACACGGAAGCCTCTACTGAGTGCTCTTGAAGCGGTGCATGTGGTGCATGTGGAGTCGTCTCTTCAGCTTCAGACAGCTCGCACAGCTCCCTTCCTGCATTCCAGTCCCAAAGCGGCAGAGATTACCCAGTTCTTGGGCCCCAACAATTTGCTTCTCTCCTTGTGTGTTTTAAGACTCATCTACAGCGCTTCAAGTCCCAGGAAGGCAACGGCCATACTGCATTCATCATGGGATCTCAGTGATAGACCAGATTTTATAGTCTCTTGAGAAACACAGCCAGATTCCTGCTAACAGCAACCTCTGACAGACAGTACAGATCTATGCAGTTGATTTAATGGCTCAATGGACTTACAGGAACTGGGCATGCTGCATGCGTTCTAGTGGAAGTTTTGGCTGGAGATGGATTGGTTGCATGCACACAGGGACGGCTGCTTCTGGAAAGTTAATTAGCCTTCTAATTCTTGTGTCATCAGAACAGCACCGGGAGAAGCATGGCTCTGAGATCTGAGAGAACTTAAGGCACTTAAGACTGGGAGCCTGCCCTTTACCTTCTTTTTAATGACTTTTGCACAGGTGGAAAGGCAGACTAACCACGAGCCTACCAAACATCAGACTGTCTCAGGTAGCTCTGGTACAGACGACTGCCCTACTTTGATTACGTTGGCCAAGTTAGACGAGGTTGATACTAATAGTGCTGATAAGCACACAACAGGTCCTGAGGACATCTTGAGCATCAGGGTAAGACATGTAACACCCTTTCCCCAACATTCCTAGGAGGGAGAGTAAATGATGCTTAAAGAGTCTAATCCTCTTGCCTGGGGCCACACACATTGGAAGATCCAGAAATGAAACCAAACAAGCCTAACCACCATGAATTGGCATAAAGCAAACTGAAAGGGCTACACTTCAATTAAGTCAACTGGCAGCCTGGCTCAGTGGTGCACGCCTTTAATCCTGGCACTTGAGAGACAAAGGCAGGAGTATGAGTATCTCTAGAGTTTGAGGCCAGCCTGTTCTCTACAGTGAGTTCTGGATAGCCAGGATAATATATATGAACTTGATCTTTGTTATTAGCTTGTTTGCATTTACACACAAAATATGTGTACTGTAGAAAGAAAATAGTGATGGTAGGTTTCTAGTCTTTGAATGATCTGTGTAGAAAAATAGTTTCTTGCAAATTAAGATCTGTTGTAATTGTAGTTTAGTGTGTTTCATTATTTGAAAAGACTTTCAGTGGATTGTGATGTGCTGATCAGGATGCTGGTAGCAAGCCAACCATGCTTCCTAAGAGACATTAATGTGCCGTTATTAGTGTCGGCTTCAAACTGCTGTGAGCAATAGGCAATCAATAAGACCTAATGGCTGGACACAGCAAATCAACACCGAGATCTATAAAATGCTCATCTAATTATGTTAGGAGCTCCTGGAGAGACGCACATGTACTCAGACTCCTGCCCGCTGTGCAGCTAGAGGTGTCTCTGCTGCAGGCGACTCACCATCATAGGTGTAGATGTTGATGTTGCGAGGCTCCGGGTAGAAGCAGGAGCAGATCAGCGACAGCATGGACAGCTCCTTCATTTTTTCCTTGTAGGCTGAAAGGGAAGGTGTAAGATTAGAGATTCATTCTCTGAATTTCCTCTTAACGCCTCTCCGAATGTGAGCAATAATTATAACCTTCTGCAGAAGGCAGGCTGCTTGGCTTGCTTTCACAATGAATGAGAAGGTAAACAACCCTGATGCATATATTCATCCCTATAGAGGAAGCTAAGTGTGTATTATAGTAGACTACATTAAAAAATGAAAGTGAGTTAGAAAAAAAAAAAAAGGACTTGAGATCCAGCAGGAAGGAAGACAGAAAAACACTGGCAAAGGAAACAGACGAAACTAGCGTGCACATTCTAATTAATGCATGTGTGAGTCCTCTTCTCGGGGTTCATCCTGCATCACCACTATCCATTTGGGGATGGTCACAGAACTCCTCTGGAGAGTTGTTAAGCATCTGCACCCTCCAGGGAGTGTTGTTGCTGTTTTCTCTTAATTCCCAAATGCATTTTCTTATCTCTCCTTCTCCCCACGTGCTGAGATCTGATTAGGATCTCCCTCTGCAACACAGTCTGGACACCAGACTCACAGAGAACTGTAGATTAGCCTTGCTGCTCCCCCTCCTCCCTCCTCCCTTCTCCTCTACCTCATGCCCTCCTTTCTCCTCTAAAAGTCCTGCTCTAGAAGACCTGGTGAGCATTTCATGGCTGTCACCAGCACAAAGGTCTCCAGACAGCAGAATCTGGGACAAGAGGGTAGGGCACCATCACTTTGGGTGGTCATTTAATTAGTGAAATTAATTAAAGAAAATGGCAGAAAAATGAGGAGCGTACTATACTGTATATAGTAGCTTGTGACAGGGAAATTGTAACCTCACATGTAACATCTGTGTGCTGGTGGGATCTTTTAATCATCACCAGGGACTTTTAAAGTCCAAAGAACAGTGTCTAGACCTTGGAGGTAGAAGGAATTCCTAGAAGATGAATTTAGACATTATTGACAGTACATCTTTTATTGATAAGCCGGCAGCAGATCGAACAGATATTTTGCCATGTCTAGCACATGGACTATGACCACATGTAGCTGAGTATAGCTATGAATGCAGCTAGAGCAAGCTAGTAAGTAAATGTACCTAAAACCACACAAGATTTAACTTTTTGTAACTCAGCTGTGTATTCCCCAAGTCTCACTTTTGCAGATGACGTGCCACAGCCAAGAGGCTGACAAGAGTTTTAAATGCGTACTCCACCTACTTAACTGCTAATTTTGTCAGTGAGGGAATTGAGTCTCACAGAGGCCAAAGTCACATATGACTGCTGACAAAGATGGGGTCCCTGATAAAAGGCGGTAGAACAATCTATACCAGAGCTGCCAAGGGGGCATCAGTCCTCCCTTTAGAATCCCTAGGGGCCGTAGGGCTATGTGTCTGAGAATGAGATCCAGCCACATGCAAAGATCAACATTTTCAGTTTCACGTGGTTCATCTTAGCATGTCCAGACGACCTGCGGCAGGCATCTCTGCTAGCTTATTTCCCAACAACAATGAAATCCACGATTTGTTCTGTGCCATAGGCATTTTTTGACAATGCCCATTCTGAGAAATTTTATTAAATTTTCAATTTTAGAAAGCTGAACTACGTTTCTTTGTCTTGTTTCTTTTTGGTTAGTCACTTAGAAATATCTAAGATGGTTTTTCATGTAAATGTTCAGTGTGAATCAAAATTTCTACCAGAGCATAGTGTATTTGATGCCTTAACATGTTCCATAAACTGAATGAAAACAATATAACCAATCTTTGCATAATAGAATTGCTACCTTTTTCTTTTTTCTTTTTTAATATAGTTTGGTACTTCAAACATTTTGCAAAATAAAGTATATAGTTATTCCTCCACATCTTTGGGTTTAATACCCAGGAATTCAAACAAGCTCATACTGAATATATTTAAAATAAAAATGACCTCTGCAATGGCACGTACTAGTCATGTAATCGCTATTAGACCACTATCATCCAAAGCTGCTTGGTGTGGACGACATATAGATACTTCTCTTATCCCTTAAAGATACAGTGAGATGGCCATTTCCATAGTGTTCACATTGTGTGGGGTAATCAATACATGGCTCACGGTATCGGAAAGGAGATGCATGAGCTCCAGACAAATACTTTATCCTTTTAAATAGAAAATTAAACACCTGCAATTCTTCTATTTCCAGGGGGTCGTGGAAATAATTTCCATGTACATTGAAAGATGACTGTATATCCTATGCACACAATAGATTCAAATTTTACTAAGAAGTAGTCTAAACACAAATCTAAAAGATTTTCTAACCCAGAAAGAAATATCAAGTTAGATTTATAGAGATTGTAAGTTTATACTAATTGCTCTTCATGTCTGTCATTAGTGACTTGGTAATAAACTTCAATAATTTTCAGTAAGATCTCCCAGCTAGTGAAGAGCAGGGTGTAGAGATTGCCTGTGGCTGACACATGGGGAGCCCTTTGAATGATGAACAGTAGCTTATGCTACTAACCGAAAAATTTTTATCCTCTGTACCCCATTTGGTAATACGTAGACATAAAACCTTTGAGGATTAGATAGTAAAGTCCAAGTCTTTATAAGTGGTCTACAGCCCTTGTAAGGGGAGAAGAGTAGGATTCAACTCTTTCTGCTGTGAAAACGCAAAAAAGCAACATTGTTTGCACCTTGGAATAGAGTTCTACCAGAGCGCCACCAAGCTGCTCAGCAGCTCACGGAACCCTCGACTCCGGAGCTTTATTAAATCATGCCTGCTGTGTTGGCCAGGGCTGAAAAATTGACTGAAAGAACCATTGGTTCTAAGCTGTCCTAGGCAGCCTGGGTTAAGACTTCCATTCAGGATTCAATTAAAGACACCAGGGATAGCTGACGGGGGCTAAAGATCTGAGGGTAAAGGAGTCTACTCACAAGGGGAATCGTCTGTCCATGTCTCTATTCTTCTCTCTTCAGTCCCTCACTTCTCAGTGCACCACTCATTCTCCTTGTTCTACACTGTTCTTTAGTTCTACCCATTATAAACTCTCCCAGTCACATATACCCTCAAAACCAGCAATTCCCAACCATAGCAGATTCCAGGGCCAGAATTCTTTTCCACCATAGAAAATCAGGTAAGAGTTTTCACACACACACACACACACACACACACACACACACACACACACAGAGAGAGAGAGAGAGAGAGAGAGAGAGAGAGAGAGAGAGAGAGAGAGAGAGAGAGAGAGAGAGAGAGATCCATGGGAGTGGCTAGCACATGTCTGGTGAACTCCTTAATGGAGAAAGTTAAATTAGAAAGGAATTAAATTGTCAGGAAATTCTAGGGGGAAGGTTAATGCACTATTCTACAGTTTTAGGTGGTTAGTAAAGGGCTAAATGTTTTTTTTCAGTAAAATTATGAACAGGGCACGGATTGTATTTTAGCATAACTTCTTTTCTCCCAGTATGCATAGAGGCTACCAGGTAACCAGACAACCTATGTAAACAGTCAGGGGGAAGCTGATGGCTCTTGATCAGATAGCACATACACCAGGCGCTGCAGTTTCTACTGGCCTAGGTGTGGAGTTAGACTAGGAGAAGAGGCCTCTAATTGTTAGTCCCCGTCTATGCTGCCATCAGCCCTTCTGATCTTGGGTATTGTGGGTCTTCCTCCGGGTTGCAGTTAATTATCCCTTCTGTCCTTGAGAGTCCTGAACTAAAGTCATCAGCAAACTGAGGTGAAGGTGAGCAGAAGGAGTTAAGAATCATGTAAGAGAGGTAAAACCAGAGCAGCAGCTTGGGCAGGTAGGAATCCTATGTCCTTGGAGATCTGTGAATATCTAAGGTGAAATGCTCTATGCCTGGACCCTAAGCACTGACCCAATGCCTGCTGATAAAGATAATCGCAGGAAGGCAGATCTCTGCACTTACCTAGGAGAGAAGAACAAAGGCCTGGCAGGGGGAAACTGTTCTGAACTAGGGAATTATTCCAAAATAGGTGACAGAAAGGAAGTTAGCTCCAGCTAAAAGACAGCCATTTTGTTCACAAAGTAATGACACCAAAAATATCTTGCCTTTTGGTTTAGGCTTTACCAGACCCCTTGGTTCAGATAAGTCATTTGTGAAAAGATGGCTAAGCAATTTCTGTATAATGTTGCTGCCTGGAGCACTTGGGAAAAGGTAGTTGACTTTTTTTTTTTTTTTTTTTTTTTTTTTTTTTTTTTTTTTTGGTTTTTCGAGACAGGGTTTCTCTGTGGCTTTGGAGCCTGTCCTGGAACTAGCTCTTGTAGACCAGGCTGGTCTCGAACTCACAGAGATCCGCCTGTCTCTGCCTCCCGAGTGCTGGGATTAAAGGCGTGCGCCACCACCGCCCGGCCTGGTAGTTGACTTTTGAGGGTGGTTTCTTTAATAGTGTCCTTACTTCTCAGTACATTTTGTTTTTTAAGACAACGTTTTACTACTTAGTGTTGGACAGCCTGGGACTCACTGTGTAGAGCAGGCTGGCCTTGAACTTATAGATTCACCTGCTTCTGGAATTAAACACATGTTTCAACACGGCTAGTTTCAGTATTAATTTTATACAATGACTATGACTGGCCAGTGGCAGTCATTGTGTAGATTGTCACTTATTTGGATTCTCTGAATCCCAGGGAACTCCACAGAACAAGTTGCAACCACCAGGTAAGTCCTGGCTATCTCCTTGAGGTAATTATACCCCTTCCACAGTACCTATGCCTGAATTTTCTGCCAGGTGGCATTCATTGCCCTGGGGTTCGATTTGCTCACTCAAATTTCCCCCAAAGTTGGTCTTATTACAGACCCCCCCCCCATCCATAAGTACTCCCTCGTACGGTGTTTCTAGCTGTTCTCAGTGGCTTATCTCACTTATGTACTGTTTAGGGTCTTTCAATATTGTTTTCTGATACATAATTTTTGTTAGTTAAACTATGCACCCTTTGAAAGTACACACTGTGTCTTACTCATCAGCAAAACAGTTCAGAGAACAGTTCGGGAAAGATCAGAAAGTGGCTCCTCAATACATTACAGTTGTGTTGGTCAGTGACTTTAAATCTATTTCCATTGACAAGTGCAAGTCCCACCTAGGGGCAGGCATTTCTGTGGAGCAGTCTGGAAATACACAGACATAGGAGAGCGTTGCAAGGGAGGCAGGGGTGGGATATGGAGCGGACTAAGACAGATGGAAACAGGAAAGGATACAGGGATGAAGACATGACTTAGAGAAGCCATGAAGACCCCTCAGCCTGCTGCAACGAGGTGAGTGACAAAGTCACTCACAGTCAGGGACTCCAAACTTTAGTCAATAAAAATACAGGCCACTCAGCCAAGGTTTAAACAAGATATGCCCAGGATGTACTAAACATCACCTGCTGTTTTTCTGAAATTCTACCTTAAGTATGTGTCCTGGATTTCATGTGGTGTTCAAAGACAAGGGACCTGGAGGGTGAAGACTGAACAGGAGTAATCAAATGTGGTTGTTCATGCCTGTACCTTAGCACTCAGGAGCCTGAGACAAGAGGATTGCCATGTCTTTGAGGCCAGCCAACCTTGTCTCGGCCTTCTCCCCTTTCTGTTAAAAATGGATTGAGTAGTGTTTAAGAAAACAAAGCAGAAAAAATGTATTTATTTTGTTGTTATGGCAATGGGTTCTAAAGAGACGACACAGAAAGCTTTTATGTGTAGGACTATGTACCAATTGGCCTGCTCTCTCTCTTTGCACTTTTGCTTGTAGGGGCAGCCTTTTAGCTACACGCAATTGGGCTTCAAGACTTCTGTCCTGAAACTAAATCTTTGTGGGTGTTAATTTTGCTTAAATATTTTGGGTCAGACTATTTAAGCTTTGCTCCCTGAATGCATTATGCTTATATTAAGAACAAGATCATACACAGTGTTCTGTGCCAGAATGTCAAAGGATCATGAATAAACAGGTCAATCAAAAGAGACTTAAGCCTGGGAATTGAGTCTTCAGGCTCACTGTAGGAATCATCTGTTAGAGATTTTAAAATAAAATTATTTTATTATTTAACTGTGTGTAGATGGTATGCATCTTCACGCAGGCATATGTGTGTGAGTGCAGGTGGCTGTGCAGGCTCGAGACCTCGGACACCCTGTAGCTTATGGAGTTCAGACAGTTGTGAGCTGTCTGATGTGGGTGCTAGCAACTGAATTTCGCTCCTCTGGAAGAGCACCGAGTATTCCTAATCACGGAGGCAACTCCCCAGTCCCTGAGAAAGATTTTGAGAAGTGTGTGTCTGGTGGCCACAAGTCCTGGTTTCTCTGACGGTTCCAGTTTATGTTCATTGGTAATGGTCCCTTTCAGTGTTAAAGGTCTCCCAGGTTAGCCTTCATTATCAGTTCAGAAGTGGGGAACCAGTAAACAGGCTGAAAAAGTTATTTCATAAAAATCTTTCTATCTTCCTCCCCTCCTCCCTTCCTTTTTTCCTTCCTTTGTTCTTTCGGTCCTTCCTTCCTTCCTTCCTTCCTTCCCTCCTTCCTTCCTTCCTTCCTTCCTTCCTTCCTTTCTTCCTTCCTTCCTTCTTTCCCTCCCTCCCTTCCCTCCCTCCTTCCTGTCTTCCCTTTATGTTGTTGTGTGTGTGTGTGTATGTGTAGGTCAGAAGACAACCTCTAGGGTTGGTCCTCATCTTTCACCTTGTTTGAGACAGGAGTTCCTATTTATTTTTCCACCAACAATGCCAGACTAGC
Organism: Arvicola amphibius; assembly: GCF_903992535.2. Taxonomy (NCBI): domain Eukaryota; kingdom Metazoa; phylum Chordata; class Mammalia; order Rodentia; family Cricetidae; genus Arvicola; species Arvicola amphibius. The sequence continues at coordinate 62,962,073 of NC_052057.2, forward strand.
TGGCCTCTGAATTTCTGGGGAAGTTCCTGTGTCAATCTCCCATCTCTCTGCAGAATAACAGGGATTACAGATGCATGTTAGTTAGTGCTAGTATGCCTGGATATTGCAGGGGTTATGGAGATTTGAACTTAGATCCTTGCAACAAACACCTTCACCTACTAAGCCATCTTTCTGCCCCCGCCCCCCGCCCAACTTTAAGAAAGTCTTCTTTAATGCAGGAGACACATGAAGAAACAATGGATGCCCAGGAGGTGGTGTGGTGTGACATAACATAGGTAATGTGTCGTATGACGGCAACAAAGTAGGAACACAAAATCTCATGAAAAATTTGTTAGGAAATAAATGAGTTTGGGACAAAGATCTATACTAACATAGAAGGAAGGGTAAAAGGTCTCTGTAAACAGGAATCAAGGGAGACTTTCCATGCAGAATGTAGCTCAGCTGAAGCTCACAGGAAGGGTTTGCTTGGAGAAAAATTGTGTGTGGGCTCATGTACTGAACTATAAATGGTTTGAATGATTTTTAAAGTAAGAGCAAGGGACTCCTCAGGAAATATAAAGTTCTGTGAGAAACATGCTTATGATTTTGCTGTTGGTATTACATACACTGAACTGACAATCATTTATTTTCTTGGATTTTGGGGTCAATGTATGTAAATACTTTTACCAAACTCCAAGACCAAGAAGAACTGAATGCATCTTTGCAAGAATGTGGGAGTTAATAGGTAATTTCATATATTCCTTTCCAGGAGTGCATTGGTTGACTTGGCTATTAACTATTAATGTTTACAAATAAGTGCATTTGTCTAGTGAATTCATTTAAAATTCAACCCACACAAAAGTATAATAATTATATAGTAATAGTCTCTTAGCCTAATGATGCATGAACACTAATCGTACTTTTTCTATTCTTCCAAATGGCTACAATGAACCATGAGTAATGGGAACAGCTGCTCTTTGTTGAGCACAAACAATGAACTAAGGCATTGGTAAGACATTTTTCTGTTTAGCCATTTTGGCAATGCCAAGAAAGGTCCAGTAAATAGTCCAAGTTTATAGGTGAAGAAAAAGTTCAGAGATGCGGGATAAATTCTGTGAGGCCCAGTGGATGCTTAGTGTTCATATCGGTCTTTCTAACTCTTTCCCTCCTTGCATGCTGCTCTGTGCTGTTAATGTCCTTATGGATTGTTTTCTGTCTTTCTCTTCTGTCCTTCCTCTTTTCTCTCACCCTCCCTCCTGCTGTCTCTGGTGCTGATGTTGAGCGCCTGGTGTTGTGCAGGCTAGGTAAGCGCTTCACCACCGAGTCTGGTGCTGATGTTGAGTGCCTGGTGTTGTGCAGGCGAGGTAAGCGCTTCACCACCGAGTCTGGTGCTGATGTTGAGCGCCTGGTGTTGTGCAGGCTAGGTAAGCGCTTCACCACCGAGTCTGGTGCTGATGTTGAGCGCCTGGCATTGTGCAGGCGAGGTAAGCGCTTCACCACCGAGTTTCGCACCCACTCCCACCTTTCCAGCGATGTGCTCGGGCAGTTTGCTCTCACTTTCACTGTCTATGTGTTTCCAACCAGAAACTAATAAAAATGGAAGGCATAAACCTTTTCTCCTTGGCATTTCCTCCCTTACTTCCTACACATAAGCCACTGATTGCACAGCTACAAATACACTCGCCTGGGCCTCTGTATGCATGTAGGACTGGTTTTGGGATCCTCTGCAGACATCAGAATTTGTGGATTCCAAGTCCCCCCCCCCCCCTTTTCTTTGAGAGTGTAGTATTTGACAATTACCTCCTGGATGTTTGCTAAAATTTGTTTTATTTTTGAGATTATAAGATAATCACATTTTTCTCCTTCATTTCTTCCTGCAGCCCCTACCCCAGTACTCCCATCCTTGCTCTTTTTCAAATTCATGGTCTTTTTTTGTTATTGCATGTATATATGCATATACAACCTGAATACTGTTACTTTTACATATGTGTATCTTTTTGGATACTTTAAACCATCTCTCAGTTATCTAATAATCCAACAATTATGACATGGTAGTAAATATCTGTTATATGCTGTTGCTCAGGGAATATTGATATGAAGTATTAGTGTGTATATGTTTAATTGAGGGACCTTTTAAAATATTTTCAATTTGTTATTGAGTCTATAGATGTCAAATCAGAGGGATGCCTAGGTATCTTTACAGAAGGAAAATGCAACACTTTTTGATGTATGGATTGTCCATGGGTAATAAATTGGTATAGATATGGCTGGAAACTTTAGGAACAATTTTTAGAAGAATACATGAATTTAGCAATCAGTTATAATTTTGTTTTAGATTTAAGAATTGTGGAGATTAATTTACTTTAGAAAATACAACATGGGCATATAAAAATTTCTCCCATTCATCTAAACCATATACCACAAACTCTAAGCTTTACTAGTGCTTTCAAATCTGTCTTAATTGTGTATGTGTCTTACTTTAAGTCGAAAATAATATGCACAATTCGAGATGTTATACTCCAGTATTTTTTAAAGACCCAAACAATTAGAAGTAAATGGTTTAAAAATTTTCAATTTTCCACTTCATTTGGCTTATGTGGGAGTAACCATTAATATGACATATCATATGATTGCTATTATGTAATTTGAAATTGGCAGCATTATAGAAATTAGTTCTGGATATTCATCCTGGACAAGATTTTATCTGAATCCTTACTTTTGTCTAATATTTGAAGAGAAAAAGGATATGTCTTAGACTTCTTGCTGACATATGAAAGACAGCAAAGGAAGTTCTGAAAATATTAGGCATTAATGTACTACATTAGTAGTCAATAACTCTTAAAATATTCTTCTCAAAGCACAGCACATATAGTTAAGATGTATTTGAAAGCAGGCGTTTAGAGCTCTGAGTTTGTGATAAATGTTTAGGAGAATGAGAGAAATATTTATTTGTCTATGCTTAGTGGGATGCTAGCCTGTGGCCCGATACACTGGCTTCGTTTCTCTCCTAATTATCATTTTATTGGTCTTACGTGGTAAATTGTTTTGCAATGACTTTAATCATTGCACCACAAGCTTCAATATATAGATATCCAGCCAGCATTTTTACTTTTAATGATGATTTTTCTTGTAAGAATTCAGTTCACAAAAACACAATGCCTATGGGGTCATTTAAAAAGAACTCTAAGCATAACTTAATAAGAACCTATCCCTTTTCCTCTATCAGATGGGGAGGAAAGCATGGCTCTCCTATTTTCAGTGGTGTTAAAGTGAGATCCAGAAAGTAAACTGAGCCTTGAATTAGGGAGAGCCAGAGATCGGAACTCAGAAGTCTCCTGTCTTTACTCTTTGTTCTCAATGGCAGTAAGGGTACAGTGGCTCAGAAGACTGGAAGGCTAGTCCTGGTTCCAGGCTTGTGGAACAGTGCCAAGGGTCAGCCTGCACACTCCGTGGATCTTTGCTGTGCTTGTTCTGGGTGTGAACATGTCAGTCTAGTAGGGAGGGTGTGATCACATCAGTCTAGTAGGGAGGGTGTGATCACATCAGTCTAGTAAGGAGGGTGTGATCACATCAGTCTAGTAGGGAGGGTGTGATCACATCAGTCTAGTAGGGAGGGTGTGATCACATCAGTCTAGTAGGGAGGGTGTGATCACATTAGTCTTGTAGGGAGGGTGTGATCACATCAGTCTAGTAGGAAGGGTGTGATCACATCAGTCTAGTAGGGAGGGTATGATCACATCAGTCTAGTAGGGAGGGTGTGATCACATCAGTCTTGTAGGGAGGGCGTGATCACATCAGTCTGGTAGGGAGGGTGTGATCACATCAGTCTGGTAGGGGTGTGTGAACATGTCAGTCTGGTAGGGAGGGTTTCTTAGGGAAATCCTAAACAGTCCATTTGGATTCAACCTGAATTTGGATTCCAATTTCTTTGGGAAGTTCTCTGAGGACAAAGGACAACACAAGACACCACAGAATGTGGAATCAAGGACTCTCACCTTGTTTTATAGCATTTGGATATCCTGATTTCTTTCTAGTAGAAAGAACAAAAATTCTTTGACTGAGACTACTTTATATAAACAGTGATAAACAGTGCTGTTTAAAAGAACGATATTGTCATTGAAAAAGAATCTTTAGTACTTACCTAAGCATCAGTCTCCCTTATAGTCTTTGTAATTTGTTTCAAAGATTTACTTTTTTTGCCCCTTTGAAATAGTGTCTCACTATATAGACCTGGCTGGCCTGAAATTCACTCTGTAGATCAGGCCGGTCTCAGAGATCTTCCTGCCTCTGCCTCCAGTGTGCTAGGATTAAAGTGTGTACCACTATGTCTGACTCATGACAATCGATAATGAGAAAAACCCTGCCCTCTGCTAGCTGATTCCGGTAAAACTTGAGACTAAGTGCCAAAGGCAGGAATTAGCTACCTGGTTGTAGCTTTTTTTTTTTTTTTTTTTTTTTTTTTGACTGTTCAAACATTTTTATGTTTTGTGCATTCGGGTCCTGCGGCTCACCCTAACGAGATTGGCCCACGCTGTGTATGTGTCCGGTAATTTGTTTACTAAGTCAAGGCCAAATTATTTACCTTCACCCAGATGTACCATTTCATCTCAGAAAACATCTATTTATTATTTGCTTGTTTATTTTTATTTTTAAGACAGAGTCTCATGTATCCTGGGAATTCCTTGAACATACTTTACAGCCAAAGAAAGTCTTGAACCTCTGAGCCTCTTTGCCTCTGTCTTTCACACACCAGTTTTATGGGCATGCGCCAGCATGTCCAGTTTATGTGGTACTGGGGATCCAACCCAAAGCGTACTTCAAGACAGGCAAGGACGGTACCAGCTGAGTCACACACTTAGGCACTATTTATGAAGATTTGGAAGCTCCCTGTGGCAGGGTTTGAGGAGATGCTTTAGTTGGTGAAGCTTTCATTGCAGAAGCTTGAGGATGTTAGTTTAGATTCCCAGTGCTTACACCTGTAACTCTATGCTCAGGTGTGTGTGTGTGTGTGTGTGTGTGTGTGTGTGTGTGTGGTAAAGACAGGTGGATCCTTGAAGCCCATTCAACCTGGCAACTGAGCTTAACTGATGAACTTCAGATTCACTGAGAGGTTCTGCCTCAAAAATAATCGTGGATGGCAATCAAGGAAAGACATTTGACACTGACCCCTGGCCTCCACATGTGTGTTTACACATATGCATACATACCTACATGCATAGGGTGCACTTACCCCTCTAACAGGTACATATACCACACTACACCATACACACAAATAAATAGATTAGTGTGAATTGCTTAAGATACTTCTTACATATAACATTAAATTGGGAGCGAGCACTGAAATAGTTTTATTGATGAATATGTAACTGAAGATGTAACACTGCAAAAGAAGACCAAATAATCCCCAAAGGTCAATTTTTAACATCCTAAAAAACATTGTTATGAAGTAATGTTTCTAGATATTTCTGCTGGCATGATGTGATGTTAATTAGTTTAGTGTAAAATTAGACTTGGTTCACATTTAGTCTACTCTTCTCTACCCCAGGAGTTGTGGTCCACGAAGCAGAGGGCTTTGAAAGACCTCACATTTAACCAGCCAAGGCGTTCCAGTTCTCTCTGTAGGTCAAAGCTCTTTTGTAAAACAAAAGAACTTTTAAGAGAACCAAAACAGTATAACCAACCCATCACTGCTGTTTCAAAAGTCCCTGAAGCTCTTAAATTTTAACTCACTGGATTCTTGGCATCAGCAATAGTGACAAGAGAAACAAATGGGCAGATGTGAGCCAGTTCTTACCCATAGTGCAGGAGAAGCACTAAACTGTGTCACATGAGAAGCTCACAGTTCTCTTGACTCTGTAGCTCCTACAGGGTTTGATGCAAATTTTGCACGCGGAGGAGAGTTGTCACTTAAACCTCACCCAGTGAAAAATCCCAAGGTCCATCAGAGCTAAGTCATCTTAGAAGCACTTTATTCTGCTTCTGTATCAAGATTTTATCGCCAAGCCTGATCGTGAGCACTAAAGGTTTCCTTCCACCTTAATCCCTAGATACTGCTAGGAAGTAGTGACCCTGTTTGGCTAAAGAGATATGCTAATCTACATAGAACATTAGGAGGAACAGTCTGATTAAGAAGGGTTCTACAGCAGCCTGTGCTACAAGCTCTAGCACGTATAATCTGATTTATTTTCTCTATCAGTTTGAGCATTTCCTAAAAGTTCAATGAGTATTCCTAGAATATGCTTGCATGCAAACCTCTGCTTGAACTAGTGTAAAGTACCAATATATTTGAATGGCTTCATGTCGTTCTTTTAGTCCCGAGCATATCTTTAATAAAATCTATGCCTTGAGATAAACTTCCACAAGAGAAAGACAGCAAAAAATGTATCTGCTAAAGATAGATTAACACTTACTTAGTTTTTTCCTTGATAAAAAATTCCCTTTGTGATTATTTTGCTCAGGCTTGGGCAAGTAATACACAGATTTTTACAGGTGTTTGTATTTGAAATCCTTTTTGGAAAAAAAGGTCTATGGCATAGCCAGATGTGGTGGTGCATGGAGGCAGAGGCAGAGATCTCTGTGAGTTTGAGGTCAGCCTGGTCTCTCTACGCACACAGAGAGAGTTCCAGATCAGCCAGGCAACCTGGTGAGATCTGTCTCAACACCAAAAAGACCCACGCCATGTATATTAGTGTTGCTATCAACTGCGAATAAAAATATTTTAATTCAGTATTATTGCCAAATAATACTTGTGATGTTTGTTCCCACCACATAGAGGTCTTGTCTGGGTGGTGGTATTTAAATTGTGGTTAAGGCAGTTTTGTTTACTTGTGATTAGTAGAAGGTAACTATTTCAAGCACAAACCACAGAAACTCCATGTGGGAACTACATTTTCCCTGCTTCTCCAAGCATAAGAGAAACACAAGGTCTCCCTTGACACTGTATAAAAATCCCTGTATACAGATCTTACACAATGCTCCAAGTCACACTATTACAGTTTATGCGAGTCAGTCACTGAGGAAGTGCGTGTTGAGTGTTCATGGATGTATGCTATGTGTATGCAAACAAAACACAAAAATCAGGAAAATTTTTTCTAGTGAAAGCAAGTCCCATGAGTCTGGCAGTTACAGTGGCATCCACACTTTATGGCTCTTTTGTGTTTAAAGAGAACGCAAGGAATGCACATATGTGTAAACCCAAGCAGGAAATACGGATGCTGTCAAAGGCTATCACTATCTTGTTTACAGATGATTTCAGGAATTTCATTATAAAGTACTATGTACTTGGCAAAAGTAAATGTTCTCAGCACACACTCAAAGCTAAGCATGGACTGAGAGATATGCTAATTAGATATTTTTTTTTAGCATTTGCCAGTGTATAAATAAATGTTAGGGCATCATATTGAGTCACATACATACATATATATTTTATTTGTGAATTCTATCTTAATGAAGCTGAGTAAAAAATACAATTTAAATTTAAAGAAATGGCCAGTGTTAAATTTGGACTCCAAAATGGTGATTGATTATTATAACTGCAAGAAACCAAGTACCAACTTGTCAATAATCTGTGCTTCTCTATATCTGTGCATTTAAAGTAACTCTTTAGAGTGAATACTTACTGATCTGCGTCAACCAGATCATTTAAAGAAATGTCCGCAGTTAGGTCTGTGTGCTGTTGCCATGGTAAATGCGAGGTGGCTACTCTTCAAGGTCCACTCTCACCATCACACCTTTGATTGTAAATGATGCACATTTACAAGATAGTGCTGTTGAGGACCGGGTTTGGTTTACTTGAAACAATCAACGGATTATTCTTGCTACGATGCAGGGAAGCTGAAAAGATCTAGGAGCAGTCATGCTTTCCTGCAGGTAGCTTTCTAAACATGGCTAACCTGAAGCACAGCAGTAAGGATTCCGCTAAGATCAGGTTCTCTTCGTGTTCCTGGGAAACATACTGTGAGGAGTTTTACTTATTTTGGTTATTGCATTTTCATTTTTCTCCCCTTTTAAGGGCTGGTTGACGCAGATCAGTAAGTATTCACTCCAAAGAGTTACTTTAAATGCACTGATATAGAGAAGCACCGATTATTGACAAGTTGGTACTTGGTTTCTTGCAGTTATAATAATCAATCACCATTTTGGAGCCCAAACAACAGAGAAAATTGCCCAAAGCTGATCTCCTACTATAGGTATGGAAGGGCTTAGCAGGAGCAAGGAGGAGAACAAATGGGATGCCATGGCTGGAGAAAGGCGAGCTTTTAGAAGAAATCTGTGATTTTTACTAACATTTAATTCTCCTGTTTTTAAATCTGCTTGTATGTTTTTGCTGTATAATAAAAATGATTTCTTTTCTTAGTAGCAGACCTTTGAGGTCAAAAGGTCCTGCAGGTAACTTAGGGGAAGACTTTCAAGGAAGTCTACTCTGGGATGTGAGGGGAACTGCTGGTGACCTAGACTAGCACTTTCGTGGGCACAGAGTTTGGAGGAAGACTCCAGGGGCTGCTTCCTGCTGCTTCTGACCATTGCACATGCACATTTGTTATTTTGACAGTCTTGACTTGCAAAACTTTCATGAAAATGGCATTTTAAAAATTTTATACATATATGGAATGTGTTCGCACTCTTTCAAGTGAGATTATGCCGCTCATATAGGTCTGGGTTGATTTTTTTGTTGTTGTTACAGATAGAAAAATGAACTATGGGTTGCTAGTGCATTATATGAGTTTTAAGAAATTTTTAAACCTCAAATTCCTTATCCTTCCTCCCCCTCTTTTGGTTCTTGGGATCAAGCTCTCTATCACTGGGCCACATCTGTAGACCCAAAGGTCTGCATGCCTTGAGCATATTAGGTCACCTCTCTGTATCCTACTGACTGTCATACATAGTTGGTTTTTACCCAATAGATTTTAAAATGGAGTATTTTTACCATTGCATACACTTTGTTTTCTGAAGTAGACATCCTTTATTTACCTTCTATTAGACAAATTATTTTATGATACCTCATATTAAATAAAAGCAGAATAGCCTTCATATTTCTGGCTTATAATGTTCTCTTCTTTCTGGATCTTTGTGTTTCACAGTAGCTGTGTCTGAGAGACAGTGTGAATATTATCTAATGCAACAAATGCTTCAGGAAGCAACCCATGTCTCTGATTTCAAATTGCTAAACTCTTGGAGCAAATTTCACTCTTCCCCATGCTTCATAAAAGGTCTATTTTCAGCTCCAAATATTCTTCCTCACAGGCAGAAAGTGAAACATAAAACATAAGCCTTTTGAATGCCATCTGGAATTCTCTTTGAGAGTCGTTCTCGTACTACAAAGATTGCAGGCTGGTGTAACTGGATCGAAAGATTAGGATGGCCTATGGACTTTATTTGTGGCATCAAATACTATATGTGGTTATAAACACAATAAAAATAGAATTGCGCATTTGATCTGCATAGATACATATGAATTGGAGTTTGGTATGGTAATGTGCTTTTATAAAAATACCACCAATTGGTGATGCATAAAGCCAAAGACACAATATTTGTTCTTTATGTCCTATTCACTCTGAATTTGTTTATGCTAAATATTTTTTACAAAAATAGTTTTTTTTTGGACTATAGCTCACATTTTGAAATTCAGACAAACTGTAATAGGTTGAGTGGATAGGTCTATCAGGTTGGATTCGGTGACCATTTGTAAATGTCATGTAGTTCCCAAAGCTAAGTACGCATTTCCTTAAAACCAGAATCAAACTTCAAGGTTACTATTGCAAAGGCCTTGGGGGTGCTTTTGGCTTTTCAAGGAAATCGCCCCTTTCCTGGCTTGCTCCCCTTCAAGTTGGTCGTGTTTTCCTCTATTGCTTAGTTTCCTACTCATTTCTTTTCAACCATTTATTTCCCGAGAGTGAGGGAGGCTGTATTGACTAATGTCTTTGATATTCCCCTGAAAGGATGCATGTTTGGTTGCTAACAGTTGTTCTACAAATGCTTATCCTTTGGTTGCTGAGCAGGGAGGGGCTGTCGTTCATGTGCAAACAACAGCTGAGAGAGTAGTAGTGAAATTCACTGGCTTTGCATTGCGGCCTCCTCTTAGAGAAGACATCTGGCTGTACCAGGAGAAAGAGGAGACATTTCTTCTGCTTACTTACATGTTTTCTTGCGTCTACCTTCAATAATAGCTAGAGGTGAGTAAATAGGCCCTTGGAGTAATGGAGAAAATAGGGTTGGAATGGAAGCAATCTTAGATAACATTTTATGTCTTCCGAATATGAATTTCTTCATCTTAGGTTACATACTTTCTGAGCATGAGTTTGTCTACAAATGAGGATAGAATATTATTGTAGTGGCTGAGGTGATGTATTGAGAAAGTGAAATGTTGACATATTCCTAATAAACATCATCAAGTTGATCTTTATTTTTTGACACTTGAAAGGGCTATAGCTGGTTTTATGTCAGCTTGACACAAGATAGTCATGTGGGAAGAGGGAACTTCAATGGAGAAAGTGTCTCCTCCAGATTGGCCTGTGGGAGCATTTTCTTGACTGATGATTGATGTGGGTAGACCCATCTCACTGGGGGTGGTGGCACCCCAGGTGGGTGGTTCCAGAGGGTACAAGAAGGAAGGCTGGGAAGGCCTTGAGGAGCAAGCCAGTGAGTGGCACTTTTTCACAGCCTTGCCTTAGCTTCTGCTCCCAGGTTCCTTCCTTGACTTCCCTCATGATGCATTGTGATGTTGGACTGTAAGCTGAACAAACCCTTTCCCCTCAAGTCGCTTTGATTGTGGTGTTTTATCAATAAAAAAAAGATACTTAGTGTGTGGAACTTTGATTCTTAGAATTCTGGTTTTAAAGAAATATGCTCTCATGGCTTTACTTTATACATGTGCACATGTGCTTTATTTTATACATGTGTATATGTGCTTTATTTTATACATGTGCATATGTGCTTTATTTTATGCGTGTCTGTATGATGTGCTTGTCATATCCTTCCCCATCATTGTCTTACTGAACTACCCAATGAGCTTCTTCTCAAAGACATCCCCATTTTTCACAGCCATGTTTGTTTGATTGTGGCTCACTGTGTGTGGGTTTCCATTTCTCACCTCACTTTTACCATAAGACCACTCAGAACAACCAGAACCCCTATTCTGTCCAAGGAGACTATAGGTTGGGATTAACTAAGTGGGCTCTGGGTCAAAGTAATTTATTTCAAATTCACAATTTTGTTTCTCCTCTTTTCTCACCTGTAAAAATGTAGATGATAATCCTTGTATTGGTTTTGGTTAGAGTCACAGTAATAGACATCAATGCATGTTAGCCCAAAGTCATCCTGAAAGAAACAAACCTGCTACAGTGAAGATGATATAAGAGAATGCATCTGGCTCCAGACAAGACTCAGGTACAGTAGAAAAGAAGAGAAAGAAGAGTCTTATGTTAAGAAAAAGAAAATCATTTCACGGTGTAGAACCATGAAAACAGAGAGAAGGCTGCCGGCTGGTGAAAAATAAATGATAAGGAATATAAAAGGAAAAAACCTATAATAGGTTTGCCAAGTTTGCCATGGGACAATCCTGAGGAGCTCAGGAAGGAAAGTTCAAGGGGAGCTGTGGAGATTGACATGGGAACCTGCCACAGTTTGTTCAGGGACAGCACACAGCAGCAGCAGGAAATCTTTGGGTTTTTTTTAGCTAATTATCCTTAGTATCTTCACGGCTCTAAAGTTTATCAAAGGTGACAAAATGTTAGTGATCTGAACAGAACAGCATCATAACTATGGGCTTCCTCTGGAGCAATAGCTAGCAATTTTGATCTTTAAAAATGTGTAGCTTTAAAATTCTCTACAGCCATGAGAGACAGATATAAAAGCCCAGTGCTCCTTCTCAAGTGGCGTGCATGCATGCAAGTATGAAAGACATTGTGTGTGTGCATGCGTGTGTGTGTGTGTCTGTGCATGTGACTTTGTCATATGTAAGCTGTAATACAGCTTATAAATATCACAGACTGCAACTGTGTGTGCTCCTAATTTTTCATATGTCATTTTTTGTAAACTTTCAACAAATGCAATCCAGTTCTTTTCAAAGCTGCTTAAGTCCTCAAGCTGGAAAAATAAATTCCTCCAAAATCCTGACTTTCATCTTATTTGCTTTAATATTAGACTTCAAATCTCAAGGCTGATAGAGAAGAAGCACTTTTCTTGCTGCCTGTTTGCTGTGTGAGCTTCAGCTCTCCTGAGATTTTAAAGCGAGGAGAGTGGCTGCATTTTTCAGAGCAAAGTGCATCTCTTACAATGTGGTTTGAGTTTGTGAGGCTTTAAATACTACTGGTGCTTCCACGCAAAGCTCCTCCTGCTCATTATTCCACGTTTATGAGAAAGTAGGAGTATACCAGCTGAACTCTATAGCCTGTAAAGTTGACAAAATATTGAGTTCTTTATGATTATCATAAGCCATATCTAATCTGAAACATACTTGTAAGTATGAACCCAGATTTTCTCAAAGTATCTATACTCACAAAATAAATATAACCCCTTGTTTATATACCATGCTTTTTAATAAATTGCTCTTTTGGAGAAATAGCAAGGATGTTGAAAATTGAAGTGGGAGAGCAGGGTAAGCAACAAGGAGATTGGAGGGTAGGATGATTGAGCAGAAGGCAAGAGAGCTTGGGTCTGGGAAACAGATGTTTAATAGCATTTTAGGAAGACGTGTGTGTGTGTGTGTGTGTGTGTGTGTGCGTGCGTGTGTGTGTGTATGTGCATGTGAGTTTGAGCTCATGTGTTGTAATTGTCCTTTTTCCTACTCTTCAAGAGGCCTAAGTGTAGACTTGCATATCTGGAGTCAGTTTTAATTTCTATTGATTTAATTGATGTCTTATATTGATGAACCTTCCCGAATAGGCAAGAAGATTCAATTTTACTGATGTTACCTACATTGCTAAAGTATGATGAGATAGTAATGTCAGGGAAATGTGACAGAAATAAAGATAAAGAAATACACCCTTACTTTGTCTTTCTTATTTATAATATTTTGCCCCAGTTGAAATGCATTGACTATCAAATTCTGGCCTTGCTTGGAATGGATTTGTCTTGGAGAGATTTACTACATGGGCAGCTGGGTAGGATATCAAACTTCCTTCTGCAACCAGGAATTACTGAGTAGAACCGTTTTCATATGTCAAAGTACTTTCCAACGGTTGCCATTATGTGTAGAAGTTAGCGGAAGAATCAAGACGTTTAATCTTAAAAATATTTTTCCTGGCTCAGGGAATCAGAGAAGGTGATGGATTTCTTTCTAAACTGTCAGACGCTTGCTATCCAGTTGCTCACTCAGAGAGCAGCATGTAATTAGGCATTAGTTCCCATTCTGAAATGGTGAGAATTATATTAATACTGTAGAATGGATGAGCATTCTGCTTAGGGCTTCGTAGGGAGTGAGCAGAGCAAAGCTACATCTGTCTAATCCATGTATCTTTGCATTACTGCAGCTCTCTCTCACCTGGAACAGGCAGGTCTAGCTGCAGCACTTTTGGGAACTGAAGAGCCTCCTTTTCATTCCCGCAGGACTTGGCATCTGTTTGTGCTCCATGCTCCTATGACAGGGAGCTTTGCTTTTCTAATGTATCCCAAAAGCAGCTTTTTAAATGAAGCTGTCAGCACACATGGATATTGGGCTGGGTATTTCCTCTGATTAGGATTTGATCTGTCTCAGTGATGCTGACTCAGAGGTGAAGAGTCAAGACCATGCTTGCAGGAGAACTGGAAGTGAAGGTTAAGCAATCTGAGTTCTACCTGCCTCTTATTAGCCCATTTATGTTTTCTGTGTCTGTCTGTGCTATGCTCAGAGTGTCTCTCAGATGGGTGATTCCTGTCTTGGGCATAATCTTCCACTGGAGAAGCCTAGGCTGGGAAAGTGAAGCAGGGATATGGATGGAACTCTGTGTGACTTCATTGTTACTTCTCAAGACTCAAGTTTGCTCAGCAGGGTTCTGATATCCAGCCCCTCAACGCAGTACCTGCTATCGCCTGAGGGATTCAATCATCATTTCAATTCGCTTCTCGCTATTTTGAATGTATCTTTCAAAAGCAAATGATTTCAGATTCAGACTATGTTTCTTGTTCCCTTTTATTCATTCTAAATACATGCTCATTGATGTTTACATGGGACACCCCTACCTCCCAAACTGGTGTGTGGTGGTGATTACATGTATGCAGTAGGAAAGTGGATGAGGAACAGGTACCTTTGAGGCCAGTCTGGGCTGCAGAGTGATAATATTGTCTCAAACACACACACACACACACACACACACACACACACACACACACACACAGAGCTACTATAGCTAATGATAAAATAACACAAGCTCTTGAATTTATATGGTTACCTGACAAATACTAATCACTTTCACATTTACTTCCTGGATCCTGACAACTACTTTCTGACACAGACAAGGCAGATAGCATTGCTATTTCATTAGTGCTTGATTAGAGAGAGTCACAAAGGAAATCACCGTGACCAAGGTGTACTGATAACGAGAAAGCCAAGTGGGCTTCACTGAACAAGGGCAGAGCTTTCTTCTGAGGTGTGATGTAGAGATAAAGGAAGGAGCCCCCCTCCTGCTGCAGGACCGCTGGGATCCTCCCTGGTCACGACTATGCTGTGTGTTTTATTCTGGTGTGGGTCTAAGCCAGTCGTAGTAGCACCATCTAGCAACTAGATACGACAATTCATGGGTCCAACTTGGACCCTCAGGACAGAATCTCTCCCCAAAGGGCTGCTGTTGCTCAGGAAACTCTGATGCATGTTTTTTAACCAAAGGATTCCAAGTGGAAGTGACTTGCAGCATCTTGGGGATCTCAGCCCTTCCCCGCTGATGCTCCTGTTATGCACCGACTTGCCGGATAGCTTGGATGCTGTAACAGCACTGTTAAAATGGAGAAGCTGTCTATGCAGTTATAACTCTTGCTATTGTCTTCCTGTTTTGTTATTATGTTATTTTCAAAATAGTAAATTATCCAAGGGTGAGGACAAGACCAATTTATACTCTTAGGATACATGGCACAGGTTTCTGAACAGAGTTGGCAAGTAAGTATATATTTTTAGTTTATGTAAGGGCTATTAAATGACATTCTTAAGTGATATTAGCTGTCAATGATTTAAGATTGTAGAAAAATACACCTAGCATGTACTTTTTTTCTTTGCGAATGTTTGACTTCAGGACGGAGGAACAAGTACTAACTGTAATAAGTTTTCTATTCACATCAAATCTATATTGAAATGGATCCATATCTACCTTGGTTACCCGTGTTTTCTGGTCTTGCTGTGCACATGACCATTCTTCTAGGTTTAAGTTTGCTCATCCTTAATAGAGTCACTTCTATGCTGTGTCCAAAGCACAGGGATTACATAGACTTTAAAAGGGCGGATGGTGCTTTATTGACGCCCATGGGAGGCCTGCCCTTCTCTGAATGGAGAAGTGGATGGAGGGGTGTAAGTGGGAGGGGGTTTGGAGAGAAGGAACAGGTGGAGAGGAGGAACAGGAAACTGTGGTTGGTATGCACAAATAAATGAAAAAATTAATTAATAAAAGTTTTTTAAAAGAATGTACAAAACAAGTGAACGATTGCCCATATAGACAGATCATACTGTTTAATTAAAAAATATTTATTTTATGTGTCTGGGTGTTTTGTACGCATGTCTGTTTGTGTACCACCTGTGTGTCTGGGGCCTTGGCTTCCCTGGAACTGGAGTTACTGATTGTTGTTAGCTGCCATGTAGGTTCTGTGAATTGAACCTGGGTCTTCTGGAAATGCAACCAGTGCTCTCAACTGCTGAGCCATCTATTAAAAACAAACACACAAAAGCCAAACATCTCCTAATATTCTGTGCTTATATGCTCATTTCTTAAAACTGTAAAAGAAAGAGTTTGCTTTGGCTGAAGTAGAATAAAAAGAAAAATTTTCATGAGACAGGAATGTGGGTCTTGTGATCTGCTAGACTTGAATTGATTGGTAATTTGGGGCAGTTGTTAAGAAGATGTCAGCTGGTTGCTTGTTATGGGAGCTACAGAATGGCAATAGATAATTGTGTTGTGCTGGCCTCAATTCTCTCTCTCTCTCTCTCTCTCTCTCTCTCTCTCTCTCTCTCTCTCTCTCTCTCCATACATACATACATATATATATATCCAGTTGGTTTTTTTTCTTCCATGGAAGTTATGTTTCTTTTAAACTGGCAGACTATTAGGTTTGCTGTAGGTAATTTTATTCAATAGAAATCAAACTTTATAGTCGATGTTCATAGAAAAATAAAATCTTCTAAAAAGAGTGAAGAGATTACTAATCATAATAATGTATTCTTTAAAATATCTCTTATAAAATGTATTTTTGGGATAAGATTTAAGTAGATTTAATCTAAGTATCTTTATCTTGACATAAGGACATTTAGTTGACTCATAGGTTCACAGTGTTGATGATCTGTCTTTTTCCCAGGTACTAGAACAACTGAGAACACAGCATCGTCTCCAAGACCCCAAGTATAATTATTGCAGAAGGATAATTTCCAAGTGGATCTTCATAAAGGCAATGCAGTATGACCCAGCAAAAATGAATTCAGTATTGAAACAATCCATTCTTAATGCGTTGAGAACCATAATTATCTATTTGTTGTCAAAAGGCAAATTTTGGAACTTACAATTTTCCTAAGGTCAACAACACTGCAAATGAACAAATTCTTTGGGATTTGGTTCTGTTTCATAGCATGACATGGTGCTTCTCTCAGGCACAGGTCCTGGACGTGCTGTTTCCAGGTGACTAGCACAGTGAGTGCCAGGATGCATTAATTAACCTTTACATCGACATAAACGTGTTTTGCAAGAACAAATGTACACAAAATGTTATCTTTAATCATGACTAATAAAAATGGGTTATTATAAACACAGGTTTTACTGCTGCAAATGTCTCCTTGACAAATGACAAGGCCTGATTCTTTTATTAAAGATAATTAAAAAATTTGCACCAGGGAGTCAGAGCCTTCCCGCAGATCTCCTGCCTCTCTGCTTCTGGATTAGTAAGATGCTCTTGAAATAATGTATAGTTTTATTAAAAGCAGATGCCTAGGCTCTGTTTTTTTATCCAACTTTCTTTCAGAAAACTAAAGATTAAGATTAACTGGTCGGGGTCTGTGGAAGGAGTGAAAGGTGCAGTTGGCCTGCACCAGAAAAACAATTCTTTAGGCAACACTCCAGCAATGCTGTTGATTGCGGGACTAAAATCTCACTCCAGGTTGTCAGTTTAAATTTCTGTCATCTTCAGATGTTATTTCTAAAACTGCCAGGATTAAGCACTTAATACACACCACCCCTGTATTGCTGTCTTGACATTCCTTTCTTAAAACAATACTAAACAAAACAAAACACAGACTTAAGTCCCCTAAACAAAGGACATATTCGCACCTGCAACAATCTAAAGCAGCAGTTCTCAACTCATTGGTCTGGACCCCTCTGGGGTCTCCTATCAGATATCCTGTGCATCAGATATTTACATTATGATTCATAACAGGAGCAAAATGACAATTATGATGTAGTAAGATTTTTGTGTGTGTGATTGGGTCACCACATCATGATGGAATGTATTAAAGGTCTGCAACGTTAGGAAGGTTGAGAACCAGTGATCTAAAGTTTTCCAGCTTCCGGAGACCTGGGGAGACCTGGGATGAGATGAAAACAGGAACAAGCCAATGGCCACCCTTCCTCCAGTATTGGGCTGTCACTGCATTCTGTCATCTGCACCAGTTTTTTTATTTGGGATAATGTTTTAATTCTCTCTTTGAGACATTTTGTGTTTAGTATCATTTCTACAGGGCAGAATTCCAGAAATGCAGTAATGTCTTCATTGTCACTGCTTCGTGGGTGACCTGACATATGGTATTTGATGATATTCTTTAAAGACCTTTTTTTTTCCATTCTAGACCAACTTTCCTAGAAAGGTAATACTGAATAATGGAGGTCCCTTATTGACTTAAGAAAGCAAGAGAAAAATTATTTACTAATTTGTTTTAAATTATGTTCTCAAAATATAGTCCAGGATGGCCTTGAACCTACAACCCTACCTCTGCATCCTGAATGATGGGAATGATAGGCATGTGATACCATACCAAAGCTAATCTTTTTTCCAGTATAGAGGCATTATAACCCAGTAAGTACTTAATACTTCTCTTTTTATTCAGAATCCAGGATTGATACTCTGCTGTAATAATCTGGTATTTAATAACTATGCAGAAATACTAACTTCAGTCTGGCTTAATGCTGCTTTACTTTATTTCCCATATGGACTATACATGCCGAATTAACTGTCTAGTAAATTGTGCATTATCCTACAAAGGTTCTGGTTTGAATTTCTGTTTTGCATATTATTTGTGAATAACAGTAATCTAGTATGATCTATCATCTCTTTTTTCTATTATCCCTTCTTAACTGTGCCACAAGCTATATTCTTTTCACATGCACACACAGCCAAACTCTTATTTCTCCCACAATTTCTCTTGAAAGTCTTCTGTTTAATCTTTTAATATAAATATATTTGAAACAATCTAATTAAGAAAGAATGATGGCACAGAATACATAATTCTCCGAGGAATTAAATCCCTGCGCATGAGTTTGGAAGTGAAATATTCTGTAATTCATTGCCACAGGTTTAAAAGTCATAAGACATAACATTGGAGGCTCCTATGAGGGTGCATGCATGTCTTAGCTTTGTATTCTAACCATGATAGCTCGGTGGTCAGAACTGGCATCATTCAGCAGGGTCTCAGAGTTGAAGATTCGCCTCAGCCAGTCCTACCCCATCAGAATCTAAACTACAATGAAAATTATACTAAAATTTGAGAAATACCATAATATGAAACTATTAAATACCTCAGAGGTAGACTATGGTTATGTAAAAATATATAAACAGAATTTTCCTTTTTTGAACATTGAAAGAATTTACTTTGATAACCATCAAAATTAGTTTATACTTATCTGTTTCTTCTTCCTTAAAATGGATATGTTATTTACCAGACCAATAAAACTATTCCGAGGTTTTAAGACTAATTTTTCAACATCTTTCAGGAATCATCAACTCTAAACATACATACTTATAAATATGTGTAAATCCTGATTGTTGAAAACACACACAAAAATTATTGGACTGGATTTAAAAAGGTAAATCCCTTTTGAGAATCTTCTAATATGGGAAAGCCGTGTGGTCAGTTTGGGTACGGCCCTCAGGATCACATTTTCCTGCCTGCTTTACTTATATCTTTTGCAGCTTCCTCTAAGGTCGAGATTCTGACATTAGGGCTCTGCCCAGCATGGAGCATATTTAAATAAATGAATAAGTAAACATGATCTTAATTTATGCCTTTACTTACAAATGAAAACATCTGTTCCTAAATAATTTTGCTATTACTACTGACATTTTCTACCATTTATGCCACATACAACCCCAGAAGTAACATAAATGATATAATAATTACACTGTAATGAAACTGGAAAGAAAGATCATAAGGGACTAATTACCCAGGGCTCCGCCAACTTGTAGATTACAGCCACTCGTCTCACTGTGGAGATGTAGATGCCCTTCTCCCTCACTAGGGGAAAGCATGGCTTTACTTTATTAAATCAACAATTGAATGATCCCAATAAAAAGAAATATTTTATTGAACAGTTAGTATTTGAAGCCCATTTTAAATCATTCTTAGAGAAACTGATTGCCCTCTAGTGGGGTGAAAAGATAGTGCAGACTCCTTGGTCTCCAATTGAGAGAATCAGAAATAAATAGCTCTGTCACTAACTAGTTGAGTGTTTTCTTGTGAACGAGCACACTTCACAGATTGTTATAGATCGCATAGTAACAATTTGTGTTTTCCCACAAACAAAAGAAAACTGGTGAGAGCTGGGGTTAACTGTCAGTGTGGGGCTGGCCACACCCAGGTCTGGGTTTGTGCGGTTAGCTGTCACATGCTCTCTCTGTCTGATCTCTAGCTGTATGCAGGCAACTAGCTACTGGAGTGACATGATCATGCAATCCATCTTAGTTAAAAGAATAAAAACATCCATGGATAGAATAATAGCAATTTTCTTGAAGATATACTGCATTTATCAATGAAAAGACATTCAAGATGAATTCACCTTCCATTTTATATTTAGTAATTTGGGTTTTATGTAAAAATCTTGCTTGATAGATATCATTAAATAATCACAGAACTAAGTAACTATTTTGATCCTAAATTACAAAGGGAAACTATTTTATTATATGAACCAGCTTCATGTCTTCCTGGAAGGAACTCCTTGTAGCATTTTTTTTGGTCACTGACAATGAGAATTTGATTAAAGTCAAATCTTGCCAAATGACCTAAGGCTTATTCTTCTAACTTAATCCATAAACAATTAAAAATTTAAAACCACAAGTAATGATAACACTTTTAAAGACAAAAAGTTAAATTCTGCTAAACATTTTAAATGGTTAAGAAAGTAGCAACAGCTCTAACACAAAGCATGCCTCTTTCCTCTCCTCACAGAAAATTTACCCAAGATCTGTCTGTAAGTCAGTGCAAAACCGTTAGGAATTTTGACCAAACAGAGATCAGGATTTTAGTTGTTTTTTTAAAATTACAAAGCATTCAGTATTAACAATCATTTTAAAATGGACTTTCCGTCATAGATTTTCATCACGCACAGGCAATAATCCTCTAATACACAACACTGGGCCAGCGACTGGCGTTGTGCTTCCCTGGGCATAGCAAGCTTGCTGCCGCCCACCCAACTAGTATGAGTTAGATATATGAAATCAGTTGACAAAGCCCCGTTTATTTCTTTCAGTCCCCCCTCCACCCCGACATCCTTGTAAAATCTTCAGCTTTTTATTTCTAGTTATCCATGCATCAATTTATACTGCGGCTCCGTTTGAGAGGAGAGTAGGCAATACGTACTTAGCATGAGCTTACTGAATACAATAATTGTTTGAGGAATCAGGAGAAAAGCATTTGCCTTGTAGATTAACTGATTATTCTTTGCAGTTGGAATTTTAAAAAAAAAAAAAAAAAACCAAAACCCAAAAGCCAAAATGGCACTTTTCTCTCTGCCGAGGTAGTGCTTCTTTTCACATTCCCGAGTGCAGCCTAAGGCAGAAAGACCTTTGCACCTGTCATATGTGGGGTGGGAGTTTCATTGGCTGGTGGGTTACCATTTCACGATCCTTGTTTCTGGGTAGAATTGAGACTTTATCAAAAAGCACTTCTAAGAGCAGATTTGGGGGAAAACAATAAAAATTGTGTGCAAAATCTATATTTAAATGTTTATAGATGTACCCTCTTGTGGAGAGGTATAATCTCGATTATATATAGCTTTTGCCCATTGAAACCACAAACAATTCTGTGGAGAATTATTCAGCGATCTTTGGCACACAGAAGGCTGTCCTTAGCAAGTGCCGGCACATGCGTCCCAGCCTCATGAACATACAACAGCGAAAGGAAGCCAAAACGCATTTGCTTGATAGAAACTTGAATAATAGGAGACAAAATCATCTTTGGGTTGTGGGTGGGGAGGAGGTGGAGGCAGGTGAAAATGATCAAGAAGAATTAGTGGCAAGGGGTTTATCAGTATCAAAAGAACCAGCATCCTTTTTGAACAACCGAGACTAAGGAGAGAGTGAATATTGGAATAATAATCAGGATGACTTGGAATCACAGTTCTGGTGATGAGAAGTAACTAGCCAGTCGTCTGCAGCTGAAACCTCTTGGTGGGAGTACAGTGCATGAAGATCACCCCAACCCACATCAGAAGCCCTCTGGACAGGCTGATTGACTGCGAATCGCGGCAAGCGGGAGTAGCTCAGGACACTGCGCAGAACCCTCTCCTGGGATGCTCCTGCGGGGGCGAACGCCCAGTTCCGAAAGGCGAGCGCTGCAGGGCTGGCCGCAGTCCACGCGCGGGATCACCACGTGCGCGCCAGCCTGGCTCGCCACTCCCGGTCTAGCAGCGAGGGGTGGGGCCGAGCCACGCCCCACTGGAGGACCCTCAAAGGGGGTCTCTTTCCTGGAACACAGTGGACCATGGGCTTGGGCTGGGGATAAGGTCCCTGGGCTCTGTGGGCTGTGCGTGGGCGAGGACACCTTCTTGAACCACAGAGAAGGGGTCACCTCTGTGGTCCAAGGCCTGGCAGGGCGCGGCCGCGTCTTTGTGTGGCCGGGCGGGGCTCGCCTTTCTGCACAGCCACCCCTCCGCTGGGAGGGGCTTGGCGCTTTGACCGTGAGCTAGGCCAGGTGTCTGAATCCCTGGAGGGGTTCAGGGCTGTTCTGGGAAGCAGGGCTAGGAAGAAGGGTGTCTGTGCTGCAGACTGTTCAGCAGCCCCACCCACGTTCATGGTCAGTCAGCCTGGAATCTGAATCTGCGGGGTTCCGCGGACATGGTGGGGCAGGGCAGGGTGGATCCAGTCCACATCCTTTTCCCTGCTCCGCAACCAGAACCGGACGTGGGGGAGGGGGACTTCCAGTCCCCTCCCGGGTGCAGGCCCCTCACAGTCTATTCACCCTTGGGCCACGCGAGGCACAGGACCTACTCAGAAGGAAGGCTCTGGATCTGGAATCTCCTGCGGTTTACATAGCTCAAAAGACTTCCTAATAATTGGCCCTGTCCGACCCACAAAATGGAAATTACACGTGGTTCCTCTTAAAGACCTTGACCTCTTTTGCCTTTTATCATGCTCACACATCTTTATCTGTATTATTTTCTGTACAGCCTTCTAGGTTCCCTTAAGCTTCTTCTCCCCCCACCCCACCACCTCTCTCCAAAACGACCTAAGGAGTTTGGAGTAACCCCTTTTTCTTTTTTTCCCTTTTATTTCTGCTATTATGTCTGAATATCCTATTTATGTGGTTCTGAAAAATATGTTAACCCTCTAGCCCTACTGGAGAACAATGAGGCCAGGGTGCGGCAGCCAAGGTTAGCGGTCAGGTCTCTGGCATAAGCTGGCTGCTAGTGAGTGCACGGGGCGTGGCGGGGTTCCTCAGTCCCCGCAGGGCTGGGTTCTCTGGTGTCGCGCTGCGCTCCCCACCCGCCCCCCTTTCCACGAAAAGCGCACAGCTAGGTCAGGGTGGAGACCGCTTGACTCTGCACAGGGTGGGGCGGTCCGCACAGTGCGCCCAGCACTGCAGGTGCCCCCCTCCCCACCCGGGGGACCGTATCTCCACACACAAAGAAACCCCACCCCGGCGTCTAGGGAGCCGGGTCCCTCTACCCCTCCCCGCCTCACACGCTTCTCCGCCCCTGCAGCTGCCCATCCCTGCCCTCCACGCCCTCCTCCTCCTTCCCCCCCTCCCTAAAACAAAGAAGCTAAGGTCTTACCCCACCCCTCCGGCCGCTTACTTCCCCGCACCGCGCCCCAAGACTAGCGGTTTTTCCAACAGAGACAATACCATTAAATGTGTCCACTCCCCTCCCCCGTTCCCACCCATTGCTCAAACCGCCCGGCTGGGACCGCTTTGACTTTGCATTTTCTCTTTTCTCCCAACCTCAACCCCTTCCCGTTCTATTTTCTTTATAAACTACAGAACGAATATAAGACGTTACAAACCACTTTTTGAAATGTCCCTTCATCTCACTGAAGGCAGTAGCCCCCTCCCCTCCCATGGCATTTTAATTTTTAAATATGGAAGTAGAATAAAATTCTTACCCATCGGAGGGCAACTTATCTACTTCTATGTTTTAAAAAATAAATCATTTGCTTTAGGTTTTTCAAGACCCCCTCTTTGCCCTCTCATCTCCGCCTCCTACCTCCGACCTTTCCAGCTCCCGTGTATCAAGAATGTCTTTTCCTTTATAAAACACCTCTCAATGTCTTCAGAGCCCCCAGAGAGAAGGGCTCCTGCTTGAGCTTGGGGAGAGAGAAGCTCGATTCTTACCCATTGCTGTTTTAGCCATTGTAGGGATGTGCACGCGTGGAGCGGTGGCGAAGGCAAAGGAGAAGGGTCCTGCTGTAGCCGCGGCGAGAGCGAGAGAGGAGTCTGAGTAAGGCACTGAGTCTGCAGAGTGGGACCGTGCTAGAGAAAGAGCAGGAGGCAGGAGCCTATGAATAATTATCACGCAGAAGCTCAAGCAGATTGGCTCCCAGGGTCCCCTGACATGACTCCCGCAGAGTCAGAATCTCCAAGCATTAAATATTGATCGGCCAATGGTGCTGGAGTACAAAGTACCAGAATGCAGTTTGAAATGGAAATCAGTTCTTGCCTGGAAGCTCCCCCCATTTTGGAGCCTGATAGTACAGTCCAAGTGGAGTGGCGCCTTAGCCTGGAAGCCTCCTAGGAGCTAAGGACTGGGCTGTGCCTACCTGTACCCAGGAGGCTATACTTTGCTCAAACATGTGTCATTGGATAGACTGACAAAGAGAAGGGAAAGACTCAGGGGTCTGAGAAGTCATCCCAATACCCAGTCGGGAGAATCTGTTTAAAGCCTGTGCTGTTACCTTTTCTTGTTTTCTCTTTCACCTTCGGCCCTGTCCTTCGTGGATGCTGACCTCCCTAACAGATGTCGGACTTCCCAAACCAGCCCATGGCTGGCTGTGGTGGCAGCTCAAGAATGACCAGGGCTACTGTTCTTTCCTCCTTGCATAGTTGGACTCCCGAGTCCATGAACTCAGGAGAGTCTCATAGGACAGGGAGGCCTGGCCTTTTCTCTCTTTAGCACAGCGAAGGAAACCCTTGACTACTTGGGCACAGAGATGTGTTCCATCTAAGGACATGATACAAGGGAGTAAGAGAGCTGCATTCACAGCTCAGATTAAGCAGTATGGCATGCAGGGGCATTTGAAACCAGTTATAAAAAAGGCATTCATTCATTCACTTAAACATACGTTTAGTCTATTCTTTCTCAATTCATGTATTGAGCATGTTGACAATACCAAAGAAACAGCAGCAATAATATTTTTTGGAGTTGTGCTCATAAGAATTTTAATCCAACATGACTGAATTCTATTGTATTGCCATCAAATTAACCTAAATCCATGGAGAAAATGTGGCTTAAATATTTAAAAAATAGCGAGGAATAGCTAATTCCATCTCAGAGATGAAAAAAAAGAACGCTGTTGTATTCATTAACATGTATGAAACACTGTCTAATTTTAAAGGTATCAACATTAAGTTTTATTCCATTAGTAAGCTTTTTGGTAGCTATTAATTCATGTTCTAAAATTTCTTCTTAACATCGTGCACAGTTCAAACGCACATGGGGGAAAGACAGAGCACTCTCCTTGGTGCTGAAATCACTCTGCAGTTCCCATTAACTTGTAAAGGCATTTTAACACCCTGAATGACTTGCTAAATGATAGGAAACTACTGGAATGGGAGCATTTCTGACCTGCTGAATCACTGGAAAAATAAATAAATAAAGTGGAGATCAATAAAATTATTTCTCGAGCAGCAAGATCAGAAATTATTGTTCCTGTCATTGAACAGGCCTACGACTATGATACAAAGAGAGTACAGTATGGAAATCAGCAGGGTCTGGAAATAAATTACCATTTTCTCCCTCTCAAAAACAATCTCTCACTATAAATGGGAGAGCGTCTTCCTTCTCAGTAGAGTTGTTAGCTTGCCTGTGTGACTAATATCTTTCTTTGCCACACCCTTCTTCCCAGGCCGTGTGCCATCCCTATACATTCTTCAGCTCTCTTGGAGGACAGGGCCTTCAGTCATGGCATAATGTCTCTAACAGCTACAATTGGCAGGTCAGCGAGATCTATTGCACTTATGAGCACAAAACAAAACACTCGTTCTACTGTCCTCCTTTCTCACTCTCTGGTGAGCGTGCCTTCCTGACAGAAAGGAATGTGAGAAGGCAGTCAGTGCACACAGAGGCAAAGAGCAAATGAGTGGCTTCAATTGTTTTCTCTTGGCTTTTTGGGTGACAGCCACCTCACTGCACTTCTGCATGGTTGTTCCAATGATGACACACAGGGAGCAGATAGGCTAATATAAATTACTGCAAAACAGAAAGATAATGAGTTATTGTCAACTGGAAGAGAGGTTGAAATGAATTAAAAGATAAGGGTCTATATTAATTAATGCCTTTTATTTTCTTTTGGCATTGCAATGTGCTACCATGCTTCTTGTTCTGGGAAATTATGAAAAATTAGAAACAGGAAAGTTCTTTCCTATGCAGCACTTTGTCCATTTACTCACTTCTTCAGTTGGCTCAGGTATTCCACAGCTACCTCTTTAATGAAGTTTTAGGCTTATTATATTATGAACTCAGCTCATAATAATGTTTCTCCGCATTGTCTAAAAAGTATAAAATGAAGAAAAATGCAGCCCTCCTCCCACAATAAAATGTTATTAACTTTACAAGATGACAATCATCTTTTAAATCAGTTATGGCACAGTTGCTTGCAAATAATAGAAAGAAAACCATAACCAAACAACCACACATTGCCTCTGAAATGAAATGGAATTTCTTGGCTCATGTTATCATAAAACAGAGTATATTGTAGTTATATTTTCCTGGAGCAAATTCTTTTGATGGTTACTGGAAATCACTCAGATTAAAGAACAGGTATCCTAAAAGTCTACTGTAGAATAAGGATAGTAGAACAAGGATTTTGGTTAACTGACATGTTACCATATATAGTGTCTTTCATTATCATAGACACACAAGAAATTGTAGGTTCTATGGCTGTGTTTATGACTTCAACATAATCAAATATTTAAAGAGCAAGGGCCAAGTGACAAATATCTTTATTAGTTTTCTAATAACACTTGGATGCATGATTCACATGATAGATCAATAAATGCTTACAATAATAATTATAATGAGCAACAACACTTTGTTGAGATGATTAAAAATATTCGAGCTCTGTGTCAGTTCTTACAGCCACTTCTGCTGAGTTCATGTTAAAAGCATGTATCAGACATGATATTGTTTATTTATGTCTTATTCATCCCTCAAAGGACAGCAGTAAATAGGATTCACACTAGTAGGAGACTAAAGGCATTTTTTGTTTCCTTTAATGGCAACAAGCTGAACTTGTGGAAGTCAAAGTTGTATTAGCACCCTTTTTATTTCTCTAGCTCAGCCTATTGCACTTGTCTCTGAGAAGAGGCCTGAGGGGTTGGTTTCCTTCCAGACTGGATAATAACAGTTGCTTTGGGTGCTGATGTCACCCAATACAGTCATACGATTTTGCTATTAATAAATCAAATATCTGGGAAATAATCCCACAGTAATTATTAAAAGTCACTAAGATATGAAACAATATTGCTGCACTTGAATTGCTTGAATCTGACTTCATCTGATTACAAAAAATGGAAAGAAATGAGTCACAGATGTGTTGCAGGGAGCTGCTTGTTTGTTCCGGCCACCAGGTTAGCTTAGCCCTGAAATAATCACACAGAAACTATATTAACTAAATCACTGCTTAGCCCATTAGCTCCAACTTCTTATCAGCTAACTCTTACAACTTAATATAACCCATCTTCATTAATCTGTGCATTACCACAAAGTCATGGCCCAGATGCAAAGTTTTAGTAGCGGCTTTACGGTGTCTCTCTGATTCCTCCCTTCTTTCTCCCAGCATTCAGTTCTGTCTTTCTTGCCTACCTGAGTTCTGCCTTATTAACAGACCCAAAGCAGTTTCTTTATTAACCAATGAAAGCAACACAAAGGCAGAAGGATCTCCTTCACCATAGATGTTTTTAGGTATTTAGAAATTTAGGATATTTTGTAGTTACAACATCACACATGAAAAAGTAGCTAACTGATTAGTAGTTTTATTTTTGATGTGTTTGTATCAGTATAGATTGGTAAGAAATAAAAAGTAGTATATCTTTCAGTAGAAATGTAAATATGCTTTATTTGACAAGAAAGTCAACCCACAGAGAGAGATCTGGTGTTTTGTTGCTAACAATGTAGTCTGTGTTGTTTAGTAATATGTTAGCATTATTTTCATCCTTATTAGCTTTTTGAGAATTTAATACAGCATCTTTTGATTACATTCACCCCTGCACCAACTTGTTTCAGATGCACCCTTTTCCTGCCCACCTGAATTTGTGTCCCCTTTGTACATTTTAACCTATTGAGTTCAACTATGCTGCCCACATACTCTTGGGTCTGGGACCATCTTGGTTGACCTAGTAGGAACCATATATCTAAAGAAAAATGATAGTGCCTCTCCAAGAGGCTGCCAATTGCCAAAGCTCCCCCTCTAGGGATGGGACATTGTATCTACTTCCTGTCTTCATGCTGCTAATGTATCTGGCTTGAACTCTTGTATGTCTTCTGTATGCTGCCGCTTGCCCTGTGAGCCCATATATGCCATTTTACTGCAGTGTCCATAAAGCCAGTGCAGTCATTGTCTCTCTAGCTTAAAATCTCTCCATGTTTGTATTACCACTGTTTTTGAGATGAGGAATAAATAGTATTTTATCGTTTTCCTCAGACAGTAATTATCTACAACACAAGAACATTTAGTTAATTCTTATGTCCCTTTTTGTACCTAAGGTTTTCTTTTTATGCCTCTGTGTGGGTTGTGTATATTAGTAATTAAAATAATTTGCCCCACAAGCAAAGAGACTTAGTGAAATTAGTAAATCCTATTGATGGTTTTGTAATTGAACTTCGGGAAATGAACTGACTCTAATCATAAGAGACTGGTCTGAACCTAATAAACTTAATCTTTTCATTATATTGGAGATGTTGAAAAATTATTTGCTATCTTGGCAGGCATTACTACAACATTTTCCCTCTCTTTCTGAGTTGCTTTGAAGGTTAACATCCAGGGAGAATATTTGTTGGATATTGTTGAAGCTAAGAGTTTGGTTTCCCCAGGGTTTCCACTCAGTTTCTTAGTTCATAAGCCTTGCGTGAACATACAAGTGTGATGGTCCTAAAAGTGCCCAGAAAAGAAGTCTGGAAATATGACCTATTCTATTTCTTACACAAGCTTTTTCCTTCAAAAGGGGAGCCCTACAATGACTATTTAGCTAACATTCATTGT
This sequence comes from Arvicola amphibius, assembly GCF_903992535.2. Lineage (NCBI taxonomy): Eukaryota > Metazoa > Chordata > Mammalia > Rodentia > Cricetidae > Arvicola > Arvicola amphibius. The sequence goes on from NC_052057.2 coordinate 62,991,056, forward strand.
TTGTTACTTAAAAATTCTTCTGTTACAGTGGGTAGGGAAGAAGTAAGATTTCAAGAGGAAAAGGACTTTAACCTTGACTCTAAAAGGGTTACAAGACATTGGCTTCCAGAGAGAACTTTTTGTGTGTTCTTTATTAACTAATTCTTCGACCCTCTGAACTTCCCCCACTCTTTCCTAGTGCATTATCAAACAGAACTAAATGAAAAGACATAGGCAGCATTCTGAAAAACTACTTGATAAAATTTCAACTCATTAATACCACAGTCTTAAATGAACCTGAAGAATATAAAATCTCATTCCAGTTTTCTTTGTCTTTTCACATCTTGAAGAACTCTTTCTTTTTTCAGTTTTTTTTTGGGGGGGGGGGTTGTTGATTATTTCTGAATTATATGCTGAGAAACCACTCATTTTTAGGATTCTGTTCAGCAAAACCAGAGCAATGAGCAACTCTTCCCCACTTATTGTAGCACCAAATAAATTGTTGTCTTCTCAAATATACTGCTGAGTTTTTATTTAGAATGCATAAGAAAAGTTCTCTCCCGAAAGAGCATTTCAAGAGCTGTGAACACTCAAATATTTATATCAAAGCATAAAAACATCAAACTTCAAATTTTGTCATGGTCTATTTGAACTGATTTGGAAGAAAGGCAGATAAGGAACGTGTACAGTGAAGTAAAAAGATTGCTAAGGTTTCCTTGCTTTTACTGATTTGTTTTTGTCTTTGAGACATTGTTTAAAAGAAAATCTAAGACACTACTTAAATAAATTCTTAATATGTATCCTTAATAAAATATCCACATTTCTGATACAAATTGTAATTTATCGATACCATCTAACCCCCAGTCTACAGTCACGTTTTCATGATTGTCTTAATAATGCTATTCTGTAGGAGCCTTGTTTTAAATACGATCCAAATACCACTCACTACAAGTCTCTTATCTGCAAGTCTCAAATCAGGTTATACTGCAACACAACTCCCTTCTTTGTTTCAGATTCCTTTCTTCCGTTTATTATGGAAAGTAGGTTAATGGCTTTACTGAAATTTCTAACATTTTGGATGTGGCTGTTTATATCCAGTGTGGTGGTCATTAATTTGTTTCAATGCTTTCTGTAAATGGGAGCCAACCATTAAAGGTTTAGATTCAATGACATCTGATAAAAGAATGACTCAGCTGGTCCGCACCTAGGTAATCAGGCATCTTGGGGGCCGCAAGAGGCTCAGCGTCCAGCGGAAAACCAAGGAGGATGAGAAGGACGACAAGCCCATCCGAGCTCTGGATGAAGAGGATATTGCCTTACTGAAAACTTACAGCCAGAGTACGTACTCTAGACAGATCAAGCAGGTTGAAGATGACATTCAACAACTTCTCAAAAAAATTAATGAGCTCACTGGTATCAAAGAGTCCGACACTGGCCTGGCTCCACCAGCCCTCTGGGACCTGGCCGCAGATAAACAGACACTTCAGAGTGAGCAGCCGCTGCAGGTAGCGAGGTGTACGAAGATAATCAATGCTGATTCAGAGGACCCCAAGTACATTATCAATGTGAAGCAGTTTGCCAAGTTTGTGGTGGATCTCAGTGATCAGGTGGCGCCTACTGACATTGAGGAAGGGAGGAGAGTTGGTGTGGACAGAAATAAATACCAAATTCACATTCCACTACCTCCTAAGATTGTCCCAACAGTTACCATGATGCAGGTGGAGGAGAAGCCTGACGTCACCTACAGTGAGTGACGTTGGTGGCTGTAAGGAGCAGGTCGAGAAGCTGCGAGAAGTGGTTGAAACCCCTCTGCTCCACCCAGAGAGATTTGTTAACCTTGGGATTGAACCTCCGAAAGGTGTGCTGCTGTTTGGCCCCCCGGGCACGGGCAAGACGCTCTGTGCTAGAGCCGTCGGGGAGGGTGCCCGAATGGTTCGTGAGCTTTTTGAAATGGCCAGAACGAAAAAAGCCTGCCTTATTTTCTTTGATGAAATTGATGCCATTGGAGGGGCTCGGTTTGATGATGGCGCTGGGGGAGACAATGAGGTGCAGAGAACAATGTTGGAGCTCATCAACCAGCTGGATGGTTTTGATCCTCGAGGCAACATCAAAGTCCTGATGGCGACCAACCGACCTGATACTTTGGATCCAGCGCTGATGAAGCCGGGGAGATTGGACAGAAAAATTGAGTTTAGCTTACCTGATTTAGAGGGTCGACGCACATCTTTAAGATTCACGCTCGCTCAATGAGTGTTGAAAGAGACATTAGGTTTGAGCTGCTAGCCCGACTGTGTCCAATCAGCACTGGAGCAGAGATTAGGAGCGTGTGTACAGAAGCTGGTATGTTTGCAATCCGAGCACGGCGAAAAATTACTACAGAGAAGGACTTCTTGGAAGCTGTAAATAAGGTCATCAAGTCTTACGCCAAATTCAGCGCCACTCCCGGCTACATGACATACAACTGAGCCTCGCAGGCTCGAGAGCTTCCTGTGCTTGGGTAACGTGCCACCTCACAAAAATAAAAAATTTCAAAATTCAAATAAAACAAAAAAAAAGAATGACTCAGGTGTATTTAGCTTAATTAAAAGCAGGGTTGTTGTTGAGACACATGTGCCAAAGGTTGGTTCTGGAATTAAGGGAAGGAATGGGACTGCAGAAATCACTGCAGACATAGCAACACGGAAGCATAGCTTTGTCCTTGGACAAGTTGATTAGTTAAAACTTAGGGGAGGTGTTTTCAACAAAGGGAGAGTTTACTGCAAAATATTGTGACAGAAAGCAGCACAAAGCAGTGATCTATTCCAAGATGTAGTTCTTGTTCAAGTCTCTGTTAAACTTCTCCTGAACACTTTAATTTTCTCAGTTGGAGACTACCATCTATGAATTATGATAATTTTGGTCCTCCTTGGGTCAAAATCCACTAGTTGAGCCATGATGTCCTAATATTTTTGCTGTGGCACTATAAGGTACTGAAGCTTACACACGTCCCCAGTGTATGTGCTGAGGCCCTACGATGACAGAGTTAGGTGATGGTAACAGAGAGTGATTAGGTCATGAGAATGGATTCTTGGAAATGGGTTGGTGCCTCATAAAAGAGACCCAAGAGAGTGCCCTTGCTCTTCTGTGTGCGATGACACAGCTAGAAATCTGTCCCTCAGTCTTTCATCTCCTAGTGTTCAGACCTGTTGGGAACACATGTTAAAGTCTATAAGCCTCCAGTTTATGGTACATTTGCTATAGCTCAGTGAGACCACAATGAGGTCAGCAAGGCATAATGGCAGTACACTGTTTTCAGCTTCTTCATTATTCAGTACCAAAATAAGTATAAGGACAATCATAAACATTAAGATATATCTGAGGGTTGGAGAGCTGTCTCAGCAGTTAAAAGCACTGACTGTTTTTCCTGAGGACCAGGATTCAATTCCCAGTTCCCAAATGGCAGCTCACACCATCTCTAACTCTAGTTTCAGGGGATCTGACACCCTCACACAGACATACATGCACACAAAATACCAATGAACATAAAAAAGTATCTGAGCTGCACCTGGTGGTGTTAGCCTACAATCTCAGCTTCTTTGGAGGACTTGCAGGATTTTTTCCAAGTTCTAGAGCTGACTGAGCTAGGGAGCAATCCAAGACCTTCCTGGATATATTAGTGATAGTATCTTCAAAATAAAAAGTAAAACAAACTGGGAGGTGGTAGCGCACACCCGCACTTTGGGGCAGAACCAGGCAGATATCTGTGGGTTCAAGGCTAGCCTGGTCACAGAGTGAGCTCCTGAACAGGCTCCACTTCTACACAGAGAAACCCCGTCTTAAAAAACAAACAAAACAACAAGCACTAGGGTGTTATTCAATCGTTGAGTCCTTACTTAGTATGAGGTCCTAAATTCAATCTCCAATACAGCACACACACACACACACACACACACACACACACACACACCACACTTAGAAATACCAGTTTCTATCTGGTTTTCAATTAACCCAGAACTAGGGTCCTGGAAAGCAGCCTGGCCAACCTTGAGTAGTGTGTTACTTTATCCTTTATAATTAATTAACGATTCCACTTTCCTTGAAGTTCTTATTCTTTTGTTTTTTTTCAGATAGGGTTTCTTTGTGTAGCCTTGGCTGGTCCCAGAACAAGCTGTGTAGGACAGACTGGCTGAGAACTCACAGAAATCCACCTGCCACTGCCTTTTGAGTGCTGGGTTAAAGGCATGTCACCACCTGGTTTTCTTGAAGTTTTTATACAGGCGTTAGTTACAAATAGTCAGAGACAACTGTGTTAAGTAGGATTATCCTAACCAAAATATTTATGCTGATTAGGCTTCTAAATCTTAGCCTGTTTAATTTGTCTTTAATTGTAGTCTGCTATAAGTTGTGGACTACAGGTTTCAGTCTGGAGAAGAAACTTTAGTAGATATATGCTTTGAAGGCTTTTCTGATAAATTATCATGCAGTCTTCCTCCAGATATAAGAAACAAAAGGATTTGTTCTCAATACTTGCAGAGGCAGAGTGATCTTGACAAAATACAGGTCACATTTTGAAGGCAGTAGCTTGGAGACAATCCTATTATGCAGGAAAAGTGATCCCTTGGGTGTGTGTTGAGAGAATATAAAGATAATCACCAGTTGATGTCAGTGGCTGTCTGAGTGCATTTTTGTCTAATTCCAAAGAGCAGGAACTTAGGTCAGCTTCAGCAAATCAGGTGATCGTTCTGAACTGATCGATGGGAAAATAGTGACCATAACTTGCAGTGTAAGTCACTCTTCTCTTTCTGCTCCCTGACATTCCATGGTGAATTTGAGGCTCCTAATCAATAAATGATATTAGTAATTCTGGCACGAGGCTAGCATTCAACATGAGTTAGATGTGCTGAGGCTAATACTTTTTGAAAGGGCATGGGCTGCACAAGAATTCTATAATTGACAGGTTGGCTGCTATAGCAACTCTCTGTTTATTCTGTCGACTTCTTGCTTCTGTAGGTCTTTAAGTGAGGTTGGCATTAGAATTCCGGTGCTGGTTCATCATCACCCAGCAAGATTCTTCATGTGTTTGCTTTGAGAAGGGAGAGCCCACAGGTGGTATTTTCTGGAGTTTGAGAGCCGGCAGCATTAACATTAGTGGTTCAGAGCATTTTTTTTTTAAATATAGTTCTAAGCCTGGGTCCCAGTGGTTTCTTTTTGTATATAACCACATGATGACTATCATAGGGCTGTGTTCACAGGCATTTCTTTAGGAGATGGAGCAAGCACCTGTTTGCCATGGCTTCAAATCTGACCACAGGTCTGGAAAATACTCAAATAGATGAAAATGTAAAAAATGAAAATATAAAATACATTACTGTCCAATAAAGGAGTGAAGGGTTTATAATGTATCTTACATTATAAGCTATATCAGGATGAGGGATATCAAATCCTTTTGTAAATAAGACCATTGTGGTTTTAAGTATCAATTTATAACTCTTAAACATATTGATTTGATTTTATATCCTTAAAGAAAATCTCCAATATTTTAAAATAATTCCTTGTTTGTATTGTACAGTGATGAAATTCCAAAGTCATTTTGTATATATAGTAAGGTTAATAAAATGAACTAATGTAGTCTCATTGTTTGGATCGAGACTTCTTACTGTGGGTTAATAGATACATATCTGAAACTGGAGAAACTAGAAAAGAATCTTGTCATATTAGTAGAGTTTGAGGTGCATGAAGCCATAGTACCATACATATTTACAATTATACATTTCTTGATCTGTGATTTGAGATACCAAGAGCTTATATTTCTTTTATTAAGAATTTTACATATGCATGTGTGTTTGCAGAGGGTATGTTTGTGTCTTTACAGTTGCTTGAGGGCAGGGAGGGTGTCGGATCTCCTGTAGCTGGAATTACAGATGGTTGTGAGCCACCTGATCTGAGTGCTGGGCATTGAACTCTGGTCCTCCACAGGAGCAGTACAACAGGAGCAGTATGCACCCTTTTAACTACTGAGCCATCCTTTTCATCCCTGACGGTCTATGTTTCCTAAGAAATATAGTTTCACTCAGTCTGTGCACTGAGTGAACTTAGGAGCAATTATACACTTATCTAATGAATGCAGAGAATATCCAGATTTTGTTTTGGAGTAAGGCAGTACTTTTCTGCTCATTAAGGAACTTGAATAGAAGAAATATTTGAAGAAGAAAGATGATAGGTAACTTCCTAACTGTATGGAAAACGTATTCCTACACCTGAAACTTGGGTTGGTGTTTGGCTTCCTGTGCAGGGAGCAATTAAACTCTTTTATATGAAAGCATAATATACATTATTATAATTAATATATTCATACACACAAATATAGATATCATATCAACTTTATAATAGTAGACTTTCATGTAGCTTTTCAAGCATCCACCATGTTGGTTATTGGTTCTTCCTACCCTTTCCTCTCCTATCCTTGGAGAAGCCTTGTAGAAGATACCCAGTACCACTGTCTATTGGGGCAGTGGATCAATGATATTCTTACCTAACACATGTAACAAATGGTGAGCAAATATTAAAATTGTATATTATGAGGACAGTCTGTTAAACAATAAAGATGGTAAAAACGAAGAAAGGTATGAAATATTTTTAAATGAAGAGGAATTAAATGATAATGAAGTAATTGCAGTGAGTGATTATAGATTAGATTCTGGATAAAAAACAAGTCTATATAAAGATTGCTTTGGGATACTTGGTGAAATTCTAACACAGCTTGCACATTATAATATATAAATCATATAGGATTTTCTATATTTGATGTCTGTACTATTGTTTATGTAGGGCAATGTTCTTATTCTTAGGCAAATGTAAAAGAAATTAGGAGTAAAGGGACATCATATAGGTAATCAATTCTCAAATGGTACAGTAGGGATTATGAAAATTTTATTATTTATGTGAAATGTGAATATAATTATTCAAGAGTGAGAAAGGAAAGAGCTATGAAGAATATATGCAAAATGCTAAGGTATTTAAGGAGGTGAAGGTATACAGCTCATCAAAACATTCATGCACTATATCAAATACTTAAAACTTTCAAAATAAAATGTGAGAAAGGTATAATTAGTAAATCTTACCTTCTTAGAACTTTGAGGCTAATAGAGGATGAAAGTTCTGTTTCACATATCTTAAAGGAAGAACTTATGACCTCTAGAGAATATCATCTGTAAAGAGGAAATTCAGAGCAAACAGCAACTCTCTCCAAAGGTAGAATATTATGATTCCAGCAAGAGAAACCTTCAGTATGACCAGAAGAGTTTAGAAATACTACTAAAATCTGTTTGAGCTTTTTGTGGAATTGTGAATCTTGCCTTGTTTTTGTGGTTTCCTCATATTTACGATTATTAGAGAAAAGGCAAGGGTGGTTCACTTGTTTAGCCTTATACATGAAAAATATGTGCATATATAATATACATATGTCATGTATTATATACTATTGCATATTTTATATACTTGGTGCTGCAGTTTGAACTTGTGGCCTTGTACATGTAAGGCAAGTTTACCACTGAGATATAACATTTTCCCAGTATTTTTGAGACATTTGGACCAATCTGCTTTTGCCACTGTGAGTATTTCATGCAGTGCTAGATAGAAATGATTCAGGAATATCTAAATCTATCCTTATACAGCAAGCAGTGATGATATAGTTGCTCTTTCTTAAAAGGACAGATGGTTATATTTGATAAAGTTCTTCTGGAATCAGAAAGGAAAATTTCATTTAACACCATTAGTAACACAATCAATAATGGGTTGTATTAGTTAAGCGTCTCTAGATAAGCAGAATGAATGTCTTACAGATAAACACATGTGTAAAGTTGATTTATTTAGTTATCTTAAGGAATCAATTTGCATGGTTATATAGGCTGAGAAGATCCCAAGAAACAAGACAGCTCCTCGTTTAAGGTCTAGTCCAAATGCAAAGGTACAAGCTTGAAGCTGAAGCTGAAAGACTTTCTGACAGAGACAGAGCAGCCTTCCCTTCCGTTCAGGCCTTTAAGTGATTAGATGATGCCCAGTAACACTGGAGAAGATACGCTGCTCTCCTTAGTCTATTGATTCAAACACTAATCTCACCCAGAAATACCTAGTCAGGTGCAGAATAATGTTTGCTGTGGTGGTTTGAATGAGAGTATCCTCATTTGAAAGCTTGGTCTCCTATTGTTGGAACAGTTTGGGAAGGATTAGGAGGTGTGTCCTTGTTGGAGGAAGTATGTCACTGGTGGTGGACTTTGAAGTTTCAATTGCCCATGATACTCCTGGTTATTTTTCTCTTTGGCTTAGGCTTGTGAATCAGATGTGAGCTCTCAGCTACTTCTCCAGTTCATATCTACCTGCCTAGGCAATGCTTTCTGCTGTGATAGTCATGATATCATGATAGTCATGTGATAGTCATGATAGTCATGTGATAGTCATGGCCTTGCCCTCTGAACTGTAAGCAATGCCCTGATTAAAGGTTTTCTTTAATAAGTTACCTTGGTCATGGTATTTTCTTCACAACAACAGAAAAGTAACTAAGACACGTGCCAAACATCAGGTACCTTGTGGCTATGTTAAGCTGACACACACATTTAAGCATCAGAAAGGTGTTTTGTGTAACACAGTCTACAAACAGAGTGACTTTTTTCCCCTCAGCAATGTGAGCTTTAATTTCTAACAAAGATTTCTTTTGCACATTGAACTTAGGCAGGCAAGTCATTTCTTTCTTTTTCATAATTGATTGCAGTATTTTATAAATTTAGACTACCTCTTTGATTCTATGCCATATCTGCAGAATTGTGACAGGATGCTGAATTTGTGACAGGATGCTGAATTTGTGACAGGATGCTGAATTTTCCTTCTGGAAGGATCTAGTGTCTGGTTATCAGTACTTCTAAAAATTATCTCCAGTTGTTTTGTCCCAAGTGGGTTCCCTCCCACCGAATCCTTCATCTGTAGCCTGACTATTTCTGAGTGAAATATCAGCTTTTTCTTCCTATAATGGGTCCCAATTCTGAAAGGTCAACCTAACTTCAGAGCTCTCAGGTCCTGTTTTACAATGTAGTATGCCCTGCCAATCTTGCTTCTTTTTCTTTTTCTTTCAGAGACATTGAGCCCCACTGTACACCTCAATGAGTGTCGTTCACAAAGTACCCTCTTTTAGGTGCTGCTGCATGGGGTTGTGATGTAAAGCTGTTGTGATGAACCCTCAAGTCATGCCAGCTTGAGCCTTTCATTAAAACTTACTGAAAATAGGCACATGGCACAAAAATGATGTTACTTCAAGATATGAATTATTAACCAATGATACACTGAGGTTTCTAGGAAAATATTAGACAATTAGGATAAGTCAGCTACTAAATAGTCATAAAATTTATCTTGAGGAGAAAAAAACCACGGAAGTGGATTCATGTCAAAGAAATGTTTGGCTACTAGCAGAAGAAAAATTTAGAAGTGGGGATAAGGTTGCTTAAGCAGTGTTGGGTGTTGCTTAGGAATTGTGAGGCTTCTTCCAGATTAAGGAGTCAGTGTAGAAAGTGAGGCAAGAGCACTGTGGCTCCATCCAACTCAAGCCCCTGCCACTAGCCCCTGTAAGCACAGTAGAGAGCTGCACTGTTACGAGATACATCAGAAAGAATAGACTTGAGGACTGGCACCATGTAGGATAGCCTTCACTGTGAACTGTAATAAGGGAGATTTTATGTAGTTAGGGAATTCAGGAATACTTGTAATGCCTATTTAAGAAAAAAAAAAAAAACAGTCTCTGATACTAGGGTTACTAGGTTAGTTTGCTTTTGCAGTGAGTGAATAAAATTGGCATATCAAGACTTACCATGTTTTAATTATTTCCAGTACCCAGCCTTTGTAAGGTTAAAGAGTAAAATGAGTGGTCCATTTAAGAAGCACCAAGGGTTATGAAAACAAGAAAGGACATCATCTGAAGTGAAATAATACAGGCACAGAAAGAAGACTGTTAGTTCTCATTTATGTATGTAATCTGTATGTGTGTGTGTGAGAGAGAGAGAGAGAGAGAGAGAGAGAGAGAGAGAGAGAGAGAGAGAGAGAGAGAGAGATCAAGTATCTAGAGATCTAGACAAAGAGATGAAAACATTAGCTACCAGAGAGTCAGAGTGGTTGCAGGGATTCCCTAATTTTAGATTTAAACCAAAGTTCCAAAACACAGAATGGGTGTGATGAAGATGGCTAGAAAGACCTAAGAGCCCCAGTTAATGAGTGTGTGTTATATTCAGGATTTTCATTTGCTCTCTGAGACAAGCACATACTATGGAGCCCATTCTGAACTAGGACTCACTATAGGCCAGGCAGCCCTCGATTCTTAATCCTACTGTCTCAGCCTCCTTCATGTTGGGATTCCATTGATGTGTCACCATGCCTGGTTCATATTTAGGGTTTGTGTTAAATTAGTATTTCAGCAGCTTTTTTTTTAATCACAAATGGGGAAAATTTGAAGCTTTATGAGATGATGAAGACATTAATTTGTTTTATCTTAGTAACTATTTTATTTTACATATATCTTATTGTACACCCGATTCTGTGTTACCCCCTCGGTACAGTTCACGCGCCACTGTACCTTACAGGAGTCGGACTGAAAAGACCCTCGTTTTCAAGGGTGGCGATTTCCCCCTTAACTCGATGACCCAAACCAACAGATGCAATTAGCATGAGGTTATTTTATTAATTTCACAGGCGTCTGTGGGTGAATCAGCAGGTCTCGCCAACTGATCACCCCGATCCAACTCTTTATTCAGCTTTTATAGGTTTACAGGTTACATGGGGAGGGGGGCTTAGTAACAGTAATTCTATTGGTAGGGGCTTGGGTCATCTTGGGGACAGTCCCATTTGTCTGTTCCCAGGTTTTCTCACAAGGTATACTTCATCAATTTGACAGCTGTGATAAGGAGGTCTGAGATCTTAGTCCGGTCAGCTAGTCTCTTGACCAGATGTATCCCATAAAATACCCTGCTCTGGTGCCAGTTGTCCATAAACGGAGACAGTATCTGACCCAAAGGTCACCTTATCTCTGTCTCCTAAAGGTTAGCTCAGTTCACCTCTGTCGTTTATCAGGACTGGCCAGGACACCATTCTAAATTTATAGGGGGGCATTCTGGTCTTGTAAATGAAACAGCCAGTCGTAAAATGACCTAAGCTTCCCAAACATCTGAGAAAACAGCTCCCTGTGAGTGAATGATCCTTGATCTGCTGGAAAAGCTGCTGATGGTCTGTTCTCATTCTCCCAGACTTGCAACTATATATATATTCCTCATTTTTGGAATCCATATTTATTTCTTGGACTCTTCAGGACAAGGGCCTGGAGATTGAAAGAACACACAAAGAGACCTGGGTCATTCGAAAGGAGATCAGCTGAATGCCGTTTATTTAGCCTTGGGGAAAATCTTATATACCCCACTCCTGCCCAAGGAATTCCACCCAGGCAGGTGGGAAATTACCATATCTAACTGCCGCACAAGGACTTCCACCTAGGCAGGTGGGAAATTACCATACCAACAATAGAGTCAACAATGCCCTACAGCAAATCACCAGGCGGGGCAGAGGGAGCACAGGAACAAACAGGATGCTTAGTCATCTGACCAGAAACTGTCCTCAAGATGAGCCCCAGGAACAAGGGCAGACCCGGGCCCTACATCTTATAACATCATTTCATATTTAATTTATGTCTTAATTTATTTTAAAAGAATTTTATTCTTGTTTTACAGCCTATTCTGAAATCTGGAAAGCCGTTATCAAAGGATTTTATAGGAAAATGGTCATTATGTCATCTAGAGGCATAACTTTTGGTACTTAAATCTAAGATTTTTTTATTGCTTTTGAATAGACAATATATTTAAAGTGAATGTAATAGCAAGTATATACAGACATTAACAACCATGATCTTTTCAGAAGCAAAAGCTTTGCAACAGAAATGATATCTTACACATACTTTTGCTGATAAATTCTTGGGTTTTTTCCTTGACTGTGCAAGGAGCCTGCAGATGCAAATATCTCTTTGACATGCTGACTTCACTGCCAGGATATAAGCTCAGAAGGTGACTGTACCGCAAGGGCATTCTAAACATTGTGAGGCACTTACTGTTTCCCATAATGGCTGCACTGCCAACATCATACCTAGTTCCCCCCCCCCGCCCCCCCATATTCGTGCTAGCACTCATTCCCTCTGTCTTTTAGGATCACCCTGAATAAGTTTGCCATGTTACCTCACTGGCCTTTATTTGTATTTCCTCAATAACTAATAGTGATCTAAAGTTTTCCCCATACCTGCCAGACTTCCCTATTTTCCTTTCATGGATATCTATTTGGATATGCTACAGATTGGATATGGAACATGCCCTGCAGGCTGGTGTGTTTAAGCTCTCGGTCCCCTAGCTGGTGACACTGTCTTGGGAGGTTGTAGCTCCTTTATGCATTGTGGCCTGACTAGCAGAAGTTGTTGGGTAGGGGACTCATCATCCTGGCCTTAGTTCTCCATGCTTCCTGTTATTTATAACAGTGGGGTCAGTTGCAAGTTTCTGCTATTTGGGGAGGCACCAGCTAGCATGCTTCTTGTCTTGAAACTGTGAGCTATAATCAATCCTTCTTTCCCCAAGTAGCAGGACTCCTTGGCCTGAGTCTGAGCTGAAATGAATCTCCTAAACTGTTTCTTATTTTGCAATGGTGGAGGGGTAATAGATAATAGGTACGGTGCCATTTTTGTCTTTTACCTACTTTCTTATTTGTGTGTGTGTGTGTGTGTGTGTGTGTGTGTGTTCAGAAGACAATTTGTGAGAGTTTGTTGTCTCCTCTCCACAGGCAGGGTCCAGAGGTCCAACTCAGGCTGTAAGGCTTGGCGAGGAGTGCATTTGCCCACTGAGCCATTTCACTGATCCTTTGCATTTAGTAGATTGAGTTGTTTCCTTGTTATTCAATTGGTTAAATTCTTTATATGCTTTGGGTACTAAACTGTTATCAAATGTATAGCTTGAAATGTTTCCTTTCATTCCATAGGAAATACTAATATTTTCCTATGTCTTTTAATTATGTTGTCTCCTTTGGTGTATAATAAAATTTAAACTTGATGTATTTCTATTTGTCTGTTTTGGCTATTGTTGCTTGTGTTTAGGCTCATATATAAATATTGTCCCCCTGACCACTGTGGGACATCTCCCCCCCCTCACACAGCAGGAGCAGATGTGCAGCCTTGTACTAATGTTTAAGTCTAGTTTGAGCTGTGATGTGGATGGTGTAAGGGAGGAGGTCCAACTTCATTTTTCACTTGTGAATATTCATTTTCCCAACTACATATTAAAAGTGCTGGCCTTTCCTAATTCTGTATTTCTTTACCATGAAATACAAGTGGCATCGTCACTTACGATGACCTGATGGTAAATGTGTGATTTTATTTTTTTATCTTCCTGATCTCCCTATTCTGGTTCATTGGTCCTCATGCCTGATTTTTATGCCACTACCATGTTATTTTTGATTACCAGAGCAATACTAGTTAATGTTGAGGGACAACTTGGATGAATTAGGGGACATCTAGCTAACTGAAATAAACTCATTTTTGTAGGTGTTCTTTGCAGTAGACTGACATGCATGTTATTGGGCTGTATGGAGAAGATTCTCCATCAGGGTGGTTGGGCACCATATATCTGAAGAAGGTTCAGAAAGAGCAAAGAGTAGAAGCACAATTTCAGTCTTGTTTCCTGTCACCATGATCAAATACCCTGCCAAAAGCAACTTAAAAGAGGAAGGATTTATTTGGATCACAGTTCTAGGCTGCAGTTTATCATTGTAGGGAAGTCAAGGCAACAGGCACTTGGAGCAATTGATCATATTTCATCCATAGTCAGGAGCAGAGAGCGATGCATTAGTGCACACAGCATACTTCCTTCACTCTTATACAGCCCAGAACGAATGTAATGAAATATTTATTTTATTTGTAAGTGTGCATGTGTGTGTGTGTGTGTGTGTGTGTGTGTGTGTGAAGGTGCCCTCAGAAGACAGAAGAGGGCACCAGTTTCTCTGAAACTGGAGTAATAGTCATTGTGAGCTGCCTGATGAGGGTTCTAAGAATAGAATTCGGGTTCACTGTAAGAACAGTACTTGCAGTCTAGCCACTGAGTCACCTCTATGGCCCAAATAGCAAAATGAAGATAACCACCCACGGATGTACCCACAGGCTAATCTAATCTAGATCATTAATCTAGATTAATTCTTTCCCTTGGCAACTCTAGATTGTGTCAAGTTGACAACTGAAGTTAACCATCAGAATTGGGACACTTTCTTCTATTGAACATCAGAGCTCCAGTTCTTTCAGCTTCTAGAACTTGGGACTTGGAAGCAGACTGACTGCTAGGCTCTCAGTTTTCACTCTTAAACTAGGAAGTGTGCCATGTTTCTGTAGTCTTGACACTGTGGCAAATATTTCTTTTAAAGATTTGTTTATTTATTATGTATACAGTGTTCTGCCTGCATGCATGCTTGCAGGCCAGAAGAGGGCACCATATCTCATTATAGATGGCTGTGAGCCACCATGTGGTTGCAGGAAATTGAACTCAGGACCTCTGGAAGAGCAGCCAGCACTCTTAACCTCTGAGCCATCTCTTCAGACCCCTGAAACAAATAATATTAGAGACAGGGTCTCTATGTAATGCTAGCTGTCCTGAAACTTTCTATGTAAATGAGGCTGGCCTTGAATTCACTGAGATATACCTGCTACTGCCTCCCAAGTGCTTGGATTAAAAGGCATGAACAGTGCCAGACCTTTATATTAATTAATTTTTAAAAAAAATCAATCAACCATTATCTTATCTATTATCTATGAATCATCTATCTATCTAGCTACCTTCTATCTGCCTATGTACTATCTACTATCTATCTACTATCTACTCTCTATCTTCTATCTATCTATCTATCTATCTATCTATCTATCTATCTACCTATCTATCTATCATCTATCTATCTATCTATCTATCTATCTATCTATCTATCTATCAATCATCTATCTAATCTATCTATAATCTGTCTCTATATCTATCTATCTATCTATCTATCTATCTATCTATCTATCTATCTATCTATCTATCTATTATCTATCTATCATCTGTCTGTATATCTATCTATCTATCATCTATCTATCTATCTATCTATCATCTATCTATCATCTATCTATCTATCTATCATCTATCTATCATCTATCTATCTATCTATCTATCTATCTATCTATCTATCTATCATTTGTCTGTATATCTGTCTATCTATCATCATGTATCTACCATGTATCTTGTATCTATCATTATTTCCTCTTGGTTCTATTTCTCCTGATAACCCTGATTAATACAGTAGCTTTGTAGGTAATACGAGATATCCCCTGGTAACTGTAGAGGATCTTCCACATATACGAAAATATGTGGTTTCCTAAGCATCTTATATACAGCAATGAAGTATTTAAATATAACCTAAAGACAATACTCTATATATTTCAAATTATAGATTCTTAAACTGAGTGTCATGAAGTCACATAACTGAATGGGGGGTTTGTGAAAAATATGACAATGGTGAAATCCTTATAAATATGCAATAACCAAAAATTAATTCAAAATCAAACATACAATGAATCTAAGGTATTTGTGCAGGCAAGTTTTCCCCCTTTCCTTGTTTGTTTTTTAACATGCATTTATTTATTTATCTATTGTGCTTTTACATCATGTATCTTGATCCAATTAGTCTCCTATTCCTTTGCATCTGCTGTCTGCTCCTGCACTCCCTCCAAAATAAACAAAATTCAAGAGAAAAAAGGAAGAAAATAAAATGAGTAAATAAAAAAGGAAAGGAATTGAAATTTTATCACAGAAACTGCAGTGCAACCCAGCAAGTCATGCTGTATACTCCTTTGTTCATACATCTCTACTTGCAAGTGTTCATTGTGAAGAGTCTGGTTTGAGGCCCCTACATTTCCGGTGCTGGACCCCTACTAGGACTCTTGCTGGACATCCCTCTAGTGCCCTGTGTTATGGAGATCCTGCAGCTTTGGGCCTGCTGAGAAGGTCCCTTCACATGCCCCAGTAGATCATTGATCAGATAGACGTTGGGGCAGGCCAAGTCATAACCTCATAACCCCGGGTCTGGGCCTGGGCAGCTGTAGGCTTTGGTCACCAGATGAGAAGTGGGGACAGCTCTCCCATGGTCACATCTTGGCATGGCTCATATACATCTGTACTATAGCTGTTGGCTCAGTTGTGCTGCCTTGGCGAGGTGCAGGGCCTTGGGCAGGCTAGTTTTACATCAACTTGACATGAGCTAAAGGTGTTTGGAGAGAGGAA
Source organism: Arvicola amphibius (assembly GCF_903992535.2). Classification (NCBI taxonomy): domain Eukaryota; kingdom Metazoa; phylum Chordata; class Mammalia; order Rodentia; family Cricetidae; genus Arvicola; species Arvicola amphibius. The sequence goes on from NC_052057.2 coordinate 63,007,372, forward strand.
ATCTCAGTTGAGAAAATGGCCTGATCAAATTGGCCTGTGGCCAAGCTTGTGGTGCATTTTCTTATTTGAGCTGATGTGAGAGGGCAGTTCATGGTGGGTGGTGCCACCCCTCGGCAGGTGGTCCTAGTACACATAGGAAAGCAGGATGAGGAAAACTGGAGGAACCAACTATTCATGGTGCTCTTACATGGCTGTTGCTTCAGGTTCAGACTCCAGTTTCCTGCCTTGAGTTCCTACTCTGACTTCCCTCAGTGATAGAATGTGACCTGGAGGTTGTAAGCAGAAACTAATCCTTTCCTTTCCAAGTAGCTTTTGGTCATGGTGTTTACCCCAGCACTAAAACTCCAAAGACAGACATTGTCATCAGGAGTAGAGTACAGCTGTGACGGACATTGTCAGCAGGAGTAGAGTACAGCTGTGACAGACATTGTCAGCAGGAGTAGAGGATGGCTGTGACAGACATTGTCAGTAGAGTGGTGCTGTGACAGACATTGTCAGCAGGAGTAGAATATGGCTGTGACGGACATTGTCAGCAGAAGTAGAATACGGCTGTGACGGACATTGTCAGCAGAAGTAGAGGACGGCTGTGACGGACCTGACCATTGTTTGGGAGGACTGTGGAAGAACTTTGGAAGTCTGAGGTTGAAAAATCATGAATGCTCAGAAATTAATGAGTGCTGTGGTGGCTCCTTTAGCAAAGAGCCTTTAAGATACCAGCCCACTATAGTTATCCTCCTGGATATTGGAAGTAGACAAGATTGTCGGGCAAAAATTGGGAACTTGGGGGTGGGGTGGAATGGGGGCAAGGGGAGATGGGGAGAGAAAAGCGTGAAGGGGAGGATGGGGAGAGCTTGGGGGAATGGGATGCTTGAGATATAGGAAGGGTGGATATGTGAGCAGGGAAGCATATATCCTAATTAAGGGAGCCATCTTAGGGTTGTCAAGAGACTTGACTCTAGAGGGGTTCCCAGGTATCCAGGGAGATGCCCCCAGCTAGTTCCATGGGCAGCTGAGGAGAGGGAGCTGGAAAAGGCCAGTTCCTATAGCCATACTGATGAATATCTTGCATATCACCATAGGACGTGGTCTCTTATACAATAAATGGAGCTGTCCAGTGTACATTCACTCTCTCTTGCTTCCAGGTCTTGCTTTCAGATGCTAGATTTGGTTCCTGTTTCCGGTTTGTGCAAAGGACTGTGATCTGTGAGTCTACCACTAAATATATAACCCTTTATCATATGTAATTCTGAACCAGTGTGGGATTATTTTGTAACTTCCTTCATCATCTGGTACCCAAATGTGGGGACCAGCCCACCCTCTTTGGGGTCGGTTCACCAGCCACATGGCACATTGAGTACTGACTCTCCCGCCAGCAGCTCTAGCTGGTAACCAGATGAAGTGGGCTGCTGCTCAGAACTCCCTGGTTTGCAACCCACAAGCTGCCCTGGGTGCTCTACATGCCAGTCCACATGCTGCTGCCTGTGATCCCCACAGCGCACATAGTCCACAACTTACATTAAATGAAAACTTTGGGTTTTCACTTTATCCTGGGCCCCAACTCTCCGAATCATATGATCACCTTAATAACTGCTCTTATTTTGTTAAACACAGCATATTTTTCAGTTTCCAAGTAAGCAACACTTGCTGCTAGCATCTCTAGGCCATGTGGCTGCAACTGTGACACCTGCTGGCCAATAACAATTATTACACCTATTCCAATTCATTGTAATTGCCTTAGGACAGGTAAGATATGAAAACTACAAAATTAATGATAACATAACTATCCAGGTGTTCAATAATTGTTTTGCTTATACTATAGATGGTATTCTACAAGGCTTATGTGATTTCCATCTACATACCTTTATTTGATTCTAGGAATTAGTCTTGCTTTTCATATTATCTCATTAAAAAATGATTGACAACAGGGCCAAGAATGTGGCACTTTTAGAAATAGTACAGTCTTTACAGACTAATAATGGACAGCTAATTGAGAAGATCAATACTATAGAGAGGGACAGAATCAATTTGACAAAGAATTTGTGCTGATTTTTTTTAAATTTAACAATCATAATCTGTTGAAAAGTTATGATAGATTAATGGATAAGATATCTCTCCAGGAACATAATATTCACACCATCAAAATTATGTCCAAGGATGAGATGCTATCTTACTAGACAAGTTTTATACCTTGGAATTCTCAGTGAGGATTACTTGTATAGGGTTAGGAGTTGGAGTGGAAATTTTGCAGACCCGGATATCTCAAAAAAAGAGGAAAACTAAATGGCACAATAAGTAGATTAGTGCGAACTTATAATAATAATAATAATAATAATAATAATAATAATAATAATAAATAATATGAATACTTGTGAGCTATTATTTATGGACAATTCACTTTGGTATAGATTTTTGTATATTGATACAAGTTCAAATTATATTAGTTATATTGAATATGCTTCTATTTCTGTTTACAATATTTGTACACCTATGCAAAGTTATTTTGTCAGATTGTATGCATGCATGTTTCTATCTCTGTTTAAGACATTTTATATATTGATACAATTTCAGGATATATTTATCATATTGCATTATATATTTCTACCTCTGATCAAGATATTTATACATTGTTTACATTTGAGGTCATTGTCCTCCTTTATTATACCTTAGCTTAAAGATTGTTTAATATTTTGATATGAGGTCTCAATCTTTAAGCTATATAAGTATTAAGTATTATAAGTCAATAGTCATTCATGTTTGTTATAGTTTTAGTCAGACTAATTAGGTTCTCTAGATACATAGAGATTGTATTCTGCATAGATAGGTAACCTTCAACCACTTCGAAGATATGTAGAATATGGCATTTAAATAATTTAGGATTCTGTTGACATGAGACACGATTGCTCCTGGCAGCACTGATCTATTCCCAAGAAAGTGTTGAGCACCAAAGATACTACACTTGAAGCTAGTTTTCTTATTGGCACAACTGGCTTTTGGGCAAGGAAATGCCTATGCCTCGACCACTGACAAAGTGTATGATGTCCAGATTAGAGAAGCAGGAGATAAGAAAAAAGACTGTCAAATCTTGCCAAGACAGGGTAAGATGGTTCTGAAAATTTTCCTACCTCTGAAAATGGTCTGTCATTTACTCTAGGTCTTAGGCAAAGTTGGCTGCTTCAACATTGCAAATGAGACTTTGGGAGATTACTCAGCCAGCCAGTTGTCTCTGTCATCTACTGCATATTTTGGAAGCTGCTTGATTGCACTTCCTGCCTACTCAAGTAGTATTATCTTCCTTCTCAGGCCTTCAATTGATGTAGGTGTGTCTTCTATCTATCTGATGATTTCATTGGATAATTAATAAAGAAACTGCCTGGCCCATTTGATTGGCCAGCCCTTAGGTGGGTGGAGTAGACAGAACAGGAAGAAGGAAGTGAGGTAGATGGCTCAATCAGATGCTACGCCTCTCCTAAGTTAGACAGACTGCCATGCCTCTCCTGAGAGAGACAGATGCGATGAAGCCAGCCACCAGGTCAGATGTGCTGAATCTTTCCCGGTAAGACACCATTCGTGGTGTTACAAAGATTATTAGATATGGGTTAGTCAAGATGTGAGTAAGAGGCTGAAAATAATGGGCCAGGCAGTGTTTAAAAGAATACAGTTTGTGTGTTGTTATTTCGGGTGTAAAGCTAGCCATGTGGGAGCCGGGCAGGATGAAAAGCAGGCCTGCCCACAGCTCCTCATAACATTCAATGGGGTTGAAGATTAGTTAGTCATAGTTACCATCCTTTGATGATCTAGCCAAGCCATTTCCAATACAAGACTCAGATTTCTTAGGATAGAATGTTTATTAAAACATTTAGTATATGTTCCTTCCTTATTTTTGTTTATTCTGGTTGTAATTTTAATCTTATATTTGATATCTGTTCCTAGTGTATACAGTTTTTGTATTGAATTTGGAACTCTCTTATTTAAACAAAAGGGGGAGGTCCTGTGGGAGCTCCTTTGGCCAGTAGCCTTCAATATACTAGCTCATTTGGGCATGGCCTCTTATACTATAAATACAGCTGTAAAGTGTGTGCTCACCATCTCTTGCTTCTGGCTCTTACTTCTGGCTTGCGCTTCCGGCTGTTACATTCAGTTCCTATTCCCCATTTGTGCAAAGGATTGTGATCTAGGACTGTGATCTGTGAGTCTGTCCCTAAGTAAATAACCCTTTATTATGTGTAATTCTGAACTAGTGTGGGATTATTTTGTAACTTCCCTCATCAAATGAGCTTTATTATAGTATGTTGTGAACGGTAGTGTTTTTGCTGTACATTCAATTTTTTTGCTGTATATTCAAATTTTCTGCTCTCCTAGAAATATAATGGTTTAATTACAGAAAACAATAGTATTTTCCTTCTTGTCTTTCTTCAGCATGTAATTATCAAATTGGTAAATTTTTGGACTGTGTTAGAATATATGCTTTTGTCTTTTGTTAGGACAAAATTTCATTGGTTTCTGAAATGGTCTAAAAGAAACTTTTGCCATTTTTACTATATACCCTTAGTTTGGGTTTTTTCTTGCCAGCTTTAAAAAAATTATCCTGACTACCTTTTGCCTCTGGGCTATTTTCTCTTCTTACTTCTGTATATCTTACTTTCATTCTACTCCATGGCTGACTGGGTGCTTGGCCCCGACTTCCTCCTCTCCTAGTTCTCTTGTTGCTTCTCTCTTTCTTGTTTCTCCTTCTATTTATACTCTCTGCCTGCCAGCCCCATCTATCCATGCTCCTGCCTCACCATTGGCCATTCAGTTCTTTATTAGAAACATCAGGCAAAGAATCATAGCTACACAGAGTTAAACAAATGCAGCATAAGCAAAAAATCACACACCATAAAATAATATTCCTCAGTGTGTGTGTGTGTGTGTGTGTGTGTGTATGTGTATATATGTGTGTGAGAGAGAGTATATTAATCAGTTATTTTTCTATTGCTGTGAAGAGACACAATGACCATAGAAAGTTATAAAAGAAAGCATATGATGGGACTTGATTATCATCATGGTGGGCAGCATGGTGGCAGGCAAGCAGGCCTGGTGCTGAGAAGTAGCTGAGAGTTTATGCCTGATCTACATGTATGTGACAGAGAAATACCTAACTGGGAAGACATGGGCTCTTGAAACCTCAAATCTCACCCCCAGTGACACATCTCTTCAAACAAGGCCACACCTCCTAATCCCTCCTAAACAGTCTATAAGCCACAGACCAAACATCCAAATACATGAGCTCATGGAGCCATCTTCATTTGAGCCAATACACACACACACACACACACACACACACACACGTGCACGAGCACACACACGCACACGCATGCACACACAAACACAAACATGCACACACAAACACACATAAGCACACACATACACACATGCACATGCACACACATATGCACACACACACACACATGCACACATACATACCTTGATTGAATATAAGACCAATCAAGAGATAAGCTCCTGGTGGGTCTGAGGACATCTCTAAGAGGAACTTTCCCTCAGAGTGGGCACCACTTTCTGGTGTGTCCCAGATATGAAGAGAAAAAGGTGGAGCTGCCTTTTTACTGATTGCCATTGTTAATTACGAATGGATCTATTTTGATGCTGCTATTGCTACCATCGTCTGTGACGTTGAAACTCAGTTTTCTCAGCTTCCAATGTTGACTAGAGCAGTAGCTCTCCAGGAACCCTCCAGGAATTTGGCACCAGATCGGAACTGGTGAGGTGTCCAGTCTTGTCAACTGAGCTCCACTGGGTCCTCAGTCTCTCTAGTGTATAGAAAGCCATTGTGGGGCTACTTATCCCACAATGCTTGGTTCAGTCTTGTACTATATATTCGTTTTGTTGGTTTTATTCCTTTAAAGGACCATGGCTAATACAGGTATAAAAGATAAACTTCATATAGTCTGTCACATATACAGAACACTTATATAAACTCAGATGTATAAGTACATGCATGGATACATGGCATGAAAGCAGAGAGAGACTTTTTGAGGAAGGATGGAGAACCAGTGTTTGCATGTGTGATGCCAAGAACAGGTGCTAGAGATGAGTATGAGGAAAAGCCTCATTATACATATGTGAAACGCCATTATTTTAAACAAGAATGCCAGTGGTAGTTGTATACATGTTGATTTCCTATAACTTTACTAAATTCACCCAATAGTTTTAAGTCTTTCACAAGAGACTTTAGGTTACTTTTTTTCTCCTTTAGCTGCTCTGGCTATGATGCCCTAGACTATTTGTGTGTCAAGTTTACAGGGAGTCAGTTACATTGATGAGTTTTATGTTAACTCGACACAAACTAGAGACATTTGGCAGAGGAAACCTCAATTGAAAAAATGCTCCCATTAGATCAACGTGTGGGGTATTTTCTCTACTAATGATTGATGTTGGTGGGTCCAGCTCATTTCAGGCTGTGACACCCCTGCACAGTTGTCCTGGTCGGTATTAGAGAGCAATTGCAGCAAGCCAGAGAACATCATTCCCCCATGTCCACTGCATTAGCTTCTATCTCTAGGTTCCTGCCTTGAATTACTTTCCTGATTCCCTCACTGACAGAGCATGACCTGCAAAAACTGTTTTCTTTCCAAGTTGCGTTTGGTCATGATGTTTTATTTGTTTATAGTGAATAGCTTTTATTTGCTTTAAGATTTGTTTTTCTCGATTTTACAAGTGATATTTTCAACCAGGCTAATTGAAAATATTGGTGTGTCGTTAGTTATTTTCTTATTGCTCTGATGAAATATCCTGATGAAAACAACCTAAGGGATAAAAGGTCCTATTTGTCTTGCAGTTCCAAATGAACATAGTCCATCATGAGTAGAGAACATGGTGGCCGGAGTGGGAAGCTGGCTGGTCATGGTCGTCTGCACTCGGGCCCGTCCCTACTGACTCACTATCTCTAGCCAGGCTTCCTCTCCTAAAGGTCTACAACCTTCCCAAATAGTGGCACCAATCCCTACAGCTGTTAATTTGTTTTAAAATTTTAATATGAAAAGTAATTCTGCAATGAATACTGTCTTATGTAAAATGTTTCAAAGTTTGTCTCTTTTAGATAGATTCCTAGATGTGGGATTTATGAATCAAAGGGAAAGTGCACAGCTGATTTTTATTAATTAGTATGTGTTCTGTGTAGACCTGTTGATGTATCCCTGATCTTGATCATAGCTATGGATTAGTATGTGTGTTTCTGTGTAGGCCTTTTGATGTACACAAATAGTTTGTTCTACTGTAATAAAAAATATATTGTCAGTGATTTTTTATAGATGAAAACTAATATCTTAATACACTTTGAATTCTTAAGAAAATTTGATAATTTTTTATATCCTTCATTTCTTTTCTATACTTTGTTATTCATATATAACGAATTTGTATTTTTATCCCAAATTTAAGGCATATTTGTATTATAGGGTATATTATCCCTTTGTCTATTATATAAGTTATAAATATCATTTTATGATATTTTTGCTATACAAAATTTTAAGTTTTAATCAACCAATTAATTAACTAATTAATTTTTGAGACAGGGTTTCTTTGTGTAGCTTCGGATACTGTCCTGGAACTCGCTCTGTAGGTCAGGCTGGCCTTGAACTTACAGAGATCTGCCTATCTCTGCCTCCTGAATGCTGGGATTAAAAGCGTGTGCCACCACCTCCTGACCCTTAAGTTTTTATTTCTTTTTTTCTATTGCTTCTGAATTTTAAGTGATGGCTATCTAGCCCACCACAGTATATAGGTAAATTCATGATTTTTATTTTTCAATGGGACAATTTATTTATTTTTTTAATTCTTTACCATGTGATAGTTATTTACCGTATTGTGACAAAATATCTGACAAAAGCCACTTAAGGAATGACCATTTTGGCTCACAGCAGGGAGTAAGCTCCTCCCGCACTGCCAGGAATGGCTGTTTTGGCTCACAGTGGAGAGTATGTGCCTCCCGCACTGCCAGGAAGTGATGGCTGCTAGAGCTTGAGGAAGCAGTGTCTACAGGCGGGAAGCAGTGAGAGACAGAAGTTCTCATTCCACGAGTCTGTGGAATGGTGTTGCCCACATTTAGGGTGGGTCTTTGTACTTTGAATTATTAACCCAGTCTAGAAACTTTGACAGGTATGCCCAGAGGTTGGTATCCTAGGCGAGTACAGATTTTGCTAAGTTGATGGTCAGTATTTATCATTACTCTATAGAACTTTAGTTAGATCTGCCTCCACACTGAATGGGAGATTTAGGAACCAGACCTTTGAGAGGTTGTGAGGGGTGACAAGATGGCTTGGTGGGTAAAGGTGCTTCCCAAGCAAGCTTGAGGGCTTGAGTGAAATCTCAGGATCAGATTTAGAAGGTAGAAGAAGACGGACTCTGCAAACTTGCTCTCTGATCTCCATACCTGCCATGCAATGGCATGCTTAACCCGTCACCTTCTTCATAATACCCTACAATAACAGCAGCCACATAATAATAAAATTTAAAAATAGGTTGTGAATTTGCTACTTTCTTAAACTATTACTATAGACTATTTCTTTTTATTTTTCAAGTTTTTTATCTTCCTTCTTTCCTTCATTTTTCCCCTATTTTCACTTCACTTCTTCTTTTATACCTGTCTTTTAATTCATTTTGGTGATTTGAGAGAGGGTCTTTCTACATATGTCAGCCTGACCTTGGATGCTTGGTCTCCCCTACAAGGAAGGCAGCACTGTCTTAAAGACACCATATGAGCCATGCGAGGCCATGCGTACCTATAATCTCAGCATAAAGACCTTGAGGCCAGAGGCACAGTAAGATCAAAGCTGACTTAGTGAGTTCGAGGCCAGCCTGGTGCTGTTGCAAATGCTTGTCTTAAACCAAAACAAAAAAAGACAATATCTAAATGTGCTAAGACAGTGTTAGAACAACAATTTATCCCAAACTGTACAAAAATACATATTGATAACTTATTAAATTACATGAATGCCACAAAATGTTTTATCAAACATCTATATTATATTCATTTTTTTCAAGGCCTCTTTTTCTTTAAATGTTGTCACATATCTTCCTAATATATAAATGCAACCTCTTCAGTCAGTTTAATGTTATTTTTGTGTATGTGTTCTCAGGCAGGTACTGGTGTGCTCTTCCCTGGGGAAGACTATTTCTCTTGCTCTCCATACTCCTTAGTTGCCTGTCCTTTGTGTAGGGTTGAGTCTTCCCCTGTCACACTAGCATGCTTATTGGTGTCTTCCTTGTTCAGGCCATGGTCAGACAGCCATGTTGGCGAGACTTTATGGGTGTAGCTTCTCTGACATTTTGAGAAGACATACATAGTCTCACAGCAAATTTCCTGCTCTTTTATCTTTTAGATCGTTGATTTGTTCATGTGAAAGACTTAATGTTTTTTTTTTTTTTATGTTTTTTGAACACGATTTGACAGGATCCCTGCTTTTCTCATTGATTTTCAATGCTGTCTTCATTACATGAAGTGACGTCCTTTTAAGGTTCTGATTCCAGAGGTAGATAACACATTAATATTTGACAGAAACAAAGTGCCTTCACCTTTAAATAATATCAACTCAAACTCACTCTCAAATTTAGCCACAGAGTTTTCATGCTGGGTCTTACTGAAATGCAAACACATTAGACTGAAAACAGAAGTGCATTTCCAAGGCAACGTCATGCACAATACTTCCAAGATGCTGTTTGGAGTAGATCTTACTTAGGAGCTTACAGTAAAAAGAGAGACATGAACAGAGAATAGTTCCTTTCTATATAGTTTCAATATAAAGGCTGTTGTTCCTCTGTTCTCATGATGTGGGGAGATATATTTGTGGTATATGTTCTTCTAAAAAGTAAAGAAACCAAGAATGCGAAGGAAGAGAATTCTGTTATTGTCCTTGATTATTATATTGTACTCAAACATAGAGGGATAAATGATGTGTGCAGAGGAAGGGAAGTCAGTGTTAATGGGGCCTTTGGGTTCTGGGGAAGGAAGTAAGTATTTCATATTTCATATTTAAGGACGAGGCACATTTTGGCATTCTAGAAACTTTCAATTCTCCCTGTTTAGTATTTGAAAGTCTAACCTTTAATGGAGGTTCCTCCTTTGGGAAGAATTGTCACCCCCAGGGTGGATAACGTCAGAGGGGTTCAGAATGGTTTTTAACCAAGTGGCCAGATGCACCTGCGTGGTGCCTGAGGCTTTAATATTAATGGACTCTCCAAGACTCATTTTCCAGTGTTCAGAATCCTTTTACGCTGGAGAATCGTAGCTTGAGTTTTCCACCAGCAGGTTAATTAGACTTCAATTTTTCTTCTTTCTTGGTTGGAATTTGAGTGATTGGAAGAACGTTCCCTCATCTGTCAGGGGCTGGGGAAACTAAGTGGAAAATGGATTCTCCGGACAAAGACGTATGAGCCTGTTTCCTCACTGCAGAGTCTTTACAGGAAGTGCCGCCGCGGGTGGACGTGCTCTCCTTCAGAGTAAGCCTCAGTGCTGGACTGGCACTGAATGCTGGAATGCTACCCTGGGGAGCGAGGGGTGTCTCAGCTAACAGCCTTTGTGAATAATAGCCTGCTGTTTCTCAATCAATGTCATTTCCTACTCCTGCAAGGAAATTATTTGTGGGGAGTGGTTATCTGACAATTCATCTATCATTTTGATATGCGACTGCCCCCTGGATTTGGCCAGAGGGATTCAGAGTTTTAATTAAAAACAGGTACACCTTCAGCTTTGTTATTTGAGTTAGAAGGAAAGACCATGCAACCTTGAAAGCCTAGGTTATATTTCCATTTATAGAACCATTGTATTAGTGTTCTTAAAATTACGTAAAAAGAAGTGTTTGGATGCATGTCACAAAATGTGATAAAAGCAAGAATCAAAGATGGAAAGAAAAATAAAATTGAGTGCCCAGTTACCAAGCTTTGCCCTTTCCACGTTCCAATAAGACTCCTGTCTGGAGGGGTGCAGCGGCTTGTTTTTCCTTCAGGGTGTCTGTGTCAATGGATTATTTTCGATTGTTGGCTAGTAGGATAGGTAAGTAGAACCATTTGTATCAATACCTTTACTTACCTTGTATTGGTGGCATAATAAACACCTTTGTTTTGTTTAACAAACATCCTGTGGGTCTTATGAGATGATCCTATCCTCTCCATTGTGAAATTTTAGACCCAACAGCTTGGACAAATGAACAGAACCAGCAATATTTGGGCTCAGTCTGATCTGTTTCCAAAGCACATGTTCTCAGTGATTGACTTATTCACTTGTGTGGAAACCCAAGTGTTTTTGGACTTGAGACTTTATTTTAGATAGAAAATATACCTAAAGTTTAACGTGGCACCTTGGAGAATAATGAAAATTTATGAGCGGCAGTTTGAGATCTCACACCTGTTATAGCTTGTGGATGTTACGAATGTGTGGTTTTGTTTTGTGTCTATGAATGTACGGACTAAGTCAGTGGTTCTCAACCTTCCTAATGCTGCGACCCTTTAATACAATTCATGCTATGGTGAGCCCCAACAATAAAACTCTTTTGTTGACACTTCTTAACTGTCATTTTTCTACTGTTATGAATTGCAATGTAAATATCTGATCTGAGACCTAAGGGGTCACGACCCATAGGTTGAGAACCACTGGGCTAAACCTTCAATAAGGAAATTAGTATTTTCATAATAGAAAGAGAAGTCCAAGAGTTTGTGAGCTAACAGGTGGGAGTTTCTGCTGTAAGCTGCTTTTCAGATATTTGTTATATAATCTCCTATGGGATCAATGTTTCATGTCATACTTATGTATTAAGGCCAGCCCACAAAACCCATTATTTTGAACTGGTAAGAGCAGATGCTAGAGGCTGGAAAGACGGCTCAGCAGTTAAGACTGCTGGCTGCTCTTGCAGAGGTCAGTTCAGTTCCCATCACCCCCATGCTGGCTCACAATTGCCTGCAGTTCTAGTCTGAGGGGATCTGACACCGTCTTTTGGCTTCTGTAGATACCAGACATGCAAATGGTGCACATATATACATGCAGACAAAACACTCACGCATGTAAAATAAAAATTAATTAAACCTTAGTTGAGAAGAAATAAGGAAAAAAGTTAATAATTATATAAGTGGAACATTAAGTGCAACTAAAGAGTAAAATAGTTTTGAAAATGTTTGAATGTCTCTTTCCATAAAGCAGAGTTTTTTTTTTTAATTATTTGTTTTTACATGCACGAGTGTTTTGCCTGCTTGTATGTCTGTGTACCACATGGGCATTGCCAAGGAGGCCAGAAGGGGGCATCATAACCCATGGGGCTGGAGTTACAGATAACAGTTGCGAGCTGCCACCTGGATCCTCTGGCAGAGCAGCAAGTGCATTAAACCATGGAGCCAGCTCTCCTGCCCACTTCATTGTATTTAACACGTGAACAGTTTTCCACAATGAACAGTTCTTAGGGCACAGGTAGTAGGAGCCTAGCATAACTTGTATAATTTATAGCAATAAAGGACATTTCAGGGCTCAAAACCATTAAGCTTTACCTTTCTAGATGATTTCCAGTTGTTACAGAGCAAGCAGGGGCCTGGTAGAATTTCCCTCATCAGTAATGCAGTGACTTCTTTTTGAAGGAAAAAGAGTATCTAAAGTTGCACTGTTGGCTTAAATTGGTTTTATTCTTATGCAATTTAAATAAAACATTAAATAAAAGGTTGTGGAAATAGTTTGAGTTTTTATTTCCAGAACCCACCTCAGGCCAGAAACAAGAGTATACATCTGTAATCTCAGAATTCCCATGAGGTGGGGTGTACACTTGTGATCCCAGAACTCTCATGAGGTGGGGTATACACTTGTGATCCCAGAATTCTCATAAGGTGGGGTGTACATCTGTATCTCCAGAACTCCCATAGTGTGGGGTGTACACTTGTAATCCCAGAACTCCTATGAAGTGGGGTGTGCATCTGTGATCCCAGAACTCCTATTAAATAGGGCATACACTTGTAATCCCAGAACTTCCATGAGGTGGGGTGTCCATCTATAATCCCAGAACTCCAGTGAGGTGGGGTCTGAAGCCTTCCTTTATGTTTATGGACCAGCCATTCTGGCATATGCTGTGGTGAACAAGAGACCCCATCTCTCACCACTAAAACAAACCAAATTGGTATAAATTGTGAATTTTTTTTTTTGTAGACAGTGGAAATCAATCTGAAAATTTTATAGCTACAGAACACGTGTGCTATCAAAGCTCATATCCAAGCCATTCATTAGAAACAATCCTCAGGGGGCAGGAGATTCATCTACACTAGACTAACAGGATCTCTTAGTCAGGCAATTGCTTTTAACATAAAATCAAGGGAAGTATGGCTTTTAATCTGCTTTTGATTTCCGTGTTTTTCCTAATAAGCTTCACATAAGAAAATGACGACTTGGGAAGTACAGTGCACAGAGAACCCACGTGGCAGTGCTCAGAGACTCATGTTTCTTTTTGAGTTGTCAGAGTTGGGACTAAAAATGGTAATTCTTGGGAGAAGTAGAAGCTGTTTAATACCTTGCTCAGTCACACATATCTTTTAGAAGACTCTATTTTATTAATATCTGTATTACTGTGTATAATCACATTAATAGTAATAATCCAATGGCAAATAGTCAATGTTCATAGTCTATTTTCAGTCTTTTTCTTTTGACCAATAGCTGCATCATTTCTTCACAGATGGTTTTTTAATTTTTAACTTATATGGATCCTTTGTGGTTTTCATATCATTCGTCCTGATCCCACTCAGCTCCCTGTCCCCTCATTTTCATCCTCTGACCTTGTGAACACCCCTACAAAAAAAAAAGCAAAATTTAAAAATAAAAGTAAAACCAAACAGCCAAACAACCAGTCAAACAAAAAGTCTTGTGGGGAAACTGTAATGTGGCTCAGTTAAGTCCTGCAGTATATGATGTGGGATGTCCTTCTGTGTATGTGTTGATTTTATTGGTTGATAAATAAAGCTGTTTTGGCCAATGGCTTAGCACAGTAAAGGCAGGAGGAAAATCTGAACAGATATATATATATATATATTGAGAAAGTAGGCGGAGTCAAGGAGACGTCATGTAACTTCCATAGGAGAAGAATGCCAGAACTTTACCAGTAAGCCACAGCTGTGTGGCGATTCACAGATTACTAGAAATGGGTTAATTTAAGATGTAAGAGCTAGATAGAAATATACCCGAGCCACTGGCCATGCATTGTTGTAATCAATATAGTTCTTTTGTGATTACTTGGGTCTGAGTGGCCAGAAACAAAAGTGTAATTTCCATGAACAAGTATCCCTTTAGTCCATACTTCTACAGTTGTAAGTGTTCGTTGCAGTGGTCTGGTTTAAGGCCTATGGCTTCTGCTACACTATCAGTCCTGGGCCTTCACTGGGTCTCCTCTTGTATATTTTATTGCTGCCTTGTGTTGTGGAGGTTCTGTAGCTCTGCAGGTCTTGCCCCTTCACATACTCCAATAGTTCATAGGTGAGGTGGACATTGGGGTGGGCTGTCTCAGCCCTGGTTCTGGGCCTGGGTGGTAGCTGGGTTGGTCAGCCTGCCAGCTTGCCCTTGCTTTTGTCATCTGGGTGAATTCTCCAGCATTGCTCTGCTAGTTCATTCAAGGTATCAGGCAGCCAGGAACTGCCCACTCTCCTGCTATCACGGCTTCTGGTCCAGGAAACCCACATTCAGACTACTAGGGCAAGCTCTCCTGCCTGCCTTAGGTGGCAAGAGGTTTGTGTGGGGTATGTTTCTCTCACCCGTGCCACCACATGGCCATGTGGGAGGGCCACAGCTGCTCTCCCGCTACAACCACAGAACCGGCTCACTTGCATCCCCATCAGCAGCATCAGCTCTAGTGCTGTCGCAGAAATTTTGATTGCATTTGTGGAGTGCTCAGCCACAATGGGACATCTGTCTCCCACCTCCTGCAAAGTTCAGAGAACAACGCCTAAGAGAGAACACAAAGATGGTTAAGAATAGAGACTGAGGTGGACCAAAGCAAGACAGTGCCTTTTTGGACATGGGCGTGACAAGATTGCTACTGCAGTTGTGGCTGCCTGCACAGATCACATGCAGTCCACATTCTTAAGTGAAACGGGGGTGGGAGTGGGGTGGGGTGTTGGGAGGGTGCTCACCAACCACCTTAGCTGAGGAGTTATTGGTAGTTGATAGCTTCTCAGAAGGGAGGATGAGTTTTCATTAGGGATGTGGCTCCTGCTAGGTGGACCCCATTATTTTTTTGGACAACACAAATTGGATTTGGTGGGCTAGTAAAACAAAGTGGACATGTAATTGGAAGGAAGATGGCGCGTGTAGGTGAATATGTGAGAAAGCATTTGTAATTGGAAGGAACATGGCACGTGTAGGTGAATATGTGAGAAAGCATTTGTAATTGGAAGGAACATGGCACGTGTAGGTGAATATGTGAGAAAGCAGGAGGAGAGTGAATGACCAAAATACATCATATGCATGTATGAAAATTTCAAAGAATTAATAAAATATTATACTTAATAAGGAAAGCTCAGTAGTGAGAGGAACTCTTTAATCTTCTCCATCCATCACCATACAGTTTGGTATAGACTGTAGCACTATTCACAGGAAAATGAACAGAGAGCCTTTCAACAAGTTCAGGCCCAAGTTGCTAAGTGCAGAGTGTGTGCTCAGAGCTTAGAGTGCAATCATGCTTACCCAGAATACTGTGGGAACAGCTTCAATTTAAAGTTTCCCTTGTGAGTTCTGCTAAAATAAATGAATTAGAACACAGGTTATCGAGTTCCTTAGAGGTTTTCTTAGTATTCTCTTTCCTTTGGCGTATATTTCCGTTTCATTTTTTTTCTGATCATTGATAAGAAAACTAATTATTTATTGATACCACCCAGTGAGGCAGCTGAGTGTTATGTTTTACAGGCCAACTTTGTTATTGTTTTTTCATTTATCTAAATAACATTTTTTTTCATTTATTTTACATAATCAGTGAAAATTTGACAGTCAGTAAGAAACATGCAAATTATTTAAAAGAGAACAGCAGTTTTGAAAGGGTACAATGGCCTAGTCAAAGGGAAGGGCAACCTCACAGAGGGCTGGCATCCGATGCAGAAAGCCACTGTTTTCCACTGTGGTTTTGTTCTGTGTCTCCCTGTTCCTGGCTGACGTAGTGTCACTGAGCATTCCTGATCTCTCCTTGGTCTTCATCTGAATCTGTTTCCCTCTGAGCTTTTCTTTCTCAATAGTTTGACTGATGCTCATAGAGAAAGGTCTTCCCAGACTCCCAGCTGTCCAATGTTTCACATTAACAGAGACAATGTGGCATTCTCCTAGCAGATTCCCAGGAGAGAAAATCCAGCTGAATTAATTCGGCTCAGGTTTCCGTTCCTGGCTCAACCAGTTGAGACCATAGACAGAGAAGAATAATGGAGCAGAAATTCATTACTGAAGTGGACTGTGGGGCCACTTTCATCAAATCAAAACAGCAGCAAGCACATATGCAACATTACTGTCAGCTGCATGCTGTCCCATGTATCAACTCACATAGCCAGAAGGCAGTAAAGGCCTGTGTCTCAGAAAGAGTTCACAGCAGTTTGGCATTCTCAGGAACGGAACAGCCATCTTTGAGTGTATTACCTTCTGTTAGATGATATATTAATGCAACTTATTTGTGACATGTTTAATTAACGTATTTTGTATGGATTAATATATATTGGACAACCAGTGATTTTATCTTTACTTTCTTTAATTCAAGATTTGTCTTTGTATTATTAACCATTTTATAATGTCTTCCCCACTTATAAAATATCTATGGTAGGAATAAGGACATTGAGATGAACCAGAAGAAAGTGTGGATCCTAGCTGTCTGTTATTGGCCTGAAATCCTGATCATGTCTTACTTAACCCTTTTGGGTTTTGGTTCTCCAAACTCAAGATGTAGACGTAAACCAGGAAGTGGTGGTGCACACCTTTAATCCCAGCACTTGGATGGTAAAGGTAGGCGGACCTCTGTGGGTTTGAGGCAAACCTGGTCTACAAGAGCAAGTTCCAGGACAACTAGGACTGTAACACAGAGAAGCCCTGTCTTGAAAAACCAGAAAAAAGATGTAGAAATAAATATGCTATGCACAGAATTAAAAGTAATATCTAAAGCAATGCCTGGTGGCTCATAACTGCAATCCTAGTTACTTGGGAGGCTAAGGTCAGAGGATTATAAGTTCAAGGCTTACCTGGGCTACAAAGTGAATTCAACTTCAACCTGGCCAACCTAGTGAAAATATATTTCAAAATAAGAAAAGGAAAAAGAAGGGTGAGGATATGGCTCAGGGATAGAGGGATTGCCTAGCCTGTGAGTCTCAAGGATTCGCCATCCCCAAAGTAATACATTCAAAGGATCTAGTAAATAATATGATGTAGAGTTAACTTTCTTATTTTCCTTATTTATTTCTTTTATATTAACTTATTCTTCTCTCATACTACACATCCCAACTGTGGCCTCCCAGTGCTCTGAGCCCCCCTGCTAGCCCCAACTCTCCTCTCCCCCAGATGCACGGCTCTTCCATTTCCCCTCATTAATACCTCAGTGGTATTAACTGAGCATGGCATAACAAGACACAATTAGACTAGGAACAAACACTTATTGTCAGTGATGGATGGGGCAATGTACAAGAAAAAGGGTCCAAAGAGCTGGCAACAGAGTTAGAGATACCTCTGCTCTCACTGTTAGGAGTCCCACAAAACCACCAAGCTATACAACCACAACATATATGCAGGCTCCATGATTGCTGCTTTGGTCTCTGTGAGTCTCTATGAGCCCTGCTTAGTTGATTCTGTGGGCTGTGTTCTCATTCCTCTTCCACAGGGTTTCCTGAGGTCTGCTTAATGTTTGCAAGATATGCGGGGCAATGGGTGCTCAGAGCTTGTGCGAATGACTAACCAATGATTGCTCCAGTTTGAGGCCCATGTCATGAGAGGGAGCTCCTGCCTGACACTGACCGATGGCCAGGAAGTGGACACTGGATAGCCCAGAGACCTAGGGCAGAACTAAACATGAATTGCAAAATATTCAATGAAATGATTCTTTACGATATTCTATCATACTCATAGATCAATGTCTAGCCCATTTGTCATCAGAGAGGCTTCCTGCAGCAGATAATAAGAGCAGATGAAGAGAACCATAGTATAGTTAATTTTCACAAAACACATATAATGATATTTCTCATGATAGTCACTTGCTTCTTGACTTATGAAGTTACATTCCAATAAATTCCTTGTAAATTGAAAATATTATAAGTTGGAAAATTTATAGTGATGGGAGCGGCGGGCTGCTTTTCCACCTGGCTCCCACATGGCTAGCTTAGCCCCAGAAATAACAACACACAAATTGTATTCATTTAAACACTGCTTGGCCCATTAGTTTCAGCCTCTTATTGGCTAATTCTCACTTCTTTCTTTAACCCATATTTAGTAATCTCTGTAGCACCACGAGGTGGTGGCTTACCAGGAGAGATCTTAACCTGTGTCTCTCTCAGAAAGGAAAGGCATGGTGACTGACTGAAGTGTCTGCCTGACTGTTTTCTTTCTCCCACAATTCTGTTCTGTCTACTCTGCCTACCTAATTGTCTGTCCCATTAAAGGGCCAAGGCAGTTTCTTTATTAACCAATGAAAGTAACACATAGACAGATGATCCTCCTCCATCAAAAATTCATTTATTATAACCAACATATTGACACCATAGCTTTTCTTCATAGAATAGTGCTTTAAAATTTTCCCTCTGGAAAAATATTGAATCTTTGCAAACAAGATAACAACATCCAGGTAGCCATATAGCTTTACTGAAGGAAAGGGAGGCCCGATGGTCTTCTAACAAACCTAATAGAAAGCATTTCTTTCTGTGGTGGCAAAGGGATGAATCACAGAATTTGAAGAAAATGAATCTGGTCCTTTGAAGTAACTGACTCTCTGATTAAAACATGAACCAGAAAGCCATGCAGATACTTAGTCCCATGCAGTCCAGGTAGTGCACAGTGAGGCTATACCTTGTTAGGATGGCTTTACTGTTTGAAACAAGCTCACCTCTTACAAAAAGATTGTGAGTTCAGCTTCGGGGAAAGGTGTCAATTATCCATAAGCAGAATTACTGGGTAAGTGAACTTTGTTATTTGAATTCATGCTTAGAAACAAATCTGCCTTCAGTAGAGAGGGTTGCTGTCATTTTGACAACTGGTTTGAGTCTTGAATCCCTGGCACACTCTCTCCCCATAGCTTCATAGAGGTACAGAAGTATCTCAAAGACAAGCAGAATTCCTGATCAGGATTTATCTTATTCTTCATTTCTCCAGTTTCTTAGCGTAGCCACTCGACTAGACAGCATATGTATCATGCACCTTCACCTCTGGATTCCATTTCCAGTGGGCTCCAGGTGATAATAATTAAAAACCATATCCCTGAAGACCAATTACACCTTGACCATCCTTGTTGTCAGTTCCTAATTTGTTTCCAGTATCCAGTTTATGTCTTCATTCCACCAGCAGATTGATCACTGCCTTCTTCCAGGAGTGGAGTCTCTGCTACCTTATCATCTTCAATGTGCCAGGTTTCTTCTGGTTCTACATCCCTGTCTTATCTCATTTATCACTCTCTGGGACTGGAGTGCCTACCTGGAATCACAGCAACCATGCCCACATACTTACTGACTGCGAGGTTCTGTGAGGATTCATGGTAAGAGTCTTAAATAGAGTCTTTGTTGTCCAATACGGTGTCTCCAGGATCCTGTATGGGGCCTGGCATATACTAGGTGGATAATAAGTTTTTCTTTGTTGTTAGTAACTGTTGTTGTCATTTGTGTCGTGTTAACTAAATCGTGTCATCTGGTTTTGGTCATCAGATGCCTAACACTCCCTCTGCTGAGTGATTCCCAATACTGACATGCATAATTCAGCTAGAGTACCACACCAATGTTAATTATTATTCATAGGACTATTTAGCACTTTTCATCATCTAAATGTCTTCCAATTTTAGTTAATTAATCAACCACAGATTTGTGTGGAGGTGACTATAAAGTCTGATGTGATGATAAATCGTTGCCAGGTATCATGATCGTTTTTAATGGGAGAGAGATAAATGTGATGAGGATTCCGATGAACTGTTCTGGAGCCACCATAGTTCCCCCGACAGCTTAGGGAAACCTGGATTCACTGCCAAATCCACCAGTTATTGCTTGAGTGTCTTGGGCAGTTTTGTTAACTGACAGCATCTTATTGTCCTTGTATATGCAAAGGTAATAACCGCACCCAAAAACTTTGAGGGCTGTCTTAGTCAATATCTTGTTGTTGTGAAGAGACACCATGACTGAGGTAACTCTTATGTAAAACAGCACTTAACTAGGACTTGCTAGAGGTTCAGAGCTGTAGTCCATTTTTAGCGTGGTGGGAAGCATGGCAAATGCAAGAAGACTTGTGCTAGAGGAGAAGCTGATTTCTCCATCCCCATCTGCAGACAGAGTGAAGAGAGAGACTCTGGGCTTGGAATGGTTTTCTCAGATAAAACTACGCGGACTCCAGCAAGACCACACTTCCTAATCTCTTGCAAATAGTCACTCCCTGGTGACTAAGCTTCCGAAGATATGGGGGCCATTCTTATTCAAAGCTCTATAAGGGCTAAATAAAATATCACCAATACTGAGTGTGGAATACAGTAAGGGCTCAGCAGATAATGACTACATAGTTTTTTCAACTGAAGCTCACAGAAAAATGTCAAATGCTTTGGAATTTCTAAGTACAGCAATTTACTTTTTGGTGAAGAGTGGGAAAGTTTTATAGCAAGAGGATTTGGGACTATCATAATTATTGAATATGAACCTGGACATGCCACTTAGAATGACCAGGGTGTATAACTTCCCAGAGACATGACTCATGTGACCTGCAATTGAAATAGAGTCTCCTTGAGTTTCTTTTCCCATGGTATTTTAATTTTCTTAGGTATAAAATACAGGTTAAGAATTACTTTTAGGGCTAATAGCATTAGTGAAGGTAATTTATTAAAAAATTCACTGCCTAGTAGTATGTGGTAGGTAACTAGTAAGTGGTCACTATGCTTGGAAAATTAAATATATATTATATATATGCATATACACACATATATACATTTATAATGCAATGTTATGGGGTGGATTTATTTTATTTTTATTACTTTTCTTACAGGTATGTATTGTATGTTGACCACATTCTTCCCCTTACCATGTTATCTTCTGAAACTCTTCCCACATTTCCTGCTACTTTCCCTCCTGTTAATCCCCTTTGGTTCCTGTGAACAATATAGAAGTAACGTTGTCTACTTCCATTTAGTATACACAGACATGGCTTTACATGATTATATAAAATCTAGGAACCACAAAAGAGAAGCATTATCTGTCTGTCTAAGAGTGGATTAATCTGCTTAAAATAATTGTCTCCAGTTGCCTTCATTTCCCCACAAATGACACAACTTCACTCTTACGGCTGACAAAAGTTCCATTGTGTATATGAGGCATGTTTTCCTTAACAGTTCTTCTGTTCCTGGATACTTAGGTGCCATGGCCTAGCTGTTTGGAACAGTGCCGTCATGGACGCTGGTGGGTAAACATCTCTGTGACATGCTGAGTTGGAATTGTTCAGGTAAACATATAGTTTTGTGACTCTCTACCATGATTCCCATAGAGGCTGGAGTTGTTTGCATTCTACCAGCAACATATAAAGGGTCCTTTGTTCATCTCCTTGAAAGTGCTTTAGGCTATTTACTTTATGATTGCCATTCTTACTGGAGTAAGATGGAGTATGAAAGGAGTTTTGAATTTTATTCCTTTAATAGTTGGTGTTGGGGGAATGCTAAACACTTTTAACCTCTTTAGTGAGCGTTGTAATTTTAAAAAGAGGTGTGAGGAAGATGCCATGTGATAGAATTTATGGGGAAGGTTTTTTATTGGGGGAAAGTGAATGGGAAAAGGGGGGAGGGGAAAGGGCCTCTGGGGACAGGAGTGGCAGGAGAGAGGCAGAGAGGCGTGGGGGTGGGGGAGGGGTTGTGGTGGAAGGGAATGGAGTGAATGTGCACAGGAGGTGCTCTTAGTGGCTACAGCTGAGCACCCTACAGGACCTCCAGCATAGGCCAGTACAGATGCCTGAAACTAACATGACCACTTGCATTTTTTTCTTTTGTGAACTTTCTGCACATTCTATTAGCCTAATTTAGGTTTCTTTCCTTGGTGGCCAGGTTTTTTTTTTGTTTGTTTGATTTTTTGTTTTTAAAACCTCTTCATATGTTATAGTCTGATGCATAGCTGTCAGAATTTCTTTTTTTTTTTTTTTTTGGTGTAGGAGGTCCTTCTGTCTATGTGTTGCTTTTATTGGTTAATAAAGGAACTGCTTTGGGCCTATAGAAGAGCTGTAGGGGAACAGAGCTAGGCAGGGAAAACTAAACTGAATGCTGGGAGAAAGGAGGCAGAGAAAGACACCATGGATTCGCCAGAGACAGACACTGGGAATTTTACCCGGTAAGCCACTGCCACATGGTGATACACAGGTTAATAGAAAGGGGTTAAATTAATATGAATTAGCCAATAAAAAGCTAGAGCTAATGAGCCAAGCTGTGATTTAAATAATACTATTTCTGTGTGATTATTTTGGTTCTGGGTGTCCAGGTTGAACAAACGACCCCCTCCACCTACAATTTCTCTCCCATTATGCAGGTTGTGATCCCTGCCAATCAACCATTTCTCTTCCTGTAGAGAAAGAAGCCTTTCAGCTTTCAGAGGTCTCATTTGTAGGCTGTTGCCCTTGTATTCCAAGTAACTGGGGTCTTATTCAGAAATTCCTTTCTTTTATCCTCTGAGAGTTTGAAAGTGTTAGGTTTTACATTAAGGTCTTCCATCCATGTGGAGTTGACTTTTGTGCAGTGTAGGAGGTCATGCTGTGGCTTCATTGTTCTGCATGGATGTTCAGTTTCTCTTGGGGACTTAGATCAAGGTCGGTTTTAGTTAATGAACATTGACATAATTTGTTCTTTACTTGGTTTTCAAATGAAACCATTGTGGTTACATCTAAGACGCCTCAAAAATTATTTTTACTTTATAAAAACCACAAAATGCCTCTGAGGCAAAGGGACTTTTCTCCTGAGTTCATTTTTTTTTCTCTTTGGTTAGATGTCTGTTTCCCATGATCCTCACCCCTTTTTGGTGGACTATCAACTTTCTTTCTCTTTTAGGATTTATTTGTTATTATTATTTAAGGTTTTTCATGCAATATATTTTGATCAGATTCTTTCACTTCCTTCATCTCGTCCCAGATCCTTTTCACTTCTCTGATCACCTAATTTCATGATTTCTGTTTCTTTCCAAACAACAACAACAACAACAACAACAAAACAAAAAATGCTCAAACCCTTAAAACAAACAAAAAACCCAAAGAAGACAAAAATATCACACACACCTCAGGGTAATCCTCCTAAAGAGTTGTACAAGTCTCTCTCCTTAAATGCAGGCAGAATTTCTAATTACATCCAGATAGTCCCAGGTAGCAGGGACATGAGGTCAAAAACACTTTAGCGGTTATACAATTCTGTAAGATGCTGTCTTGGCAGATGTGAGGGCCATCCTTCTGATGGTCTCAGAAAACTGAGCTGTCTTGTAACACAGCTTGTGAGGAGGCTATGAGCAGTCTCTCTAGTGGTCTCATGCGAGCAACCCCATGCTGGCACACAGTGGTAAAATAGACATACCATGGCAAGAAACAGCTCTGCCAAACCTGGTATGGGTTTTGATTACCACTGGAAGTTACACCTAGGAATGCAGCCTGGAACCTGGATTTTAGCATCATATTGCCTTGCATAGAGGACTTAGCTGATTTTAGACTGCAGGCCCTATAGAAAGTGACAGAGGGTGAATAGGTCTTGTTTTAATCTAACAAGTTTGTGGTTCTTGGCTGTACCACAACTTAACAGAAAGCTAATATCTACTTCTTTCATTGGACATACTGCCCAAGTCACTCAGTACCTAATAATATGTGATAGTATTGCTTAATTATTATAACACTTTCATTTCAATGTGTAACATATTATCTTGTCATTTACTGTGTCAGGTTTAATGATCCCAGCTTTTTCTTACTGCATTTGGAATGAAGTCTTTTTGGATTCCTAAAGCTGGCTTCAGGTTTGCAACCCTCTTGCATCAGCCTCTCAAGTGCTAGATTATAGCCTACAGCACAATGTCCAGTGGACTCTGGACTAGGTCATTTATAGATAGCTAGACAGAGTGTAAGGTTGGTCAAATGCCATGTATTTATGGAGCGACGCCAGGCCAGACAACTATGTGATGTTGTCTGTGGTTGAAATGTGTTGAGATGACATCTTTCAGTGGTCTTTTTCCCAACTAACACAGCAGGACAACATACCCTGATAGCTTAAAAAAATCATCTCTCCCCACAAGGAAGAACAAATATCATTGTGTCTGTGTAGGAAATGAGGGTGAATGGCCAGTAGGTTTTGAGGTAAAGACATACAGAGAAAGAAAATAAGCTTCACCAAATAAGCAAATAGCTTTTTATTTACTAGAAAAATAAGCCTGTCATTGTCATGAAATTCTTGTTAGAGGGAAGGTACCTAACTTTTCATTTTACATATGAGAAAATATAAAAGAGTTGTTAGATTTTCCTCAAATTGCTATCTTATTCCATTAAAAATAAATGCACAGATATTGCCTTCACACATTTTCCCAAGTTTAAAATGAGAAAAAAATTTATTTCTGCTGTTTAGTATTTTAATATCCAAGCTCTCTTAAAACGTCTGAATCATTTTTGAAGTTTTTGCTTTGAATGTTATAGTCTCGATAGATTAATCTAAGTCATTACCACCAAAAGGAAAGCTTTCGCCATAGAATCATCAATCATGTAAGCCACATCTCCAAGAGCGTTCACTTCTATTCTCATTGCCTCTGCAAACCACCTTTTCTCCTCTGCTGTGAAGATCTGTGCTTCTGTTGCAGGTGCTCTTTGTCACACGACTATAAACTCTGACATGTGTGTACTGAGAGCCTTCCCTTCTATAGTCTAGCATTTTTGGTAAAGGAAGGTTACTCCACATGATACTGTAGGAGAAATGTAAACAACAGCTGAATCACGGGTCCTTCTGTCTACGTTGGTGTCCTGCCTGCAAGGTACGCTAGTGCAATGCTGGCACAAAGCTTGGGTGAGTATCCATCCAATATGTGATTTTACTAAAGGCCAATTCCATGAGATGGAACCCTTACCCAGCAGCCTGTGTGAGCAAAAGCTAGATATCCCAGGGACCTAGGGTAAAACTAACAACTACTGTTCTACTAACAAAATATATAAAATAACTCCTAGTGATATTCTACTATACTCATAGATCAGTGCCTTACTTAGGCACCATCAAAGAGGTTTCCTTCTTCATCAGATGAGAGCAAATACAGAGACCCACAGCCAGATAACATTCAGAGAGGGAGAGACCTTTGGAGACTCAGCAGTAAACAGTAAAAAATTATCAAATGTTTCTCTTCAGGGCTAGGGGAAACCTGTGGAAGAGGACACAAGAAAGAATGCAAGAGCAGAGAGGATGGAGAACACCAAAAGAGCAAGGCCTTCTAAACACAACAGAACCAATGCATCAGGCATGAGCTCATGGATACTGAGGCAGCATGCTCAAGGACCAGCATGGATCTATACCAGATGGGGTCCTAGAACTAAAGAAGAAGTGGACACATGCCCCTAACCCTTACTCAGAAACATGTCCAACTGATAACTGCTTGTAAATAAAAATTAAAACGACTGCCTACAGAATGGGAAAAGATCTTTACCAACCCCACATCAGACAGAGGTCTGATCTCCAAAATATACAAAGAACTCAAGAAATTGGTCACCAAAAGAGCACATAATCCAATAAAAAAATGGAGTACAGACCTAAACAGAAAACTCTCAACAGAGGAATCTAGAAGTGGCTAAAAGACACTTAAGAAAATGTTCAACATTCTTAGTCATCAGAGAAATGCAAATCAAAACAACTCTGAGATTCCATCTTATACCTGTAAGAATGGCCAAGATCAAAAACACTGATGACAACTTATGCTGGAGAGGCTGTGGGGAAAAGGGAACACTTCTGCATTCCAGTTTGCCCTCCCACCAGCAATGCAGAGTGGTGGGAGGGCAAGCTGGTACAGCCCCTTTGGATGTCAGTGTGGCGATTTCTCAGAAAATTAGAAAACAACCTTCCTCAAGACCCAGTAATACCACTTTTGGGTATATATCCAAAGGATGTTCAATCGTGTCACGAGGACATGTGTTTAACTATGTTCATAGCAGCTTTGTTTGTCATAACCAGAACCTGGAAACAACCTAAATGCCCCTTGTCTAAAGAATGGATAAGGAAAATGTGGTATATTTACACAACAGACTACTACACAGCAGAAAAAAATTTTGCAGGAAAATGGATAGAGCTAGAAAACATTATTTTGAGTGAGGTAACCCAGACACAGAAAGAGAATTATCACATGTACTCACTCATAGGTGGTTT
Source organism: Arvicola amphibius (assembly GCF_903992535.2). NCBI lineage: Eukaryota > Metazoa > Chordata > Mammalia > Rodentia > Cricetidae > Arvicola > Arvicola amphibius. Next base: position 63,033,915 of record NC_052057.2, read on the forward strand.
TAAAACATAAAGCAAAGCAAAAAAGCCTACAAACCACAATCCCAAAGAACTTAGACAACAATGAGGACACTAAGAGAGACTTACATAGATCTAATCTACATGGGAAATAGAAAAAGACAAGATCTTCTGAGTAAATTGGGAACATGGGGACCTTGGGGGAGGGTTGAAGAGGGGAGGGGGAGAGGCAGGGAAGGGAGCAGAGAAATATATAACTCAATAAAAATCAATAAAAAATTGAGTTTTCTCTAAGGGAGTTTCAGTGTGGAAAAACTACTCTTAAGGGTAGGCTACATGACCAGCAGTAAATGGCCAATGGAAAAAAACCTCCACAGTATCTTTCCATGTCTCATAATTTCATGCCAGAGCTATTATTACTTTTCTCTTCCTTCTCCTTTAAATTTTTTTTTACTTTATTTACTTATTTTTGCCCTCCAGATATTTTGCATATGTGTTATGGCTTTTGTTTTTGTGTTTTTTGGGATTCTTGAGTGTGGGAACGAGTAGGGCTCTGCACCTATATCTGCTGCATGTGCCTTTTCTTGGGCTCTTTTCTTTCCATTTTGTTTGTTTTGTCCTATCCCAATGTGTTTTTTTTTCTTTATCTTATATTTTATTTTCTTGATATCCCTTAGAAGCCTCTTTGTTTTCTAATGTGAGACAGAAAGAGGTTGAATCTGGATAGGAGGGGAGAGCAGAAGGAAATAGGAGGAGCAGAGAGAGGGGGAACCATAATCAGGATATATTATATGAAAAAAATCTATTTTCAATAATAATAACAACAATAAAAAGAACATTTGGTAAAAGCAAAACAAAACTGACAGAGACAACATAAGAAGAAATCCTTGTTCTGGCTCACAGTTTCAAAGAGATTTAGTCTACCATGTCAGGACAGGCCTGGGAGCCCAAGAGTTCATGACCTGTGGCTGGAGTCATGATTCACAGGGTAGCATGCTAGGAAGCAGACAGAGGACTATCCTGGAGTTAGGAATGGTTTATTCCTTCAGAGTGTACCCTCATGACCTATTTTCATCAGTCTGACCCTACTTATGAGGGTTCTGCAGCTTCCAAAATGACACCACAGTGGGGACAAGCGCTCTAAACATAAGCCTGTAGGAACCGTTCTGATTCCAACTACACCATCTTTCAAATAGAAAAGTAGAAGTGAACTGATTTCAGATGAAAGTGCATAGAGGAGAGCTGCCTTCAGCACACCAAGGTCCTCCATACATGCATTATCCTAAGGTCCTTTCTATTCTACTTTTCAAAATCTTCAGAGGATGTTCCTGGGAGGCCTGCTCTTTTCTGAAGAGAAACAGAGGAGAAGTGGGTCTGGGGTAGAGGGGAGGTGAAGAGAAAGATTGGGAGGAGAGGATGGAGGGGAAACTACAGTTGGGATGCCTAACATGAGACTAATACTAATAATAATAATAATAATAATAATAATCAAGAATTTTTTGGGAATTTGAAGTAATTTTAATTTTTGGCTATTTCTGAGACCAAGGATATTCTTCATGTTTAGGCTTTTTTCTGTTGATGTCTATCTTCCTCAGTCTACTCAAAGTCCACTCCCGGCTAGGCAGAAAGTCCCAGATTTTTACTTCTTAGATTCTTCCTTACTCTGAGGTTTCCCCTTTCTCAGTCAAGGTTCCTTGTGTTCTACAGTTCCTTAGCGTTTTATTAGGTAACTGGCCAGAAATTCAACTGAGTCACTTTTGTTTTTTTAAAGAAGTTCGAGGCTTATGTTTCTCCCTAGGATGTATTGTCTTCTCAGATTATCTTAGAGCTGCACATCAGTAATCTAGAAAGTGATGTTTCTTTGTCTTTATTTGAGAAAAGGATGAGGATGACTGGGGTGCATCAAGTAGTGAGAACAGACTCTTGGGCTCTTGAGGTGGGATTCCCCTCTGTAGGCTGTGAATATGGCTTATTACCACTGGTTAATAAAGAAACCATTTTGGCCTGTGGCAGGACAGAATAGAGCTAGGCAGGAAAACTAAACTGAATGATGGGAGAAAGTAGGCAGAGTCAGAGAGACACCATGTAGCTGCTGAAGGAGACAGACACCAGAGAACTAGTAAACCACGAGCCTTGTGGTAAGATAGATCAATAGAAATGGGATAATTCAAGACATAAGAGTTAGCTAGAAATATGCATGAGCTAATTGGCCAAACAGTGTTGTAGTTGATACAGTTTTTGTGTGATTATTATGGGTCTGGGTGGCTGGGAAATGAATGAGCAGCTGCCATCTACAGGTTTTGCTTCTGGGCCTGTCTTTCTTCATTTTCCTGTCTACGGATGGCCTATTTCCAGTCAAAGATGGCATGATGTAATTCCAGGCATTTTATTGGCTCTGTGAATGTGTTCAGTTTGCATACTTCCTAGTCCATCTGAACTGTTTTTTCTTAGCACTATGCATAACAATCATTTATTGATTGATATCGAGCAAAACCAACCAGAGGTTGGCACCCTATTTCAGACCAAACTAACTAATGTTTCCTATGGACAAAGAAAACTTGGTTGTAAAAAAAGTCTACACCCAATTATGACTCCTATCTCTGATTAAACACCTGTCATGAATGGATTTTCCTCTTATTTTGGGGATGAGGATTAAGTGAAAATCTTGCTGTAGCTTTTCCCATGTCAACCACATTGTCACTCACAGAAGGGCAACAGCCTTCTGAGCTGTTCAAGCAGACAGTGAGATGTGAGCCCAACACTTAGGTTTTCTCCCAGAATTCTGCCATCAGTATGTGTGGATTTCTATGAAATCACATGGGAGTCAGTTATTTACACAGGTGTCGGGTACTCACCTAACTTAGAAGAGTGAGAACTTGGCAGAAGTTAGTGGTGGTGTGGGTGCGATTAAACCAAACTGGGGCTTAGCACTCTGGTACTTTCATTTCCTCTTTATCTGATAAGTCAGATATTTTTCCTTTTTCCTCTTTAAATGACGGAGGTCACTTTTTTTTTTGGAAGGCAGCAGTATACTAGTATACTGTTGTATAACAAATCATATAAATGTTATTGACAAAACAGCAATTTATCTGCTTATGGTTTTGAGAGTCAGCAATCTGGGTTGAGCCTAACTTGCAAGTTTTGCAAGTCTTTTCTGAATCATTCAAGTGGATGCACTCATCCAGAAGATTACCGAAGACAGCTTCACGTGAGGTGGCTAGTAGGCTGTCACACTGAGATACTCTGTGTTATTTCAAAGGCTCTATAATATGGATGAGGTTCACACTGTCTGGCTTGAAATCAATGACAAGGAAAATAATTTTAAAGATCTTTGTTCATTGTTTTCTTGCTGTTGAGATTTGAATATGAAATATATCATAGATTTAGTTTTGAATACTTGATCCTCTGGATAGTGCTGTTTTGAGAGATTGTGGAGCCTTTCGGAGATGGGGACTTACTGGAGGAAGTCAGCCATTAAGAGGATGGTTCTTGAAGTTTATAGCTAAACCCACTTCCTTTCCAGTCGCTGCTTCCTAATCCACAAAAATATGAGGAGTCATGAGCCCAGTCACTGCCGTGAATGTCATCTTACTTTACTACCATGTTGGATGGTCTCATATCTAATTAGCTAAAATAAATTTGCTTCTTGTCAGTTGTTGAGTCAGGGATGAGAAAGTTGACTAATACACTTACTAATACCACATTGTCCACAGCCAGTTAAATAGCCAAACTTTGAATTTACAAAGACTGGAGAAAACCCATGTCTTTTGACAGGAGGAAAGCAAAGGGCTTTATGTGTAGTAATGGATGAGATTTTTGAAGTCATCTTTGCAAGAGACCTGTCTTAGAAAGTAAACACTCACATTTAATATTGATAAGCAGAAATATAAAGACATACTCTAGCAATTGAAAGGATAGATTATTGAAATAATGGAATAGAAAAGCCCAAATTGAATGGATTGAATCAGTCATTCCAAGCATTGAGCAAATTTAGATTTGAGCAAACATTTTCTTAGTATTGTGCATTGCTATATTGAAATCTTATTTTTTCCAATTAAGTTTTACTCATTGAGGAAGATTATGTTGACTGTCATTGAAATACTTAAGCTTTGAGGCAGGAATTACAGCAGTTTTCACAAAATAAAAGTGCACAGATGACCATATATAATTTCTACCTTAGACAATTTCATCAAGTTGTAAAATATTTTATAAAAACAGGAGTGAGTTTCTTAATTGAACTGGGAGCATGTCACTCGTGCAATGATCTGACTGAGGAATGGTGAGGACCTACTCTTGCAAACTTCACTCAAGTAATGAGGCACATTAATTCTGAGCAGAGATTCAGTTATTGCTCTGAACTTAATCTGATCCTTTAATTATTCCTTGCCTATAAAATATTCATGGACTAGGGTTTGATGTAACCCACGTTTCTAGTAAAGACACATCTCTCTTTTAATTTGAAGTATATTTGAGAACAAAGCAGACAGGGAAAATGCATGGTCTTGTTCTAAAGCACAAAGTGCAGGGGCAAAGAGCTATCACAGTTAGCAATGCCTTATGTAAAATTTCATGGGAGTTTCTGCCTAAGGCTACAGGAAGTCTACTTCCTCGCAAAGCAAAGCACTGCAAGTTGCTCTCATCTCTTTTATTTCCTGCTTTGGATTGGTTGTGATTTGAGTGTTTCTCCAAAGTTTCATGTGCTGGAAGCTTGACCCATATGTAATTAATGGTATCAAACCTTTAAGAGAAGGGGCCCTATGGAGGGTGACGAGGTCATGTGGCATAAGCTTTGAAGGATGTTAATGTCATTCCAGTAGATTGGGTTTGATCCTAACAAATAAAAAAATGCAGCCAGCCTATATGCTCAGCCTTCTGTAGGTGCCTGTTTTCCTTTTTCCACATTTCCGTCTCTGTCATAGTGTTAGACATAGTGTTATATCTTGCCAGTTGTTGGCATTATCTTGTTTGGACTGTCAAGTGACCAGAACCACAGGCCAAATAAAGCCCCTTTTCTTTATAGATTACCAAGAATTAAATATTTTGTTCTAAAAACCCCAAACAGATTGAGGCCTTTTCCAAACTCTCACATCATCTGTATTTGTTTCTCTGGTTTGATCTCTCTACTGCTTTCAAAACTCATTCCAGTTTATCTGTGACTTCTGCCTATAGGATGTGCATATCCTCCCATTAACTGACCTCTTCCATGATTTTTAAGTAATATTTAGCTCACTGCTAGAAACTTTGCTTCATCTTCAGACTTGACTTTCTATAGAAATGTGAGAGTTTTAAATAAGTCACATACTTTCAGATATGTGTACTTATATTTTATAAAATGTCTAAATTATATATATGCATATATATATAATATAGTCTTTGTATTTCGTGAAAACTTAGAGAGTGTCAACATCTTAACACCATTTGCATTTTAATTATTTCCTGCCATAATACAGTAACCTTCTGACAAAACATATTCTTCTCCTCTCCCATTAAATCTTTTGCAAGCCTAATATCTATGCTACGCATGACGTGCTGACTCAAAATTCCTCTCTCACACATTTCTGGAAACCTTCACTGCTATTCTCAAGTACCATCCATTCTCATCTTTGTATTCTGAATTTTGCATCAATAATCTAATGCCAATTCATAGATTGAAATTATTTTTAACTGACACTTACTTGAGAGATCCTCCTACCTGCTAAATCTTGTTCTTGGCTTATTTACAAATTCTTTCTTGTTGACTTTGGCTTAGAGCAGAGAGGGGAAAGAGGAATGAAGTTCAAATCTGTCTCCCACTATCATATGGTAGCTGAGTGAACATTACTTCTTCCTCTAGGACTTGACTTTCTGTTACTTTTTTTAATGCAGTATAAGCAGAAATAAATTGTTTCAAAAAGAAGAAAATTCTTAGAAGACAGGGTTAGAGCCTTGTGTTCATCACTGCTCATGGTGTTTATGAAACTGAATTATGCCACCACAAAAAATAGTTTTAAACGCACGATCATAGTGAGTAGTCCTCTTGTACTTACAAGATGTAAAATGTGGGCCAGTTTGCAGATGTTAGGAAGGTCCCCGAGGACCTGACCAGGCTCTATTTAAAGCAACTTTCCCTCCCATGTCATATATGGGATATATAGAAATGTAATTAGTTATGACTTGTGTAATATATAGAAATATAATTAGTTATGACTTCATTGGCTGAAAACAACAGAACTCTGCTGATACACCAGTATAGACATGCTCGGCATTCTTACATGTATTCTGGGGTCACGCTGACGTCCCCCTATTTGTGAGACAAGTGCTTCATCAACAGCTGTCCCCAGCCTCTCAGTGGCTTAAATGAGGTTTTAAAAATGTTTGGTAATTTCACACATGCACATAATGCATTCTGATCTAGTCCATTCCAGTTCTCTCCACCAGGATGTTCCCTATCCTCCCCACTATGTTTCCCTCCCAATTTCATGTACTTTTTCTTTTTAAATCCACTGAGTTCACTTAGGGTCCTCTGTATGCATATGGTGTAGAACAATTTAATACTAATGAGTAGCCTCTCATGGGTCACATCCCTGATGAAAACTGACTCTCTCTCCCAGTAGCTATCAACTGACAGTAATCTCTCAGCGACAGGTAGAACTTCCTGAGCCACTTCCACACCATGCTGGGAGTCTATCTTGCTTGATTTTATGCAAGTCTTATATGTACAGTCACAACTCCATGAGCTCATGTGTGCCATGGCCCCGTGCCACTCAGAAAATACTGTTATGCTACAGATGTCTTTTACTTCTATCATTTATACTCTTTCTGTACCCTCCCTGTGATGATCCCTGAGCTCTGGAAGGGGGATGTGGTAGTCATATTTCTAGTGGAACATTGAATGTCTCTTTTTTTTTTGTGCACAAAATCTATAAGAGGTTTTTATTTGTTTGCTTATTCCTCACGAATTTTGGTTCACAGTAAGTATCTTTAAAATCAGAATGAATTAGGTAAGTTGAAGTGTAATCGATGATCCATTAAAAACTCTGTACACATGTATCATTTGTGAATTTTTTTTTTTAGATTGCCTAATGCTTTATTAACCTTGAATTTTCTTTTTTTTCTTTTTTTTCCAGTTTATTTATTTTTTATTAAAAATTGCCATCTCCTCCCCTCCTCCTTCCCCTTCCCTCCCCTCCCCTCCACCCACACCCCCACTCCCTCCCTCTTGAGGCCAAACAGTCATCAGGGTTCTCTACACTATGTTGAGTCCAAGGTCCTCCCAACTCCCCCCAGGTCCAGGAAGGTGAGCAACCAAACTGACAAGGCTCACACAGAGCCCGTCCATGTCGTAGAGACCAAGCCCATCGCCATTGTCCTTGGCTCCTCGGTCAGACTCCACCATCAGCCACCCTCAGAGAGTCCGATTTGGTCGCATGTTCCATCAGTCCCATTCCAAGTGGACTTGGTGGTCTCCCATTAGTTCTGTCCTGCCGTCTCAGTGGGTGAACGCAATCCTCATGGTTCTGACTTTCTTTCTCATGATCTCTCTCCATCCGCTCCTCATCAGAACTTTGGGAGCTCAGTCCGGTGCTCCTATGTGGGGCTCTGTCATTTTCTCCATCCAATGCCAGGTGAAGGTTCTATGGTGATATGCAAGATATTCATGAGTATGGTAATAGGATCTGGACATTTCTGGCACCCTCTCCTCAGCTGCCCAAGGACCTAGCTGGGGGCATCTTCCTGGACACCTGGGAACCCCTCTAGAGTCAAGCCTCTGCCAACCCTAGAATGGCTCCCTTAAGTAAGATATATAATTCCTTGTTCCCATATCCACCCTTCCTATATCCCAACCATCCTATTCCCCCAAGCTCTTCCCATCCTCCACTTCACACTTTTCTCGCCCCCTCCCCCCTCCCCCCATCCCACCCCACCCCTATGTTCCCATTTTTTGTCCGGCAATCTTGTCTACTTCCAGTATCCAGGAGGATAACTATATGTTTTTCTTTGGGTTCACCTTCTTATATAGCTTCTCTAGGATTTTTATGAATTATAGGCTCGATGTCCTTTATTTATGGCTAGAACACAATTATGAGTGAGTACATCCCATGTTCATCTTTTTGGGCCTGGGTTACCTCACTCAGGATGGTGTTTTCTATTTCCCTCCATTTGCATGCAAAATCACTGAATGTCTCTTGTTCTCTGAATGTTGGTAGTTGTGGGACGCTATATTAATTGTCTTCTACTGCAAAGGAAGCCTCTCTGATGAGGGTTGAGAGATGCACTCATCTAAGAGTATGAAGATAAGAAGCTGTTCATGAGTGTGTCCATTTAACAGATAAATAATATTGGGTTTTTACCTAGAACTGCTGGGTAAAACTGTTGACTTCTTTTCTTATCCAGTAGCACACATAGAACCATTAATACTACAAAAGCTAGTCAGTAGAGATGAAAGATTTAGGTTGGCATCAGCTTTCTTTTCCTGTGTCCTTTGAACAATGTGTTTGGTGTCTCCAGGATTAAAGTCTTGTGGTCAAGTTTGGAAGGGTATCCCAGAGCAATGACAACAGCTTCAACAAGGGGAAGGGTTGTTATGTTACTCCATTGATAATCAATTCAGAATGGATCACCCATGCATGGCATACCTGGTAACCCTTCCTAGCCAACAAATAAATTAAAATGAAGACTTCATTGAGATTTCATCTTATCCAGATCAGAATGACTGAGATAAAAGTAAAGTGAATGAATAAAATCCAAATGCCAACATATGGTGATATGAATGTGGTGATAAGGAACATTTATTCACTTTTGGTGGGGATGCAGATTGGTGCAGCCACTGTGGAAGTCACAGTAGATGTTCCTCACGAACCTAGAAACAGAGGTACAACATGATCTAACTATGCTACTTCTCAGTGCATCCCCAAAGTACTCTGTATCCCACTATGGAGAAACTTGCCCATCCATATGCATGGCTGCTTTATTATAATACTCAGGGAATGACAACTGTCTAGATGCTCATCAACCGTTGAATGGATAATGCAAATGTGATACATAAACACAATGGAATATTATTGAGCTGTAAATAAAAGTAAGGTTGTAAAATTGGCAACAAATGGATGGATCTGGAACTAATCATTCTGACAGAGATAACGCAGATCCAGAAAGACAATGCTGCATGTTCTCTCACAGGCGGATATGAATCTTCAGTAAGTGTGTTTAAATTGGGGTACCCATAGACGTTAAACACTAGTAAGGGTCTATGGGGGTGGATTTCAAGGAAGGGGGATAGAGCACAGGTGGTATGGAGAAAGAAAAGGTTAAATTGGGTGGAGGGTTGGAGGACAAAATAGGGATGGGAAGGGAAAATTAGCATTAAAGACCCTTAAAAAGCCATATAGAAGCCTGCTATTATTAAAATTTCACAAATTATATACTGATACCCTATAATGTGGGGGCAATGTCTCTCCCTGACAACATAGGCTATCAAATTAAATGAGGATTTTTATTTCATTTGAAATCTTCCTAAGTTTTTAATAATTCTAATACCATTCAGTGTTGGATACATTGGCATTGAACATGAGGGAATCAGTATCCTCGGTGATTGCTGTCACTACTGACTTAAAATGCTTGGAAAAAACACCTATTTGTTAATTTACTAGATGTATTGTTCATCTGTTACAGACACGTCAAAGAACCAGTAGGTGACTAACCCAAAACTTGTATCAAGTCCTTTTGTAAAAAATGATATCTTATGAACTTTTTGAGAATTTCGCACGTGAATACAATGCATCTCTACCTTATGCATCCCCATCACTACTGCCCTTGACTCAGATTTTCTGTAACAGGTTTGACCATGTGGAAGAAAGAATCATAGGACTCAAAGATGGGTCACTTAAACTTACCACTCAGAGGAATAACACAACACCCTTTCTCCCAAAGCACAAAAATCCCCCAATAAATGAGTAAATCAAAAGAGTGGAAGAAATGAACTGAGAAAGAAAGAACATTAAAGTAAGTCTGAGCAACTTATAGGACACTTGAGGTGACCAGTGTGTATTGTGGACAAGAGAGGCATAAAATGGAAAAAGCCATAATGCCCCACATTTCCCACATCTGGAGGTGGAATGGACCTGCTACAAAGTGGGTGGATGTTGATGACAACGATGACGATGATGATGATGACGACAACAACAACAAGGCCCTTGACAAGCAGCAATATTATGAAAGTGAACACTATCCTTTAGACTGTATAGGAGAGATAAGGCATAGAGAGGTCATATCCAGTAGACCTGAGACAGAAAAAGGGGACCTACCCCACTCTAGGGCAGTGGGCAAGCACTAGATTATTGTTAAAACCTCTGTTAGTGCTAATGACTAGCTCTTTAAATTCTTACTGTCAACACTCACCAAATGCTCATTTTCTTGTAAATAAACAAAGGTATTAATGGTTGAGGTAATTTTATTCCTTAACTGATGGGCCCCCTCTTGTTGTCCTGGCTGTCTTGAGAAAAAAGGACTGCCAATCAAACAGTAATATGGAATACCTTTATGGGAGCATGGACAATTCTGAGCACTTAAAGGAGACTTCTGTGAAGTCACCCAAAGATTGCACAGCTCTAAATCCTGAAAGTACATCTTCAGCTGCCACGGATTTAACCAGTTTGTGCTGGCCTTTATGCCTTTGCAAGCCTTGATAAACTCTAGATGATTTTGAAACAATTTCCTGTCAATGAGTACTTCAGTCGGCTTACCAAAGAAGTGCTGTGACAGGGTTCAAAAGTGACCACACTGTGCTCATTATCAACATGAGTCTTCGTTTGCATGAAAGGCTTACTGTGATTGGTGGGTCCCTGGTTGTCTAAGGAGTCCATTATCTCACCTGGTGAGTAGACTGGGAAACACTTCCTGTGATGTGTCCTCTGGTCTTGCACAGTTAAGTCCAATAAAAGACTTCTCTCAGATATGTGTACTAGACTGCACTGAGCTGCTAACATGAAGAGAAGTAACAGCATTGGGAATAGCAGGGCTGCAGCTACAGTGGCTGCAGTGACATCAGAGGGGCCTCAGACTCATGAATCTGCTGCCACTGTTTCCTGATTAGGAATTATAAGAATTATAGCTAGGATTATAGGCATGTACCACTATACTCAGCTGGATAAAACAATTTTAATTTTGGCATAAAGTTTAAAGCAACAGCAGCAAGAATAACTGTAATTATAAAAGTTTTCTAAGTGAATGTACAAAAGAAATACATATGAATTGTAACATCAGTAACATGAAATGTATGTGGGAAGTTTAGTGCTATAAATATCAATATCAAAAGAGAAGATATAAAGTAAATGGCCTAAGTTTACAGTTCAAGGAACAAGAAAAATCAAAGCAAGAATAAATCATATTCAAAGTTAGCAAAAGGGAGAAAAATAATAGTTATGGGTTGGATAGGAAATGTTACTTCAACAGGCTCATATATTGAAGGTTTGGCCACTGGTTGATGATACTATCAAGGGGTACTAATCATGAAGCTGTAGCATGTGAGGTATATTTATTTGTTTGTAAAATTCTTGTATTTCCCCATTATGAAAGCAGCTCCCCTTTGCCATACCCATCTAGTATAATGCTTCAACATTATTGAAGTCTTAGCTGCAGTAATAAGACAAATGAAGGAGATCAAAGGGAGAGAGATTGGAAATGAAGACATCAAAGAATCTTTATTTTTTTGTAGATAATGTGATGATATACAGAAGGATCTTAGTCAGTGTTCTATTGCCATGAAGAGACACCATGGCCCAAGCATCTCTTACAAAAGAAAGCATTTAACTGAGGCCTTGCTTACAGTTTTAGATGATTACTCCATTGTCATGGCAGAAAGCAGAAGGGTATGGCATTGGAATAAAGCTGAGAACTTTACATCTTAATCCAAAGTTCATGCATAGACACATTTCCTCCAACAAGGTCACACCTATGCCAACAAGACCATACCTCCTAATCCTCCTTAAATAATTCCACTCCCTCAGCATTCAAATATATGAGTCATTCTATTTAAACCATCACAATATAGTGATCTGAAAAATTATACCAGGAAACTCCTACAGCTGATAAACACTTTCAGCAAAGTGACTGGATACAAAATTAACCCACAAGAATCAGTAGTCCTCCTATATACAAAGGACAAACAGACTAAAAGAAATGGGGGAAATAAAACCTTTCACAGTATAGTCAAATAATATAAAATATCTTCAGTAACTTTAGCCAAGAAAGTCAAAGACTTGTATGATACTAACTTCAAGATACTGAAGAAAGAAATTGAAGAAGATTTCATCAGAAGATATGAAGCTCTCCAATTCTTATGGATTGCTAGGATTAAGACAGTAAAAATGGCCATTTTATCAAAAGCATTTACAGATTCAATGCAATTTCCATCAAAGTTCTGACAAAATTCTTCACATATCTTGAGAGGACAATTTTCAGATTCATATGGAAACACATACATATACACACACATGATAGCTAAAACAGTTCTGAATAATGAAAGAACTTCTAGAGGTATCACTATCCTTGATTTCGGCTTTACTACAGAACTATAGTAATAAAAAACAGCATAATACTAATACAGTGACAGACACATTCATCAATGAAATCAAATTGAAGACCCAGACATAAAGCCATACACCTATGGACACCTGATTTTTTTTATAAAGAGCAAAAAATACAGACTGGATAAAAAACTTCTTTAACAAATTGTGCTAGGCAAACTGGATGTCTGCATGTAGAAGAATGCAAAGAGATCCATACTTATTACTCTGCACAGAACTCAACTCGAAACTGATCAAAGAGTTCAACATAAAAACAGATACAATGAAATCTGTAGAAAAGAAAGTGGGAATAGCCTTGAATTCACTGGCACAGGAGAAGACATTCTGAACAAAACACTACTAGTACAGGCACCGAGGTCAATAATTAATAAATGGGACCTCATGGAAGTGAAAAGCTACTGTACAGCAAAGAACACATCATTTGGACAAAGTCACAGCCCACAGAACAGGCAAGACTTTAGGAACTATATAGTCAATCATGGTCTAAATCCAAAATATATAAATAACTCAGAAAAATAGATATCAAGAAAACAACCCAATTAAAAATGGGGTATTGGTAAAAACAAAATTTTCAAGACACAAATGTCTGAGAAACACTTAGAGAAATGTTCAATATCCTTAATCATCAAGGAAATACAAATCAAAACTATTTAAGATTTCATTTATACCCATTTGGATGCCTATGATCAATAAGATAAATAGCAGCTTATGCTGGCAAGGATGCGAAGCAAGGGGAACACTCCTTCATTGTCTACCTGTGCAGCCATATTAGAAATCAGTGTGACAGTTCTTCAGGAATATAGGAATTGATACACCCCAAGATCCAGCTACACCACTCTTGGGCATATACCCAAAGAACACTTAATCCTACCACAGAGAGACATTCTCAACCATGTTCAGTGTTGCTCTATTCATAGTAGTCAGAAATTGGAAACAATCTAGATGTCCCTCAACCAAAGAATGGATAAAGAAAATATGATACATTTATACCATGGAGTAATATTCAGCCATCAAAAACAAAATCCCAAAACCATGAAATTCACAAAAAAATGTATGGAACTAGAAAAAAAATCATCCTGAGTGAAGTATCCAAGACTCAGAAAGACAAATGTGCATATGTTCACCTATATGTATTGGATATTAAATCAGTGATAACCAGGCTACAATTTGTAGAACCACAGGATTAAGTACAGAGTAAGGGACTAGAGGGACAAGGTAGATCTTGTTAGGGGAGGGAACTAGATTAGATAGTTATGGATAAGTTGGGAGGGACTAGAACAGGATGATAAATTTGGAAGAAGGAAGGGAAAGGAGGATGATGAGAGGTACATTGTTAGAGACTGCTAAAATTAAAGGCCGTTTGAAGTGTAGTATGAAACATAGTACAATAGAAGCTTTCTAAAATATGTACATAATTGAAGGTGTTGTAAATGAAATTGTCAAATAATGGAGGGAGACAAAGCCTCAACTGGCCAAGTCTCAACACCAAACAAAGTTTCTAGTACCAGGATTAGGTTACATCTAACTGAATTATAGGGCAAAGGGGCTCAATAGGAATCTCCAAATAGCCCCAGCTGTTGCCAAGACTATAGGTTTCTTTCCACAAACTGACAGCAAGACCCTATTGCTGAAGGCAAGAGCAACATAAGTCACTGACTATGAGATAGTTGAGCTGGTGCCCATGTAGGGCAAAAGGGCCAACCAAAAATACACCCTGACCCTGAGACCAGAGCCAAAGAAATACACCCTGACCCTGAGACCAGAGCCAAAGAAATACACCCTGACCCCGAGACCAGAGCCAATTCACTGGACCTGAAACCAAAGCCAAAAGATTAAAAAGCGCCAGTGGGAAAAAAAGCACACCCTGGCCCTGAAGTCAGTTGTTTTTATGAGATCCCTGAGTGTGCAAAAAAGTGGGTTTATGAGTCTTGTGGCCTTTCTTGGGCTTTTTGTTTTCTGTTTTGTCTGATTCTAATGTGTTTGTTTCCTTCCCTGTTACTTTTGTGTGTTATTTCATTACATCAATAAGAAAAGTAACCAATGCACTTTTATTTATTTTTTTTTCATGGTTTTTTTTAATATATATTTAAAAATTTCCATCTCCTTCCCTCCTCCTCCCCCCCTCCTTCCCCTCCTCCTCCCCCTTCCCTCCCCTCCTTCTCCCCATTCCCTCCCCTCCCCTCCACCCATACCTCCCCTCCTTCCTTCTCAAGGCCAAGGAGCCATCAGGGTTCCCCACTCTATGCTAAGACCAATGTCCTCCCAACTCCCCCCTGGTCCAGGAAGGTGATCGATCAGGCTGAGAAGGCTCCCACAGAGCCCGTCCATGCAGAAGAATCAGAGCCCAGAGCCATTGTCCTTTGCTTCTCAGTCAGCCCCCGCTGTTGGCCACATTCAGAGAGACGGGTTTGGTCGCATGATCCATCAGTCCCATTCCAACTGGAGTTGGTGATCTCCCATTAGTTCTGTCCCACCGTCTCCTTGAGTGAACGCACCCCTCTCGTTCCTGACTTTCTCCCTCAAGTTCTCGCTCCTTCTGCTCCTCATCAGGACCTTGGGAGCTCAGTCCAGTGCTCCAATGTGGGGCTCAGTCACCTTCCCCATCTGTCGCCAGCTGGAGGTTCCCTCACGGTCCTGACTTTCTTTCTCATGTTCTCTCTCCTTCTGCTCCTCATCAGGACCTTGGGAGCTCAGTCCGGTGCTCCAATGTGGGGCTCTGTCATTTTCTTCATCTATCGTCAGGTGGAGGTTCTATGGTGATATGCAAGAAATTCATCAGTATGGCTATAGGAACTGGCCTTTTCAGGCTCCCTCTCCTCAGCTGCCCAAGGAACTAACTGGGGGCATCTCCCTGGAAACCTGGGAACCCCTCTAGGGTCAAGTCTCTTGACAACCCTCAGGTAGCTCCTTAAATTAAGATATTTGCTTCCCTGCTCCCATATCCACCCTTCCTATATCCCAAGCACCCCATTCCTCCGAGCTCCCCCCGTTCTCCCCTTCACACTTTTCTCTCCCCATCTTCCCTTGGCCCAGTCTTGCCCAACCCTCAAGTTCCCAATTTTGCCTGGCGATCGTGTCTACTTCCAATATCCAGGAGGATTACTATATCTTTTTTTGGGAGTTCACCTTCTTATTATCTTCTCAAGGATCCCAAATTTATAGGCTCGATGTCCTTTAATTATGGCTAGAAACCGAATATGAGTGAGTACATCCCATGTTCATCTTTATGGGTCTGGGTTACCTCACTCAGAATAGTGTTTTCTATTTCCATCCATTTGCCTGCAAAATTCAAGATGTCATTGTTTTTTACCGCTGAGTAGTATTCTAGCATGTATATATTCCACAGTTTCTTCATCCATTCTTCCACTGAAGGGCATCTAGGTTGTTTCCAGGATCTGGCTATTACAAATAATGCTGCTATGAACATAGATGAGCATATGCTTTTGTTGTATGATTGGGCATCTCTTGGGTAGATTCCCAATAGTGGAATTGCTGGGTCCTGGGGTAGGTTGATCCCGAATTTCCTGAGAAACCGCCACACTGCTTTCCAAAGTGGTTGCACAAGTTTGCATTCCCACCAGCAATGGATGAGTGTACCCCTTACCCCACAACCTCTCCAGCAAAGGTTATTATTGGTGTTTTGGATTTTAGCCAATCTGACAGGTGTAAGATGATATCTCAAAGTTGTTTTGATTTGCATTTCCCTGATAGCTAGGGAGGTTGAGCATGACCTTAAGTGTCTTTTGGCCATTCGAACTTCTTCTGTTGAGAATTCTCTGTTCAGTTCAGCGCCCCATTTTTTAATTGGGTTAATTGGCATTTTACCGTCTAGTCTCTTGAGTTCCTTATATATTTTAGAGATCAGACCTTTGTCAGTTGCAGGGTTGGTGAAGATCTTTTCCCAGTCAGTAGGCTGCCTTTGTGTCTTAGTGACAATGTCCTTTGCTTTACAGAAGCTGCTCAGCTTCAGGAGGTCCCATTTATTCAATGTTGCCCTTAAAGTCTGTGCAGCTGGGGTTATGCGTAGGAAACGGTTCCCTGTGCCCATTTGTTGTAGAGTACTTCCCACTTTCTCCTCTATCAAGCTCAATGTGTTCAAATTAATATTGAGGTCTTTAATCCATTTGGACTTGAGTTTTGTGCATGGTGATAGACATGGGTCTACTTTCATTCTTCTACAGGTTGACATCCAGTTATGCCAGCACCATTTGTTGAAGATGCCCTCTTTCTTCCATTGTGTACTTTTGGCTCCTTTATCAAAAATCAGGTGTTCATAGGTTTGTGGTTTAAGATCCGGGTCTTCTATACGATTCCATTGGTCAACCTCTCTGTTTTTATGCCAATACCAAGCCGTTTTCAATACTGTAGCTTTGTAATAGAGTTTGAAGTCAGGGATGGTAATGCCTCCAGAAGAACCTTTATTGTATAAGATTTTTTTGGCTATCCTGGGTTTCTTGTTTTTCCATATAAAGTTGATTATTGTCCTCTCAATCTCTGTGAAGAATTTTAATGGGACCTTGATTGGGATTGCATTGAATCTATAGATTGCTTTTGGTAGAATTGCCATTTTTACTATGTTGATCCTCCCAATCCACGAGCAGGGGAGATCCTTCCATTTTCTGGTATCCTCTTCAATTTCTTTCTTCAAAGACTTAAAGTTCTTGTCAAATAAATCCTTTACTTCCTTGGTTAGAGATACTCCCAGATATCTTATGCTATTTGTGGCTATTGTGAAAGGTGATACTTCTCTGATTTCCCTCTCTGCTTCCTTATCCTTTGTGTATAGGAGGGCGACTGATTTTTTGGAGTTGATCTTGTAACCTGCCACGTTACTGAAGGAGTTTATCAGCTGTAGGAGTTCTTTGGTGGAGTTTTTGGGGTCGCTTATGTATACTATCATATCATCTGCAAATAATGAAAGTTTAACTTCTTCCTTTCCAAATTGAATCCCCTTGATTCCCTTATGTTGTCTTATTGCTATTGCTAGAACTTCAAGCACTATATTGAAGAGATAAGGAGAGAGTGGACAGCCTTGTCGTGTTCCTGAATTTAGTGGGATAGCCTTGAGTTTCTCTCCGTTTAATTTGATGTTAGCTGTCGGCTTGCTGTAAATAGCTTTTATTATATTTAGGAAATGACCCTTGTATCCCTAATCTCTCCAAGACCTTTATCATAAAAGGGTGCTGAATTTTGTCAAATGCTTTTTCAGCATCTAATGAGATGACCATATGGTTTTTTTCCTTCAGTTTGTTTATATGATGGATTACATTGATAGATTTTCGTATGTTGAACCAGCCCTGCATCTCTGGGATGAAGCCTACTTGATCGTAATGGATAATTTTTCTAATGTGTTCTTGGATTCTGTTTGCCAGTATTTTATTGAGAATTTTTGCGTCAATGTTCATGAGTGAGATTGGCCTGTAATTCTCTTTCTTGGTTGAGTCTTTGTGTGGTTTAGGTATCAGGGTAACTGTAGCTTCATAGAAGGAATTTGGCAGTGACTCTTGTGTCTCTATATTATGAAATACCTTAAGGAGTATAGGTATTAGGTCTTCTTGGAAGTTCTGGTAGAATTCCGCATTGAAACCATCTGGTCCTGGGCTCTTTTTGGTAGGGAGGTTTCTGATAACAGTTTCTAATTCTTCGCGACTAACAGGACGATTTAGAGCATTTACCTGGTCCTGGTTTAACTTTGGTATATGGTATTTATCTAAAAAACTGTCCATTTCTTTTACATTTTCCAATTTTGTGGCATACAGGCTTTTGTAGTAAGATCTAATGATTTTCTGAATTTCCTCTGTGTCTGTGGTTATGTCCCCCTTTTCATTTCTGATCTTATTAATTTGCGTGTTCTCCCTCTGCCGTTTGATTAGTTTGGCTAAGGGTTTGTCAATCTTGTTGATTTTCTCCAAGAACCAGCTTCTTGTTTCATTGATTCTTTGGATTGTTTTCTGTGTTTCTATTTTGTTGATTTCTGCCCTCAATTTGATTATTTCCAGTCTTCTACTTCTCCTAGGTGAGTCTCCTTCTTTTTTTTCCAGAGCTTTCAGGTGTGTTGTTAAGTCACCAATGAGTGCTTTCTCCATTTTCTTTAAGTGGGCACTTAGTGCTATGAACTTTCCTCTTAGCACTGCTTTCATTGTGTCCCATAGGTTTGAGTATGTTGTGTCTTTGTTTTCATTAAATTCAAGAAAGACTTTAATTTCTTTATTTCTTCCTTGACCCAGGTGTGGTTCAGTAGTTGACTGTTCAGTTTCCATGAGTTTGTGGGCTTTCTGGGGGTAGCATTGTTGTTGAATTCTAATTTTAATCCATGGTGATCTGATAAGACACAGGTGGTTACTAATATTTTTTTGTAACTGTGGAAGTTTGCTTTGTTACCAAGTATGTGGTCAATTTTCGAAAAGGTTCCATGAGCCGCAGAGAAGAAGGTATATTCTTTCCTATTTGGGTGGAATGTTCTATAGATGTCTGTTAAGTCCATTTGGTTCATTACCTCCATTAAGTCTTTCAATTCTCTGTTAGGTTTCTGTCTGATTGACCTGTCCATTGGTGAGAGAGGAATGTTGTAGTCTCCAACTATTAGTGTGTGTGGTTTGATGGCTGCCTTGAGTTCTAGAAGTGTTTCTTTTACATAAGTGGGAGCTTTTATATTAGGGGCATAGATATTCAGGATTGAGACTTCATTCTGATGGATTTTTCCTGTTATGAGTGTAAAGTGTCCCTTTCCATCTCTTTTGATTGATTTTAGTTTGAAGTCAACTTTGTTGGAAATTAGTATGGCCACACCCGCTTGTTTCTTAGGGCCATTTGCTTGATAAACCTTTTCCCAACCCTTTACTCTGAGTAGATGTCTGTCTTTGTGGTTGAGGTGTGTTTCTTGTAAACAGCAAAATGTTGGATTCTGTTTTCGTATCCAGTCTCTTAGCCTGTGCCTTTTTATAGGTGAATTGAGTCCATTGATATTAAGTGATGTTAATGACCAGTGGTTGTTAACTTCAGTCAGTTTTTGTAGTAGAGTTTGTGTGTTTCCCTTCTTCTAGTTGTGCTGGTGAAGGGTCGCTAGATGCCTGAGTTATTGTGGGTGTTGTTGGACTCCTTGGTTTGTGATTTTCCTTCTATTACTTTCTGCAAGGCTGGATTTGTGGCTGTGTATTGTTTAAATCTGTTTTTGTCCTGGAATATCTTGTTTTCTCCATCAATGGTGAATGCAAGCTTTGCTGGGTATAATAGTCTAGGCTTGCATCCATGTTCCCTTAGTGTCTGTAGCACATCTATCCAAGCTCTTCTGGCTTTCATGGTTTCCATTGAGAAATCAGGTGTAATTCTGATAGGTTTCCCTTTATATGTTACTTGACCTTTTTCCTTTGCAGCTCTTAATATCTGTTCTTTATTCTGTATGTTTTGTGTTTTGATTATTATATGGCGTGGGGATGCTTTCTTTTCATCCAGTCTATTTGGTGTTCTGTAGGCTTCTTGTACCTTCATAGGAACATCCTTCTTTAGGTTGGGGAAGTTTTCTTCTATAATTTTGTTGAATATGTTTTCTGGGCCTTTGAGTTGTAATTCTTCTCCTTCTTCTACCCCAATTATTCTTAGGTTTGGTCTTTTCATGGTGTCCCAGATTTCCTGAATGTTTTGTGTTAAGAATTTGTTAGATTTGTTTAGTTCTTTAATCTGTGAGTTTATTTCCTCTATAGTATCTTCAGAGTCCGAGATTCTTTCTTCCATCTCTTGTATTCAGTTGGAAATACTTGTCTCTGAAGTTTCTGTTCGTTTACTCAGAGTTTCCATTTCCAGTCGTCCCTCAGATTGTGTTTTCTTCAATACCTCCATTTCATTTATCAGGTCTTGTACTGTTTCCCTTACCTGTTTGATTGCTTTTTCTTGTTTTTCTTGTTTTTCTTGGGTATCTTTGAGAGATTTATTTATTTCGTCTACCTTTTTGTTTGTCATCTCCATTTCTTTATGACAGTTTTTTACCTCCTGTTTAAGGTCCTCTATTATTTTCATAAAGTACTGTTTAAGGTCGGTTTCTTCTATATCTTCTGGGGTAGGGTGTTCAATTCTTGTTGTTTCGGGATGTCTGGCTTGTGGTGATGTCATGTTGCCTTTCATGTTGTTGGAGGAGCTCCTGCTTTGGCGCCTGCCCATCTCTTCCTTCAAAGGGAGTCCGGAGGCGTTTGGTGTCCTAGACCAATCTTTGCTGTGACTGAAACTGGTTGGATCTCCCCAGTGCCAGAGGAGGACCTATTCCTTGCGACACAGTCTGAAGAAGCCCGCACTCCCTTGCAGGAATCCTCAGACCTGCCTGGAGGCCCGAGTCTGACCCCTTTGGGTGGATGGCCTTAGAACAGGAGAAGGACACCTGAGAACCCTAGGGAAAGCTTGGGAGACACATGGATGGGAGAAACAGACACAAGCCTGCAGAAGGAAGTGGGGGTAGGGGGTCTGTGCTCTCTTCCAGGGCAGGTTGCCCCAGGGTCCGCATTCACTCACCAGTTCAGATGGAATGTCAGTGCACAGGATCAGGGATTCCAGGCAGCCCAGGGTCGCAGCCCAGACAAAAGGGCCAAGGTGGGGGCAGGGCGGGATGGAATACCACACAGCAAACCTGGCAGCACAATCTGAAGGAGCCCGCACCCCTCCGCAGGAATCCTCAGACCTGCCTGGAGGCCAGAGTCTGACCCCTTTGGGTGGATGGCCTTAGAACTGGCGCAGGACACCCCAAAGAATGATGGATCCTCTGGCAGACTGTCAGGTCCCCTTGCAGGCCAAGCAGCTCTCAGACAGAGGCCTACCTTGCCCCGGGCAGTCAAATGAAGGAGGGGACCTCCCACCGGCCTGGGTGCACTCAATTCCAGGTCCCCAGAGCCCAAACATGCTGAGCTGTGGGATTTTGTGGCCCCAAAGACAGGAGGATGAGGCAGGGGGAGGGGGGGAGGATTCTGGGTGCAAGCTGGGAAGGGACAGGGAGGGAGAGGCAGTATCCGGGGAGAATAACCCCTGCAGGAAGAGCAGGAAGTGTGCTGGTGGGCAGGGGGAGTTGTGGAGAGTCTGTGGTCCCTCTCAGGGCAGCTGCCGCGGTTCGGGCACTCACTCCTCACTCACCCCAAAGAATGATGGATCCTCTGGCAGACTGTCAGGTCCCCTTGCAGGCCTAGCAGCTCTCAGACTGAGGCCTACCTTGCCCCGGGCAGTCAAATGAAGGAGGGGACCTCCCACCGGCCTGGGTGCACTCAATTCCAGGTCCCCAGAGCCCAAACAGGCTGAGCTGTGGGATTTTGTGGCCCCAAAGACGGGAGGATGAGGCAGGGGGAGGGGGGGAGGATCGCACTTTTATTTTTTTTTTTAAAAGAACAGTTTGCTTATATTTCTATTCTCTCCACAGGTGTTTGCTCTAGCTTCAATCCCTTCCTTACCTTTCATTTCCCTCAAATCAGCTTTGTAGAAGGGGTCATGTAGGGTGCAGTTTCTTTCTGGAAACCTCTTAGAAACTTTCTTTCACATGGGTAAGGAGATTGGATCTCAGTTCCTGGATTCCTGTTGGTTCCTGGCTAAACGGTAAATACATAGAATGTTGGGAGAAAGTGTTTTTCCCATTACCTCCTTGAAAAAACGCATCATTTCTTTTATTAAACTTATTTTTATTACACAGTTATTAGAATAATAGCATAATTCTAAATAAATATGTAACTGAATTCTTCAGCACATGACCAAGAACTATTAGTTATCAGATTTGCTGAGTTATAATGTTTATGAATCCACCTGACTAATATTATTTTTTAAAATGTAGTTTGGAGATG
Organism: Arvicola amphibius; assembly: GCF_903992535.2. Taxonomy (NCBI): domain Eukaryota; kingdom Metazoa; phylum Chordata; class Mammalia; order Rodentia; family Cricetidae; genus Arvicola; species Arvicola amphibius. The sequence continues at coordinate 63,056,239 of NC_052057.2, forward strand.
ACATTATGGTGAACTATCTGTATTTGTATTGGGTTTAAAGTGAAGTAAAAATGTCAAAGCAAAAGAAATGCAATTTAGCTGACACATTCATTGATTTTATTTTTACCACAAGTGTTAAGAGACACAAAGGCTCAGATATTTCTCAGGCTTATGTAATAGAAGCACAAAGCCCTTAGAACCAATGGGCCAGTTATATTGTTCAATCAAAAACTGGTGAGAAATGCGTTTTGAAGAAGAGCCAGTTTGAAGTCTGGAAAGTTAACCAAGACTTAGACCTTTCTATTTATAGTCTCTTTGCTGTATTAGATAATATGGCTTTTTGCAGTGTTAAGTAAAAGAAGACCTTGTAATAAATAATTCCAGTTGATGTATGTGCCACAACAGTGGGTGAAGCTTAATTGTATCTTGGTGTAAACTAACAATTAACTAGCTTTTGAAGCTGAGTCCGATAGTACAGGCTTGTAGTTCCAGATACCCAGGAAGCTGAGGAAGAAGGATTGCATGATTAGGCACTGGCTGGGCTATGCAATGAGTTCAAGGGAATCTGAGGCAACTCCATGAGACATTGCTTGGAAAATGAAAAAGAGGAAGTCAAAAAGAGTGACTAGAACTCCAAGTTAGAGTGCTTATGCAGCACATATAAGGTCCTAGGTTCAACATCAAGTACAGAGAAGTAAATAATTAAGCAAAAACTAGTTTTTTGTTAAATGATGTCACATAATACAGAACTGCAGGCATCCTTTTAATTTGAAGTGAAATAATGGCAAAAACAGAAGCCATTCTATTTTAATTCAACATATGAATTTAAAAAAAACTGTAAATGTAGGTGAAATTATAGATGCTACCCTGACTTCATTATTGGCTTTTGCCAATTTTTTGAGAATACTTATTCCATGTGCCTTTCAGAAACTATAAAGTTGGCATCATAAAAATGGAACAAAAATGTTACTTTATAACGAAAGAGTTTATTTGAGAAGAAAATTCCACCTACCATGCCCACAGGGCTTGGTGACACCACATTTTGCTGGTCTGGTGAGGAATAGCAGCCTCGCCTCCACTAGTTTGCATGGCACCAAAGATTCTGAGGGCACAAACAGTATCTGCTTTATGTGTCACAAACATCATCCATTTTAGGAAATTCAAACTTTTAAGTCATTGTTAATGAATTTATCAGAAAATTTTAGCAGGATGGAAATGTGCTTTTAAAGTTAATCCTTCAAATCTTCAAATGTCTGAAAAAGTCATGATGAATCATACTATTAATTACTTAAAAATTAAAACCTACAAAGCATGTAAGTTGTTATATCAATGCACATACATTGTCTAAATGAAAATTTCTCATCTGTGCTGACAATTCTCCCTCCAGGGGCCAAAGAGCGCCTAACAAAGTTCTCAACATTCGTCATGAGAAGCACTCTTTTGAGTTTGCTGTGAGATTGTGTCTAAGAGATTCCTCAAATATGAAAAAGCCATTGCTATTGCTTTTCACTGCTCCTAGATGTAGAAGGTATGTCCCGGCTGCTGGAAGTACCATGTCTTTCAGACACAGAACTTAGGGGGCCACTGAACTGGAACTGACATGAATTCTGCCTGCCTAAGGACGAGCTTTCATCATATTAGAAGAAGACACTCAAACTGCCAAGTGAGAGAAGCAAGTAACTCAAATCTATCAAAGACGCCTGTGACCCACAGCAGTGGCCAGTATGACACAGTCACCCTAGAGGCATAGAATTGGTGCCCATTCTTTGGCAGTAACCAGTCAACAGCTCACTAATGGACCTGAGACCTCTCAGCTAGAGGGAAATCATGCCTGGCACTGGAAACCTGCCTACTATCCAGCCTAGCGAGATGGTGGATCTTGGAGGAGAACCTAAATCGCCACTTTACTAAACCAGCACAACCCTTGCTATATTATGAATAGCTGTCCTTATTGCCAGAGGCAAATGCAGTCCTCACCTCTTATCAAGGAAATGTCTCTTTGAAACAGATGAAGATCATAACAAAAACCACATCCAATCAAAATGCAAAGTAGTGGAGCCCGGTCCCAATGTATCTACAAAACACCTCCCTCACTTAAGGGTCATGGAGAATTGTGGAAGAGGGGTCAGAAAGATTGAAGAACCACGGAACAGAGAGCTTGTTGTGTGACCGTGTTTCCAAATAATGTCAGAAGCTACAGCCATAAGGTATCATCAACATGACTGCCTAAAATGTGAGCCAAATAAGATGGAGAACAATAGGCATAGTGGACAAGGGAAAGAGCACAAGATCCAAGCTCTACACAAATAATTACAGGCAACTAAGGAGTGTTGAGAATGGGAGAAATACTTTCCCAGGGAAGAGCACACCAAATAGTCAGCCCTGATCGTCTACACATACAAGTAATATTGTACCTACTAAGCAGATTGTATTTAGGAATATATATGTTTATAGATATATGCACATAACACCAATTAATGGAGATAAGAGGTTATGAATTTGAAAGAAAGCATGGAGTGGTATATGGGAGAGTTTAGAGCAAGAAAAGGGAAGGGGCAAATTATGTAATTATATAATATCAAAACCTGAAGGAAATAACAAAAAGTAGCTAATCCCTTGAAAACACACAATTTATATATAAAATTAATATGCATATTATTTTAATAATCAATTATTTGATTGTTATTGTTGCCATTTTCTTTTTTGGAACTCGATCATTTGTTTTTTGTGTTAATTGCTTGCACATGGGTTGTGAGTTTAGTTTGGGAGTGCTCATCTTTTGGTTAATATGTGGATAACAAGCCTCTCTCTGTTATATATATTGGATTCTTGCTTTTCATTCATCCATTTTTTCAGTTTTATAAAGAGGTATTTTTAGAAAAATATTTTAATTTCCTTAGTTCAACAGGACAATGGGAAAAATAGTAATATTTGAATTAGAGTAGCCCTGACATGTGGAATCCCAGAAATTGGAAATTTTGGAGGTAGAGTTATTGCATGTACGATTGTGTCTCTGACTTCTTGTCCCCCATACTACTAACTCGGGAAATTGTCTGGGATCTCACCTTTGTGTGACAGTGATGGTGATGTAAATGCATGGGGCTTCAGCTCTGCAGAGGTTCCCTTTGACTGTAGGATCTCTAATGAAGAATGGCATTAGAACTTAACTTAAATGAGCTTTGTTCACTTACTTTGGTAAGGAATACATGCCAGATGCAGTGTAGGTTTCTAGAAAATATCTTGATACTTTTTAATGACCTTGGACTATCTACCCTCTGTATTACAGTGGTGAATGACTCTTCTCAAATAAACACATATAGGAAAAATAGAGCTTGAAGTCTCGTTCTTGCTTTTTTGAATATTACTCATGTTTAATACAGACATTTTTATTCTTTATGCATTTATCTTTATTTTGATTTTTAGGACAAAGTCTTGCTGTGCACCACAGGGTGGTGTCAAATTCTTTTTCTTTCTGTCTCTGACATCTAAGTTCTGGGATAACAGGCTAGCTCGGAACCTGGCCTTTCAGGCATTATCTTTATGGCACAAACAATGCTGTAATAGGAAAGGAAGTGTGTAGGCTAGCAAAATCAAAGAAAGACTGGAATTCAGCTGAAAATTTACTTATGGAAAGAATGGAAATTTCCAGCAGGACATAATTCTTTGGATGAATTGTCCATGGGACGTCTAATGGTAAACTAACTGCTCTCTGCAAGGCAGCTCTGCTTAGGCGGGGGAAGCAATGAACGGCTGAGAACAAAACTGGCATCCTCCTGCTTTGTTCTCTTGCGGAGAACAGTCATGCTTTCTGGACAATGCTAAAGAAAACAGCTGCTGATGCAAATGTTTAAGGCAAGAGGTCAGATCAGTGGCAAAACAAAACTCCTTGTAAAAGTGACAGCTAAGGGACACTGGGCAAGAGTTGGCAAGGAAAGGAACATTTATAGACAGAAGATTTACAACAGTTCCATGTCTGTTCCAGACCCACGTGAAGGCGCTGGAACCTTTTGTTCTCCTATAGTATGGCTGGTCCTTGAGACAGCATCTCCAGTGATGCCACAGGAGAAGGGCTGGTTCTGTGTGGAGTCTGATGTTATGGCGTTTAGGAGGCTAGAATAAAAAAGGTAGAAAATTATCTCTGTTCTTACATCTCCCTTTCCTTCAAGGTATAGGAATGAGTTTTATAGTTCCTTGTAAATTGCAGGACATAGAACTGGGACTAGGAGTTTCCATATTACAAAGGAATTCAGTCTTTTATTACCAATTATATTAATATCTTAGACCAAGGTTTTATTCTTCTCTATCACATTCCAGAGATTTTGTAAATTATGGTTTGATGGAGACACTGTTATGAAATTTATTATATGAACCAAGGAGGACCCAAGATGCAACTTATAAAAACATCTTTCTCAATAATGAAACTATGGTTGAATAATAATATTTGCAATAAGATGGTAGTTGGTATATGCGCACTAATAAAGAAATTTGTCTTTTTAATACACTCTCAAGATAGCAACTGTATTTATAAATTTTTAAGATTATAGGCTACTAGGATAAAATCAAATCATAGTTTTTTGCACATCCAGAAGAGTTTTTAAATAACACACCAAGAATGTCACTGCATTACTAGTGTAGATGCCTATGAGATACTGGAATGCAGGCTTGGGATGGGTGAAAAGAGGAAGAGCAGAAGAAAGCTATTATTTAAAAAAATAATTATTTATTCTTCTCTCAAATATTACAACTGTAGTTCCACATCCACGTTTCCTCCAAGTCCTTTCTGCTTTCCCAGATCCACTCCTCCATTTCCCTTCAGAAAAGGGCGGGCCTCCCAGGGGTATTAACCAAACACAGCTTAACAAGTTGCAATTAGACTAGGTAGTACCCCTCATATCAAGACTGGATGAGGCATCTCACTAGAAGGCAAGGCCCCAAGAACAGGTGAAAGAGTCAGAGACAGCCCTTGCTCGCACAGTGATTAGTCCCACAAGAACATTCTTTTTTAAGACATATTTTTATTAATTCTTAGAGAATTTTATACAATATGTTTTAGCTATTGTGGTAGTTCTAGAGAGAATGACCTCCTTAGAGTCATATATTTGAATACTTGGTCTGTAGTTGGTGGGCAGTTTGGGAAGGATTAGGAGGTATGGCTTTCTTGGAGAGGTGTATTAGTGGGGATGAACTTTGATGTTTCAAAAGCCCACACAATTTCTAGTTATCTCTCTCTCTCCCTCTGCCTCATGGTTGTTATCTCAACATGTAATTTCTTAGGTACTCTTCCGGTACCATGCCTGCCTGCCTCCTGCCATGACGGACTATAACCCTCTAGAATCATGAGCCCCAAATTAAATGCTTTCTTTTATAATTTGGGATAGTTATGGTCTCTCTTCCTAGTAAGAGAAAAGTAACTAAGACAATCATTTTAACCCTAACCCCTTCTTTTAACTCCTCCCAAATCGACTCCCACCTTCCTACCCCTAACTTAGTTTCTTCTTTTTCTCTTTCTTTTTTTCTAAATTAAGTAGGTAACCCCTCCACTTCATTTGTGCTGTCTATGTACTCCTGGATGTGTGGTCATTCACTGGAGCATGGTTGACCGACCGGGAGTCATGAGTCCTTAAGGAAAACTGATTACCCCTTACCCAGAAGCCATTAACCATCAGTAGCTCCTCAATTGTGGACTGGGTTTCATAAACTCACTTCCTACTTCATGCTAGAGTGACAGGTGGCCTGATCTGGTGCAAGTCTTATGCAGATAGCCACAGCTGCTGTAGTTCATATCATGTCCAGAAGATAGTGTTTTGCTCTGGTTCTCCCAGAGCTCTGACTATTACAATCTTCCTGTCCTCCTACTTTGTGGTGGACCTTGAGCTATAGGGAGCTGGGTGATGGATGTCTCATTTGTGGCTGAGCATGCCATAGTCACTTATTCTCTGTACTGTGACCAGTTGTGAGTTCCTGCATTAACCATCATCCATTGTACCAAGAAACTTTTCTGATGAAGCCTTAGAGCTGCAATAATGTATGGATGGAGAAATATGAATTTAGAGGGCCATTAGATACTATGAATATTTGGTAAAATAATAGTAGTAGGTTCATTTTTTGGGCAACGATCTCTTCAATTTCAAGTTCTTATCTAGATTTGTAATACCAGACATACTTTTCCTCCTGATTTATATCTAATGACCTTTATATCTAATCAGAAAGTATCTGATTACCCTATAATATTTGTGACACTACTGCACCTAGGCATGTCTAGGCATACTGGTTCTCATCACACTTTTTAGGGTACAAAAGGTAGAGGGGAGGTAGGGGAAGAAGACAAAAGACTGCTTTAACATGACTCAAAGGAACAGTTTCCTGCTTCAGTGCTTGAGATATCAATCCATTATTTTCTGAATAAAGTATGTTTGATGTTTTTGGCAAGATATATGGCGAACACACCATAGACCAAGTATCTTGTAGGCAGCCTTTACCTATGTCAAACTTCCTATTTTAAATAAAGAACCAGAAGTAGGCTTGGATTTTTCTGACCTTTGTTCAGGGTGCAGCAGATCCACCTCTATAGTCCATCTTAATGTCCAAAACACCAAGTAACCACACCCTAGGTCAGGATGTGTAGCCACACCTGTTGTCAACAACTTTGAAAGAACAAAAATAAGCTCAAACTCTCTGACCTTCAGTCAAGGTAGAACAGGCTCACATATGTGGGCCTCCACATCTTGCTATCAAGTTGTGGTGAGCAATGAAGAACAATAGCAATAGCCTGTATTGTTTTAGGGGTCTCCAGGATACTTATTGTCAGCAACATGAGGGGAAATGTTCTTACCTGGCACTGGGCTTTTTTTTGGGAACCAATGGCTTTTGGAACAATCATATTCCCCTGTGTAGGGTAGCTCTTTTACATGAAAAACATAATACATACATATATACATACATAGATACATATGCATACACAAGAAAGTTCTAAACTTTAGGTTTCCATATGGCCTTTCCAAGCATCCCTAATGTTAGTCCCAGTCACTTCCTTTGCTTCACTCTCACACCCTTCTCTCCACTTATACCCCCTGTAATGGTAAAAATAAAACAACTCCATTCTCCGAAGGGCAGCAGTGAGCAGTGAGCCATGAAGGGCAGTGAGTCCCAGGCAGGGAGCTGCATGGTAGGTGAGAGACCTTGGCAGATAACCAGGTCCCATGAGGAGCCACGGAGGGTGAGAGACAGAGACGGGTAGGCACGCCATGCAGAGAAAGTGGGTATTTATTTAGTGGGGTATGGAAGGGAAAGAGAAAGGGAAGAGGGAAGAAAAGGGGGATAAGGAAAGAGAGGCACAGGGAGAGAGGGGGGGCATGGGGAGAGGAGAAGATACCTCTTCAGGAGAGAGGTGGAAGGGAAGGAATTTAGGTTGAAAGCTGAAGAAAGATCCTCTTGCCTTGGTGGCTGGGGGAGGAGAGGAATTGGGTGGAGCTTCTCTTTTAAAGGAACAGGACAGACCATTACATTCCCATCTCTTTTTTATAATAAAAAGGCAAAAGGATAGGCACAACAGGTTAAAGGAATTGGGATGGTGGAGTCTCAAGATGCTTCCTGCTTATTTGTGGGCATCATCTTGGGGTTGGGGGATCAGAGAAAGCTGGGTGCTGGTCACATTCTGGGGTAGCTGGTCTCTTTACTCCTGTCCAGTGTTTGTAGTATGGAAATGTCCCATGTCTCCTAGACTTGTTTAAGGTATTGGCAGAATAGAGGACAAAGTTAAGCTTAGGAAAAAATTTTTTAGGACCATGGAATTGAGAGGGGTGTATCTGACTTGTTTAAGGTGGATCCTTTAATTCAGCTCCTTGGAACTCACAAGAATTTTTTGGGTTTGTGAAAATGTAAATTTTAAACAGCAGCATATTTATATCAGAATGACTGACAGATATTTTTTCATAATTAAAAGTATCTTTAAGACTAAGAAAGGCAGCGTGAGAGAGAATTTTGTTAACTTGTAGCTTATTGGAATTTGTTTGGTAAGGCTGTCTTTTTAAATGACAAAACCCGCCTTTTGTCCGGGCGGCGTCCCTGGACTGCCTGGAATCCCTGATCCTGTGCCCTGAAGTTCCATCTGAACTGGTGAGTGAATGCAGACCCTAGGGCAACCTGCCCTGGAAGAGAGCACAGACCCCCTCCCCCCAGCTCCCTCTACAGGCTTGTCTCTGTTTCTCACATCCCTGCCTCTCCCAAGCCTTCCCTAGTGTTTTCAGGTGTCTGCTCCTGTACTAAGGCCATCCACCCAAAGGAGTCAGACTCTGGCCTCCAGGCAGGTCTGACGATCTCTGCGGAGGGGTGCGAGCTCCTTCAGATTATGCTGCCAGGTTCACTGTGTGATATTCCATCCCGCCCTGCCCCCACCTTGGCCCTTTTGTCCAGGTGGCGTCCCTGGGCTGCCTGGAATCCCTGATCCTGTGCCATGAACTTCCATCTGAACTGGTGAGTGAATGCGGACCCTGGGGCAACCTGCCCTGGAAGAGAGCACAGACCCCCCTACCCCCACTTCCCTCTGCAGGCTTGTCCCTGTTTCTCCCGTCCCTGCCTCTCCCAAGCCTTCCCCAGTGTTCTCAGGTGTCCTGCTCCTGTACTAAGGCCATCCACCCAAAGGGGTCAGACTCTGGCCTCCAGGCAGGTCTGAGGACTTCTGCGGAGGGGTGTGGGCTCCTTCAGATTGTGCTGCCAGGTTCGCTGTGTGATATTCCATCCCGCCCTGCCCCCACCTTGGCCCTTTTGTCTGGAGGGAGTCCCTGGGCTGCCCCCTGATCCTGTGCCATGAACTTCCATCTGAACTGGTGAGTGAATGTGGACCCTGGGGCAACCTGCCCTGGAAGAGAGCACAGACCCCCTCCCCCCAGCTCCCTCTGCAGGCTTGTCTTTGTTTCTCACATCCCTGCCTCTCCCAAGCCTTCCCTAGTGTTTTCAAGTGCCCTGCTCCTGTACTAAGGCCATCCACCCAAAGGGGTCAGACTCTGGCCTCCAGGAAGGTCTGAGGATTCCTGCAAGGGAGTGCGGGCTTCTTCAGACTGTGTCGCAAGGAATAGGTCCTCCTCTGGCACTGGGGAGATCCAACCAGATTCAGTCACAGCAAAGATTGGTCTAGGACACCAAGCGCCTCCCGGCTCCTTTTGAAGGAAGAGATGGGCAGGCACCAATGCAGGAGCTCCTCCAACAACATGAAAGGCAACATGACATCACCACAATCCAGATATCCCGAAACAACAAGAATTGAACACCCTACCCCAGAAGATATAGAAGAAACTGACCTTAAACAGTACTTTATGAAAACTAATAGAGGACCTTAAACAGGAGGTAAAAAACTGCCATAAAGAAATGGAGATGACAAACAAAAAGGTAGATGAAATAAATAAATCTCTCAAAGATACCCAAGAAAAACAAGAAAAACAAGAAAAAGCAATCAAACAGGTAAGGGAAATAGTACAAGACCTGATAAATGAAATGGAGGTATTGAAGAAAACACAATGTGAGGGAAGACTGGAAATGGAAATTCTGAGTAAACGAACAGAAACTTCAGAGACAAGTATTTCCAACTGAATACAAGAGATGGAAGAAAGAATCTCGGACTCTGAAGATACTATAGAGGAAATAAATTCACAGATTAAAGAACTAAACAAATCTAACAAATTCTTAACACAAAACATCCAGGAAATCTGGGACACCATGAAAAGACCAAACCTAAGAATAATTGGGGTAGAAGAAGGAGAAGAATTACAACTCAAAGGCCCAGAAAACATATTCAACAAAATTATAGAAGAAAACTTCCCCAACCTAAAGAAGGATGTTCCTATGAAGGTACAAGAAGCCTACAGAACACCAAATAGATCAAAATAGATCAAAAGAAAGCATCCCCATGCCATATAATAATCAAAACACAAAACATACAGAATAAAGAACAGATATTAAGAGCTACAAAGGAAAAAGGTCAAGTAACATATAAAGGGAAACCTATCAGAATTACACCTGATTTCTCAATGGAAACCATGAAAGCCAGAAGAGCTTGGATAGATGTGCTACAGACACTAAGGGAACATGGATGCAAGCCTAGACTACTATACCCAGCAAAGCTTGCATTCACCATTGATGGAGAAAACAAGATATTCCAGGACAAAAACAGATTTAAACAATACGTAGCCACAAATCCAGCCTTGCAGAAAGTAATAGAAGGAAAATCACAAACCAAGGAGTCCAACAATGCCCACAATAACTCAGGCATCTAGCGACCCTTCACCAGCACAACTAGAAGAAGGGAAACACACAAACTCTACTACAAAAAATGACCTGAGTTAACAACCACTGGTCATTAATATCACTTAATATCAATGGACTCAATTCACCTATAAAAAGGCACAGGCTAAGAGATTGGATACGAACACAGGATCCAACATTTTGCGGTTTACAAGAAACACACCTCAACCACAAAGACAGACACCTACTCAGAGTAAAGGGTTGGGAAAAGGTTTATCAAGCAAATGGCCCTAAGAAACAAGCTGGTGTGGCCATACTAATTTCTAACAAAGTTGACTTCAAACTAAAATCAATCAGAAGAGATGGAAAGGGACACTTTATACTCATAACAGGAAAAATCTATCAGAATGAAGTCTCAATCCTGAATATCTATGCCCTTAATATAAAAGCTCCCACTTATGTTAAAGAAACACTTCTAGAATTCAAGGCAGCCATCAAACCACACACACTAATAGTTGGAGACTTCAACACTCCTCTCTCACCAATGGACAGGTCAATCAGACAGAAACCTAACAGAGAATTGAAAGACTTAATGGAGGTAATGAACCAAATGGACTTAACAGACATCTATAGAACATTCCACCTGTAGTGAGGAGCTGCGGGCTGCTTTCCTGCAGCCCTGCTCCTGATCACCGGCTAGCTTATGCCCCAAAATAATTACATGGAAACTGTATTCTTTTAAACACTGCCTGGCTCATTTGTTTCAGTCTCTTACTCACATCTTGATTAACCCATATCTAATAATCTGTGTAGCACCACAAAGTGGTGCCTTACCGGGAAGTTTCTAGTTTACATCCATCTTGGGCTGGAGCTTCATCACATCTCTCTCTGAGCAGAGGCACGGCAGTCTGTCTAACTTAGGAGAGGTGTAGCATCTGACCGAGCCATCTACCTCACTTCCTCCTTCCTGTTCTGTCTACTCCACCCACCTAAGGGGCAGTCTATCAAATGGGCCAGGCAGTTTCTTTATTAGCCAACGAAATCAACTCAAACAGAAGACTCTCCCACATCATCCACCCAAATAGCAAAGAATATACCTTCTTCTCTGCGGCTCATGGAACCTTTTCGAAAATTGACCACATACTTGGTAACAAAGCAAACTTCCACAGTTACAAAAAAATATTAGTAACCACCTGTGTCTTATCAGATCACCATGGATTAAAATTAGAATTCAACAACAATGCTACCCCCAGAAAGCCCACAAACTCATGGAAACTGAACAGTCAACTACTGAACCACACCTGGGTCAAGGAAGAAATAAAGAAATTAAAGTCTTTCTTGAATTTAATGAAAACAAAGACACAACATACTCAAACCTATGGGACACAATGAAAGCAGTGCTAAGAGGAAAGTTCATAGCACTAAGTGCCCACTTAAAGAAAATGGAGAAAGCACTCATTGGTGACTTAACAACACACCTGAAAGCTCTAGAAAAAAAAGAAGCAGACTCACCTAGGAGAAGTAGAAGACTGGAAATAATCAAACTGAGGGCAGAAATCAACAAAATAGAAACACAGAAAACAATCCAAAGAATCAATGAAACAAGAAGCTGGTTCTTGGAGAAAATCAACAAGATTGACAAACCCTTAGCCAAACTAATCAAACGGCAGAGGGAGAACACGCAAATTAATAAGATCAGAAATGAAAAGGGGGACATAACGACAGACACAGAGGAAATTCAGAGAATCATTAGATCTTACTACAAAAGCCTGTATGCCACAAAATTGGAAAATGTAAAAGAAATGGACAGTTTTTTAGATAAATACCATATACCAAAGTTAAACCAGGACCAGGTAAATGCTCTAAATCGTCCTGTTAGTCGCGAAGAATTAGAAACTGTTATCAGAAACCTCCCTACCAAAAAGAGCCCAGGACCAGATGGTTTCAATGCAGAATTCTACCAGAACTTCCAAGAAGACCTAATACCTATACTCCTTAAGGTATTTCATAATATAGAAACACAAGAGTCACTGCCAAATTCCTTCTATGAAGCTACAGTTACCCTGATACCTAAATCACACAAAGACTCAACCAAGAAAGAGAATTACAGGCCAATCTCACTCATGAACATTGACACAAAAATTCTCAATAAAATACTGGCAAACTGAATCCAAGAACACATTAGAAAAATTATCCATTACGATCAAGTAGGCTTCATCCCAGAGATGCAGGGCTGGTTCAACATACGAAAATCTATCAGTGTAATCCATCATATAAATAAACTAAAGGAAAAAAACCATATGGTCATCTCATTAGATGCTGAAAAAGCATTTGACAAAATTCAGCACCCTTTTATAATAAAGGTCTTGGAGAGATTAGGGATACAAGGATCATTCCTAAATATAATAAAAGCTATTTACAGCAAGCCAACAGCTAACATCAAATTAAACGGAGAGAAACTCAAGGCTATCCCACTGAATTCAGGAACAAAACAAGGCTGTCCACTCTCTCCTTATCTCTTCAATATAGTGCTTGAAGTTCTAGCAATAGCAATAAGACAACATAAGGGAATCAAGGGGATCCGATTTGGAAAGGAAGAATTTAAATTTTCATTATTTGCAGATGATATGATAGTGTACATAAGTGACCCCAAAAACTCCACCAAAGAACTCCTACAGCTGATAAACTCCTTCAGTAACGTGGCAGGTTACAAGATCAACTCCAAAAAATCAGTCGCCCTCCTATACACAAAGGATAAGGAAGCAGAGAGGGAAATCAGAGAATTATCACCTTTCACAATAGTCACAAATAGCATAAGATATCTGGGAGTATCTCTAACCAAGGAAGTAAAGGATTTATTTGACAAGAACTTTAAGTCTTTGAAGAAAGAAATTGAAGAGGATACCAGAAAATGGAAGGATCTCCCCTGCTCGTGGATTGGGAGGATCAACATAGTAAAAATGGCAATTCTACCAAAAGCAATCTATAGATTCAATGCAATCCCCATCAAGGTCCCATCAAAATTCTTCACAGATATTGAGAGGACAAAAATCAACTTTATATGGAAAAACAAGAAACCCAGGATAGCCAAAAAAATCTTATACAATAAAGGTACTTCTGGAGGCATTACCATCCCTGACTTCAAACTCTATTACAGAGTTACAGTATTGAAAACAGCTTGGTATTGGCATAAAAACAGAGAAGTTGACCAATGGAATCGTATAGAAGACCCGGATCTAAAACCACAAAACTACGAACACCTGATTTTTGATAAAGGAGCCAAAAGTACACAATGGAAGAAGGAGGGCATCTTCAACAAATGGTGCTGGCATAACTGGATGTCAACCTGTAGAAGAATGAAATTAGATCCATATCTATCACCATGCACAAAACTCAAGTCCAAATGGATTAAAGACCTCAATATTAATCTGACCACACTGAGCTTCATAGAGGAGAAAATGGGAAGTACTCTACAACAAATGGGCACAAAAGACTGTTTCCTACACTTAACCCCAGCTGCACAGACATTAAGGGCAACATTGAATAAATGGGACCTCCTGAAGCTGAGCAGCTTCTGTAAAGCAAAGGACATTGTCACTAAGACACAAAGGCAGCCTACTGACTGGGAAAAGATCTTCACCAACCCTGCAACTGACAAAGGTCTGATCTCTAAAATATATAAGGAACTCAAGAGACTAGACTTTAAAATGCTAATTAACCCAATTAAAAAATGGGGCGCTGAACTGAACAGAGAATTCTCAACAGAAGAAGTTCAAATGGCCAAAAGACACTTAAGGTCATGTTCAACCTCCCTATCTATCAGGAAAATGCAAATCAAAACAACTTTGAGATATCATCTTACACCTGTCAGATTGGCTAAAATCCAAAACACCAATAATAACCTTTGCTGGAGAGGTTGTGGGGTAAGGGGTACACTCATCCATTGTTGGTGGGAATGCAAACTTGTGCAACCGCTTTGGAAAGCAGTGTGGAGGTTTCTCAGGAAATTTGGGATCAACCTACCCCAGGACCCAGCAATTCCACTATTGGGAATCTACCGAAGAGATGCCCAATCATACTACAAAAGCATCTGCTCAACTATGTTCATAGCAGCATTATTTGTAATAGCTAGATCCTGGAAACAACCTAGATGCCCCTCAGTGGAAGAATGGATGAAGAAACTGTGGAATATATACATGCTAGAATACTACTCAGCGGTAAAAAACAATGACATCTTGAATTTTGCATGCAAATGGATGGAAATAGAAAACACTATTCTGAGTGAGGTAACCCAGACCAAAAAAGATGAACATGGGATGTACTCACTCATAATCGGTTTCTAGCTATAATTAAATGACATCGAGCCTATAATTTGGGATCCTTGAGAAGATAATAAGAAGGTGAACCCCCCAAAAAAGATATAGTAATCCTCCTGGATATTGGAAGTAGACACGATCGCCAGGCAAAAAATGGGGAACTTGAGGTTTTGGCGAGACGCGGCCAAGGGAAGATGGGGAGAGAAAAGCGTGAAGGGGAGAATGGGGGGAGCTCGGAGGAATGGGATGCTTGGGATACAGGAAGGGTGGATATGGGAGCAGGGAAGCATATATCTTAATTTAGGGAGCCATCTGAGGGTTGTCAAGAGACTTGACCCTAGAGGGGTTCCCAGGTTTCCAGGGAGACGCCCCCATTTAGTTCCTTGGGCAGCTGAGTAGAGGGAGCCTGAAAAGGCCAGTTCCTATAGCCATACTGATGAATTTCTTGCATATCACCATAGAGCCTCCACCTGGCAATAGATGAAGAAAATGACTGAGCCCCACTTTGGAGCACCGGACTGAGCTCCCAAGGTCGTGATGAGGAGCAGAAGGAGAGAGAACATGAGAAAGAAATTCAGGACCGTGAGGGGTGCGTTCACCCATGGAGACGGTGGGACAGAACTAACAGGAGATCACCAACTCCAGTTGGATTGGGACTGATGGAACATGAGACCAAACCAGACTCTCTGAATGTGGCCGATGGTGGAGGCTGACAGAGAAGCCAAGGACAAAGGTGCTGATCTTTGACTCTTCTGCATGGACAGGCTCTGTGGGAGCCGTCTCAGCTTGGTTGATCACCTTCCTGGACCTGGGGGGAGTTGGGAGGACCTTGGTCTTAACATAGAGTAGGGAATCCCGATGGCTTCTTGGCCTGAAAAGGGAGGGAGGGAGGGTATGGGGGGAGGGGAGGGGAGGTAAGGGGGAGGAATAGGGGAGGAGATGTAAATTTTTTAAATAAAAAAAAATGTTAAAAAAAATAAAAGCTAATTATGGACTTCCCAGAAAACAACAACAACAAAAAATGACAAAACCCTTAGCTGTCAAACTTCATCAGAGATCTTTGAGAAGGATAAAATTTTACTTGAGTTATTGATTAAAACAACAGAGAACTTACTTGTTTGATACCTAAAGCTACTTCTCAGGGTTGCCCATGGTTGCTGAGGGCTGTGTTTGCATTTTTCTGTTTAGCACAGGGCCTGCCAGGTTCCAAAAATCCTGTGGGCTAATAAATCTGTAGGAAGACAAGCCTACCTTGACCTGAGCAGCTAGGCTGTCAATTTCAGTGATTCTGTCCACTGTCAGAAGATCTTCAGTTTAGGTAAAAGGCAGTTTTGCCCAGTGGTTAGCACTTGGCAGTTGAAATGAATTGTGAATGGATGTTGTTCTGTGCCATTTGTCTTCTGTCTTCTTTGGAGGAAATAGAGTGCTGCTGCTAGGAATCAACCTGTCTCTTTTGGTTATGAAAAGTTTTTTAATAATTAAATATTTAAATGCCATATTCCCCAGATCTCTGAGCAGTTGAGGACTGTTTACCAGCTATAGATGAGCTGTAAGTACAGTATAGAATCTGCCTGGAGAGCTGGGTTCAAGTTTGTCTGTAATGGCTCTCAACAGGTAAAGCAGGGTTGGATTAAGAGACTTAAAAGTACATACCAATTTAAAACATGAAACTTATTGTTTTTGCAGTCTAGAATGAGATACAACTAACAGACAATTATAACAGTTAACATAAACATAGGTGTATTTAAGTTACATGTATGCACAGATACATACAGAATGAACAGGAATTGGGTAAAGTGGATGCTCTTGGTGGGCCCCACCAAAGGCATGCAAAACACACATGTAACAGAGTTAGCAAGAGGAATTTAGAGACAAAAACATAAGTAAATCAGGGGCCAGGCAGGGAATACCTCAGTAAAGATGGCAGGAACTTGGTCACCTGACCTGGCCATCAGTTAAGATAGTGTTAAGATCACCTGACCACAGGCAAAATGGCAGCAGTTACGTGTGGTATGGAAAAGCCACATTTTTTGAGCAGCAGGATTTTTTTTTTATATTTTATTTATTTATTCATTTATTATGTATACAACATTCCTTGCATGTATGCTTGCATGCCAGAAGAGGGCACCAGATCTCATTACAGATGGCTGTGAGCCACCATGTGGTTGCTGGGAATTGAACTCAGGACCTCTGGAAGAACAGTCAGTGCTCTTAACCTCTGAGCCATCTCTCCAGCCCGAGCAGCAGGATTTTTAAGCATAATAACAAGAGAGACCTAGAGACATGATTCACCCTATTGCCGAACAACCATGCTACAAGCCATGACAGGGAGCAAAGACTGGAATTGAAAACAGCTGCCTTGTGGATTCAACTAATCTTGTCGGTTTCCGCAGGACCAGCGGTAGCAGTGTCAGGGATAGAACAGAAGGAATGGGAGTGAGAGGAAAAGAGTTTTTTTTAAGAAGGTTGGGGAAGGGGTTGCCCAGTGAAAAGTGGAGCCAGCAGAACACAAGCAGAGTGCTCACAGGTGGGTGGCTGATAGTTTGAGGGTTTATATTTAAAACTGAAAACATGAAAACATGTGAGAACAGTGAACAAACACCACAAAGCCTGTAGAAGAATGTCTTCTCTCTACAGGTGGGTGTTAATGAAGCTGGATTGGCCTCTGGCCCAGGCAACTTGGAAACCAGAGGCTAGAGGCTGTCCAGGATGGCCTCTCACAGTGGGGACCACTTGTGAGAGGTCCAAAAGAAAAGAAAAAGAAAAGAGAAAGAAAAATCTGAGGGACCCAGGTCCCAAAGCGAACGCACTGCTGAGCGTGTGTAGTGCTAGAGTGGGAAGACCACTCTGGGTTATTCAATCATGTTTTTAGCTATGGGAAGCAACCAGAGATGAATGTCAGTGAAGGATCAATCGTAGCTGCGAAGACTATGGTTGGGAGCAATCCCTCTATTTCTAGGAACACCATAGGATTTCCGGAAGCTCAATAGTCAATTCCTTGAGTTAAGGAAAGGAAAGGAAAGACTTGCTAGAATGATCTCCTACCATCTCCCTGGAATGATCAGCTCTGGTCACTGATGGAGGTTTCTTTTACCCTATCAGTATTTTTACCTCATAATGATGATTTGGTGGTAGAGTTTTTCGGGATGTAAATATGTAAGATAAAGTCATACCAAAGAATGGTGGGTCTCTAATTCAGTAAAAATGTTGTCTTTATAAAAGAGGAAATTTCAGTATAGGCACATAGGCAACACACACACACACACACACACACACACACACACACACAGGACACGATGGAAAGTTTGATGTGTACTATCCAAAGAATTAAGGGTCTAGTAGAGAAATTTGAAATATATGTTTTTCTAGTGTTCAGTGACATTATAAAAATTGGTCTAGCTGTTTTCTGAAACAGCTGTATCTCTTTGCATGGCCACCACCACTACTGATTCCAGGCTCCACATTCTCACTAGTGCTTGATATTTGTCATGGTAAATGTTCCTACAGTCATCCTACTAGCAGGCTAATGCATCATATTTTGTCGAATTAAATTTCCTTGGTGACTGATAGTATTGCATATTTTGGATAATTATATTTATCATCTATATTTATTCTTTGGTAAAGTGCCTATTCAAAGTATATGCAGGTTAAATTTTTAGTGTTGTCTATATGTTCTGATTCAAACTGATTAATTTTTTTGTGAGGTGAAATGTGTTGGTCAGTTGTTCTTCAGTATTTGTGGGAAAGTCTATTTCTCTTTGAATTAGGTTTTCAGTTTTGCAAAAATCAATGAGTTTTTTCAACAAATGGTGCCTGAATACTAAATTTCCTCACTGAAAAAAAATGAATCTCTGTACAGACTTATATGCTATTTACATAAATATGCGGAAAGTGTGTCAAAGAACTAAGTGTAAAAGACACAGCTATAAAACTCCTAAAATGCACTGAAAGAAAATGTGGATGATTTTAGATCTGGCAATACACATATATACATATCACACAAAGCATGATCCAAAAAAGAAAAAAATGTTGGATTTTATTAAATCTTAAAATCTTCACTCTACAAAAGAAACTGCTAAAAGAATGGAAAGACAGCCTATAAGTTAACTATGGAAAATGTATGCAGTATGTGTATCTCTTAAAGGGTTTGTATCCAAAGCATATGAATAGCCCCTAAACTGCATCAAGAAGAAAAAAAATCCTATTAAAAGTGGGTGGATGGTATGAGAAGACACCTCACTTAAGAAGATGCATAAGTCACAAGTGAGAATATGGGAAGAAGCTCAACATCTGTAGTGAAAGAAAAATTAAATCAGCGATGGCTCTGCAGAGCTGGAGGCTGGAATCAAGGCCCTTCAAGTCACATGATGCTGGTGACCAGGTGGAAGGATGAGCTCCCTCTTGATTTTTTTCTGGGAATGCCAAATAAATACTAGACCTTCTGATAACAGTTTGGCAATTTCTTGCAAAAACAAACATACTTTGATCATTTGATTTAGCAATATCTTTTCCAGATATATTCAAACAGAACCTGAACACTAGTACTTAGAGGCGCTTTCTTCACAGCTGAGAAAACTTGAAAGCAATCAAAATGTCTTTTGACCCGCAAATGGATAAACAGATTTGGAGGCAGCCAGGAAATAGCTAGCTATTTGGGTACTGAAACAAATGAAAGGCTGGGGATATGGCCCTGTGGTAGAGAACGTCTCTGGCGCATGCTCGGTTCTTGATTCATCCTCAGTGCCCCTCCTGGCCCCCAAATTAGCTTGGTGGGGTACACACAAGTCTGTTCTCTCAGAACTTACAAGACTGAGGCAGAAAATCATAAGTTTAAGGCTACCCTGAGCTACATAGAAATGTATCTTGAAAACCCCAAGATAATTCAGCTACAGATCATGAAATGACAAGAAGGAACTTCAATAGCATTATTGCTGAGGGGAAGAAATTAGTTTATTAAAACTGTTGTATGAGTCAAATTATGAAAAATTTGAAAAGAATAAACTAGAAAGGACCAGTGCTAGAACTGTGAGATAGAAAGTGGCTGGGTGAGTAGGTAAAATGTGGCAAGTTAAGGGCTGTGAAATTATTCTGTCCTGAATTGTTATGAGAGAACATTTCATTATATATATATATATATATACATATATATATATATGTATATTTATATATATTTAAAACTTGAACTATGCTCTGTTTTCATTTAGAGTGTTTGAAAACCTAATATTACTTGAAAATACTTTCAATTTTATTTTGAGACAAAGTCTCATGTTGAGCCTAAATTGGCTTATAATTTACCATGTTTCCTAAGCTGGAATTGAACCTGAAATAATTTTCTTGGTTCAGCCTCTTGAATGCTGAGCTACAGGTATAAGACACCACATGCAGATTAAAAAAATAGTAAGAACTGACATGGGTGGGCATTTTACATTATGACATGGCCATGAGTCTACGGAGCCAAGGGTGGAATTATGTGAGACATCCCAGATATGGTCCCTCTTTGGTGGTGCAGTGTGGAGACATTGTGGAACCTTTAGGACATGGCACCTAAGTAGCAGCAATGGATACCCAGACACAGCTCTTGAAGGTTTTATCTACTTTTGGATATGTTTTCCTGACAAACCAAAAAGCTAGAAAGGGCAACCAAAAAGTCCCACAAACACAGACCAAGTTTTCAATAATGGCTAAAAAATTGCATGAAGAAAATACTTCATGTATTTAGTTATCAGGCAAATGCAAGCCAAAACTACATCAAGATTCTTTACATCAGAATGGCTATCACCATGAAAATAAAACAAACAAAAAAACCCCTAAGTTTTTAGAGGATGTGGGAGAAAGGGAATATAAATTAGCCCACCCATCCAGAAGTCAGTGTTTTTTGGGGGGTGGGTGGGTTGGGAGCTGCTCAAAACACAAAAATGTAGAATTACCACTAAAAGCCCTCTACGTGTATAAGCCTGTGTTTATGATGCCTGTGTTCTGTAAGTCTATGTAATCAGCCTCACCCATCAGTAGATGAATGGATAAAGAAAACTCAAGACATAGAGAGTCAAAATTTGTGCACAGTGGAGTATTATTCAGCTTTACATTTTGGTCAAGGGTGTTACTGGCAGGAAAGTAGATAAAACTGCTACTTATCATGCAAGGTGAGTCAGATTCAGAGGTAATTTCAGAATTTTTTATCTCATATGCAGAATCTTGGTTCAAAACAAACTTTATAATGAGTGAGAAAGATCATTTGGGGAGAAGAAGGGAACGAGTAGAGAAGGGGAGATGGTTATGAGATGTGGTTGAATTTCATTATGAAAATATCATATTGAAATATTATTTTGTTTAATTTATGTACACTAAAGAGAATGCACGCTAACAGATACTTTATCTTCATTTTCTCAGATTATGTACATATTTATAACTAAGTAATTTTTAAGCCATTGTAAATATTGATTTTCAGATTTCAAATTTAAATTATTTATGGCCTCCTTAGAAGATGTGACTGGACTCAGTGCTCACATTGTATGCTCTTGTTATGCTCATCAGTTCCAGGAACTAATTTATGTATTTTATGGCTTTTGTACAGACATTATTTTGCTTTGTTTTCCTGTAATCTTACATTTGACCATATATTAATCTTCTAGAACTCTCATAACAAATACTTTAAACTTAGAAGTTTAATAAACAGATTTTATCCCTCATAAATATGGAGGCTTAAATCTAAGATCATGGCATTAGCAACTGGAGTTTCTTTTGAAATATGTCTCCTTGGCCTGCAGATGGCTGTTCTCTTGCTTTGTCCTCAAATGGTCTTTCTTCAGATTTGTATTTATTTATTTAAGTGCTGAGAAGAGAATCTGGGGCTCTCACATATCAGAGAAGTGTTTGCCACTGAGCTACGCTCTCACTTTCCTTTTCTGCCCCTATTTAATATGTAAAACTTAAAATTTAAATTACTTTTTATTATTATTTGAATGTGGTTACGTGTATTTGCACACATGTGTGTCCGTGTGTGCCTATGCAGGTGGGCACATGCCAGCATGATGTATTGCAGGCAGAAGAAAACTTTCTGGAGTTAGTCTTCTATTTCCACAATAGGATCAATGGATGAAGCTCATCACCCTGGGATCCAGGGCTGGAGCTCATCACCATAGGACCCAGGGGTAGAGCTCATCACCATAGGATCCAGGGCTGGAGCTCATCACCATAGGATCCAGGGCTGGAGTTTATCACCATAGGACCCAGGGATGGAGCTCATCACCATGAGATCCAGGGCTGGAGCTCATCACCATAGAACCCAGGGGTAGAGCGCATTACCATAGGATCCAGGGCTGGAGCTCATTACCATAGGACCCAAGGCTGGAGCTCATCACCATAGGATCCAGGGCTGGAGCTCATTACCATAGGACCCAGGGCTGGAGCTCATCACCATAGGATCCAGGGCTGGAGCTCATCACCCTAGGACCCAGGGATGGAACTCATCACCACAGGACCCAAGGCTGGAGCTCATCATCATAGTGATGTGGGAGGGTCTTCTGTTTGAGTTGATTTCATTGGTTAATAAAGAAACTGCCTGGCTCATTTGATTGGCCAGCCCTTAGGTGGGTGGAGTAGACAGAACAGAATGCTGGGAAGGGAAGTAAATAAATCACCATGCCTCTGCTCTCTGAGTCCGCTGTGCCTCTCCTCAGGGAGACAGACGCGATGAAGCTCCAGCCTAAGATGGACATACGCTAGAATCTTCCCAGTAAGGCACCACTTAGTGGTGCTATACATATTATTAGATATGGGTTAATCAAGATGTGAGTAAGAGGCTGAAACTAATGGGCCAGGCAGTGTTTAAACGAATACAGTTTGTGTGGTTTTTTTTTTTTTTTGGTAACTTTTTTTTTATTTCTTTTTTTTCTCATTTTTTTTTATTAAAAATTTCCATCTCCTCCCCTCCTCCTCCCCCTTCCCTCCCCTCCCTTCCACCCATACCCCCACTCTGCCCCTCTCCAAGACAAAGAGCCATCAGGGTTCCCTTCACTATGTTAAGTCCAAGGACCTCCCAGCTCCCCCTAAGTCCAGGAAGGTGATCAACCAAACTGACAAAGCTCACAGTGAGCCCATCCATGCTGTAGAGTTCATGCTCATTGCCGTTGTCCTTGGTTTCTCAGTCCTCCTCCACCATCAGCCACATTCAGAGAGTCCGGTTTGGTCCCCTGTTCCATCAGTCCCATTCCAACTGGACTTGGTGGTCTCCCATAAGATCTGTCCCACCGTCTCAATGGGTAAATGCACTCCTCATGGTCTTGACTTCCTTGCTCATGATCTCCCTCCTTTTGCTCCTCATCAGGACCTTGGGAGCTCAGTCTGGTGCTTCTATGTGGGGCTCTGTCATTTTCTCCATCCAAACGCCAGGTGAAGGCTCTATGGTGATATGCAAGATATTCATGAGTATGGCAATAGGATCTGGACATTTCTGGCACCCTCTCCTCAGCTGCCCAAGGAACTGGCTGGGGGCATCTTCCTGGACACCTGGGAACCCCCAGTTTCTGTGCTGTTATTTCGGGGCATAAGCTAGCCATGTGGGATCCGGGTGGGATGAAAAGCAGGCCTGCCCACAGCTCCCCACTACACCATAGGACCCAGGGTAGAGGTCATCACCATGGGATCCAGGGATGGAGCTCATCACCATAGGATCCAGGGGTAGAGGTCATCACCACAGGACCCAGGGGTAGAACTCATCATTAGATTTCTACAGCAAGGACTTTTACTCACTGAGCCATCTTGCTGGGTCACATTTACTGTTTTGATCTTTGTTAGGTTCATAGGTCAGTCTTTAAGTATATTATATAACCATCACCACTATTTAAAACTTAAAACACCCCAAGTTGAAATTGTAATACTCTGATCTCTCTTCTCCTTGGCCCTGGGAGCCTCTGTTCCACTTCTTTCCTTACAAATTTGACTATTTAATATAGTTTGTATATATTGAAGTTTATAACATTTTCTCATTTCATCTGAATTGTTTCATTTTAACACAATAATTCCAAGGTTCTGCTATGCAAGACACTCATTCCTTGTTATGGATAATAATGTGAAATTGTGTGTTCTCACTGCCTTTTGTTTCCCCATTTACTTGTTGATGGACACATGATCTGGGTTAATTATACCTTTTGGCAAAGGTTTATTCAAATTCCTGCTGGAATATGTCTGTATAAATAGCTGCAAGAGGATAGATGGGCCATAGCATAATTTCAATATTAATTGACAATTGTTCCATCAGGAAACTAGTCATATTGAATTCAGGTCCAACTCAGGGTATGGGGTTTAACCTCCATCACTGACATGGCCATGATTCTACTTCTAGGTTACTTCATGGTTAAAGACACTGGGTTGGAGCTTTACTGTACTTTCTTAAGGATGATGTGGGTACAGTAGATGCTTTGTCTGTGCACAATTAATATGATTATTGAGATTTTTGGGTTGAAACCTAAAACTCTTGATTAGTTTTTTAGTTTTCTTATGTGTCCTTGCTTCTTCTTCTTTTGTTTCCCTGTTCATTGTTTGTTTTTTATTTACCTTTATGCACATATTAAAACTTCCCCTTTAAAAGCTGGTGTCTTACTTTTTACAGGGTCTTCACTTTTTACACTAAACCTTCAAGTGACACTGTACTGTCCCACGAGTCAGTAAGAACATCATAACCAGATATTCCCATTTTATCCCTTTTGACTTTTGGATTATTTTTGTACATTTTAATCTTCTTGTGATGTACATTGTTACAAGTTTTTCTTAAAATGGTTGATTACATCCTCCATGAATAAAAATTTCATATATATAATTGTCTCTAATATTTGCCTACATACATTATTCTAGGGTTTTCCATTTGTTTGTATAGATGCTGACTTTATTCTTTTCTTTCTGCTTGTTTTAGGGATTCTATTGCTGTGAAGAAACACCATGACCAGAGCAACAAGGAAGACATTTAATTGGAGCTGGCTCACAGATCAGAGGTCTAGGTCATTATCATCATGGTGGGACAAGGGGAAATGAAGGCAGACATGGTGCTAGAGAAAGAGCTGACAGTGGAGAAAAAGCTATACCTTGAATCAGCAGGCAATAGGAAGTAAACTGAGTCACTGGGAGTGGCTTGAGCATATATGGAACCTCAAAGTCCACCCCCACAGTGACACTTCCTCCAATAAGACCATACTTACTACAACAAAGCCACACCTTCTAATAGTGCCACTCCCTATAAGCTTATGGGGGCCAATTACAGCAGAAAAAAATAATGACATCTTAAAATTTGCAGGAAGATGGATGGAGCTAGAACACATTATTTTGAGTGAGGTAACCCAGATACAGAAAGATAGTCATCACATGTACTTACTCAAGGTGATTTTAAAACACAAAGCAATGAAAACCAGCCTACAAATCACAGTCCCAGAGAACTTAGACAACAATGAGGACACCAAGAGAGACTTATATAGCTCTAATCTACATGGGAAATAGAACATAGAAAAAGACAATATCTCCTGAGTAAATTGGGAGCATGGAGACCTTGGGGGAGGGCTGAAAGGGGAGGGGAGAAACAGGGAGGGGAGCAGAGAAAAATGTAGAACTCAATAAAAATTAAATAAAAAATGAAGAAAAAACCAATGACATCATGAAATTTGCAGGCAAATGGATAAAACTAGAAAAATCATCCTGAGTGAGATCACCCAGTCCCAGAAAAGCAAACTAATATTAAGTGGATATTACCTGTAAAATAAAGGATGTTCATGCTATAATCCACAAACCCAGAGAAGCTAAATAACAAAGAGGACTCAAAGAGAGGTCTGGGAGAGACAACCCTCGAATCTCCTTGGGGTGGGAAATATAATAGACATTATGGGTGGATGGGGTGAGTGGGAATTGGGACAGGAATAGGAGGGATCAGGTGGGGGGAGGATGGAGGGATAGAGTACTCTGTAGTGGGAGTGGTGGGCTGCGTTCCCGCTTGGCTCCCGCACAGCTAGCTCAGCCCCGGAAATAACAACACACAAACTGTATTTATTTAAATACTACTTGGCCCATTAGTTTCAGCCTCTTATTGGCTAACTCTCACATCTTGATTAACCCATATTTAGTAATCTGTGTAGCACCATGACGTGGTGGCTTACCAGGAGAGATCTTAACCTGCATCTGTCTCGAAGAGGAGAGTCATGGCAACTGCCAGAGACATCTGCCTGACTCTGCTTTCTTTCTCCCACCTATCTAATTTTCTGTCCTACTAAAGGGCCAAGGCAGTTTCTTTATTAACCAATGAAAGTAACACATAGACAGATAACCCTCCTCCATCAGTACTGGGAGAGACAACTGCAATTGGAAGGCATCTTAGAAATTTGCTAGAAACCTAGTGCAATGGAAACTCCCAGGAATTTAGATTTAGATTTGGAAGATGACCCTAGCTAAGGGCCTTAGCAGTGGGGGAGCCTGAACTGGCTATCTCCTGTAGCCAAGAAATACTTATTGTGGAAGAACTGGGACATCAGCCCAGCCACAAAAGCTTCCACCTAGAATTTGTCCTTCCTACAAGATTGCTAGGGTAAAGTGGAGCAGAAATTGTGGGAGTGGCCAACTGATAACTGGTCCAGCTTGAGACTCATGAGATGGAGCCCGACTGTGATATTGTCTAGAGAGCCAGGACCAGTATTCTCATATTGCTATACTCACAGATCAGTGCCTATTGTCATCAATGAGGCTTCGTTTACCAACTGATGGAAACAGATGGGAGGACACACAGCCAAATTTTAGGTGGAGTTCAGGGAATCTTACAGATGGGGAGAAAGGATTGTAGGAGCCAGAGGGGTCCAGAACACCACAAGAAAACTCACAGAACCAACTAACCTGGGCTCATGGTGGCTTACTGAACTGATAACCAGGAAGTCTATATGAGACTGACCTGGGGACTCTGCATGAATGCGACATTAGTGTAGCTTAGTCTTCTTGTGGAATTCCTAACAGTGGGAACAGGGGCTGTCTCCAACTCTTTTGCCAGCTTTTGGGGCCCTTTTCCTCTGAGTTACCTTGTCCAGATTAAGACTACGGGACATGCCTAGTATCACTATGCTATTTTTTGTTGATATCCATGACTCGTCTGCCCTTTTCTGAACAAAAACAGAGGCAGAGTAGATGGAGAGGCAGAAAGGAGTGGGTGGGAGGAGAGATGGGACTTGGAGAAGTGGAGGGAGGGGAAACTTCAGTTGGGATGTAAATAATAATAACAGGAGCTGTGTCCTGAAGATGTCAATCACAGCTCAGGTGATTTAAAACAGATTTCTGACCCCCAAACACCCCTCACTCCCCCCTCCCCGAATTCACAAAAATATCAGCAGGCATCAAAATTCCTAGGAAAACCCAACTCCAGTAAATTTTAGACATGTTGAAAAACAAATCATGAACATGAAACAGATTAGGTGCAAAGGTTATTTAGTGTTAACTGTACATACGACAAAGGAGAGATACACTCATAAATCATGGCATAAAATCAAGGAATATAGGGCTCCTTTAGAATGAAGTTATTCAGGAAACAACTTCTGGAATGAGGAACTAGTGCGGGTGCTTTGTATAACTTCAGTACACATTTTCCTCCCTCCCTCCCTCCCTCCCTCCCTCCCTCCCTCCCTCCCTCCCTCCCTCCCTCCCTCCTTCCCTCCCTCCCTCCCTCCTTCCCTTCCTCCTTTGCCCTAAATCTAAAGTGTAACCAAAGAAGGACTGTCTTCTGCAAGTACTTGGCACATCTGGAATCTGTGATGCAGCTCCATATTGTTTACTCCTAAACATAGCTAATCTGAAAGCCAATAAGAAAACCATACACATTGCATAATCATTAACCTTACAGAGTGTTCAGCACCACTGTGCACTCAGTAACTTGAATAACATAGATCTAATGCCTTCTTGTCTCTGATGTTTTGCTGCAATCATTTGCTTCTCACTGTGGCCCCCACCTTGGTCTCATCTGTGCTGGAATGTCCCCTCCCACATCCTTGGCATGACACCCTCCCTTTAACATCCACAGTGTTGTACTGTATATGGCTGCATTACTTACAACCCATAGAAACTCAAATTCTTCCAATATTTTTTATGGATGTGAAATGGTTGAGAGAGAATGGGACCTCCATTACTATCCCAACAAAACATCACTTCTAGGACTTGAATATTTCTTTGTTCTACATAATTTGTGTCAGATCAAGAATAAGTGCAAGATAAATATTTGTTTAATCTACGAAGAAATACGAGGAAGTAAAATAGGAAATGAAAAAGAGAAAAGTTCACAGTCACATATACAAAGACCAAGAAAAAACACAGTATTTGATCTTACTGCCATTATTTATTTAACTTTTCCATGGTGATGCATGTCTGTAATCCCAGCACTTGGAGACAAGGGCAGTTTGAGGCTTTGCTGGGTAATACGAGGAGATTCTATCTCAACAACAATACAAACACCAGAAGCCTGTAGACTGTGTCTTAGATGCATCTGATGAAATCGGGCAGTTTTGAGTAAAACACAAGATTCTTTCTCTAGCAATTAGATAATCTATTACATGTAGAAAACATAAATTCCCTGGACTTAGAAGAAAAATTACTCTGTGCAATCTAACAAACTATAATAAAATAATCATGAAAGTTGAGCCTCAGATTCCTGTCCCAGCCACCTGCTTTAGGCACCGGGTTTCTGTCTGGTAGAGCATGCAGGGGACCCCAGAGCCGCCTGTAGCCCCTCACATTTGAGGGGAAGAAAGGGTCTCAGATTCCTGGACCTGAAAGAGATTCATCTGACTCATGCCCCCACCCCTGGCAGCACAAGTTCCAGTGAGTCCACATTCAGGAGCAGACCAGATTTTGAGGCTTACAGCTGGCATTAATCAGGAGACTGTAGTTATGAAAAAGAAAACAAAATTTCAGACACAAAATTAAATAGAGTTAAGTATGTGTTTGCCTCTTCTTTTCCTTTTCCATTGCCTATTTTGAGAGGTTGGAGTTTTCTTCATGATCTCCAGACTTTTAGCTTTAATATATAGTGTATAAGTTTTGTGCTTTGCAATTTCTGTCTGTCTTGAGTAAGTTACTATTGCTGAGGAAAATGCCATGAGCAAAAGCAGCTTAGGCGGGGAAGGGGTTATTTAAGCGTACACTTCCCAGCCACATGCCATCAATGAGGAAAGTCAGGGCAGGAATGCAAGGCAGGAATCTGGAGGCAGGAAGTGAAACAGAAGCCATGGAGGAGTGCTGTTTACTGGCTTACTCCTTGTGGATTGCTCAGCCTCTGTTCTTATATAACTTAGCACCAGCTGCCCAGGAGTGGAACCACCCAAAGTGACCTGGCTCCTCCTCCATCAATCATTAATCAAGCAAACCTCATTTTTTCAACTGAGACTCCCTCTCCCTTGCTGACTCTAGCATGTGTCAAGTTGACAAAAAACTAAACATACTAGCTAGACATTTCAGTTTAAATTTCTATAGTAATTACTCTATGTATGTAAATTTTGTTCACTTTGACCTCATACTGAGTTACTAAGATGCTGGGGCCAAATAACTTATATATAATTTGCATCGCTTCATCATTGGGTGCTTGTAGAGGCTTGGCCGCTAGGACACTTGTTCTTGGTTTTGTGTTTCTAGAGATTAAATCAGGGCCGTGTGCACCATGGGCAAATGTTCTATCCCTGAGCTACATCCTCAGCCACACTTATTTCATTCGCTTGCCTGTTTGCCTCTTTGCTCACTGTAGAATCTTATATGGAAGCAGAGCCGCCCATAAGCACCCATCCCCTCCTCAGCCTCTACTCTGTCTTCCTACTGCCAAGATTTTACACACGTTGAAGTTGCTTCCTTATCATTTTCTGGATGTGTTTGATCTAAAACTGTTGGGTTTCATTAGGAGATATATTAATATATATAAGATATAATCATTGTAGCTATATGGAAGGTTGTTGGATTTTGTTGTTTTGGGTTTCTGTTTCCAAAAGGGTTGTCGTTGTGTTGCCCAAGACAGCCTCAAACTGTCTAGGTTTCCCAAATGCTGGGATTACAGACATGTTTCAGAAGGGAGGCCTATTTGTTTTGTGTATTTGTTTTTAATGAGCTTTTACTTTGTAGCACAGTCTTGACTATAACTATAAATCCTTTTGCCTCCACTCCCCCAGTGCTGAGATTACAGGACATGCACCACTACACCTAGCTCACTCCACTGTTTTCCAATCTGTTTATAATCTTGGATAGAGGCTTATAGGTAATCTTCCGTTGCCAAGAGTTCTTGTGGCATAGACAAATAAAAATTAGACAAATTAAAGTGCTGGTCATAACTTTCTAAGGCTTACTAAAAATCAAAGTTAAGTGAAAGCCTTCTTGGAATAATAAACAAGCACTTGCGAGAACAAAAGCATCAAGCTGGTGACACACCATGACAGGTCGTTCTTTCCCAAAGTCTCCCAGGCCAGCTATGAGATCCCTTTCATGTTACTGAAAACCATCATTTCTTTGGCCACTGTCCCAGCATTAAGGTGCAGATCTATAAATTGCTGTATCCCAAGTTCTGTTACCTGTCGAGGCTAAGGGACAGGAAACGTGGAAGAACTTTCCCTAAGGTCATTTGATCTTGTTGCTCAACGTCAACAAGATAAGCTTGACTCTCATTGATAACAACCCAAGTACAAAGATTCACAACCTGTTGCCTTTAAGTCTCTGTTTCTTGTATTGGCAAAATCCCTGGAGTTCTAGAAAGCAATTTTTGTACATTATAAGAAAAGATAAAGAGAATTGTCACAGAGGAAATCAGAATGGGGGTTTAAGGAAGACAAGAAGAGGGACAATGCAAAAATGTTCTTTACCCACAGATGCAAAGGGAGAGAAAATATATCAGCAATAAAATATACTAGCAGATTTTATTTGACTACAGATACAAAGGGGGGAAATGCATTTACAGTAAAACATATTAATGACTAACTTAAAAACCCTTCCGATGAATTGCTTTCTATTTCTACTCAAAAGCAACCTGGTGTGGAGACACAGAACTGGCTTAGAGTGCAGACTCCTCCTGGGACAGATGAGATGAAGTTGGGAAACGGTTGTTTGGCAAACCAAGCATAGATGAAAGCAAACTTTCTCTGCCCATTTCTCAAACATCTGTCAGAATCTGTACCCTGGATAAGGAAGTGGCCTCTGAGCTCAGTTCTTCACGCTCTACCAGTTACAAAGGAGTAACTTTTGCTTTGCTTTTTGTATACATTTTGCCTTGTTTCTATGTACTTCTTTTCATTTTTATTACTGTTATTAATTGAGGTATTGTTTCTTGCAAGGAGAGGCAAGAGTTTCTCATGATCATGTATGTGAGTAAAGAGGGGTTTCAGAGTTGAGGTAATGCTTTTTAGTCTGTATAAAAAGCCATACAAAATAAAGCTTGTTATGCAGTTGTTCACACTCTGCATCCCCTGTGTCCTGATTTGCACAAGAGCCTTCCTTACCCAGGGACCCCAACACACTAGACGTTGACAACCTGCACATAAAAATCTGATGACTTCACTCACGGTATCAATAGCCCTGCTTGTCTAAATGCAGTTATAATTGGTGTATACAAAGGAAAAACTACTATATTTAATGGGCAAAGGAGAGGTAGCGCAAGTGTTCAGCCTTCGTTTACATGCAGCACTATGTCTGCATGCAGGAAAATAGCAGTCACATGGTAACACAGCAAAGGGATGCACACCACAGTGGACGGCCTTGGATTGACCAGGAAAGGCCTGAGTATTGCATTCCACAGGGAGAACCAGAGCCAAATATGTGGCAGAGACATTCATAGCCCAAAAGAGCTTAAAAAAAGAGGGTCCCCTGAGTACCTACTGATTTTTCAAGTCCTATCTTTAACAAAATAACTGTCCTCCCTCCTTCCCTCCCTCCCTCCCTCCCTCCCTCCCTCCCTCCCTCCCTCCCTCCCTCCCTCCCTCCCTCCCTCCCTCAATCCTTCCCTTCCTCCTTCCTCCTAATTGGTTTTAACCACACTAGGGATTCCTTGCTTGGAGTTGTCTCATTTTCTTACTGGCACCATTGTTTTCAAGCCCAGGTGTGAAAATGCTACAAGATCACCAAATCTTTCAGAATTTCATCCCCAAGACTCCCAAAGACCATTGTCTGGCGACCATCCTAATTGCCTTCTCTTGCTCAAGTAATGCTACTGTAAGACTAAGTCTCCTGACACAGGCCATTGACCCCTATGCACAGCGGTTTCCAGAGGTAGGTTTAGCATGAAGTTTGAACTATGCAAGGCAAAAGAGAGAAGCAAAACACATTTATCACACAGTTTCACCTTTGGCATTTACTATGGTTTCAACTTTTAAGGCATAATTCTAGATACTATTTTTCTTCTTTTAATATTTTTTTAACTCAGATCTAGTGAGTCTGTATCATACAAAATACTGTTCTATGTATTAAGAAATAAGAAGAAACAAAATACTCTGGCAAAAGAGATTTTGCAACAATAAAGTTTTCAAAACTTGAAATAAAAGATCATGGAGGAAAAATGTCAAGCAACAGAAAGGCATGCAGGGTGAATGAGAAGAAGACCCATGTTAGAGTCAGACAAACCCAAGTACAAATTCCATCTCTGACATCTCCCAGCTGTGTACTTTGAACAAGTTGCTTAACTTTGCTAAACATCGTATTTTCTTCTATTAAACAAATGTAAAGATAAAGGCTACCATTTTAAAATGTTTATACACACACACACACACACACACACACACACACACACACACACGAACACACACTTGCATATGCATGCTGGGCACTTTCCATCCTGAGTTCATGATATCCCAGAGGCTAAAATTTTAACTGAAATTTTTCAGTTATGTTTCACAAGGCAGGAAGAAATTCCCTTAGTTCTTAGCTGAGGTCAAAGAAATAAGAAGAAAATGTCTCAGCGAAAAACAGGAGTTCTTCTTTGCTTCAGGTGACTTACTCACTGATATCTGTGATTTTTGCTGTTTGTGACTCAAACAATGAGTGAGTGGCATAGCCACCCAAACCTTCGAAGTAGCATCTAGTCCCATCAGGAGACAGCATCCCCATTTTGATCTTGCTTGACAGTTATCTGAAGATCACTTATAACACAGCTTAGCCAGGAGTGACAGCTCATGCACATAACTCCAGCAACTGAAATGCAAAGACAAAAGAATTGCTGTGCATTCACGGCCAGCCAAGACTACATAGAAAATATTCAATATTCAAATGAAAATAGAAGCTTGGACTTCCCACAGGGCAGGGTTCCTCGCCCTCTCTTAAGGAGGGAGGAAGAGGGGGGAGGGTGAGTGGGGGAGTGGGAGGGAAATGGGAGGAGGGGAGGAAGTGTAAATTTTTGAATGGAAAAATAAAAAAAAATTATTAGGCAGACTCAAAAAAAGTCGTCCTCATAATTCCAGGAGAAATATATACAATGGACTACACAATTAGAGTCTGTTCAAAAAAAAGCAAAAGTAATAAATAAATAAAAAATAAATAAATAAATAAATAAATTAATTAATAAATAAATGCTTTACTTGAAATCCATAAGAATCCAAGACACATTTGCAGTGTGCAACATAAAAGGTGAAGCTGAACATTCCTCTCTCTCCCCTACACTTCTTAATCCTTCTATAAAGCCTACATGTTCCATAATATTTCTTTAAAACTATTAATAAATGCAAACAAAATTGGCAAATATCACATCTTGGCTACCCTTTGGCGATAAAGATGTGGGAAAAGGAAAAACTTATATATTGCTTTTGCGAATGTAAATTAGTGCGAGTCACCACAGAAATTATTCTGGAGATTCTTTGAAAACCTAAAGATACCACTACCAGGAAAACCAGCTATACCACTCCTGGATATGTACCTAAAAGACTCTTAGTCAGCACAGCACAGAAATACTTGGACATCCAGGTTTATTATTTCCCTATTCACAACAGCCAAAACCAGCCTGGATGCCCATCAATAGGTGAATGGGTAAAAAAATTCTAATACAGAGCTGGGAGATAGTTAAGGTGGTAAAATGCCTTCTGTGCAAGCATGAGGACATGATGCTCGACTCTCCAGCACCCAAACACAAATGCCAGGTGTGATGACACACTTCTATAACCCTAGCATTGAAAGCGTAGAGACAGGAGGATTCCAGGAGCTCATTGAACAGTATGTTTGCCCAGTCAGTAAGCTCCTTTCACTGAACACACCCACTCATTTCACATGGACTCTCACTGCATACACCCTCTCACTGCACACACCCTCTCACTGCACACACCCTCTCACTGCACACACCCTCTCACAATGCACACGCTCTCACTGTACACACCTTCTCACTGCATACACCCTCTCACTGTACACACTCTCTTACTGCATACACCCTCTCACTGCACATACCCTGTCACTGCATACACCCTCTCACTGTACACACCCTCTCACTGCATACACCTTCTCACTGCCCACTCCATCTCACTGCACACATCCTCTCACAATGCACACCCTCTCACTGCATACAACCTCTCACTGTATACACCCTCTCACTTCATACACCCTCTCACTGCACACACCCTCTCACTGCATACACCCTCTCACTGCATACACCCTCTCACTGCACATACCCTCTCACTGCACATACCCTCTCACTGCATACACTCTCTCACTGCACATACCCTCTCACTTCATACACCCTCTCACTGCATACACCCTCTCACTGCATACACCTTCTCACTGCAACATTCTCTCATTCTCTCACTGCCCACACCATCTCACTGTACACACCTTCTCACTGCATACACCCTCTCACTGTACACACCCTCTCACTGCATACACACTCTCACTGCCCACACCATCTCACTGCACACATCCTCTCACAATGCACACCCTCTCACTGCATACACCCTCTCACTGTACATACCCTCTCACTGCATACACCCTCTCACTGCACACATCCTCTCACTGAATGTGCCCACTCATTTTACATGGCCTCTCACTGCACAACCCGCTCACTGCACACACCCTCTTACTGCACACACCCTCTCACTGCATACAGCCTCTCACTACACACACCCTCTCACTGCATACACCCTCTCACTGCATACACCTTCTCACTGCACACATCCTCTCACAATGCACACCCTCTCACTGCACACACCCTCTCACTGCATACACCCTCTCACTGTACATGCTCTTCACTGCATACACCCTCTCACTGCACATACCCTATCACTGCATACACCCTCTCACTGTACACACCCTCTCACTGCATACACCGTCTCACTACCCACTCCATCTCACTGCACACATCCTCTCACAATGCACACCCTCTCACTGCATACAACCTCTCACTGTACACACCCTCTCACTGCATACACCCTCTCACAATGCACACCCTCTTACTATACACATTCTCTCACTGCACATACCCTCTCACTGCACAACCCTCTCATTGCACGCATCCTCTCATTGCTTATACCCTCTCACTACACACATTCTCTTACTGCACATGCCTACTCATTGCACACTCTTACTGTACATGCACTCTCACTGTTAATGTTCTCTTGCTGTGTGACACTGTTGAATGGACAGCCTTGCAACACCTGAGCTCAGATTTGAAACTGTTTTGTGTTATAAAGCATAGTGTTTGAACTGTGCATGTGAAGTTGTTGCCTGTTCTGTAGAAACATGGTGAATTAATTATGATCAAAGACTCTCAATATTTTCTTAGTCATACCTTAGCTTTTGATCATCAAGTCACTGTATCTTTGAACTGCATTATGTTACAATGTTTGATCTTAAACACTGACATTTGAACTGCTGACATAAAACTAACTTACTAGCTAACTAACAAATATTAGGTAAATCTTGACTTAGGATTAGGACAGAATGTCCAATGATTTCTTGAATTATCCATACATACTTCTGTCATTGTTCACTATGTGTTTTGTGAAGTGGCATTCTCAGCACCAGTGTTTGTAGAACCAATACTTAAAGTAACTGAAAGATGTTGAAGGCACACAGCCTCCTGGAGTATTATTCAGACAAAATTTAATGCTTTATGTGAAACTAAACAACCACATTCACCTGTGTACAAGTCTTCTTTCATTCATAAGGGGTAAAATCATATGTACACTAAAGAATGGCTTTATGGCAAGTTTCATTATGACTTATTTTCAGTAAATATTTGATTTGTATGCCTGTTTTATGCTCCTGTACAATTGGTGCACATCAAGATTTATCAGGCTAAAGGGGTTCAAGTAGAAAAAGTTTAACCTAAAGTGGCTACTTTTTGTTTTTCTTAGGCTTATTTTTAGTTACAAAATTAAGAAACACATATCAATTAATATTCTAACATCTACTCTATATGCAAGTGACAGAGGGCTGATGATAGTTTCTGCATGAATCTTATTGTTTTAGATGTGTGAGGACCTTTTAAGTTCTTTTATGAAATGTATCACAAATGAGCATCCTCCTTTTCTATTCATGCATGCTTATACACTCACATATATAACACATAAACACCTAAGCATACACATCTCCCTGCTTTCTAGTCAACTCATATGTGGCAGAAAAGCTATGAAGAACTGTAAAGCTACAATTATAAGAACTCTGGCATCACAGTGAGCCTGATGCACCAAGTGCTTAGTGAGGAAATGCAGTCAATATTGGTTCACAGAGACATATATATGCTAATTATGAAATCAGTTGGTCTCTTGTATTTTAAGGGAACCTGAAAATAAATACATTCATTTTCATGTTAAACCCATCATTACATTTTGTGTTTAAAAAAGTGTTCAAAATTCCCAATAAAATCATGAAGAATGGGGTGGGAAGAGAGAAAGATATACATATGCCCAAGATTTCTAGCAGGTAGTTTAGTTTTGCTTGATAAATTTGGATTTTAAACATTTATTTATTTAAGATTATGTGTATATGGTATGTGTGTGTGTGTGTGTGTGTGTGTGTGTCGTGCCTACTCATGACAGCAGGAGTGTGGAGGTCAGAGGACAGCTTCATGGATTTGATTCACTCCAATTTGTGGAGCAACTGGGGGTTGAACTCATCAGGTTTGTTCAGCAAATGCATTTACTTGCAGATCCATCTCATTAGTCCCTGGTAGGGATTTAAAAGATGTATTTCTTTAATTCAGAATCTGTTATTATTATTATTTGCCCAAACCATTTGCCTTCAGATGGCTGTCACACACGCATTAACCTGCAACATTATTTAAATGTAAGCTCCTGCAACTAGATACACCCATGTGTGCTATGTGCTGGTGGACAAATTGTATTTTGAAACTCTACACTTGAAGTCCTTCATCAATAGCTTTATCCCAAACAAGATCACCAAGCAGTGATGCAGAAAAATGGGTAGAATCATGTC
This sequence comes from Arvicola amphibius, assembly GCF_903992535.2. Classification (NCBI taxonomy): domain Eukaryota; kingdom Metazoa; phylum Chordata; class Mammalia; order Rodentia; family Cricetidae; genus Arvicola; species Arvicola amphibius. Next base: position 63,093,156 of record NC_052057.2, read on the forward strand.
ATAAAAGACTTAGATAGCTTGATAAAAGATTTAACAATATCAAGTTGCACAGAAGGACAATTCAGCTGAAGCATCATTACTTTAGTGTCTTATTTAGGATTTCTATTGCTGTGAGGAGACACCATGACCACAGCAATTGTTATAAAGAAAGCATTTTATTGGGGTGGATCACTTATAGGGAGGGTGGGTAGATGCTGGAGAGAAGGGAGGGTGAGTAGATGTGGAGATGATAAGGGAGGTGGGTAGATGCTGGAGATAAGGGAGGGTGGGTAGATTTGGAGAGAAGGGAGGGTGAGTAGATGTAGAGATGATAAGGGAGGGTGGGTAGATGCTGGAGAGAAGGGAGGGTGGGTAGATGTGGAGAGAAGGGAGGGTGGGTAGATGCTGGAGAGAGGCATGCTCTATAAATGAGCCAGTAGCTCTGTTTTTCAGCAACTTGTGTCTGAGTTGACAGCGAGTTCCACAGCACACATCTGTTTGTCCCTTGCAGCTAACACTGACTGTGGGTGGGATGCGGAGTCATTTTTGTCTTCCTGGCAGGTCTTAACTTTAGGTTTCTCAGCCACACTTCTGTCACTCACTCCCATGGTTATCCCACTTCGATCCCCTCTCTGTAAAGATTACTCTGGCCTCTCATTTTTTTTCTTCTTCAGGCTGCTTTCTCTCTAGCTTTAGTGATGTATGGAGTTAATGGGAACACATTGCTCATGGCTACAGAAATGTTGGTCACAGGAACTGTGACAACATGTTTAGTTAGGATACATATTTTATGTTGATATCAAGAGTAATATCTATGCTGTTATTCCTCTGGCTCACACATAATGATGTCATCAACTCACTAACGTGCTTTCCTAGGGAGAATGAGGACATCAAGTTGGTTTGAATCACTATGTAGGTGAGTAACTGTTGAAGGCTTAAGCAATCAGCAATAAACTTATTAGTGAAATTAGTATGCTCAGCTTACTCATGTATTCAATTAGCACCTTAACGTATCTGAAGAATGATCATTTAGTACAATTAGGAGGTGAAGTGGGAAAAAAATCATTTGAGACTCTCACTAGAAGGACCCTGCTAATTTGATGAAATGAAATTTAAACAATTCTCATAAACTTCAGAAATATTTGGCTGTTTTCCACAGTGTAATCAAAGCCACTGTCTCCTATCAGAACTGTTTGTAATAATGGAAATATTCTGGTATCCAGTATGGGAGCTATAAGCCATATGTACCAATTTAATGTGATTTGGGTAAAAAACTGAATTTTTAATTTAATTTGACTTAATGGACCCATGTAGAAAGTGTGGACCAAGTTGTTCAAATATCTGGAGCTGCCAAATTCAGTTGTTTCTAAAGTGCAGTGAGAAAGTAGATTATTCTTGGGTAATATTTTATATGTGTAGTATTTTAAACCTCATCAATCTTTGAAAATGACTACATAATTTGGAACTTATTTTTATTTTATAGTTGAAGTAATGAAGTCTCTGAAAGTAGATGGCTTATAAAAAGTAACCAAATTGTTGAAAATGTTAAGTTTTTGGTTTATTCATTTCTGATTTTCTGTACTTTGATTAGAGAATGTTGTTGCTACTATTTTAATGCTATGGACCAATTCATAAGAGTCTATTAATGTGCATTTTAATCAAGCTTCTATTTAAAACTAAACTGTGTTTTTAATTTCATGGAACAGAGATACACATGGATTATTTTTACTTTTAATTTTACTTAGAGCTTTTTTAATTTAACATTGTTTGCTTAGTTTTGAGTGATGTAACAGTTATATTATTATGGGAACAACATGGTACTTCAGTTCCTGCATGTGTGAACAATGACTAAATCAGGGTGATTATCAAATCTCTCACCTTAAAGCAATGTCATATGTTTGGAGTGATGTCAGTTAAAATTCTCTCTTTTGACTTTTTACACATGTGATGCTTTCCTGTGCACTATGTTCACCTTCCCATGACAGAACACCAGTCACTCTTCCTACTTACCTGTGACATTCTATATGTTGGCTAATCTCCTCCTGTCTTCTCTTTCACTAACTCTCTAGCCTCTGGCAACTATTGTTCTATCCCCAACTTCAAGAAGAGCAATATTTTTAATTTCACATGGGTGAGCTCATACTGTGTTTGTCTTTTTGTATGTGACTAATTTAAATGTTCTCCTAATCAACTTCTGTTGTAACAACCATAGTATACTGTCCTTTTTCGTGGTTGACAGCATCACATCAATTTCTTTATTTTTTTATTGATTGAGAGTATTTAGCTTGATTGTGAATCTTGGCTACTGTGAATAGGGATGACATATGCCTAGAAGCACTGCCATCTTCTTGTTATAGTCACTCTGGATTGGGATTTCTGTTATTTTTTTTCCTTGAGTTGTCACAAACTAGTGGTGAATAAGATTCTGCTACTGATGCCATGTTTTCCTTTGTCATTCTTTTCCATTTGCTTCTTGGTTATTGATGCTGTATCTTTTGGCATATTGACAATCTCTGATTAAAATAAGTCCTCATTATGAATAGATGGTAAATAGTTTGCTGCTCTGTTGCTGTGGTAAAACATTGATCAAAAATGACTTCAGGAGAAAAGGCTTATTTTAGCTTACACTTCCATATCACAGTCTATCGTTAAGAGATGTCAAGGCAGGAACCTAGAGGCAGGCACTGATGCAGAGGCCATGAAGGAACACTGCTTGCTAGTTTGCTTTCTGTGATTATTCAGTTTTCTTTCTTGTACAACCTGGAGTACCAGACAGGGTTTCACCACTCATACTGGTTTGGTCCCTCCTATATCAATTACTAATCAAGAAAATATCTCACAGATATGGTCACAGGCCAATCTGATGGAGGTAATTTCTTAATGAGGATTTCTTCTTCCCTGGTTGTAGTGATAAGGTGAGCAGACCTGCTTTTGGTCCTGCCCAGCCCCCGCATGGCTAGCTTAGCCCCAGAATAATTACATGGAAACTGTATTCATTTAAACACTGCCTGGCCCATTGGCTCTAGCCTTTTATTGGCTAACTCTCACATCTTGATTAACCCATTTCTAATCATCTGTGTATCACCACAAAGTGGTGGCTTACTTGGAAGATTCTAACCACCGTCCATCTTGGGTAGGAGGAGCATGGCATCTGCCTCACTGCCTTCTTCCTCCCAGCATCCTGTTCTGTCTACTCCACCTATCTAAGCTGCCGTCCTATCAAAAAGCCAAGGTAGTTTCTTTATTAACCAATGAAAGTAACACATAGACAGATGACCCTCCTACATCACCTGGTGACTCTTGTGTCAAGTTGACACAACTAACTAGTACAGTGTAGTCAGAAGGCTGTTAGTTCATTCCCTGCTGCTCAGCCCCCAAATAATCATATAGAAATCATATTATTTGCAATACTGTTTGGCCAATAACTTAAGCATATTTCTAGCTTGCTATTGTATCACAAACTAACCCATTTCCATTAATCTGTACATCACCACAAGATTGTGGCCTACTGACAAAAGTTTTGGTTGGCTCCAGTGAAGGCATCTGCCCCCAATGGCAGCTACATGGTTTCTGTCTGACTCCATCTACTCTCTCTCTATATCTCCTTCAGCCTGGCTTTACTCTGTTAAGCCACTGGCTGGAAGCAGCTTCTTTATTAACCAATAAAAGCAACACATATACAGAATGACTTCTCTCACCTTTCCCCCTTTTCAGTCTAAATGAAAAGGAAGGTTTTTAATTTTAACAGTAAAATTACACACAACAAAACAGTTATTAAGCAATAATTATAGTTGCCATATTAATATCTATTTTATCTTTTATTACTAAGGAAAACTATAACTATCTATTCTTGAACTCCATAAAAGACCCCAGAAGAATATAATAATATCTAAGAAAACAAGAAGTGTATTTGTAAGCAACTTCCAAAACTCTAGAATTGACAGAAACATCTCGCTATCTGGACAGTCAGTCAAAGATCTTCTTTTTTTTTTTTTTTTTTTTTTTTGGTTTTTCGAGACAGGGTTTCTCTGCAGCTTTTTTAGTCAAAGATCTTCTGTAGCATTGTGTGCACCCATCTTCAGCCCACTGACCCATAGTATCTGGCAGACTTTTCCACGAAGTAGGAAATTTCAAAGACAGTTATATCTATATTGGCACTATGTCAGCTACTTTCTTCTGTGTCCTTCAGAATGTCTGGCAGACTCTTGGATGAAGCAGGAACCCTGAAAGATTGTCTCACCTATAGGCAAGTTCATCAGTCATTTTTCTGTGGGTCCTGCAAGTCTAGTCAAACAGTTCAGGCAAGAACAGTTTCTTGCTCAAATGGCTAACAAGCTCCATGAGCTCTTCGATCCCTATCCTCTTAAAGTAGATTGGTGCTACTAGGAACAGATATGTCTCACTGTCACAAAAGTCCTAAGTTCTTAAACATTTTAAATGCCATATTCTGAAGGTCTCTGAAAGATTTGAAGAATACCTATCTAGCTGAAATCTCTCTCTCTATATATAACATGATTCAAGCTTGACTATTATAGATGACTTGTACTTCTTAATTATACATTGCATTTTTAAATGAATTGCACAAACACAATACCTTAATCAAGAGCAGAAATATACATATAACAAAATTAACCTTGAATTTGTATCAATAAACCAAAATTCATACCAATGCAAATCTATATTGCATATCCCCATTTAAAAGTAAACAAACATTTATAAACAATATTTGGTAATTTGGACATAGTTCTCACTGTTGGGAGAGAGTCACTTGTTGGTTTCCAGCCACCTGGCTAGCTTAGACCCGAAATAATCACTCAGAAACTGTATTAATTAAAACACTGTTTGGCCCATTAGCACTAACTTTTTATTGCCTAGTTTTTACATTTCAAATTAACCCATTTCTATTAATCTGTATTGCCATGTGGCTGTGGCTTACTGACAAGGTTTCAGTGCCTCTTCCTTTGGCAGAGGCTACAAGGCTTCTCATTAAATTTGCCTTCTTTCCCCCAGCAATCAGTTTAGTTTTCCCTGTCTAGCTCTATTCTGCCCTGTGCAGGCCCAAAGTAGCTTCTTTATTAACCAATGGTATTCACACCATACAGAGGGGAATCCCATATCAGCATAGTAACCATTTTGTGGTATTTAATTCTTATAACATGCATTTTAACTTGTCAGGTGATAAGATTTGAATCTTTGCCCTTTCCATTTCTCTCTTGACTTTTTTCCCTATCATTTTACTTCCTTCCCTTCATTTTCTTGTTTTTTGCCTTCCCCTCTGTATTTTTCACTGAGTTTCCTTCCTTTCTTTCTTCCTTCTTTCTCCATTTGTTATTATCCATGTTTTTTCATTAAGGTATTAATTTAATCCATTTATATTTATTAATATGAGTATATTTGAGTTTAGTGCTTTGAAATTAGTTTTCATGTTAGTATTTCATGTTTACTGTATGATTATTGTAGTATTTAGAATGTTTGTACTTTAAGATACCACTTTTTACTTCTACAAACTATCATATAATGTTTAGTTTCTATTTTCTTTCCTTTATCATCCCATTTTAGTTTATTTTCTTCATCATAACTGATGCATTAGGCATTTTGCTATTTTAGTTCAAGGTGTTAATGACATCTTTGGAGTTCTAGATGATAGGTGAAATAATTAGGGTACTTATTGCAGCTCCAATTTCCTTCTTTTTTATATAGTTTCTGTTTTACCCTTCCTAGATGACAAGGGATATGGCATTTATTTCACTGAATCAAAGATGACATCCTTTTGTGATTAAAACTTTTTTTGGAAACAGTTTCTATGATTTATGCAACTAGTACAATAATTAAAAAAATTAAGAATGCAGAGGACCAATGTTTTTGAATTAAACATCCTCATTGAATGCTTAAGGCTAAAGTATAATTTTGAAACATGGGTCTTAAGAACAGCAGGCAAGACTGCCTTCTAATGAAATATAAACAGAAATGTCAGTCTTCATTATACGTGCTGAATGACTAAAGATATCATCCAAGCAATGAAAATAATGGGATTTTAAAGGTTCTTTGGTTTTCAATAGATTCATTTTTTTTTTTTACACATGAGATGGCTTTATTTTAGTCTCTGATTTTTTCCTGCTGTTTCATCTTTGGAGTCTGCCAGTTGAACAATACTGAACACTACCTCAGAATATCTAGACAAAAGTCCAAATCACTTAAAAACACAGCTGACAGATCACTGACTTTCTATTTTTTATTTAGAAGCAGCAAACTTGGTCCAGAAGCTCCTTGTTTGGAAATAGCAAAGCGGTAATCACATCTCAGTTATTCAGAGGCGGGAATGCTGTAAGTTCAAAGACTACCTGAGATATGTGGGAGAATAAGGCCAGTAGGGGAGCTCTTATCTCAAACAAAAAGTAGAGAAAAGAGAATGGGGATGCGTCTCACCCCATCTCCCTTCACAGAGAACAGTCCAGGAGTGTAACTTCTTTTTTCATAACTAGATTTTTAACCTAGAGAGATATTACTTCTTATTTTGGAGCAAATGGTAAAGTAATGGCAAAGACAGACCAAAGAAGGAGATAGTAACTAATCTAGTAGATCCTCATAGTTTGCAATGTGTATCATGAGTATCATAACATCATGAGTCAAAACCAATTAGCATTGTGAACATATTTGTCAATGGCCTTAATTGTTTGGAAAGATGAATGGCTGTTTGCAGACTGTCTACTTTTAATCTAGCCAATTTAGGTAATCATTAAGTTCATTGGGGAATATCATGGAATTATACTGGAGAAACATAAAAATCCAAGACACTGTATTTACAAACAAAAAAGATTGGTAGGAGAGGATACTGGTGTATCAGTGTGGCCTCAACTCATTCAAGAATTGGATCCCAGTGTTCTCAAGGTCACTCTCATCCCCGGGGCCCTCTCCCTGGGACAAGTCATCTGAGGACTCCTTTAAAGGATGCCTACTGGAAAATGAAGATATGCAAGATTTTACTGGATGACCTACTTTGGCCTAAATTTAGATTTTAAAAATATTACATTCAGGAGGAGTCTGTTGTGTTAATTATTTTGAGCTCAGTGGCTAAATTTATCTTTTCTAAGTTACAAATCAAATTTGGTTCAACTGCTGTCCTGTTGCAGTGAGCTTTATCACCTTTAGTGATTTTAAGGAAACCTTTTTTAAGGTCGTTGAACTTTGGTTGTGGGGCAGAGGGCTCCATGGGAAGTCCAGAAACCTACCCCATCCCCTGTTCCCACCTCAAGTCATTCCTAAGAAACTGTGAGCTTCTTCTTCTTCTTCTTCTTCTTTTTTTTTTTTATATTAGGAGCTGCATTTTATTTTATTTTTTTTTGATGTTTGTGTGCTTTTTTTTCCAGTTTATTTATTTTTTATTAAAAATTGCCATCTCCTCCCCTCCTCCTCCCCCTTCCCTCCCCTCCCCTCCACCCACACCCCCACTCCCTCCCTCTTGAGGCCAAACAGCCATCAGGGTTCTCTACACTATGTTGAGTCCAAGGTCCTCCCAACTCCCCCCAGGTCCAGGAAGGTGAGCAATCAAACTGACATGGCTCACACAGAGCCCGTCCATGTCGTAGAGACCAAGCCCATCGCCATCGTCCTTGGCTTCTCGGTCAGCCTCCACCATCAGCCACGCTCAGAGAGTCCGATTTGGTCGCATGTTCCATCAGTCCCATTCCAAGTGGACTTGGTGGTCTCCCGTTAGTTCTGTCCTGCCATCTCAGTGGGTGAACGCATCCCTCATGGTTCTGACTTTCTTTCTCATGATCTCTCTCCTTCCGCTCTTTGTAGAATTTCTAAAATACAGGGGGCCCACTGGGTGAACTGGATAAAGTTCCACTGAAGACAACTTTACTATTTTCCATTGTGGTTCCTGTCACAGAAGTGTTTCAAAGCTGTTGCTATTTCTATATGTGATTCAAGGATATTGCTCACCTTCCCTGATATTGTAGTATGCCAAAAGGTGGTGATGGAGCTACTGAAAAAGACGTCACAGAGCACAAAGATGTTATCCTAATATGTAGTTCTTTATGTTTCTTGTCCTAAATGTTAGTGAGAAAGATGACCGTTATTTATAAATAAAGTTTTATTGGAACAAAGTCAAAAAAAAAAAGAAACTGTGAGCTTCATAGTAAGATGTATTTATGAGTCTGTTGCCAAGAGCATCAAATATATTATTAGTCAGTTTAGAAAGTAGATATAAATGATTGAATTAACATTTAAGGCTGAAGGTAGCATTTTAATCTTCTCAGAAGCCACTAGTGTTATGTTCCCACATTGCTTCTTAATTTTTATTTTAATATTTCAAGGTGCTCGAATCTCACAGTATTTTTGTGAAAACATTTTAAATATTGGGCTTATGCTGCTCTAGTTTCAGGTACTGAATAATAGTGAATATTTAGTTAAGCCATAGTAACAACACAGGGCCCATAAATTTATTTTATTTTTTATTTTTTTTGTTACTGAAATTGCAGGATATAAGATATAAGATATAAAATCAATAAGGGAAGGAAGTGGCATAGGAAAAAGTTTCGAAAAAATCAATTATGAAGTTCTAGAAGACTTTTTCAGGGACTAACCTAAGGTATGCTTAATTTCTCTGGTAACAAGTTGAGAAGCTATGAATAAGGTCAACAAATGTCGATTGACAACTATAGGAAGAGAAGCCATCAAGGTTTCATTTAGGACAAAATAGGGTTTTATTTAGAGTAGACAGTATCTGCCTAACAAGATTCCAGACTTGCAAGAGGAAAAGTTCTCAGATGCTAACAAGAGTTTCAAATACAGCAGTCATGAGCAGATTGTTATCATTTTTGTGCATGCTATTTAACAGTGCTATTTCATAAGCACAAATGCATAATCTATGTTGATTTAGCTCACATGCTGAGGCCAGCATTTCACGCCTATTAAGAGCTGAGAAGATCTAACCCAATGGGCTAAGTTTTGTGCATGTGTCAGCTCATTAAACCCCCACAGCAACCCATGTGATGCAACCTCCACTTCATACACGATGAACTTAAGCACAGAGAAATTAAATAACGCAACCAGGGTCCCTCAAGACAGCTAAGGGAACTGAACCGATACTTGGGAGTAGTATCACCGTCTGTGAGTCATTGAAGGTGATAGCCAGACACTAGTGGCCTAATTTTTAAATTTAACACAACCATCACACTCATGTTGATACCTTGCTCTCTGTTTGCTTAATCTCATTAAAGTATAAGTTGATTTCAACTTATTCTTTAAAAATATAAAAATTATACAAGAACCCTGCTTTTCCATTTCACCAAAAGTTTTCAGCACTTTTTATAAAATGGCAGATGTGACAGAGACCAGGGGGTGACCCACTGGAAATGGTGGGTGTCATGGAGACCAGGGGGTGACTCACTGGAAATGGTGGGTGTGAAAGAGACCAGGGGGTGACCCACTGGAAATGGTGGGTGTCATGGGGACCAGGGGAGTGACTCACTGGAAATGGTGGATGTGAAAGAGACCAGGGGGTGACTCACTGGAAATGGTGGATGTGAAAGAGACCAGGGGGTGACTCACTGGAAATGGTGGGTATCATGGGGACCAGGGGGTGACTCACTGGAAATGGTGGGTGTGAAAAAGACCAGGGGGTGACTCATTTGAAATGGTGGGTGTGAAGGAGACCAGGGGGTGACTCACTGGAAATGGTAGATGTCATGGAGACCAGGGTGTGACTCACTGGAAGTGGTGGGTGTGACGGAGACCAGAGCGTGACTCACTGGCCATCCAAGGATTGAGAATTTATCGAGGGGAATTTAGAAGGAAATAACAGAGGAAAGAAAAAAGGAAGGGAGTGTGTTGGACATCAGAGGTGTAAAGGAAAGGTCAGGTACATACCTGAGGTCCCCTGTGGGCAGTATACATTTGTAGGATTGAGGGCAGTTGCTATTTGTAACACCAAGTTCAGGATTAGAGCCATTCACAGAAGGGCATATCATATAAGCTCTCCTCAGCAGCTGTGAATGCCTTGTGTATTAACTGGTTATTCAATACCCAGCAAAAGTCCCACCAAAGAAACATGGCCCTTGTTCCATGAGGGCAGAAAGCCATATTTAAGGGTTATCCTAAGTGTTTGTAGAAAATTTGGAAGAAATGTAAGAATGTTGACATTACTGTAAAGGAGAAGAGAGATCTGTGAGAACCTAGAAAGAAACCTGAAAGAAAAAAATTTCAGGGGGTCACTAAAATATTGATTGATTCAAACATTTTATGTGAAACTTTGAGTCTTAAGTGGTTCATGGTGAGAATCTCTGAAGATTCTGAGTCAGAAAGGTTCTTCAGGGAAGTACTATCAGGAAGGCAACTAAAGAATTTATGTCACATTAAGAACATTGTATATCTGCCTAGTCTCACTAAAAAGAGCATTCTGTTCTTCTCTGCTCCAAGTGCTAGTGAACACAACACATGACACTTGTAATGACAGCAATATCCACATTTTGATTAAAAATTATGTCTAGAAATTTAAATGATCTCCTTCTACAACCACAAGCTGAATTTAGAATTCTAAAGGAAATAACAACTTTAAATAACAACTTTTGCTGATGGGAAGCGAAGGACTCAAGTACTAATCTCAGGAGATGGGGGTTTTAGTTTGTAAATAAATGGAAAGATAGGAAACAGCATGAAGGAGCCATTGGCAAAACACTTTCAACCCCCAATTTCCCACAAGTAGATGCAGCATTCATAGGACTCCTTGGAATGCACTGGAGTGAATTACAATTATAGTGAATGAAAAGCCTGCAAAAGGTAAATAAAATTTTAACACTTGGGTTTTATCAAATTGCCTCAATTTGTGTCTAATTGCCACAGGCCGAGTGCTATGCAGATGTCTGTAATTAGTGAAGACACAAAATATTTTGAAAGCCAGCAGGAGGTTAAGTGCATGGATGAAGATTCTCTGTCCTTCCTGACACAAGACAACAGGATGATCTTGAAAAAGCCCATTTTTAGCACTTTCAGTTCCAAGAACGGTGGATGTGAAATGGTGGAAACACAGACAAGCAGACTTAAGATAGATTTAAAGACTATTGTGTGTCTTGCCAGGCTTGCCAGCTACGCTTTCACTTTCACATACAAAGTACGCTTTCAATTTTTCTTCTTTTGAGAAACACTTACACTTTGAAGATCAGCCTAGCCTGAAGGCTGCTCTGTAACTCATGCTGGCTTTGAACCTGTGGGTCTCCTGTCTCTTCCTCTGGAGAGCTAGGTTTAAAGATATGGGTGACTATGTCTTGAAAATATAAATATATGAACATATACACACATATGTATGTAAATGTATGTATCTATTTATCATCTATATATGTATGCATATATGCATATATGTATGTATGTGTGTATGTATTGTATGTATCTATATATCTATCTATCATTATCTATCTATTTTGATGAACGAGGGCTGTAATGACTCTGGATATTGACAAGCACAAAATGAAGGGCAGAAGGGAAAATGTTAAACCCATCATTACATTTTGTACTTAAAAAAGTGTTCAAAATTTCCAATAAAATCATGAAGAATGGGGTGGGAAGAGAGAAAGATATACATATGCCCAAGATTTCTAGCAGGTAGTTTAGTTTTGCTTGATAAATATGGATTTTAAACATTTATTAATTTAAGATTATGTGTATATGGTGTGTGTGTGTGTGTCATGCCTACTCATGACAGCAGGAGTGTGGAGGTCAGAGGACAGCTTCATGGATTTGATTCACTCCAATTTGTGGAGCAACTGGGGGTTGAACTCATCAGGTTTGTTCAGCAAATGCATTTACTTGCAGATCCATCTCATTAGTCCCTGGTAGGGATTTAAAAGATGTATTTCTTTAATTCAGAATCTGTTATTATTATTATTTGCCCAAACCATTTGCCTTCAGATGGCTGTCACACACGCATTAACCTGCAACATTATTTAAATGTAAGCTCCTGCAACTAGATACACCCATGTGTGCTATGTGCTGGTGGACAAATTGTATTTTGAAACTCTACACTTGAAGTCCTTCATCAATAGCTTTATCCCAAACAAGATCACCAAGCAGTGATGCAGAAAAATGGGTAGAATCATGTCATAAAAGACTTAGATAGCTTGATAAAAGATTTAACAATATCAAGTTGTACAGAAGGACAATTCAGCTGAAGCATCATTACTTTAGTGTCTTATTTAGGATTTCTATTGCTGTGAGGAGACACCATGACCACAGCAATTCTTAAAAAGAAAGCATTTTATTGGGGTGGATCACTTATAGTTTCAGAGGCTCAGTCAATCATCATCGTGGAAAAGAGCATGGCAGTGTGCAGGCAGATGTGGTGCTGGAGCTGAGTCCTTACGTCTCAACTCAGAGGCAACAGGAAGTCAAGTGACTGTCATGCCGAGTGAAGCTTGAGAAAACGACCTCAAAGTCCACTCTCATAGTGACACACTTCCAACAGAAGGTGTGGCCCAGATTAAAGATGTGCCGTCCAGCCTCAAGGTTTGGGTTAAAGGAGTGTGTCATCAAGCCTCTTCCAACAAGTCCACACAGTTCCTCCAACAAGGTCACATCTCTGAATAGTGCCACTCCCTATGAGTTTATGGGGGCCACATACATTCAAACTACCATAGTTAGACAACTCCACACACTGAACAATACCCTTAGAAAACAATAGGCATATTAGAAAAGCAAAGTTGAACTTAATTGTTGCACTCAGTGTCTATGCTACTGGTCTTATGTTTAGAAATTGATCTCCTGTGGCCACACATTCAAGACTACTTACCACATTATCTTCAAAGAGTTTCAGTGTGGATGGAGTTATGTTGATGTCTTTGATTCATTTGGACTTAAGTTTTGTGCATGGGATAGATATGGATCTATTTGCATTCGTCTACATTCTGACATCCAATTATGCCATCACCATTTGTTGAAGATGCTTTCTATTTACCATTGTATAATTTTAGCTTCTTTATCAAAAATCAGGCATTCATAGGTGTGTGGATTAATATCATGGTCTTTGATTCAATTGCATTGGTCCACCTGTCTGTTTTTATGTTAATATCAAGATGTTTTCAGTATTGTAGCTCTATAATAGAGCTTGATGTCAGGGATGGTGATGACTTTAGAAATTCCTTTATTTTATTTTATTTTTCATTTTTTTTTGTCACACAAGCTGGTTTAATGAAAGGCTGACTGGCCAGTAACCAGGCAGAAAGTATAGGTGGGCCACCCAACCTAAGAATGATAAGGCATGATAAGGCATGATAAGGAAGGGCAGGTTCAGGAGACTCCAGTCAAACACAAGAGAGAGCAAGATGGGTGCACCATACTGAGAACAGGGACCACGACATGCCAATGCATAATTTAGGAATATTAGTTAACGTAAACTTGAAGAGATAGTTAATAATAAGCCTGAGTTATTAATCGAGATTTGTAAGTAATATTAAGCCTCTGCATGGTAATTTGGGAAGCAGATTCTGGGCCCAGATATTTGGGACCAATTGGCTCTGAGAAATGAAACTTTCACCTATAATCAAACTTTTGCTAATTCCTGCTTACATTCATGAGAAGTTCTTGATCCTCTACAAGAGCTTGTTGAGATGTTGGCAAACACTTGATGGATCTCTATTCTGGGTTGCTTCCCAACAACCACTGGCATTCATGTTGGGTACAAACACTACTTTTCATTAACAAAACAGAACAGTATTTGACAGGCCTTCATCTCTGCATAGGTTCTCAGAAGGATGGGAACCATTCCTATACTCTTCCCTCCTATAGAAACTATCACTGCTATGGACTTTTTGATGCATCAGAAGACCTGAATTCCTACTGAATCCCTTACCACATGTGTCACACTTGTAGGGTTTCCTTCCCGTATGGACAAGCTGATGAGATTGAAGATTTGACTTCTGGGTGAAACCTTTCCCACACACCTCACATTTAAATGGCTTCTCCCCAGTGTGGATTCTGTGATGTATCTGGAGATTGGAATACCTATTGTACGCCTTCCCACACTCGAGACACTGGTAAGGCTTCTCTCCCATGTGGACTCTCTCGTGGACCAGGAGAGTTGAGGCCTTACTAAAGCCTTTGCCACATTTTCCACATTTAAAGGGTTTTTCTCCTGTGTGAACCCGCTGATGAATTTGAAGATTACAGTTCCATCTGAAGCCCTTCCCACACTCCTCACACTTGTATGGTTTCTCTCCAGTATGAACTCTCCGGTGACCTTGAAGGTTGGAACTCCGACTGAAGCCCTTCCCACACTGCTCACACTTATATGGTTTCTCCCCAGTGTGAACTTTCTGGTGGTCTTGCAGGTAGGAATTTCGACTGAAGCTCTTTCCACATTCCTCACACTTGTATGGTTTCTCCCCAGTATGACTTCTCTGGTGGCCTTGCAGGTAGAAACTCCGACTGAAGGCCTTCCCACATTCCTCACACTTGTACGGTTTCTCTCCAGTGTGAACTCTCCGGTGGGAGTGTAGGTAGGCACTCTGGCTGAAGCACTTCCCACACTCCTTACATTGATATGGTTTCTCTCCTGTGTGGACTCTCTGGTGAATGGTAAGAACCCATCTGTCACTGAAGCATTTCCCACAGGTGTCACATTTGTGTGGCTTAGGTTTCTGCTGCTCTTGGGGGCTGGAACTCCAGTTAGAGCCATTCCCACCCTCTTTATAAGTAGGTTTCTCAATGACGTCAAGTTGTTGATGGCTTGGAATACACAATTTTTGATCGAAGTTTGTACTACATGCATGTTTATGTGGTTGTTCCCTGGGGTACATTGCTGAAAAGTCCTGGAAATATGGGGGAAGACTGAAGTGGTTACCACACTCAGAGTTATAAAGAGTCTCTTCTATGTGAACTCTGTGCTCAGTGTTAAAATTTGAGCAATGTGTGAAATCTTTTCTACACACCACACCTGGATATAGTTTCTCTTCAGCGTGGATTTCCTGACTAGCTTGAAGATATAAACTCTGACTAGAAACATTCCCATTCTCCTCATACTTGTTGGACTCTTCCCCAGTGTGGACCCTAAAATTACTATTACAGTGTAAACAAGGCAAAGCTTTCTCAGGGATGCCTCTCTTCTGGGAGGTGTCGCCCGGGTGGGTACATCCACAAGTGCTGAGAGGGGAGGCATGGTGAGCGTTCTCACTGCCCTGGCAGAGCATTTGCTCTGCACACACTCTCAGAGGGGACCACAGAAGAGAACTCTCAGCCGTACCTTCATCTCCTGTTTCCACACTCCGATGGATGTGAAGAGCTGACCTGTCCTGACAGCCCTCTCCATGTGGACTGCATGGACAGGGCTTCCCTCTTGAGTTGAACTGCTGATGTGTGTGAGAGCCGGGCTCATTGCCGTCACCATGGCCACAGGCTTTTCCATACTCACTACATGGGCAGGGCACGGGCCCTAATTTAATCAAGTCCTGCTTAAGTGATGATACCTTCATGGTCTCTTCTCTGAGGTCATGGAAACTATAGCTTTGCCCCTTTCTGTGTAACCCCTCATTGTCACTGTGGTATGAGAACCAACTGACGCTGTCACATCCATGGAAATGATTTCTCATGGGTATTTGCTGACCTTTCCATTGGCAATTACACGACCCACTGAGATGCGATTCCCGCCAAGACTGCTGGGCTCTCAGGGAAGGAAACTCTTGACTCCTCATAGAGGCAGAGTCATCATCTGCAGGAGGCAACACGTAGTTCCCATCCTCAGAAATCTGAAGCAGCCTCCCTGCGCACACCAGGAAGGAGGAATCTCCCTGGTTCTGAGACTCAGTGTTGCTCTTTAGACATCTTTTCATGGAATCTTGATCCCTGGGTAACAAGCCTGCACCCTGTGGCCAGGTTTGACAGAAGGCAAGCTCTCTGGGACAAAGGGAGCTTAACTCCATGTCTTCATCATTCTCCACAGCACGTCCACCCTTGCTTCCTGAGATCTCACCTCCTTGGGCTTCCACCATGCAGAGCTCCTCTTCATTCTCCAGCTGGGCTATCAGGCCCGGTGTGAACGGCTGGTGTGCTAATTGGAAAAGAGAGAGAGAAAGAGAGAGAGAGAGAGAGAGAGAGAGAGAGAGAGAGAGAGAGAGAGAGAGAGGAAAGAAAATCAAAAGTTTGATGATGTCTATTTTATAAATAGTAGATAAAAAGAGTAGGAAGTAGAGGCAGGCAGAGCAGTTTCAAGGCCACCCTTAGCTATATAGTAAGTTTGAGAACAGTTTGGCCTGGGTTATATGAGACACCACTGAGAATAGCATCCTGAAGGTCTCCAGCATCACATCACGGTACAACTTCCTCTGGGCAGCATTCAGCAGCCCCAGCTCCTCCTCGCTGAAGACCACAGCCACGTCCCTGAACGTCACCATCTCCTGCAATTGAGCCATTTTCTCCTCCTTTTTTTCCAGGAAATGGTGCAGACCTTTCTGAGAGGAAAGCAGGCCACGGCCTCGCACTAGAAATTCCTTTATTTTAAAGGATTGTTCTGGCTATCCTGGTTTTTTTGTTTTTCTATATGAAGTTAAATATTGTTCCCTCAAGGTCTGTGAAGAATTTTGCTGGGATTTTGATGGGGACTGCATTGAATCTGTAGATTGCTTTTGGTAGAATTGCCGTTTTTACTATGCTGATCCTACCTATCCAAGAACATATAAAAGAAACATTACTAAAGCTTAAATTGCACACGCTAATAGTGGGAGGCTTCAGCACCCCACTCTCACCAATGGGCAGTTCTACCAGACAGAAATGTAACAGAGAAATAAAAGAACTAAAAGATGTCATGACTTAAATGGACTTAACAGACATTTACATAACATTTTACCCAAACACAAAAGAATATACTTTCTTCTCAACACCTCATGGAACTTTTTCTAAAACTGACCATGTACTCAGTCACAAAGCAAACCTCAACAGATAAAAAAAAAACATTGGAATAACCACCTGTATCTTATTGGATCACTATGGCTTAAAGTTAGATTTCAACAATAACACTAATTGCAGAAAGCTTACAAACTCATGGAAATTGAACAGTGCTCCACTGAATCTTCCCTGGGTCAAGAAACAAGTAAATGAAAAAATTAAAGACTTCCTAGAGTTCAACAAAAATGAATGTACAACATACCCAAAATTGGGAAACACTTTGAAAGCAATGTTAAGAGGAAAGAAAGTTCATAGCACCAAGTGCCTACATAAAGAACTTGGAGAAATCTCACACAAGATACTTAACAGCACATCTGAAAACTCTAGGTAGAAAAGACATAATTTACCCAGGAGGAGTAGATGCCAGGAAATAAATTGAAGACTGAAATCAATAAAATAGAAGCAAATTAAATAATACAAATAATCAATGAGACAAAGAGTTGGTTCTTTGAGCAAATCAACAAGATAGACAAAACCTTATCCAACCTAACCGAAAAGCAGAGAGGGAATATGCAAATTAACAAAATCAGAAATGGAAAGGGGGACATAGCAAAAGATACCGAGGAAATCCAAAAATCATCAGGTCAAACTTCAAAAACCTGTACTCCACAAATTGGAAAATTTAAAGGAAAAGGACAATTTTCTGGATAGATGCTATATACCAAAAATTAAATCAAGAACAAATAATTTAAATAGACATGTAACCCCTAGGGAAATAGAAGTAGTCACCAAAAGTCCCCCCCCCAAAAAAAAAGCCCAGGACCAGGTGATTTCAGAACAGAATTCTACCAGAATTTTAAAGAAGAGCTAATACCAGTGCTCCTCAAATTATTTCATACAATAGATAAAGAAGGCACATTGCCAAGCTCTTTTTATGTTACAACAGTTACCCTGGTACCCAAACTACAGAAAGATGCAACTGAGAAAAAGAATTACAGACCAATCTCCCTCATGAACTTTGATGTGAAACCACTCAATAAAATGTAAACTGTTTTTAAGAGCACATTAAAGAAATTATCTACCGTGATCAAGTTGGTTTCATCCCAGAGATGCAAAAATGGTTCAACATATGTAAATCTATCAATGTAATCTACCATATAAATAAAATGAAAAAAAATCATTATAATCATCTCATTAGATGCCAAAAAAGCATTCGACAAAATCCAAAACCCCTTCATAATAAAGGTCTTGAAGAGATCAGGAATACAAGGAACATATATAAATATAATAAAAGCAATATACAGCAAACCAACAGCCAACATCAAATTAAAGGTAGAGTTGGACTTAACACAACCAGAATTTAGATTCACTGAGATTATGTCTCTGTTAAAATTTTGTTCCCTAAGACAGCTTCTCAGTAAGGCCTATTCCCATATCAAAAGAAGCATGCCTCTCTCTGGCTAACAGAGACATTGTCCAGAGAAGACCCTGGCCAACAACCAATCGTTAAGACTTTTTGCTCGTATGGGAAGAGCATAATTCTGCCAGGTGGGGAGAATGACGCTACTTCCCAGGTGCCCTAAAGAGTCGCTCTGGCTTTTTTCAAGACGACTGTGACAATGCCTCAGCTTATAAACTCCTCATTTGTCCACGATTACCAAAACATGGTTTATGGTTCAGTAAAACATGTTTCATTGCTTAAAGTGTAACTTGGGGACATGAAGAGAAGAATTCAAACATGTAAATGCTGTAAAGATTTCTCTTCAATGCTGGTCCTTCTGACATTAGCTCCAGCCAGTCATGGGCCATTAAAGAGACTTTTCTTTATCTCTTACTAGAAGGCTTAATCTGCCATAATAGTAATACTTACTTTTCTTTGTATTAAATACTTGTTTAACTTGGTGTCTCCCACTGACGAGCACAGGAGATAGAAACTGGGCAGGTAGGGCAGGGGCCCAGAAGCCGCAGTTGGAGGAATGTCCTTTCTGTGGCCAGGCACCTCAGCCGGGTGTTCTGTTTCCTCCCGCTAGTGAGGATCTCCGCTCAAAGACCTTCTCTGTCTACATGGCTGAGCTGGAGAGGAGACGCCTGAACATCTGGTCAGGCCAGCTGGACCGACAATAATGGAGACTAGCACTTCCATGGAACTCTATCTCCTGGGATCCCTCTTGTTTTGAGACTCAGACCACCCCCTCCCAAGTTCCCAACTATGAATGTAAAGATAACTTCTTTTTGAAAGTCATCATCTGGGGTCTGTGTGTTTTATTCTTCAAATTTGGGGAGCAAGAACCTGAAAGTCACTAGCTCAGGGAATATCAGTTACGGTGACAACCAGCATGGATTCTAAATTAAAGCTGTCAAATTTATAAAAATAAAACAGGAACTACAAATCCTTACCATGCCTTCATAAAAAGCTAGCTTTGCATTTTTCTTCCAGTTCACATCTATATTTATTCACTTTGCTTTACTTCTTAGTTTCTGCTAAAATTTGCTATACAAATGACACTAATGAAGGTTTCATTATGGCTAAAAATTCTTTAAAATTTTTTCATACTTTAAGCATTTTATGCTTGTAATACAATTCCTTAGACTGAATTCCCAGCAGCGGGATCTCCGCGTTGCAGGAAATGATCATTTATCTCTCATGACGGGCACTGCAGTCGCTCCCCGGAAGCATTGTCCTGATCGCCAGCAGCGACGACTTTGTCTTTCATCTCTCTTCTTCTTAACCATATTTGCCGTTGTGACGATATTTTGTATTTATCAACAGCTTTTCATGAAAATACAAATGGCCCATAAGAAACACAGCATGTAAATCTTTTTCCTAAACATTAAGCTACATTTTACATAAGAGATTTTGTAGAATTCTCCATGATGTTGAAAAGCATTTTTCAGTTGGCCTCTTCGAGAAGGCTTATTCAGGGGACATTAATTTAGCATTTTTTCCTTCCCTTCCAAGTGTAGAGATATGCATTTTACCATATTTGTATTATTTGTAATCTTTACCCTAATCCATACTTTATTTACCATTTGGCATAGGTGTCTACAATTTGAACAATTCTTTCCTTATTGAATATTTTCTAAGAGCAAAGCTTCATATTTAAAATTCAAATGATGCTGGCTTGTATAGCAAAGGACTGACCTTGCAAGTGTATGATTCCAGGAAATGATACAATCAGTTTATAAAATTCTTTAGATAAAAATTAAATTATTGATTCGCAGAGACAGGCTCTCAGGTTAAAATCACCAGCTAGTCTCTTCCAAATCCTAAGGTCCTAAAGAAGGAATACATTTTACTCCGAATACTCCTCTTCTGTATGGGAAGTTGAAGTAGATTTCCTTAAGCTGTAACTTTTGGAAGGAATGGTGTGTGAGAAAAAAATGCCCTGTAACTATTTTTATCGTTCACGCAGAACTGCAAATTGATGCAATTACTGCGTTGTAGTGGTATCAGTGGGTATCCGGGCTTTGTAAGCACCCTGACTTGTTCCAGGCTATTATATTCCAGAGCAAGGAACTGGTCAAAGTTACAAGAATAGTAGCAGAAGTAAAGACAGTTACAGAGAGATGGTACACTTCTGAGGAAGCGGGACAGAACAGAAGCATTTATAAGGGGAAAAGGCGACGCCTTGCAAAGGATTTTTGTCAACATGGATCATTTGCATGTTGTGTGCTTCCTCACACATGTTCTTATGCATCTATTCTCCAGGTCTACACACAACTTTTTATATCTCATTAACTGCTTAAATCTCCACCTACTCCTACATCATATATGAACCCTCAGGCAAGTTTCTACAGAACTTGGGTGCTGTTTCTATAGGTCAGGTTTGTTCTTGTCAGAAGCTATGGCTCTTTGGATTTGTTGACTGGTACTCTGTTTATAATCTTCATTATCTTTTAAAATAATTACCATTTACTAATTAACAATTATTTAATGTCATTTTCAATTTTCTTGGTTTTAGTTAATCTGTCATTTTCTTTTCCAGACTGGACATTAAAAGTTGATGATAGGTACAGTCTTAGGAGAAAGGTCTTCAAAAGAGGGATTTGGGTAATTAGTCTGGTTTTATTAGCTTGGAACGTCAGTGGATAGGAACAGAATATTGTGTAAGAGAAAAATAATTGAAAACTTTGCTGATATATATAAGATATACTTGGGGAGTATATGTGGAGTAGACTCCATTGGCTTCAGTCATATCAAGAAGGATGGAAATAATATTAGAAGGGTCACAGCAAATGCACAGATGTGAGTCCAGTTCCTAAAAGTCCCAGTTTGATGTTTTAACTCACAGAGTACAACCCACATCCTCAGAAAGGCCCATCTAATTCTCTCTGTGTCTAGGTATGGGTTATATCACAATTGATGTGAATTCTTCGGTCTTAGTAGCAATGATGGATAGTAGAGTATTTCAAGCCAAGTGGCCAGTTGGCAAAGGCAAGGCACAATTATTAGGAACGCCAAAAGGGACAGAAGTGTCATTAGGATACTTTCCTCTACAGAGGTCCTGACTTATGGAAACAGACACTATGGTGCCACTAAGAACAAAATAGTTGTGTGTCCTACAAAACATTTCTTGAATTACATATCAGGAAACTACGATGGTACAGTGAATGAAAATGTTTAGGGAGGTTCCCCAGAAATCCAGAACTAAGTCTGTTCTCAGGCCTAGTGCCTCTTTCCTGATGATTCAGATTCTTTTGAAGAACTCTGCAACAATACTATAGGTTTATACTCTAAATCTCTCATACATTAATATCTGAGTAATGGGGAAAGAATATTCATTAGAAATTCCTGAGCATTGGTTATTGAGAATGCCACTGTAGCCAAGTGATGCAGTCAACTCAGATGTAATTCACAGTGCTTTCATCCAGCTCACATGACCAAGTGATGCAGTCAACTCAGATGTAATTCACAGTGCACTCATCCAGCTCACATGACCAAGTGATGCAGTCAACTCAGATGTAATTCACAGTGCACTCATCCAGCTCACAGGTCCTCTGTGCTGTCAGTTCAATAGATTCTGAATGTAGAAGCAGATTATAAAATTTTTGGCAACCGGGAGAAATGTCTCACTTACCCTTGACCCATGGGATAGGGTCATTATGGGAAGGCTAAAGAAAACTTCTAAGTTTTCTTGTTCCCTACAAAAGCAGGAAACCAGAATTAAATGCATTAAAATATTCTTATTTATTAATACCATACTTTTGAATAATAAGGGGTAGAATTATTAACCACACCTCCATTTTACTTGCCTGCTTGGCCTAAGCACAAGTTGTATTATTCTGAGAGAACAACTACTTTAATGTTTACCAACTGTGGAGTCTGCAATAGTTTAAGATGCAGTACCCTTGGAAGAAAATGAGCATAGTGATTGATGTGCAGTCACTGACCTGGTTAGTGTTTCTTCCTTAATATCTTTTTGTAGAGATCAGTGAAAATGTTTGCTTTCACTTGGCACAGCCAATGTTGCACCTTTGCTGTTTTGCCCAATGGCATCAATTCCCCTGTGCCCTGGCACAGAACAGTCTGCAAACTGTAGTGAGGAGCTGCGGGCTGCATTCCCGTCCGGCTCCTGGCCGCCTGGCTATCTTATGCCCCGAAATAACAATACACAAATTGTATTCTTTTAAATACTGCCTGACCCATTAGTTTCAGCCTCTTACTCATATCTTGACTAACTCATATCGAATAATCTGTGTAACACCACAAAGTTGTGTCTTACCTGGAAAAATTCAGCATGTCTGACCTGGTGGCTGGCTTCATGGCGACTGTCTCAGAGAGGAGAAGCATGGCGTTTGCCGGAAGCATCTACCTCACTTCCTTCTTCCTGTTCTGTCTACTCCACCTACCTAAGGGCCGGCCTATCAAATGGGCCAAGGCAGTTTCTTTATTAACCAATGAAATCAACAGATAAATAGAAGACACACCTGCATCATGCAAAAGTCACAATTGCCCTAATTTGAGACAAATACTTGTGATTTGAGAATATTGTCCTGATTGGATACAGAGTACAGGAAGTAGTAAGGCACTTTTTCTGTTTTAACAAGACACGTGTGAACCAGAGGTCAAGAGAGGAAACACAAAATTCTTTAGCCTGCCTTCATATTATAGGTTCTGGGGTTCGACTGATCTGAGCTGTGTCCTAAGATAGAGGACACACTGGTAGCCACATAGTACCTACAAAGAGAAAAGAGGCCCACTTAAAGTAACAGTTTTTTAAATAAAAAGTTTAGGTTTATGGAACAAATGAGCAGATAGCAGAGAGAATTCTTGTATAATCTGTGCCTCTTCCTTCACATTCATTGATATGATACATTTCATCTTATTGGACAAACCAAAATTAACATACTACCATTAACTAAAATTCCAACTTTATTCAAATTTCTTTGTTTTTAACCTGATGTGCTAATTTGTTCTAGAATTCCATGCGAACTGTCAAATGGGTGTGTCCCTTAGGCACCTCTGGATAGTGATGGTTTTTCAGATTTCCCTTGTGTTTAATAATACATGACCAACAGTACTTTGGCTATTTTGATGCACTGTGTAAATTCTGAATTGGTGTTTGATGGATTTTTTTTCTCCAAGATTAGAGCAGTGTTGTGGGATACAAAGATCACATAAGAAAAATTCTGTTCTTGTTTTCATCACAGCAATGGAACACACTGTCAATGGTATTAATGTTGATCCTGTGGCTTAGGTAGTGTTTGTCATATCTTTCCACTGCTGTTGCTTTCCCATTTTATACTCTTTGGAAAGAAGTCTTGGTCCACAACCCATACTGAGGGAGGAATAAGAAAGGGTTGTGCCACCTCTCCTGGAGGGTAACTATGTGGATTACTTAAAATTCTTCTCAACAGGTATTAATTTTTCTCTTTCATTTTTTGATTTACAAATTCTATCTTTTAGTAATTGCTTATATATTTATGCCAGTATGGGCTTACATATTTGTTCTTGACTCTGGGCTACAATCGGAACTATCTCATTCAGTCTAATGTTGAAATAGCATCTGCTTTGCCACCATGAGCTGTTCCAGATGCCTCCTGCCTTTCCTTGACAGACAACCATTGTTGTTAGGTATGTGACTGTTTTGTGTATTTTTGTTCTGATAGTATAAGATTCTTCTGGTTTATTTCATATTTCATTTTGTTTAAGCCAGTACATTTGGTAAGACATCTTCCATCAAAACAGTAATAGCTTACTATAGGCTATTTACTTTGTTCTGTACTTGATGTGACATTATTCTATTTTTGATCATTAGCAAAAACGATCAGTTTCTTGGCTGTCAGGTTTTAATGCTCCCTACTTTGCAGAAGTCTCCACCCCAGTATTAGGCCTTTTGTGTATGTGTTTCAGGGTCTGTGAGTCTCATTTCATGGATGAAGAACCTTACCATGATATGGCTTCTTATATATGTTTTTATTTTCAAGGGTAATGAAACTGCTGTATGCTTTAGTGGTTAAAGTTTTTCCTGAATATATGTACCTATTTTTTCAGTTCCATTAAATCAGTTTCATTAGGAGTTTTCCATAGTGAATTTATGATCACAGTGAATTTATACTTTGTTCTTTTTGGATTGACTACTCACTCCCTTTCATTTCAAAGCATAACATAATTAGAAATAAATACTGTGGGATACATTAAGTTGCTTCATATTCTTTGCTAACCACTAACTTTTCTAAGACATGAATTAAATCCCCCCTAACACAATATGTAAAACATTTAATGGAAACTGGGAATATCAGTAAAGTTGTCAATTATGGCATCAAATATGGGCTGGAATATACAACTGTGCAGAGATTTCAAGACTTTGGACCTGCCCTTCTCTTGTAAAGACAAATTATCACTTCACAGTCGACTGATAGGGGTGAGGTGATCTCCTTTTAAATATCTTACAATCAGAGGCATAAATTGAACTTTAATTATTTTATTGTCCTTGGACATATCTCTGACGGACCTGTTCATAACCCATGCCTTTTTATAGGACTATGCTTGATGGACTTTGAAACTGCAGATCACGAACTGCTTTTTAATTAAGGAGAGTCCTCTACTCTGCACTGCACTCTAGTGTTTGCTTGCTAAAGTTGAGAGAGCACTGGAGAGGGAGTTTCACTACAGTGATTTGTACAATTAATAGCTTTGGAGAAACTTGAGGGTATAATCTGGGAAGAGTGCACAATGAAGCTCCCCAGGGCCCAGCTGAGCCATTTCACTGATCTGTAGATAACAGATGACCACAGTTGCACACTCTAATTGAACTGCTTTTGGCTTTCTGTAAGTTTTATGAGAAAAGGGCCTTCCAATTCCCAGAACTCAAGACCATGCTGCCACTGTGGGGCTGCAGTTGAGTTTCTTGCTTGAGTAGGGATATTTTTAACTAGACTTCAATTCTAGATGTCCGTTCCCCCACATAGATATGTAGTAAATCCATTGTCTTTTCAAGTTTATTTGTGTCTCCTTTTTATTATTTTTGTGGATAATTTTAAGCCTGCATCATTGAAAAATGTAACACAACTACTTGCATAGGTTAGTTAGCCTTGACATAGTTAATACACGTGATTGTCACCTGTATAAAAATCTGTCACTCTATTTCATTGATCTTTATTGGCACACTAGCATGTGCTAGGTGGTTTTTCATAGCTCCATGTAATCTGGGGGATCAGACTGAAACTATGGT